>NC_090937.1:1248957207-1249582207 GCF_040938575.1 Ambystoma mexicanum | reverse complement strand
TGAACAATAGGGCGAAAGCCAGCCGATTAGGGGCATATATAAACAAGCACCGCCCACACATTGCCATGCTCCAAGAAACCCACGCCTTGCGAGGAGCTAATGAAAGTGTCTTGCGACAGTGGGGTAATAATAGACACTACACTGAATATTCATCCCAGAACAGAGGTGTCCTCACACTAATATGATATGATATGATATGATAAGGCATTTGTAACGCGCCTACACACAAGTGTTTCAAGGCGCGACGAGGCAGGGGGGGGACAAGGGGAGACAGACAACGATCTTACTAGGCCAGGTGTCATTCAGATCGCACAAGTGCAAGGGTAGAGGGGAAGGGAAATGGGGGAAAGGGAGAGGGGAAAGTGCTGTACAGGGTCATTAGCATACAGCATACAGGATAAATAACAAGGGCCAGCTGGTGGCAAGTGCGAGGTAAGTGCAGACAAGTGCTGGGAAGGGGGGCTCTATGGATACAGACACAGTCCCGTAGTCCAGGGGTTGCCGTGGAGTCAGTGCAGGGGAGAGTGGCTGGGCCGAGAACGGTGAATGGCCCAGTTGCAGATTCAGTGCAGTTTCAGTAGTATTAGCAGGGGCGAGGGGGAGAGAAAGCGGAGGCAAAGAGGAAGGTTTTGAGGTGCTTCTAGAACCGGAGGTGGTTCTCCTCAAATTTGAGGGAGGTAGGAAGGCTGTTCCAGAGGGAGGCCCCTGCAGTGGAAAGAGATCTGCCCCCAACTCGTTGTTTGGAGAAGCGGCTGACCCTGAGGGAGTTGGAGGCGGATGAGCAAAGAGCTTGAGAAGGAAGATATTTAGGAAGAGAGAGTTGAAGGTATTTTGGCCCAAGGCCCCAGACGGCCTTGTGGACAATGCAGAGGGTTTTGAACTTGATCCTCGCAGTCACTGGGAGCCAGTGTAGTGATTTCAGTCCTGGAGAGATACGGTCCCTGGGCTTGAGGCCAAGGACAAGTCTTGCAGTCCTGTTCTGGATGAGTTGCAAAGGGCGGAGAGTAGAGGCGGGCAGATTAAGATAGAGGCTGTTACAGTAGTCCAGCTTAGAGAGAACCAGGGCTCTAGAGACAGTGAGCTTCTGGGGGAAGGAGAGGAAAGGAAGGATAACTCTGAGGAGGTGTAGCTGGTAGTGTGACTTCTTAGATACGTCGGATATGTGAGGAGAGAAGGAGAGTGTGGAGTCGAACATGTCCCCAAGGTTTTTTGCCTTGCAGGTAGGAGCAGGAAGAGGGCCCAGAGAGGCCGGCCAGAGAGCAGCAGGGAAGGAGGGAGTGGGAGTGCCGATGAGTAGAATCTCAGTCTTACTGGCATTAAGGCAGAGGTCGTTGGCGGCACACCATTCCTGGATAGCAGAAAGACAGTCAGAGATGAGGGAAGGAGAAGAGGAGGCCGAGGGTAGCCTGAAAATGAGTTGGGTATCATCCGCATAGCACTGAAAGTAGGGGCAGAGAGCGGCGATGTGGTGGGCGAGACGTGCCAGATACTGGTTGAACAGCCAGGGAGACCCCTCGCTGGGGTTTGCCACTGAAAAAAGCTAAATTGATCCACAGGGTAGATATGTTGTAGTGTGGGGCACTGTGGCAGGCGAGAAATTGGTACTGGTCAACACTTATGGCCTGAACATTGATGACCCCGAGTTATATGTCCATCTCCTCGCTGAAATTGGGCCGACAGCGGACACATAGGTGCTGTGGGGAGAGGACTTCAACACTATCCTTGATGACTCATTAGACAGGTCTTCGAGTAAACAAAGGAACCTCACCAGATCGGCCATCATCATACACTAAGCCCTGACGGAACCCTGGAGAGGGATACACCCAACAGACAGACAATACACATTCTACTCATCAGTACTTGATACAGAGTCCAGAATTGACTACTGGTTCATTTCCTCCCCCCTGATTAATTCAGTGGAGCGCTGCGATATTCTCCGCCGCACGCTCTCAGATCACTCACCTCTCATGCTTGAGGTATCGCTCCACAACATTAAACCACCCGCTCAATGGTGGAGAATGCCCCCAAATATCTTAAGGGACCCAAATGTGGCAAGTCACTATATATTGAAATGGAGGAATTCTTCCGATTGAATAAAGGGTCAGTAGATAAATGGTCCACCATATGGGAAGCATTCAAGGTATGGGTGAGAGGCAACATAATGTCTAAAACCACTGGACTCCTTAAGACTGTTAGAACTGAATTAAGCAAAACTGAAACATAGCTAAAAACACTCGAAACTGAATATAGTGCAACACATAATAAGCATACGCTAGCCGATATCAATGCACACCTCCAACAATATATGGCCACACGAATCAGGGCACGCAGATACGGAGAGGGAAATAGGGCAGGACATCATTTGGCACTCTTATTACGGAATTATTACAACCATACCCCTATCACAAGCATTTTGACAGGCGCTGGGATAGCTGTACACGGGGAGGAAGAAATTAATGCTGAATTTACTGAATACTACAATCATTTATACGCAAATTATGACACACGCATGCAGGAGGACATAAAGAAATACCTAAACAAGATCAAATCATTGGCAGCTGGTAAAACTTCGGGCCCAGACGGCCTGAGCTCAGAACTATACAAAGCATACTCTGTTAGGCGGAAACCTGTGCAGTTCCCTTAGGGAACACTGCAAAAGATTTAGGACTACAGGTGGTAGCAGTAACCCCACTTGGTAGCAGTCTGTACCACCCAGATTTACCTGGTAGCTGTGCCTGAACAGTCAGAATTCTCTCAAGAAGAGTTAGGCAGTATGCAAAGTATACACAATAGGCACTCAGACACACCAATACAAGCAAACACTGACCAGAACTTTGGTATCAAAGTATATAATTATTTATTTAAAAACACACTGTTTGAAACACTCCAGCACTCTTGTTGTAAAATATTCAAACACAGTTACTATTGTAATATATACACTTCTTTTTCCTTATCTGATAAGTCTCAGTAAAACACCACTTATTTTCATACAGAGGTGAGCACTTAACTAGATGGCACTCCAATAAGTTTGTGAGAAAGGGAGGGAAAAAGACAGAATATGGAAAGGTACACCACTCTAAGATTTAGGAACACGGTTAGCAAGGCAGAAGAGCAAAAGTCACTGGTGAGCCAAAGTCCAAAGGCTGGGCCCACTCTTAAAGAGAGCAGAGCACAAATGCGACCAAGATCACACAGTTACACTAGGCTTAGAAAGTCTTGCAGAGAGTTCAAAAAGAGTTTAGAGAGGCTTAGGAAAGTTTAGCCAGGGTGCCCCAGGCTAACCCAGGTTCAAAAGCCGGGGGCTAAATCTACCCCGTACAGTCGAAAGCAAGGGAAGCCTGGCGGGACACGGTACCTTAAGTGGGAAGGATCCTCCAGCGGTGGCAGTTGTTCCTGGCAGTGCGTGCAAGTCACGTCGTCGTCCAGGGGAAGAGAAGATCTCGACTTGGAGGAAAGATGAAGGTCGTTGCACTACCATGGAAGAAACCAGCCGCGGAGTTTTCCGGTTAAAGGTGGTACCTTTGTTCACGGTCATGGTAAAACGTGGTATCCCGGTTGCCGGGGTGCTTGGCACAGGCAAGGCGGCCACGAGGTATGTCGGGAAGGTGAAAAGACAGTGAAACTGGTTATCCCCACCAGTCAAAGGAAGAAGACTCTCCGGGGGGAGATCTCCTCTGTCGTTGGGAAAATTGGTGAGACGGTCCAGCAGGGCTCCACCGGTGGTGGCGTCGTGGCAGGTCGACTCAGATTCTCCCTCGTGGGATTCTTGGGTCCTGCGGCGACTTCTCAAGTTCCAGTCCCCAAAGCCCTGCTTTTATGCAGAAAACCCCCATTCACTCAGCCTAGCTGTCACTCAAACATGCTAAGTGGTGAGCCGGCCGGCTCACCACTTGGGCCATTCAGGACGGAGTGCGACTTGAGTTGCCTAGGCAACTCAGTCCAGGGTGCCTAAATCCCCCTCCACCCCTCCTAAGTACCCCAGACAGGGTGGCACCACTTTGGAGGGCTTCTTACGAGAAGCCTGCCAAAAAGTGGAACAAAGGGCTCGACTAGGGTTGGAGTCACAGAAAAGAACACAAGCGCCATTTTAGAATCAAGTTTTGGCAAAAAATACCAACCAGAGAATTAATATTAATTAAATAAACCGGCGGTATGTTCGAGGCTACCGTAAATAATTAAATAAAGATAGTAGCCTAAAACAATGGTAAATCCCATAGGAAAATATTCGCGGTTGAATATAAAAAGTAGTATCCACTGCCACCAGCCAAAACTCGATCAGGGGGGACGGAGAGGTGCCCCCTCGACTAACAGACCCCGGGGCAATTGAATTGCCCCAGCCAGTACGTCCACAATATGATGGTTTGTACTGGTTCTGTTCAGAATTTAAGACTAGTAAAGTCAATGGTGACTTTACATGCCCTGGGAGACGGTAGTCAGTCCCAGGGTATGGAGTCTACACTGGGGGGGTCACTATGACACCCCTGTGTTACTGCACTGAGGGTGCTGTGTAACACACATCACAAAAACACATTAAGCCCTATGGAGTAAAAGACCCCATAGCCCATTAAACACATCTCGATTCAAAGAAACACACTCAAGTCATGCCCAAGAGTGAGGGTAAAAGAGTCTCACTCTTGGCAGGAGAAAAAAATAAACCCCAAAAATCCAGCAAAGCTGCTGGGGGACTCACTAGGTTAGGAAATTCAGCCTAAACAGAGAATTCTCCCTAACATACTCCACAATACTTGCCTCAATACTAACCCCTTTATGGGAGGAAGCCATGAGCTCCGGCTCACTCCGGAACACAATGACAGACGCGGTCATAACAGTTCTGTTAAAGCCTAGAAGCCCTGCCCATGAGCGCTCCTCCTATCGCCCCCTCTCCTTGATCATTACAGACGCCAAGATCTACGCAAAAGTAATCGCCACTAGATTGCTACCCAAAATGACCACCCTAATACACCCTGACCAATGCGGCTTTATTCCAACAAGGTCCATGGCTTTAAACTTGCGTAGACTATTCAGCATCATGGCACAGATTAACCCGAAGGTACAAGCGGTGGCTATATCACTGGACACTGAGAAGCGTTTGACTCGGTCTCATGGGAATACCTGTTCGAAGTTCTTAACAAATTTGGGTTTGGCCCGTACTTTACACAGTGTGTTAGATTGCTCTATACTTCTCCCAAAACTAGGGTCCTAACGAACCGTACTCTATCCAACCATCTCACTTTACATAGAGGCACCAGGCAGGGATGCCCCTTCTCTCCCATCCTTTTCGCCCTTACAATAGAACCAGTGGCGGCTGCAATCAGACTGGAGCAAGAACTGAGGGGCATAAGAATGGCAGGTGTTTTCCAATCCAGACGATTGCAAATTTGATCCGGCATCCTGTACAATCGCAGCATGGGCCGCAATCAGTTAGAGGCTCCACATAGACACAAACTACAATTCACAGGCCCCGCTATGGAACTTCCCAGGCATTAAGCCAACATACGACATCAGCATACAGAAGGCTTGGATCCCGGAATATGAATTTAAAATGAACACCATGTTTCCAAACAGCAGATTCATAACCCCAGAGGATTTTGCAGACACAGAAGGGAGAAACCAACTTGTCACTTTGCAATATCACTGTATGAACGCGGTATTCAAGAAGCGATGGCCAACATACCCAGTAGAACCGCCCGAACACGCATGCTACCAATCACTGTATTCACAAACTGGTACAGAGGTGTCCAAGCTGTACAATATAGTGCAAATGCACACTAAATCGTTGAACAATATTAAGGCTTCATGGGAAAAGGACATGGGTATAACAATAGAAGAGGGGAAATGGTCCAGATATTGCCTCCTTTCCAGAAAAGTCTTGCTGAATGCGGGTCTAAGACTAATACAGTTCAAAATACTGAACAAGCTCTACTACACCCCAGCCAAAATGGCGAAGTTTCACAATTACATATCTGGAAATTGCCCAAAATGTGGCAGCCCTCATGCGGATGAATTTCGCATGTACTGGGCCAGTCCCCTGATAGCCGGGTTCTGGCGTGAAGTAGCGAATATTTTGGAAGATATGACACAAATCCCCACGCAGTTCATCCCCCAAAAATACCTGTTCAGCAACATAGGAAAAACCCCAGAAAAACGAGGAGACTGTTCAATATCACCTGCGCAGTAACCAAGAAGTGTATTCTTCAAAACTGGAAATGCAGCCATGCCCCACGCCCAGAACAGTTCCTTACAGGCCTAACATACAGTGGTCGAAGTGAGCGGGAGAGGTTGGGAGCGGTGCTCTCTACTTTTTTAAATTAAGTTTTACTGCTCCTATACTTTTATTTTAAAAAGAAATCGTTCTGGAACGGTTTCGTTTTAAAATAACAGTGTAGGAAGCAGTTGAAACTTGCACTTTCAGTGCTGTGAACTGAACGTTCCCTGAAACAGCAGGGGCATGTGTTTGGGGGTGTGTATTGTGTGTGGGAGGCAGTGTGGTGATGGGCTTTGTGGGGGGAAGGGGTGGGGTGCAGGCTAGCAGGGAACATAGTTCCACTACTTCTTTTTGTACACTTCGACCACTGCTAACATATGTCAACGAATGCGAGGAAACTTACATAGGAATGATGCCCACAGCATGTAGACCGAAAGACATTTGGACACTGTTCAGAACATACTTGGGTGGCACCCCACCGGACATGGAGTGCTCTGATAGTGATTGAACCCACCACGAAACCCGTCAATCCGGAACCCTATTGTAGCCAAAACAAGGTAAATGTGCAAATATATATACTTAATGTATGGATCGAGGGGGGTGGAGGAAAGACATTTTATCAGTATATGTACCCTAATATTGGAGGGGAGTTAAAGCGCCAGTGATGTGATATGCAAACCAAAAATAAAGTTAAAAAAAAAAACTGGCGACTGGAGCAATAAGCTGGTCCAAGGGGTTCCATGTTGCATACCTGGGAAGCAACGTCTGGCACTGATGTATATTTTCCCGACTTTGCATACTGCCCTCTGCTTGTGTAGATGGTTTAGAGGACGCCATGCACGTCTCTGCCGCAGATGTCTGCCCTCTTCCTGGGTTTGTTTTCCAGGCGGAGCGTCGTCAATTAATTGATTCACTGACTGATCAATTTCGTTGGTGTCATCAGACATCAAAGCCGGTATTTTCAATGTTCGCCCTGTATAATTTTCTTGAATACTCTCGCTGAGCACGGCATGATAGCCTAGTGCCTTTTTCCCACTAGGCACCATGCCATCTTCTTGTGTTATGTGCAGTTCAATCAATTCATGGCTTTTCGAGGTGCAACTTGACAATTTCTGAAGTGTTCCAAATTTAACATCAACGTTTTTGACTGACGCCATCAAGCAGGCATCAGCTCCGTCTATCAATGGTTCGGTCGAATCATTGCTATGGAATTTTCGACAACGACACTCACTGACTGTGTGCCCTGCGATCGACTTTCGGGCATTGTTGGCCGTAAGCCATTTGAACTTTGTGAAGTGTTTTGTTCGACTTCATTTAGTGAAGGTTCAGCATTCGGGACCATCATCAGGTCCGCGTCAGTAATCTCAAAGGGCGAGTAATAAAGATCTGGAGTGTCGGGACTAATTATCGTCTTCCGCATTTCAGGCATTAGGTTTGAAACAGGTTCCAGATTAATTAGAGACAACAGAGCTGTTTAAGGGAGCACTATTGAGGCAGACATATCTGGCATCGAGGATACATTTTGGCTCCCATTTTCGCAGCCAATAGAGTTTAAAAGCAGCGTATCGGGAGGAAATGACTTCGCAGACAACTCCACATGTGGCCTTGACTCCGAACTGTCCGCAACCCCCGCGGCCGCAGCCACCGTTGTTTCAAAAGATTTTCTCATTGGTAAGGCAACAGTCTGTTTGCTTACCTTTCCGTTAGTCGATTCTGCTTTCTTTGCAACCGTCCAGGGGTTCAACATGCGGCGTTGCTGCAGCGTTTTGTGCCGTGTCTGGGGACCAGGTTTTTGAAGGTCTGCCATGACCCGCTAGCCGCGACCTGCGGCGGACCTGGGGCAGACTGGGAACTCGGTGCCGGAACTCCGTACTTCTTTTTGGTTTACAAAACCTTTACAAATATATCAAAAATGCTTTAGATCAATCAAATATGCATAAAACCAACATAATTCTTAAACTGTAAACAAAATGCTTAAAATATATCAATTTGTGATTTAAAGCATCTTTTTGTACTTGTCAAAGAGCTTTTGCAGAATACACAATTTTCGAATTAGAAATTGCAATTTTAAGCAATGTATAAGTGTTCTAAAAGAGATCAAAGTCATCTTTTCATACTTAACAAGGAGCATTTGCAAAATATACAATTTTACATAGATACGTGATCAGCAGTATCAGCTCAACTCATCAAAGCTGATAGCATCTTCACATAAGATTCGGCTGAGGCAGCTAATATACCTCAGGGCAACAGACTAATTTCTCCAAATATAAGGATATATTAACTGCAAACTATATGTTAACCTATTGGCTTTGAATTAAACATAAAAATAAACAGACAACAAGCATAGTGGGTCTTATGAGTTTAGATCTAAGTTGTAGATTTGTGCAAGATTCGCTTTTAGACAGGTGTGCAAAATGTACTATATGCAGATCGGCCAAATACAACTCCAACCTACCACATCATTCTCTATTAAAGCCTGTGAGTAAGAAAAGGCACTGGTATACCTATGCCTGACATTTTCCGATTGGACATTTTTGGGGTTTGGAGAACCTAGTTGGTAAATAAAAAACACGATTTGCCAATAGAAAATTGGGCTCACTTACAAATAGCAGACAGACTAAGTCCTGTTGTCAAAGTTCCCTGGTACATATGTACATCCACTAGGCCAATGGAAAAAAATTCCACAGGGGAGCACCCTAACTCTTATTCCTTGTAATTGCGTCATCTTCCAGGAAAACAGTTTAGCAGAAGATCGAGGCCCATTTATATCGTGATGTACACTTTAATAGTAGCGTGGAGTCTATAATATCCTACACCTGCGCAGAGCCGATGACACACCACGACCCAAGATCTACATACACCACCATCGTGTTAACTTTCTGTTCCGATGTCATCTCCATCTCAATAGAACATTTGCGCCATTAAGTGAACCCAAAAGAGGAACTCCATGTGCGCATAAATGATGTTTCTACTCCAAAAAAGGCGTCATCCACAAAGATCTAAGATACAAGCAGTTGCTGCGTCTTTACTGTTACCTGCACAAGCCCTTTATTTTTTTCGTTAGGTGCTTCTTCAATCTTACATACAAGTCGTGCTGTGGCTATAATTATCCGATCAGTGCTTCCCCACATACACCATGACCAGAATATATAGCCTTCATGATTTAGTTCTGACCCTATGGAAGCTCCAAGGTAAGCTTTCCTATCATAACGAAAATACAGACAGAACAGAAAAAGATGCTGTAAAGTCTCCATTTAATTTTCGTTGGTGCAAAAGCGTCATTTGAGACCAAGTTCGATTTGATCGTGCTTGTACCATTTACAAATTTGCGATCCAGAATGAACTGGATCAAGACGAAATCTCATGTATGTCGCACGCATTTTGTTGTCAGGAGACCGCAACAGATAGCACATTGTGGTTTCTCTGCATGTCTAAAATTGGAATAATCGGCAAAAGAGGAATAGCTTTCGATCCTGTCTGAATTCAATTCCCAATAATTAAGATGGAATCGTTTTTTCACCAGTCCTGGGCGATTGATGATGTCTTGTTTATTCAAATTCAGAGATGTCAGAATCTTGTTCATACGATCGTGATCGAGATTGATAGAGGAGGGTCATTAGTGAGCATAATTTGAAGATCTTCATAAAGAGAGTTAGGAGGAGGTGAGACCATTTTCATAAAGTTGTTAAACATACACCATTTAAATATATCACTCATGGGAAGTAGGCCCAATTCATGAGTGAGGATCGGATTTGGTAAATATGCTGGTAACCCGAGAACTGATTTCCACAATTTGCCTTGGATTGCATTTAGAATGGTACCCATATTCAGCAAGCATAAATCTAAGCCATAGAGAAGAATGAGTTCGGCCTTTAGTTGGTAGTAATCTATTAATGGAAGCAGTGAAAACTTGCAGTGACGCTGGAATATCAGTTTCATCTGAGTTGTCAACTGCACAGCTTTAAGGTTCAGTGAGATTTGCCAGTTGTTGCACGAGAGACTATTTGAAAGCTGGTATCCCAAATATCTCATCTCAGATTTAATTGTTATCTCTTTAGCATTGACATACCATCTATATCTTGGTAATTTCTTCTTGGCTGTGAAAATAAGAATATTTGATTTTGCTGAGTTGATAGTAAGGTTATTGAGTATACAATATTGATGGAAATAGTTACATTTATTTTGTAGCCCAAAAGGGGTTCTGTCTAGGAGTATTACATCATCGGCAAAAGCAAGCCAACTTAGGCACAGATGACCCAGTTTTACCGGAAAGATGTCTAATACCTCCCAGATGTTACCAATATCGGCAAGGTACAGATTAAAAAGTACTGCTGCAAGGTTACAGCCTTGTTTTACACCGATATGGGTGGTGATGTGGTCAGACAGCAATCCTGCGGCATTAATGCGTACCCTGTAAGAGGTCTTTGAGTGAAGATGGGTAATCAATGCTACGGTGTGTTTTGGAATTCCATACACCAGCATTTTTGTATATTTACGCAACACACTGTCAAACGCTGACGAAAGGTCCACTGAGGACATATATATTGGCCCACTGGTAGCATTTTGTGATGATATCAATAAATGAGCAAGTAAGGTCGCATTCGAGGGAGTTCCCATTTGTTTGCGAAAGCCCACTTGAACTTTAGATAGAATTGGTGACCTGATCATATGTGCTTCTAGATCATTCAGTACTAGGCGTGAGAAGATCTTTGCCGCAACATCAATAAGGGCAATAGGGCGAAAGTTGCCCGGGTTGTCAGGAGGGCCCTTTTTATGAATTGGAATGATTATGGCAGTCAGCCACGATGATGGTATTACTCTCAGCGCGAATACTAGACGAAACCGAGTGAGCAGATGTTTTGCCCATAAGTGAGGGTCATCTTTAATGACACAAGATGGAAGCCTGTCAGGGCCCGCGGCCCTGAAGGGCGAGAGTTTGGAGATGGCCCAAATCACATTTTCCAGTGTCCAGCTACATGTAAGGGCCATCTTCATCTTTGGAGCTTCGAGTTCCTGTTTAACATGCTCGTGGGGCAGGGCATATTTAACATTAAAATAGTCTTGCCAAGTGGATCCATCTATGCATGCGACCATGCAGTTTAGCTACTTACTCAAGGGATTTCTAAGGGTTGCCCATATTTCCCTAGCATTTCGTTTGCATAAATGTTCAATAATTTCTTTCTTTTAATTTATTTTTATATTTAGCTATAATGCCCCTTTTGCATGTTGTGTATATAGCATTAGTTGTAGACATACGTCTCGCTATTCTTAGATCATGGTTTTTCTGACGTTTCAGTGCTGTTATTTCGATTACGGATTTGGCACAAGCGTTGGTTGTTTGAGGTTTTGCAGGTAATTTAGATAATGTAACAAGATGTTCCCGAATAGTCTTTAAGTTCCTGTTCATGAGACTTTCTACATGGGAAGATGGTTCCAGCTTGTCATCACTGAGAAGCATATCCCTTTTAACTAAGAATATTAGTTTTCTACATATATTGGCATTCCAGCGGAATGAAAGGGCAAAGCGATCGCTTTCCACAAGGGCAGTATGGGACACGGTATCAAAGGTTTGACAAGTGAAGTAGAAGACAGTAGACAATATACTATGGTCACCCAAACCCACATTGGAGATCTGAGTGGGAGCAAGATGGACAGATAATTCACTCAGCCAAAAAAATGTCAATCAATGAGGAAGAAGAGCCTTGCTGCCACGAAATTAGATTGTTTGATGGGGCGAAAATCAAGGGCTGGATATTCCATGCTTCAAAGAATTCCAACCAAAGTCTGCCCCTAGTCCGAGCCTGTTGTGCGTGATATGTCATATTATGGCAGTCAGATTTAATTACTTCCATCTCTAAATCTGAATTGAAGTCGCCTCCGATCAAGATTTCGTACATTGGGTACTGCAGCATAGCATTGGTCAAGGCTTTATTTAAAAGTTGAAAAGCTATTTCCAATCCATTCTTCATGGGGTTCCAGTAGACTGAAATGAGCAGTAAATTACAGGCCGCTTTTCTGACCATGGTCAAGGCAACCATTAAAAAGGTGTCTGTATATTCCAGAACCTTTGCTGTGAATCTGAGCTTGTTCTTAATAAGAACAGCAAGACCTCCACTAGGGCCACCCACTGAAGCACGACGTGCTGGCACACAATGTGAGGCAAACCCATCAAGAATAATCTCTGTGATTGCCATTGTTTCCTGCAATATTGATATTTCCGGCATATGAAGAAGCCCCGCAAGTTTATGCCATGCACAGAGAATCTTTGCCCCACAGCAATTCCAAGAAAGTATTGCTAGTTCTGGTAGTTACGAAGCGGCAGTTGGATTGTTCATGGTGGCTGTCACTTTAAGAAATGGTTCCATCCAACTCAAGCCATTGAGAGCTTTGGTTAGCATTTCAAATTGATCTTGTAAGGCACTATTAGATTCAGATGATACTTCTTGTGACGACCCCGTAGGTCAAGGAAAGCCCAGGCGGTGTCTATCTCTATGAAGATGTGAGGATAGAGACCCAGAGAAGCCAGATCATCTGTATGATCTAAAATCAACTTAGTGATTCTCGCTCGCTAATTTGACCCACTCAATGTCTTTTGTGGCCAAAATTCAGAGAGATGGAATCTGATAGAAGGCATTCATCAGAAAGAAACGATTAATACGAGTAATACTGTTGATATTCAAATCCCTCCCCCATCCAATGATTTGTTTAATCTCCTTAGACAACTCAAGGAAATTTAGAATCGATTTTTCCTGTGATCCAGACTTGTCATTGAGGGTCTGGTGCAGACTTGGTAGTGATTTGGTTTCTGCTAGGTGCTTAGGTTCTTTCCCAAATTCCTGTCCAATAGACCCCATACACCCAGCCCCAAGCGGATTGTGGGGACCTGCCTCCTGTCTGTCTATCAGCACCTGTTGGCAGCTGATCAAATTCTGTGCAGGTATTACAACAACCTGCTCGGCATCCAAGGTGCATACCTCAACTAGGCCCATGCCACCTGCCTTTTTAGTTTGAATAATTGGAAAAAAGTTGTGGAGTTGGGCTTGTGTCTTTTCCACATTCTTGGCCAATGACTTCAGTGAGGGAGTTGTCGTTTGAGGCTCACACTGAGGTTTAATTTGTAGGAGCCTCTTACTCTCTTCATTCAGTTCTTATAAGTTGAGTGCTGGCTCAGGGGCCTTAACAGAATCTGCTTCTTAAGTTTTTTGGCTAAGGTGTCCTTCGGTTTTGCTTTGGAGAGATTAAGTCTTTTCTGAGCTCTGAGGAATGACTTCTTAGCCCTCTGGGATATGAAATGCGACCCTGTTTGGGCTACTTCCTTTTGTCCGTTTTGGAGTTGTGATTCAATCACTTGACACTTAATTGCTTCCTGTTGTTCAATGATATCCGTTAAAACAGACTGACTGTCGGGTGGAATTTTTTTCATTTCATCATTGCCAAGCAATTCATTCAACGCGTCCTCACCTAATAGTGTAGGATGTTTTGAGATAGCATCGAATAGAAGCTGTTCAACTTGAAGAATCCGATCATGGTGCAATTTGGCCACTTCCAACAAGTCTATGGTTTCATTCTTTGACAATGAAGTCGCCCGAGGAAGAGTTTCCTGAAGTGTTTGAGCATAAGACTTGCCTACGTGGCTCGAGTCCATCTCATCACAATCTGTTTGGGATCCTTTTGAGATGGTGATTGGTGTGGGCTGCTGAACTCACACTTGTTGATTTAAAGTCGACATTTTCTCTATGTGAGAAGCATAGAAAGAGTGGGCCTGTTCCTGTGCCATTATGTATCCTTCAATCTTACTGATTTTAACCATCATAGAACCAAAAGCACCTTTCATTTCTCCAAGAATAGCATGAGTAAGATCATGACCCTTATCGAGAAGGTTAAGAATTCTCGTGATGACTGGAAAATTATGTAAGTCATGTTCCTTGATGTTCGTGAAGGGATATTCCGGTGTTGAGAAGGGAATATTCCCTGGTTGCATCTCAAAATGATCTAAACAACTGGAATTATGCTCATGCTCTGTGAGTGAATTTGCTGAAGGACAGCATTTGTCTTTTCGGGATGACGCTTCTATATGGGTACCAGTCTCATGAAAACTGGATCCAAAGAATTCTCTTCCTGGAACAGTGTTGCCCTTGTGAAATCAATTGTCAGCTTGGTGCAGATGGACCTGCCCCCGTCTCAGACGACCTGCAGAAGTAGGTGTGGATGGTCCAAGAGACAGCCAAATCCGTCTCCCTAATTCGTCCATTACGACAGGGGCGAGCATTGAATTGTCTGAGATGGGCATAAAGGCCCCCTGGTCGTCATTCCCATTGGGGCCGCAATCAGCTCCCTGGGGGAGCTCAGTCATCATGTTAGTTTTTATAATTGTTAGCCTCCTTGACCAAGCATGAAGGCATGGATCGGGTGGGGATGTCTTTAGGCCAGGAAGTACCTTCTCTAGAGTCAGGAGACTTTAAGGGTACCTGAGTCAGATCTTCCACTATACCCAAGGGATCTTACACTTGGGGTACATGAACTTACATTGACAACAAAGACTTTTTGCTGGATGGGGGCAAGGGAATGGTGGTATTGGCAGCTTTAGTTATCATCGTTTTGGGCCATCCATAAGGGGCTTCACCAATATGATTTGTGCTGCGTAAATTGCAACTCATGTTTTCAAATCCAAGCGAAAAGGAAGGAGGCACAAACTTTTCACGCCCAGACTTTCACACACCAAAAGGAATCAAATTACAGGTCAAAGGAATGAGCTTCAATGGGGAAGGAGGAGTCTTCTCCAAAGACAAAACCAGCAGTAGACACAGTGTTTTGGCAACAACCTAAAAAAAGAAAATCAGTGCTTATATATTCAGATGCCACTTCGGGCTGAATTTGTATGCAGAATTGTGTCAAACTTTGGAAAACGTATTCATGTGCTCAGCAGAGCGCTTTATAGAGAAGCAGCCAATCGATTAGGTGCTAGATAAACACATTGGCCCTCATTAGGACTGCAGCGCTAAACCATGGTGCTATTAGCACCATGGTCCATGCCGGATTCCGCCATGGAGAAAGGGGGAATTACCACCCCATTCCAAGGTTGGCGGGCGGTAATTCCCCCTTTCTCCATGGCCCTTCCCCATTCCCATTTTTGCCCCATAGGGCTCAATGGGAAAGGCGGCATTTACGGTACCGCAAATTGCGGTACCGTAGTTGCCATCAAGTTCCCTTTGCGGGTCCCTACTTTAACGGCTGGTCCAGACCAGCAGTTCAGGTTGGGTCCCGCAAAGGGACCTCGTAGTAAGGCGCTAAAGGGGTTAACGGCGCTGCAGCCTTTTACGGCGCCATTAACCCCTTAGCGCCAGGGTCGTAATGACCCCCATTCACCCACTTATCTCTTACAATATGAAATTGAAGGCTACAAGACCCGCAGTCACCCCCAAAAATAGTGCCCCTAAATGTACCATTAAACGAGACACTCGAAGCTAGGCAAAGTTATGCGCATCTATCTCGATGATACACACATAGCAGTCATTCGCACTTTGTCTCAAAACGGGCAGCCTATCTTCAAAGTGTGCAGAGGTCAGGACGGAAACTCAATCTGCAGAGGTTCAAAGGCTCAATAGCCCGCAGTCACCTTTTTGTTGAATTGTATTTACTAAAGTATATTCAACCAGCTCATATATGCCTAAGTTACATTCACACATCAAGTTTTTTAAAAATAGATAGGCTTCATTAAGTAAGCACTTGAGAGGTACACTCCAGGGTTCAAAGACCTAACGGCCCGCAGTCACCCTCTGTCAGCAGTGCCAGTTCAAACGCTTGATAAAGAGTATTCACCAGACGCGTAACCAAAGCCTGCCCCCCAGGGTTCAAAGGCCTAACGGCCCGCAGTCACCCTCTATGCAGGAACTCTAATTCACATGCCCAATAAACCAGATTCACCAAAACAAATGCCCGAAACCTGTACTTGAGGGTTCAAACGCCCAATATCCCACTGACACCGTCTTAGAGGACGAGCAGTTTAACCGCCTAAGAGGTGAGATTCATCAAACAAATGCTTAAAACCTGCCTTCAGGGGTTCAAAGGCTCAGAGGCCCGCAGTCACCCTCTGTACAGAAAGACCGGTCAGAGCGTACAAAACAAAGCTTAATTAATGAGCACAGGTGGTAGAGCATAAATTGTTCAAAGAGGCCAGCTCTATGAACCTACCATACCTCCAATGGAAGCCTATCAGTGAGACAAGCCGTCGTTTCTGAATTAACAAACAAGACAAAAAAACTTCAAGATAGTGTATGCAGAAATACAAAGAATGGTACACAGATCACAAAAAGGTGGGATGGCCAGACAGGCTCTGTGGCGCAGCAAAATTACTGGTCCAAGTTAGTGGCTCGCATAGTCATAAAGACAGTTCCAAAGGATCGAGGTGGAGCAACAATGTTCGAGAATAAAGATTGAAGAAAACAACGAGCCGCTGCACGCCACTCTTATAAGTGTCAGGTCCACTCCTGATAGTTCCTAAGTAGTGCGACGACAAGTTAGTTCCAGTAGCAATAACGTGTGACACGTTGAAAAACACAGTGAAGAACAAGGCGCAGCATACGTAGTGGAGGGCGAAGCAAAAAAGCAGAATCAGTTTGCCATGTTAATGCATTACATATCTTACCAATAGCTCCCTAGCATTCCCCGCAGATGGCACGGCTCCTCTACACCACAACTCCACTGCTCCACCAAACACCTAACACACTGCTGGGCACACCGCGCATGCACAGTGAATATGTAGGCTGAAGGCTAAAGACGGGCTGGAGGCGGACTGGGAGTCAGAGCAGGAAAACAATAGAAGGACTAAGAAATGTCCACACTTGTCCACGGAGCAAAGAAGAACAGCACATTCCACCTTGAAACACCTAACACACTACTGAAAATATTGTTTCTCTTGATGCTGAAGCGAGGGGAATAGGGGGGTTTGCACAGGGATGGGGAGGGCTACAATGCTGGTGTTAACAATTTTACTCCTGTTGATACTAAGGAGGGGGGTGTAAATAACAATGGGGAGGGCTATAATGCTCTGCTGGTGTTATTAATATTACTCCTGTTGATGCTGAAGAGGCGGTATGCACAAGTATGGGGAGGGATACAATGTTGGTGTTAATAATATTGACCAGGTGGTAAGTGTACAGCCTCAGTCCGATGCTCCCTCAGAGCTTGCATCAACATCATACACTAACAGCAATACAGCCATTGAAACACCTTCTAACGAACCCACACCAACCCTGGCTAGTGATACTTTTGGTACAACTGAACAGTGGGGTTATGTTACAGTGCGTTTATTTGATGTTCAATAGCAGGGGGTTTCGTAATATGGACAGTGAAACAGGTGTATGTATGGTTGCCAATGCAAATACTCAGAGTGATGTGGGGACGGATCGCAATGTTGGTGTCATTAACATTTCGAAAACGCTTCAGCACAAATAAAATTACTGCAGTTACATGCTAGTATACAAGTGTTATTAAAAAGAATTGAAAAAAAAGACCCCCCAACAGAGTGCGAACCAGATGGGAGCCCTCACTTTAAAACTAACTTTTAAGAAAATGCTGGCCATTGGCAAGGTTTAAAGCTGTACTGCAAAAGAAAGAAGATTGGGCAATCTGTGGTTCGGCCCGCTTTTGTAGACATTGAAGGGGCAGTTTCTATGCTAATAAAGCATTTGAGGGATAATACTACCGTCTTATCAGTAGAAACTTGTGAGTTAGCCATAGGGGTGCAGTCCAGGGTGGTAGCTAGCGAGTCAGTTGTTAAACATAACACGCCAGTCACAGGTGTGTCTTGTGATGCATCTTGTGAAACATTTTCAAGGCGCCGCCTAACACAGCGATAGACATGTCCCCACAGGTTAAACACAGCGTCCTATCCCCCGCGCCACACACAGATTCAGAAAAGCATACCACAACTGATATCCCACAGAGACCTGTTGTTTCTAGCACAGCCATCCCCCTGTCAATAACCTCCCCGGTATGGCCCTATTATCAAATATACCAGGTGAGCACAAAGACTTGTGGCTAGTAACTAAGGACCACCCTCAAACCATTATTATTAGAAAACAAAAAAACACTCAAACACGAGCAATCATCCCCATGTGCCCCAGGGGCGCTGGTGAAATTAAAGACATTGGTATTGTTACAGAGGCAGTGATTGTCCAGAGCGGGCGTGGATATTTGTTTCAGCAGTGCCCTAAAGACACAGTGCAAAACTTAGAATGGGGCAGAGCACGAGTTCTGATGCGTCAGATATTTAAAATCTTAAAGGCCTGCTCGTTTATATCCAGACACGATCGACCAGGCACACCATAGCCGCTAACCCTCCTGGACACCAGAAGCTCCAGTTTATTTGGAAAGGGTGCAAACTTATCAAAGGAGTTGTAAAACATTCTCAGCCATGGAGAATTACGAGGAATTCAGATTCATGAACTTCGATCAATTGCGCTCCCTAGGGCACGGACTAACAGTCATAACTGATGCTGTGGAAACACTGGTCCGACAAATACTAGAAGCTGTCAGCTCCATTAATATTGTTCAGATTAGACTGGAGGCTGGGGGTTTAAACAGACCCTTGTTTACAAGACAATCCCCTCGTGATACTTTCTGCGTTTTGCAGTTTCCTGAAAATTTGCGGAGACTTCTGTAGAGTAAGACTGAGATTATGTGGTTTGTGCCATTAAGAATTGTGGCGCTAGTTGTCAGGCCACGCTCCGCGGTGCTTATAAACCTTTAACCAAAATTCTGCACAGCCACCTCATAAAATCCGAAGGCAGATGGTTGCTTAATTTTGATAGTGGGCTCTTAAACCTCTGTCTAGCATCTAGTCTTATAGGTTTAATCGAACCACGGAGCATAACCGACGGTGGTATACGCGCAAAAGCGTTGCAAATACACGAGAAGTTGGGGCTTCCGACGGACACTCCGGTAGGGTTTGGACAGCTGAATCTTTATGAGAAGTATTTTGATAGACCCATCAAGATACTCTACTTTAACAATGGGGTGTAGTGGTATTTTCCACTAACGGCTAAAACAGCCAGAAACAATTTTTATGTTTTACACTACGACAAAAAGGTGTTCTGGGGGATATAAATCTCTGTCAGCACTGCCATTACATTTCCAAAAACAAACAAAGACACAGTTGTCGGTATCACTGTTGCTTGTGTTTAAGAAAAGAATGTCAAACGCTTAAGGAAAAACCTGCAAAATGTTCTCAGTGTCACATGTTCGCGAGGTCTTGGGCCTCTCTAGACACGCACATTCAGAAAGTGGCTTTGGGGGCTGTCGTGTGTGAACTACGCATTGACTGCTCTACCTCGGAAAAATGTCTTCCAGAGAACCATAACTGTAATGGCATAATCTGAAGGGTGTGCAAAGTTTCCATTGTCAACCTTGCTGAACACATGTGTTGCATGACGGCCGGTAAACCTCAAAATAAAACTGGAGACTACATAGTGTATGTAGTGTATGACATGGAGGCACGGCAAGAGAATGTAACCCACCAACCAAACTATATCTATGCCATACATCTAACAGGTGATAGCTGTTGGCAATGTACAGAAGACTCCTGTGTGGCTGCCTTTGTCAGCACTTTTGTAACACGCAAATTAACAGACAACACCTTTCTAAAACATAATTCCAAAGCCTATGATGGATACATTATACTGCAAGAATTGGATCGGGTCAAAATTAAAGTGAAATGTATCACGCATTGTGCTAACGTTGTGGCAATCTTTTTGCTACCTCTACAGATATGCTTTATTGAATCCTCAAACTTTTTACCCATGAAACTCAGCTAGCTCCAGAGAGCTTTTAGTTTCCCTGGTTCAAAGGGCTTCTTTCCACATCTTTTTAACCGAGCAGCTAACCAGAACTTCATAGGCGAGATTCCACCCCCGGCCAATACAGCATTTAATACATGATGCCTAGCGAGAACGATCATGGTACAAGGCAAACGAACATGCTGTGTTTGAGTTTCGGCAAGAGTTAAGGGCTTACTGCCAAGAATATGTCAACATTTTTAGACAAGCTTGTAGTTTGTTCAGGGATGGGATCATACAAATGACTCATCATGAAACACCTATAAAGGGTGGGCTACACGTGTCATGCGTGGGCTACACGTGTCATGCGTCAATCCTTTTCAAAGTATCACGCGGGCTAGTTGTTGTAGGCAGATCTACAGACAACTACATCTAAAACCTGAAACAATTGCGCTGCTGCCCCATGATTTTATATTTTGGCGGCAAAAACATTATTCTACGCCGTCTATTCAGTGGCTCTTATACATCCCAGAAATCGACAACATCGCTATACAACACGCCTTAACTGACGGGGTTAGAAACGCCACAGACAATATTGGTTGGGTAGCTATGCAGTGGTTCAGGGGATGTGGAAACAGCCTCCAAATTCAACGGTTGCTTTTATCACAGATGTTCCGATTGCTACCCCGCCGGAGGTTTCATAACTTTGACGGGCACTGCCTATGAATAGCTGTATAGACGCACTCTTTTAAAGCAGACGTTTCTAGTTAGTCGGGGTGTTGGCATCGTCATTATCTAGGAACATGAGTGGCACGCGATGGTGCAGAACAATTCTGATGTGTGCATACACAAGATATGACATTTTATTTTTGTAAATTTCTTTTTATTACCTTTTTATTTCATGTTTGCAGGATCATACAGCATTTGCAAAAGACAAACAGAGGGAAGTACCCTCTCAACAAGAAAACAAAAAGGCAACATATCCTGATACAACACTGGTTCCCCTGTTCCCCCCCACCCACCTGGTGATACAGGTGAAGATACATTTTAGGCTGCTGGGATAATGAACCATGCTCTCGATCTTTGGTCAAGCAGGCCGAAATCGTGCTGTCTAAGCCTTAGTCGGTAATGTGGTGCTCCTCCCCCAAGCCTTAGTTGTACCGTCCGGGTCAGTCCCTTTCTCCAAGTCCCTCGCCCCCCACCTCCCTGAAACGCATTATGAAATTACAACCATTCGATTTCCACCGAGGAGCTACCTCCGTGGATCGCAGCAGAGATCTTTTCCATTAAGTATATGTCCTTGGCTGTGGTGGACCATTCCTGCATCGTTGGGAGGTGTACCCTTTTCCAGTGTCTGGCCCTACGGGCCCGTGCTGCTAGTAGGAGAAAATGGACTAGGGGCTAGGGCACACCCCAACTATCCTCGTGCCTCTCGAGCCGGAACAATATGAACAGGGGGTCCAGGTTGTGTGTCCCCCCCCCCGCATCCCTGATCCATCTCAGGACCTCTACCAAAATACCTGGACCCTGGGGCAGTCCCACCGCATATGCCAGTAATTCGCCCTCGACACACACCCATGCCAACACTTGGGTGTACCATTGGAAACATTCTGGAGAGGCGGACTAGATTGTATTGCCACCTGTGGAGCAATTTTATCGCGTGTAGCTTGTACTGGCATGAAATGGAGGTCTTGAAACCGTGCCTGCAGATTTGTTGCCAAAGGCTATCTCCCATTTCCACGCCCAAGTCCCTTTCCCATTGTGATCGCTGTACCCTGGTAGCCCCCATCTTGGGTTCCAACAGCACCAGGCTTGAGATGAGTCCTTTCATGTCTGCATACCCATCAAGTACCTTCTCCACTGGTGTTAATTCCCTCTGGATAAGCCCTTTCCATTTGTCGGACATGAACATACTCTGTAGCCTGAGATACAAGAGAACCGACAGACTGCCTATATATACCCAGTGCTTCCTCCAGCTTCTGAATACTTATGAATTCTCCATTTTGGACCAGTTGGCCTACCCTCGCTAATCCCGATTCAAAACAAGTCTCATAGCGCTCGACCTCTGGTATATTATCTCTGAAGGATGGTGCCCAGATGCGACTCATCGGGGAGGGCCACGTAGTGATCCCCGACCCCCTTTTCCCCATGGCTTCCCAGTGTACCCCCAGTATCGGGTGCTCTCTGATGCGTCTCAGAAGTCAGTTCCGAGGGACCCATAGCCAGTCTCCTACCGTTGCCGGGAGCATGTGTTGGTTTTCCAGAAAGACCCACTGTTTATCGGGGTCTTCCATCAGGTGCAGCACCATTGCTCTGAGTTGGGCCGCCCTGTAGTATGTCACCAAATCTGGCAGTCCCACTCCCCCCCTTTCCTTTGGCAAAATGAGCGTTTCATAACCCACCCTGGGCTTCTGACCCTGCCAGCGGAACCTTGTGATGCGTCGCCTGGCTTCTGTCAGGTGTTCCACAGGTGCACTAGTCGGGAGCATCTGAACAGGTATAGGAACCTCGGGAGGAGGTTCATCTTTATCGCATTTAGTCGCCCTATCCAAGACAGTTGTCCCTTCCTCCAGGCCTTCATTTCGGTGAATAATACTGCAAAGAGGAGTGGGTTGTTGGCATGGCCCAGGTCTAGGGCCGGATGGACTATGTTAATCCCTAGGTATCTCAACCCCTCTAACTGGATTTGCAGCCCCAGGAGTTCCAGTTCCTCTACTTTCCTAGCCGTGTCTGGGGCGATTGGGAAGACCACTGATTTACCTGTGTTTACCTTAAACCCTGAATACCTCCTGAATTCTTCAATCACCTCCATAGCCACGGGGATGGACAAGGCAGGATGCCTCAGATGGAGCAATACATCATGCGCATAAAGTTCGAGCCTATATTCCCTGTTCCTTACCTTAATGCCCACTACCTGTGGGGCCCTCCTCAGGTATACGGCCAGTATTTCCATGGCCAGGGCAAAGAGCAGGGGTTACAGTAGTGACACCTGTCTTGTACCCCTCTGTAGTGGGAATGACTGGGATAGATGCCCATTGACCGTGACTCTGGCCGAGGGGCCTTCATATAGGGCCTGGATTCCCCGTTGGTGTCCCCTACCAAAGCCACATTTCTTGAGTACCCTGTTAAGAAAGCCCCAATCACCCGGTCAAAGGGCTTCTCTGCGTCCATGGTCACCAGTATCGGGTTTTCCTCCTCGCCTGCAGCTGTTATCATAAGGTGAAGAGTCTTGCGCAGTATGTCAGCTCCTTGCCTACCTTGAATAAAACCCACTTGATGAGAGTGGATAAGTCTTGGCATAAGGCCCTCCATTCTCGTGACCAGAATCCTTGTGAACAGTTTTGCGTCCACTTTGAGTAAGGAGATGGGATGGTATGATTTACAGTCTGCAGTGTCTTTATCCACCTTCGGTATGACTGTGATCAGCGCCTTCCCGAATGAGGGGGGAGGTCCTTTCCCGTGGCCATAAAGCTGGTGAATAGGGCGGCTATGTGTTGCGCCAGGAGTCCGGCGAAGATCTTGTAGAACCCTGCCGTGTATCTGTCCTCTCCGCGCACCTTTCCCGTTTTTAAACCCGATATCGCGCTCAATGCCTCTTCCAGTGTGATTGGCTTGTCCAGCTCAAGACTTCCCCGGCCCTAAGTTTTGGGAGAAGGACTCCGGCAAGGTACTTTCCCAGCATATGTTCGTCTAGGGTTCCTTCCTTCCCATACAATTTTTCGTAGAACGCTGCAAATCCCCCTGCCACCGCCCCAGCCCCTGAAAGCCTCTGACCACCTTCCACTTGGATCCCATCCACCCATCTCTCTGGCCTCTGAGTTTTGCGGCCAACATGTTGTCTGCTTTATCCCCCTTCTCATAGTATCTTTGTTTCAGGTACTGCAGGATGGCGATTACCCTCCCCATCTCAATGTCTTTTAGCTGTTGGCGCTCACCCCGGGCCACCACGAGATCTTCCTTCCTCCGTCCCGCCTCCTTACCCTCTGCCTTCTCTAGGAGGCGGATTTCTCCCCTGAGTTTTCCTGATAACAGGGACCTAATCCTTTTCTTTTCGGCATCTTCCCTAATAAAAAGACCCCTCATTCCCCTTTCAACATCCCCTGTGTCATTAATTAGGCAAAATTCCTCAATGGCTGTCTTCATCTCATCCACGAAGACGGTGTCTTTGAGGAGGAGGTCATTACATCGCCATAGCGATTCTTTGGGTTTCAAGCCTGATAGGGCCACTTTCAGCTCTACTAGGTCATGATCTGACCAGTTAATCGGGAAGTGTTTGCAGACACTCACCCTACTGAGGTGGTGTTGCTCCGGAGCCGTGGCCCGGAGAGTAAAAGGTATAACCCTTCACTGTCGGATTGGAATCCCTCTAGACATCTACCAGCCCCAGGTTCCACATGTAGGCAGTGAAGCCTCTATTTGCAGCCCCCCATCTACTCCCTGCTGGGATGTGTCCGCCGCTGTGACCCATTTCTCTATCTGCCCACATGTTGAAGTGCCCCTATGATGAGAAGGCCCTCTGCTCCGTCCATGATCTCCTCTATGGCTTCTCTCAGAAACTGCATTTGGCTGGTGTTTGGGCAGTAAATGGACACCATGGTTATTGTGGTGAAACAGTCACCCTCAAGCTCTTCTGTGATTATATCTGCATGTTCTTAGCGCAGAAACAAGAAGCTTCTGGTTTTCCTGTCTGGTGCATGAACGAGGCCGCTAAACTGGCCTACATAGATGATTATTATAAACATCAGGGCATACGCTTGCGTATGGAGCACATTGAGGACAACCCCGCTTGGCAGTTCTTGGCTAAACTATGCCTTAATACATTGTGGGGTAAGTTTGTGCAAAGAGTTAATTTGCCAAACACAACCATTATTACAGATCCTGATGTGCTTCATGTCTATTTATTTGATAATTATTCCGACCTTGGCAGCTGCAAGTTCATAGACAATGAAACGGTGTGCTGTGCTCTGGAATATCCAACAACTTCAGACAACACAAACATATTCATAGCAGCGTTCACAACCGCTGACGCCCACTTGAAGCTGTATGCTTTGATGGAACAAATGCAAGAATGGGTTCTGTACCACAATAGCATTATTTTTTGTCAGCCACCCGAGCAATGTCAACCCGCCCACCAGTGATTATCTAGGGGATCTAACTTCAGAGCTAGCTCCTGACTAATACATTGTAGAGTTTGTATCTGCTGGGCCTAAAACATATGCCTGTCACACATCTCTAGGAACCATCGATATGAAAGTTAAAGGTAGAATGCTAAACGTTAACAACACTATTGCAATACATTTTGACAGTTTGAAAGATCTGGCACAGACCTTTGTACAAAAAGACGCATGTAACACCCCACAGTCTATTGTTGTTACACATCCGGTTATAGTGCAGGAAATTAATACCATCACTCTACAAATGACGCTCAGTGATGTGTTTAATAAAATTATAAGGAATTAACCTGGTCTCTTTTTATGCGATAAGGAATATACCTTTAGCCACATAGCAGTCAAATGTAGCCGGGACCTTATGGTCCTGACCATAACTACTGCCCAAAGAATAAGCAAAAATATTCAAAAGGAATTAGAATAGGAAGAACAGAAGTTTTTGAATGACACTACCATTATTGATGCACGTGAACAACAGGCAGCAACTAACAAATTGCTGGAAGAGTTCAAGAACATCAATATTACTAAAAAAACTATAAAACTGAACAAAGATATCCAAGATTTCAAACTTGATATAGTTTTCCCATATACCACAGACAAAGCAATCGAGGCTGCCAGAGCCAATCAAGCCTCACAGCACCCGAACCAACAAAAGAAAAAATGGGTTTCTTTTTCCAACTCCAGCAGCAGTGGGTCCGACGATCAGATCCGCAGAGCTCGCCAACAAGGATATGGGAACTTCCAACAACCACCACAACTCCCCCAACAACCTTTTTTAGGGGGAGGTGGCATGATGGGGACACCTGGCTGGGGCCCACCATGGTTCCACCAATTCACCCCGATGATGCGATCGAGTGACCGCAGAGAAGGACCCGATAAATCAACCACCTATCCCCATCTTTAATTTAGCTAATATTGAATTGTCACCAGCTCAGACATCCCTCCTGTCCAAGGGACTTACTTTTGTCCCAACGCACCAAACTGACTGGTTCAATACAGAAACGGAAATAAGAATTTATTTTAGAACAATACGTCTGAAAGTTTATTTCGACGACGACAACCCATGGAAAACGAGGAAGACTCGGGACTGCGTGTTCCATCTACCTTGTTTCCTCAAGATAATCAGGTACCTCCCGAGATCATTGCCTTTGAAAAATGAATCATGGCGGATCTTAAGAAACTAAAAACTAAAAAAATCCAGCATCATCATATCATCTCAAGACAAGAAAGAGAGGCAATATCAGACTATTCAAAAAATAAAGAACTTGTGATTAAGCCTGCTGACAAAGGAAGCAGCACTGTGCTCATGACATCACTACAATACAATTCAATGGTCAATACACCTTTATCAGACAGCTCTAGTTATAAAAAAAATCAAACATGATCCCACAAAAGAAATCATGTCTGAAATTTCAGAAATAGCAACATACGCAAGAGATCGAGAGTGGATTACACCCAAATAATGGGAGTTCCTAACTACCAATCAAGGAAGGATTCCCACAATATATGCACTTCCCAAGATCCACAAAGATGCTGAAAACCCACCAGGGCGACCAATCGTCTCAGGATGTGGATCAGCACTTGAACCGATATGTCGCTTCATTGACTCATTTCTGAAGGCAATGAGCATAAAAACCTCTACATACCTTCGCGACACCAGGCAAACTATACAGGTGTTTGAAGGCATTGATTTTGACCCTAACACACAACTGCTAGTGACCCTAGATATCTGCTCACTCTACACGAGCATCCCACAGACAACTGCATTATAGAACTACTCACCTTAGCTCTAGCTAAGAATTATTTCGAGTTTGACAGTCAATTTTATTTTCAAACTAAGGGTACCGCGATGGGAGCTACTTTTACCCCTAGTTTGGCAACTGCTCTTCATGTAAATTTACTCACAAAATCAAAGACTTCAAGATCTTTGACCGAGTGTGGACCCTCCGCAATTTAACCAACTGCAAGACCAAACAGGCCATCTACATTATTGAATGTCCATGTGGCTTGCGGTATGTAGATCAAACACAAAGAGTGGTCCATGTGCGAATCTGTGAGCATAGATCTCGCATCAGATGTAAGAACCTGTCAGCACCTTCAGTAGCTCATTACATGGAAGCACATCACTCACCTGACGATGTAACATGGTGGGTTGTTGACACCGTGACTAACTCCACCAATATTATGAGCAGCCTGTTGCAGAAAGAAGCAAGGTGAGTACATTGCCTAGACAGTTACTATAACGGCCTAAACGAGGCGTGTATATGGCCTGTCTAATATACACCGCTCGATTTCCATGGCCCCCACCTGCTCCCTTCTACCTCTGATTGATTACTGATTGAATCAAGCCCAGCTCCCTGTTCCATTTCCCTACCGGGAGCTATGACCAGGCTATGCTACGACCGACTACCGGCATGGACTACAAGTCCCAACACCCTATGCACCATCCCCGCAACTTTTCCATACAGGTCCTGACACTAGGATGCCCCGCACGGACCGGTCCTCATGTTACTTGCATGCCCGTTGACAACTCTATTGCTTCAACATGTTCAGCAATAGACTGTATTTAAACTCATGGCAGGGCATTTAATTTCCTTCCTTATCCCTGCAAGTATTTTGTCATTTCCCAGAACTCCAGGTTTCACTGCATTCCGATGCGTGCCTGGTTGCCATAGCAACCTAGTGACTAATGGCACCGGCACCTACCATGTGCTTCGTGTTTGTGTCCAACCCTTTCCATTTTCTTTTAGGGAACAACGTGTCGGGTTGTCTGCTGACAGCATTGTGCTGCCACCGCGGCATGTTTGTGTTTGACACCGGCTTCATGAGGGGTCATCACTTCATCCAAACCCGAGGGACATACGATCCGTCACCCGGATCGTTTCATTTCATGTGCGCTCACCCCCCTGCTATACCGCTCTTGGTACGGTCTGCATTTGACCGAGCAAGGTAACCTAGGCGACGGCTAAAGCTCTTTCAACAATGGTGACCGCGCCACCACTAAATTAACCCGTGTACCCTGCCGCGCGTGACAGCCGCTGCGCGTGGTGCTGACTGAGTGTCTGAGCCTGCCTTCGACTTCATTTCGAACAGCTTCTCAGACACACGACAGGTACTGAGCAAACTTGTCCCTGGCTGTCATTGTATTTTTTGACGCTTTGATCACGTCATTTACTAGTTCTTGGATCTATGATTTATCCGACTTAGAGGACAGATACTGTATTAACTTTACCCTCTGGAGAGTGAGCACATCCATCTGCTCCCACTGGTGTACAGTGGCCAATACACCCAGACCAGTTTCCTGCCTCTACTAGGACTCCCTTGTACAACGTTCAGGTAGGCTCGTCTGTAAGGTTATAAATGCATGTGCGTTTTTTTTAGAATCATGCACAGAGTTGCTAAACCCAGCACACATGCTACATCCAGACATCCCCCACAGGGCGCACCATTCCATCAGTCTTCTTCATTTATACTAACCCACTTCCTTCATTATGAGGATTATACCCTTTTCCTTATGGTGTTCACTGTCATCCGCACTTACCAATGCTCGCATGTGTAGTTGGATTCACTTGACCCAGTCTTAGCCAATCTGGTCTATATCGTTTCTACCTCTATTTTTAGGTATCTGTTTGCTTGGAATACAGAGCTGGACCCTGGGGCACGCCCCTGGTTGAAGTATCATACGTGACTCTGGACATACGCATGTGTAGTCACACACTGTGCTTACTCCTGCTTCTACAACAGGGTAAGTAATCTGTGGACTCCATTTTCGAGCTATCTTAACACCCCCTATGGAGGAAAGTTTTTTTAAACAACATTGTGTTGGTACTCTCTTCCCCAAATCTGATACACATCTGTTTTTTTCTCTTTTTGCCTCCCTCTCCAACAGAGCCAGCAGCTCGTCCTTTTCGCCCTGAGGAAGGCTACATATAGATGCCACCAATTATTGGCATAGCCGAAACGTGTTTTCCAGTGCCCTACAATCTTACGGGGGAATATACCTTCCAAATATCCTCCAATAAAGCACAGGACACTCTCTCTTAAAAGATTTGGTATCTTTACACGTTGGCATTCAACAAAATTGAAGACTTGTTCAAACATTAAGTAGGTCTACAGTCCTGAAAACGACTACAGTCCTGTATGATTCATATACAACAATACCCTGACTCCCTTTTGCCTACCAGGATTTGTTCAATCTATTTTCTAATACAAGCTAATTACTGTTTAGATGACTATAATGATTACTTTAGTTTGATTATTTTCTTTTACCTGTGAGTTGTTTGGTTCAAAAATGTAGTTATGTAAATATATATGTACCTTTTGTTTGTATATACCTTTAACTAAAAACTTATATTATTTTGAATTTATGTCATATGTCTTTGGTTGTTGATGTTTTCATTTTCTTAATTTAAATATACTAAAACTGCAAATTTACCAGAGTGCACCTTTATTTTGTTGTTTTCTGTAGTGACCCTTCGGGCACTGATCTAAATCCTTCTCCATAAATTCATTACTTTCTTTGTAAATTAAAGACAATGAAATAAGTATTGGTCTATATGTGGATTTCTCTTTTTGATTGTGAAATAGTATTTTTTACCCCTTATCCACATTAGCACTAGGGGTACCCCTATTTTTGTACTTCAGTTTAATAAAAGAATGCTGGCACTGGGTGGATTGCCACACCCCTACGGGTATTACATATGTTGCTGTTAATCTCGTACCCATGTACCCACTCCCTCACTATTTCACAGTGCCCCTGCTATACCTACCTCTGAATCATCTAGGCCACAAAAGCGATGCACCCGTCCTAGGTGAATGTCTGAGTGTTGGCTGTTTGAATCTGAATGTTTATTTTTCCTTTGCATTAAATGTTTTCCTCTCTTCATTGAACTGTTTGTGCATAACCTTTTTTAACTTTCAGTATTAAATATGTCGTTTTTTTATATAAATAAATATTTTTACAAAATCATCTGGTGTTGTTCTTTATTACGCCACCCTAGTTGTTATGTATAATAACACCTAACATTTTTTTTAAAGTTATTTTATTCAGAAGTGTAACGCTAGGCTATGGTGGGAATGTTTTTAATCAAACACTGTAATTTAAAACACAAAGTAGAACACTGTTGTTGTTCCAGATGTTGGCTTTTTTATTTTTGCAGATTATGCTACAAGCTCTTAACATCCTTCCATACCTGTGAACATCACTTTGTTATACTATATTCCCAACAACTTCATACCCTGACATGTTTGCCCCATAACCACAGAACATAAAGACACAACATATGTTTGTTAAAATTTAAAGCTGCCATTTTTATGGAGATTTTATTTTCATTAAATTGTTTGGGTTATCAGATGCTTCACGATGATCCTTTAGGCTGCAAAATCTGTGGTATCAGCAATTACTTCATACAGCAATTATTTCATACATAGGCTGTCTTTCACCATGGCGATAAGCAAACATACACAACATCGAAGCGGTTGGCAGAAATTCATAAAGCTCCCTGGCAAACAGCCACTGTCTTTTGGAACTCTGTTGCATGTTGGCCACCTTCAGTCTCACTGAGGGCCCACCAGCGACAGTAAATCGCCAAACTCCCTGTTGTAGTGCTTTCGCGTTGTAGTGCTTTTGCCAGTAGCTGTCCATTAGTGGATGGCTGTTGTTGGCACATATGTTTGCGATTCATTAAAGATTGTTACATTCCCTTCTGTATATCTCCACTAGTGCTTCCAGATAACACGACAGACTTGGACATACAGTACTAAAATGCTCTTTGAATGCAGCAATAATTGTTGTACATATCCAATGGCGGGTTTCACATTAAATTGATTGCTTTGCATCCAAAGTTAATTTTTTATTTTCTGTAAATAAATGCAAATACATATGAAAACATCTACAGTCTCAATCGTCGTAGGTCAGTTTTTGGGGCCCCATGCACGTTGCTCTACCAAACAGTTTTTGATATACTTTATCCCCCCACTTGCAAACTGTTACATCGGACAACCCTCTCTAAACGGCTTCATTCTCAGAAGGGGGTTGTTCGCCGATTGAATAGCGCACAATGTTTTAGACATGCATCGTTCCGCCCCATCCCCACCCCTTAGCTGTGTTAACAACTGTATCACTCGCATCATTTCTACAAGGCTTTTAGAGCTCAACATGTGACATATTTTCACGTAGTGAATTATCTGTGTAAGATATTTCCAAACATTCGTGAGCATCCTGTTAGGGGTCATCAATTTTGTGCCTTAAACACTATCTGTGAAAGTGTTGTTCTAAATATGTTTTCTCAACTACGGCCGTAAAACCTTGAATGGCCAGACTATCAATCCAGGTCACATCTGATGTGAGCTTTTCATCTTTAATGCTATCGGTCTCCATTAGCGAAACACAGGCCTTACACAAGCTATTATTGCAATCCCCCGGATTTTCAATTTGGTTTGAACAGCAAACACAATAAATATTGATAGTCTCTGCTACAGCTTGATTCTTCTCATCACTGTAAACAAAACAAAAGACGCATACTTTTAACTATGGCTATTTCTTACGCCCTACAAATGCAAACAATTGCTTTAAAATATACTAACCGGATAACAAGCCGCCCGATACCCAGGGCTTTAAACCTGTGTTTTCCTGTGTCCGCTGTGAAACGAGTTTACTCTGCGTTATCATGGCTGTGTCCGCCTGCGTAGCCATAGATTCACATCCACTGTCTTCAGAGCATGCATCAGCCATGAATGGTCGTACAGACACCACACCCAGCGGCTGGTGCAGAACCACATTGTCGCCATCCCAGGTAGCCATTTCCAAATTAGCAGCTGCTATGGGCACATGCTCCTAATGTTTCCAATGTAATTTTCAACAGACTGCCCCATAGCCATAACAGTAAGCGGCGTCTCGCTGTCGACAGAGAGTGTAGCCATATTCTAGCAAAACTCACCAGCTTCACGATCCGTCATCAAGTCTTGAGTGGCCTCCAGCTCATCATTCTCTATACAACAATAAGGTGTATAACTATCCTCAGAACCCCTGGGGTTTCCTGGGGTGTTTTCCCCTCGTCGTAACTGCAGCTATTCACAATCGCTTTTCTCTAAATGTCACACCCTATTGCCCCTGAAAAGCTGAAAGAGCGCATGTGTTTTCCAGGCCTACCGCAAAAGCTATATATCTGGGTTGGAAGCCCCTTCCCGATGCCGTCATAGCCTTAAAACCTGCCCAAACGCATTTATAGCACAATCATTTTTACTCCTACGTCCCGTCCCCTTTCCTCCATACTTATGGGACATCTCTCCGTCCTGTGGGACGGGACCGGAGCACTTTGTAAAAAGCATCCAAATTTTTTTCAAAAATGTGTCCCTCCTCTCTTTCCTGCGCGGGGCCCGGCACGCGGCCATAACCCCGCCCACCTTGGCTCCGCCCCGTGCATCGCCCATCAGTCCTTTTCTCCGCACGATCGGGGCCGGACGCACTTGCATCCTCGGAAGACTTTGTTCCCTTTTTCCCTCTCTGGCTCTCGCTAGCGTTCGTTTACTAGTCTGTATATGTCTTTTAAACTAGATTTTCTAGACTGTTCATCGTGTCACCATCGCTTCGCGAGGGCGGATCCCCATCCTCTATGTTTCGAGTGTTTCGGTCCGGAACACCGTTGGGACAACTGCTTTTACTGTGACTCCCTTTCGGTCCGGGCACTTCAACGTCGGTTGGAGCGGTGGGAGGAGGTGTTCGGACGGACTCATCCTTTGCATTTTCAGGCGTTCATCGACGAGAAGAAAAATTGCCCGGTAAATTCTTTACTTTTCAGAGCACCCCGGCCAAGGGATACCTTTCCGGGTTCCTCTCGAGCCTGGAGGGCCGTTGATCGCTCTGTTACCGGGGTTCGCCCTGAGGTGCCTGTCAGGCCTGATAATTCTATCGGAGTTTTCTCCAAGGGTCTCCGTAAGGGGCCTGTGTCCACCGGAGTACGCTCCGAGGCCCCTCCTGTGGGGGCTGTCTGTAGACCCAGTTCTACTGAGTCGTGGGGTACCGGAGCTTACTCTGAGGCCGCTCTTTCGGCTTTCCTCAAAAACAAAACCGGGGTGTGCCCCGAGGTCTAGGCTGGGCTTGAGGTTACCGAACGGATGTTCAAGGCCCGTGCCGATAAGGCTTCAACCGGTTCTAGGTCCGAGGTCCCTCGTACAGAGTCTAAGGATGCCAACAGTTCTGAGGGGCCGGGCAAGGCCCTATCGATGAAAGCGCACCGTTCCCACTCTTGTGGTGACACCAGATCTGTTGAGGGGGCAAAGAAGAACGTTTCTTCTTTTATCGGCAGTGCCAAGGCCCTTCCTTCGAAGGCTCAGTTGGCGGTTGGCATGTCGCAGAAACATTCCAGGCCTCATAGTTCCGGCTCTGCCCAGGTTCCTTACGTTAAGGCTAAAATTAAGACTCCTGACCCATTGACGGGGACCCCTGCCTCACTTCCTCACGTGCCGCAGTTCCCCTCAGATGAGGACAAAATGGCGGCCGTTCCTGCCACGACCACGGCGGCCATTTTAGGTACTACCCCTACACCTACGCCATTGGCCCCTGGTGTAGGGTTCGGTCCTTCGGGTGAACCTAAGGTCCCTTGTGCACATTCTTACCGGCCGGTTTATAATTGGAATGTCCGGATGCCTCTTCCGCACAATGTTTCGTTGCCCGCGGTGGTGGCTCCCTTTATTTATGTGGATTCGTCGGTGGAGGGGCCGGTGTGGCACCCTTCTCCGTTACGTCCCTGGATTTGTCCACCTCATGAGAGGCCTCCGCAGGTTCCAAAACAATCTCCTGAGGACGCTTTTTTCGGTAAATTTCAAGCGCTTATGCGCACCGACCCCATGAGGGAATATTTCAAAGAGATATGTCCATCCGCGCCTCCAGTACCACCCGTTTCGCTGGTGGTTTCGCCGGCGCCTCCCTTGCTCGTGGTGCCTCCCCCTGCGCTTCCACCTGTGCCACCATTGTCCCCAGTGGACAAGGCAGTGCCTGACACGGCTCAGCAGGATCTTGACCTGTCAGGTGACCCTCAAGGCGATCAGGACAACGAGGACCTTCCCCGCTCTATCAGAGCTTTCCATGACAGGGTGCTGGACATGATGAGTTTCTTGGATGTTCCGGTGCCCGAGGCTCCTGCTCCGCAGGAGGGCGTGCTTTCTGGGGCGTTCACCTTGTCTCCTTTGGAGCGTACCGGCCTGTTCTTGCAGAAGGGCGTTCTGGCCGAGGTCCAAAGAGTTTGGGAAAAGCCACACTCTGGACTTTTTGTCAATAAAAAGATTGACGCGAGGTACCAGGATCTCCTGGAGGCTGCGGCTCATCATGTAGACACCTCGTCTCGGGGTCTGATGCTTGGGGTTCATACCTCACAGCAAGCGTGGCTGCATGCCACTAAGTTCTCGAAGGAGGTGCAAGACAAGGTTCTGGACCTTCCATTTGATGGTAAGGAGCTTTTTCACTCTTGTACTGATGTAGAGCTCACCAAACCCAAGATAGCACTCAGACGGCTAAATCATTGTCTGTTCTGGTTAAAGCTCCCTTCAAGTCTCAAAGGCTGTTGTCGCAAGGTCGACCTTCCTCTGGTTTTAGGGGCTTCCTCGACCGCAAATCTCGCAGAGTGGATACTCCTGCGGGGAATAACCGCCATAGACAACAGCGTACGCGGGTTTTCTCCCGCTCCTCAGCCTCCTCATCACGTTCAGGTGGCACCGCCACCGATAAGCCTGCCAAATGAGGGTTTTCCGCGCTCGCACGAGACCCCGGTGGGAGGACGCATTGCGTCTCATTGGGAGGCGTGGCAGGCCATCACAGAAGACAGATGGGTCTTGTCAGTCGCTCGAGCGGGTTTCCGCTTACCTTTACCCCCTACCCCACCCCAGAACCCTCCTTTTCAGCTGTCGGGCTCATCCTCCCTCAAGGCCGAGGTTCAGAAACTTCTGCTCCTCAGAGCTATATAACCCGTTCCCCTTGGGGAGCGAGGGGAGGGCTTTTACTCCCGGCTGTTTACGGTGCCCAAACCCAACCAGGCTGGCCTGCGCACCATCCTAGACTTTTCCCAGTTCAATCTTTTCCTAGCCCAAGAGAAATTCAAGATGATCACGCCCGGCCAGATTCGCTAATCTTTGCAGATGGGTGATTGGCTCAGCGTGGTGGATCTTCAGGATGCGTACATGCAAATCCTGATTTGTAATCCACACAGGAGATACCTCTGCTTCTCTTTGGGGAGGAGCACTTCCAGTTTCGAGTGTTTCCTTGTCATGATCTCTGCTTCCAAAAGATCAGGACTTGCCCGACTCCCTTGGAAGCAGACCCATAACCCCGGTTCCGAGTGCCAGCCAGTCCCAATTGGGACCTTTTGGACCCTGTCCTGGCGCCAGTGGCACCAGGCTCATAAAGATGCCCAGTCCCAGCGCTGGAAGCGCCGGGCTCATAATGCTTGGGTGGACTTACCTGCAGCAGACCATGCTGCTTACTTACCTGCCAGTTGAACCCCTGATCCTCTTCTGTTTGGGACTACTTTTCCTGTTGGGTGGGGCAGGAGCCACTCCCTAGGTTCAGAACACTGGAACTCTTCTGGAAAGCAGGAACTCTTTTCTTACCTAGGCGTGGCTGTGGAAGGAGACACCTAAGCACTACAGGAGGCTATTTAAACCACACCCGATGGATGAATCTTGCTTTGCGTTATTCTGCTTTCTCTGCAGCAGAACGCTCATCGTGTCTTCTGCTTCTGATCCTGGGCCTAAGGGAACAAAGGCTTACCATCCTGGAATCCAGTCTTCAGCAGCACCTGTAAAGACAAAGAAAGAACAGGTTAGCACTACGGTCTTCAGTGGCAGCGCATCTCTTACCTGGTCCATCGGCTGTCACCAACGCCTCGCGCTGCATTCCGGCATCTGAAAGACAAAGGCTTACCTACTCTTCGCATGCTCCGGAGGTCTTCGCACTGCATTCCGGCATCTGAAAGACAAAAGCTTACCAGCTCTTCGCACGCTCCGGAGGCCTTCGGCGCTGCATCCCGCATCTGAAAGACAAAAGAAGGTGCGTTTAAAGACATTGGGCAACTTTATTACTCACGTGCCATTACTCCTTCCCACGCCGAATCCAGTGGGTATTCCAGCACCCTTCAGCTTCTCTAAAGCTCCGAACTTGTACCTGCAAGATAAAAGGGACAGTTAGTGCGCATCGTGAAGCAGGCTACAAGCGCTTACTTACGTGCTTCCAGGCGCTTCTATTCCTCACGCGGGTTCGATCCTCAACTCTCATCAGCCCGCCATCGGCTATCGCCGGAACCCTGCAAAACAAGAGATATCATTACAAAAGACTTTTAAGACATTTGAAGTGCCCAGAACTTACCGTTCGTGCAGTTAACGACAGACAGCAGTCCTCTGAGGTCAAGAGGCCTGCACCCTTATCCAGTGAAGAAACTGGTTACGGCACCCTGCCCCGAGGCAGATGGAGAGCTCGGCATTCACTTACCTAAGGTGAGGGCGTAAACCTTTGGGGTTCTACAGGAGAAGAGAAAGGGAAGAGGAGAGAGGCACCCAATAACCCCAGTTCATTAATCCCACATTTTCTATCTGCAGACATCTTACTCTTCGAGTCAGACATACACTGCACAGAGGTCCAGCCCAAAGAGCCAACCATGTGTTACACATCACCTTTGAAGATACGGCATTCACCCAGTCAAGACCGGCGCCTCTGCGGGAATCAGGTGAGCGTTACAGAACGCAAAGCCTACCGCAAAACTCCCACCCAGGCGCTATGGAAACCTCGGATACCGACCAGCTAGCCCAGTTACTTGGGGAACTAAGAGCAGAAGTGCATGCAGCCCGTCAGGAAACGAATGCTCTAAGAAGGGAACTGATTATTTCCAAGGAGCGAACAGACAAACTCGCTAGACAATTGCTACAGTCACAAGCCGGACAAACTCCGTTACCCGCATCAGGGGCAAATCTTCCTTCAACATCCTCTACGAACCCAGTGCAGATCAACCTACCTGGGAATGTACCTCTGGCTCCGCCCGAACGATTTTCTGGTGACCCAAAGAGGTTTGCAGTATTTATTAATCAGTGCCGGTTGCACTTCTTATGCCGGCCAGCAGCCTTTCCAACTGATCAAGCTAAGGTAGCTTTCGTGCTTTCGTACCTTAGTGGCAATGCGGCAGACTGGTCGATCCCTGAGGTTAATCAAGATGATCCGGTTCTCCATGATTTTCAAGCTTTTCAGCTCAGTTTGGAAAAACTGTTTGCAAGACATTCACAGGGGCAGGCCTTGGACAATGAGCTCCTTTCATTGCGACAGGGTAATCAAGACCTTTTGGCTTATATTGCGTCTTTCAACAGAGTGATAGTGGAAACTCGATGGCCTGAGGACAAAAGGATTACGCTGTTTTATAGAGGTCTATGTGGAGAGCTCAAAGATGTGTTAGCCCAAGTAGTGAATCCCCCGCAAGACTGTTCGGACTATATTGACTTAGTCGTTCAAATTGACCACAGACTGCAGAACAGGAAGACCGATCGTTCCAAGTTTGATGCTCGAGTATTTTCCAAACCACCAACTCCTACCAAAGGAGTAGACTCCGGGGAACCCATGCAAATAGGGGGCCTGAAAGGACCACTAACACAAAAGGAGCGGGAAAGGAGAAAACAGCTGCAATTATGCCTCTATTGCGGAAACTCGGGGCACTTTCTTCGAGACTGTCTGGTGAAACCAGCCAAGAAGGCAGTAGGAGCTGCAGTTACCAGGGTCACAAACTCTGAGCAGGGAAACAACCTCGCCCGACAAGAATAGAGGTCCTCTTGCCGAGCGTTAAAACCAGTTCCGTGACCTCGCATTTCGTGATACCTATGGTCCTCATTAGCCCTGAACATCCGGATCAATTACATGCGATTGAAGCTTACGTCGACAGCGGTGCCATCGGCAATTATGTGGATCATGAAATGGTTTTGAGGATGAATCTGACTTTGTCCAAAGGCTGTAAAGGACGTCATTACTACGGTGGATGGTACGGAGATAGCCTCCGGACCAGTAACGCATACCACCCAAGAAGTGACGATAGTAAGTCAAGATGGACACCATGAGAAGATTGTGTTCGATGTAATCAAGGCCCCTCAGTTCCAGATTATTCTAGGAATTCCTTGATTAGAGAAGCACAATCCTCAGATCGATTGGCGAGCAAGAACGGTTCAGTTTCCAGAATGTGTCTCTACTTGTCACCCTCGACCTGGTGTTGCACTGGCAGCAATTTCCTCGGAGGCTCCCCAGTTACCTCCTGAATACCTAGAATTCCAAGATGTTTTCCGGAAGGATCAGGCTAACTCTCTACCTCCTCATAGGTCTTATGACTGCCAGATAGACCTGATACCTGGATCTACTCCTCCTTGTAGTAGAATTTATGCCCTCACCGAGCCTGAGAATCTTCACCTCCGACAATACCTGGATCAATACCTAGCAAATGGGTTTATTCGTCCTTCCAAGTCCCCTGCTTCCTCAGCTTTGTTCTTCGTTCCAAAAAAAGAAGGGGACCTTAGAACTTGTATAGATTATCGCACCCTGAACCAGATCACCGTTAAGAATAGATATCCGTTACCTTTGATCCCTGAACTCCTGGACCAAGTCAGAAAAGCATGCATATATACAAAGCTGGATCTTAGAGGAGCCTACCACTTGGTACGAGTAAAAGAGGGCGATGAATGGAAGACAGCCTTCCGCACCAAGTATGGGCTATTTGAATATCAGGTCATGCCCTTCGGACTTTGCAATGCCCCGGCCGCCTTTCAATATTTTATGAACGATGTCCTCAGAGAGCTCATGTGTGTGTTGTTGTTTACATTGACGACATCCTCGTTTATTCTTCATCGGAAACTGAACATCGGAAACACGTGAAAATGGTCCTCGAGAGATTGCGTCAACACAAACTTTTCGCTAAGTTGGAAAAATGTGTTTTCAGCGTGACTGAAGTTGAATTCTTGGGATTCATATTATCACCTAGCGGAGTGCGTATGGATTCAAAGAAGGTCGATGCAATTCTCAAATGGCCATCGCCATCCTCCGTAAAAGGTGTTCAAAGCATGTTAGGCTTCGCTAACTTTTACCGCAGGTTTATCCCCGAATTCTCTCGAATAGTCCAGCCCATCACCGCCTTGTTAAAGAAAAACAAACGTTTTGAATGGTCTACCGAGGCGGAACAAGCTTTCCAGAATTTGAAGACTAGATTTATCTCTGCACCGATCTTAAAACATCCTCGCCCAGAACTCCCCTACATCGTTGAAACTGATGCTTCGAGCCTTGCCATGGGGGCAGTTCTATCACAAAAGGACCCAGTAACCAATCAGTTGCATCCCGTGGCATTTTGGTCCTGCAAATTCTCGCCTCCTGAAATCAATTACACTATTACTGATAAGGAACTTCTAGCTATCAAGTCCGCCTTTAAGGCTTGGCGGCATTATCTTCTGGGGGCCCGACACACCGTTACTGTGATTACAGATCACCGAAACCTGCAATATTTGAAAACCGCAAAAGCTCAATCCTCTAGGCAACTCCGTTGGGCACTATTCTTTGCCGAGTTTGACTTCATAATTACCTATCGACCTGGTACAAAAAACGGTAAAGCTGATGCCCTTTCTCGGATGGGAGTGGAAGAACATTTGATCAATCCTAAACCTGTGCCTATCATTCCCGAACAAAGAATTCTAGGTGTAATCGCCACACAATCCATAGAGGAAGTTAAGGATAAAGCCAGGCTACTGGTAACTCCAGCAGACATACAGAATTGGCATCTGCAGGGAAAGGACTTTACGGTGAAGGACAACCTATTATATTTCCAGGAACGGTTATACCTGCCCAGCACAGATTTACAGAAAAAGGTAATCTCTTGTTATCACGATTCTTTAATGGAAGGACATCCCGGTATGACCAAGACCTCGGAAAAGATCAAGCGCTACTTCTGGTGGCCGTCTTGGAAAAAAGATATCAGAGACTTTATAATGTCCTGTGGAGTATGCGCCCAAAACAAGAGTCAAAAGGAAAAACCCGCCGGCCTCTTACGCCCTATTGACATCCCGCCTCGCCCTTGGCATACGCTTTCTATGGACTTCATCACCAATCTACCTCCATGCTCCGGATACAATACGATCCTAGTAATCGTGGACCTATTCTCCAAGATGGTGCATTTCATTCCACTCAAAGGCTTACCAACAGCAGCAACTCTGGCCCGAGAATTTCTCGAAAACATCGTCCGACTGCACGGTTTTCCTTCAGTTCTAATTTCGGATCGAGGTAGTCAATTTATTTCTCATTTTTGGCGAAGTTGCTGTCGGTCGGCTCAAATTGATGTGAGACTTTCGACCAGCCACCACCCTCAAACCGACGGACAAACCGAGAGGACCAATCAAACTCTGGAACAGTATTTGCGCTGCATGCTACAACAAACTGAAAAAACTTGGAAAGATATCCTTTGGATAGCCGAATATGCCTACAATAACTCTGTCCACTCGGGAACTGGGAAGACCCCGTTTTTTCTTATATACGGTAGTCACCCTCGAACCTCGGAGTTGGATCCACTCCAAGATCTTGGAACACCAGCAGTAGACCACCTGCATTCTACAATCACCCAAGCCTTTAAGGAAGCTGTTTCTCACCTTCAAAGGGCTAAAGAACAATACAAGAAAGGAGCAGACCAACATCGGAAGGAAGCCCCCCAATATCAAGTAGGAGATCAAGTCTGGTTATCCACCAAATATCTACCTCTAAAAGGACCACGCACATTCAACCCAAGATACCTTGGTCCCTATTCCATCACTACCATAGTAAATCCAGTAGCGGTCAAGTTGGACTTGCCCCCTCACGTGAAGATACATCCGGTCTTCCACGTCTCTCTATTAAAACCCGTGCAACCTCAAACCCGACTAACTACATCTCCAAAACCTATTCTAGTTGATGGAGAACTCGAGTTTGAAGTCAAAAGCATCCTGGATTCCAAGATCTCCAAATCTAAACTATTTTACCTGATTGACTGGAAAGGCTACGGTCCCCAAGAAAGATCCTGGGAACCTGCAGAATATGTCCACGCGCCTCGTCTAATCAAAAGATTTCATCGAACATTTCCTAACAAGCCCAATCCCCCGGAGAAGCCCGGTTTGGGAGGGGCCTAGAGGGGGGGTGCTGTCATGATCTCTGCTTCCAAAAGATCAGGACTTGCCCGACTCCCTTGGAAGCAGACCCATAACCCCGGTTCCGAGTGCCAGCCAGTCCCAATTGGGACCTTTTGGACCCTGTCCTGGCGCCAGTGGCACCAGGCTCATAAAGATGCCCAGTCCCAGCGCTGGAAGCGCCGGGCTCATAATGCTTGGGTGGACTTACCTGCAGCAGACCATGCTGCTTACTTACCTGCCAGTTGAACCCCTGATCCTCTTCTGTCTGGGACTGCTTTTCCTGTTGGGTGGGGCAGGAGCCACTCCCTAGGTTCAGAACACTGGAACTCTTCTGGAAAGCAGGAACTCTTTTCTTACCTAGGCGTGGCTGTGGAAGGAGACACCTAAGCACTACAGGAGGCTATTTAAACCACACCCGATGGATGAATCTTGCTTTGCGTTATTCTGCTTTCTCTGCAGCAGAACGCTCATCGTGTCTTCTGCTTCTGATCCTGGGCCTAAGGGAACAAAGGCTTACCATCCTGGAATCCAGTCTTCAGCAGCACCTGTAAAGACAAAGAAAGAACAGGTTAGCACTACGGTCTTCAGTGGCAGCGCATCTCTTACCTGGTCCATCGGCTGTCACCAACGCCTCGCGCTGCATTCCGGCATCTGAAAGACAAAGGCTTACCTACTCTTCGCATGCTCCGGAGGTCTTCGCACTGCATTCCGGCATCTGAAAGACAAAAGCTTACCAGCTCTTCGCACGCTCCGGAGGCCTTCGGCGCTGCATCCCGCATCTGAAAGACAAAAGAAGGTGCGTTTAAAGACATTGGGCAACTTTATTACTCACGTGCCATTACTCCTTCCCACGCCGAATCCAGTGGGTATTCCAGCACCCTTCAGCTTCTCTAAAGCTCCGAACTTGTACCTGCAAGATAAAAGGGACAGTTAGTGCGCATCGTGAAGCAGGCTACAATCGCTTACTTACGTGCTTCCAGGCGCTTCTATTCCTCACGCGGGTTCGATCCTCAACTCTCATCAGCCTGCCATCCGCTATCGCCGGAACCCTGCAAAACAAGAGATATCATTACAAAAGACTTTTAAGACATTTGAAGTGCCCAGAACGTACCGTTCGTGCAGTTAACGACGGACAGCAGTCCTCTGAGGTCAAGAGGCCTGCACCCTTATCCAGTGAAGAAACTGGTTACGGCACCCTGCCCCGAGGCAGATGGAGAGCTCGGCATTCACTTACCTAAGGTGAGGGCGTTAACCTTTGGGGTTCTACAGGAGAAGAGAAAGGGAAGAGGAGAGAGGCACCCAATAACCCCAGTTCATTAATCCCATATTTTCTATCTGCAGACATCTTACTCTTCGAGTCAGACATACAGTGCACAGAGGTCCAGCCCAAAGAGCCAACCGTGTGTTACACATCACCTTTGAAGATACGGCATTCACCCAGTCAAGACCGGCGCCTCTGCGGGAATCAGGTGAGCGTTACATTCCTTTTGGCGTGTCTTCACGAAGATAATGTCGGTGATTGCGGCCTATCTTCGTCTCCAGGGTATCCATGTGTATCCCTATTTGGACGACTGGCTCCTACGCAGCCCTTGTCCGTTGGCAGCAGCGGGCAACCTCCAGTCTCTCCTTCAGCTCCTGTTCCATCGTGGGCTGTCTGTGAACTGGTGGAAATCCTCCATGACGGTCTCACAGGACATGACTTTCCTGGGTTTTCGTTGGAACACGATCGACTGCCGAGTGTATCTGACCGGGGACAGAATGGCGGATCTGTTGGCCACGTGTCAGATGTTTGCGCAGTCGGACGGCATGTCGGCCTGGTGGTTCCAGAGGCTTCTGGGCCTCATGGCCTCGTGTGTACTGGCTCGTCCTCTTGCTCGTCTCAAAATGAGACCGACCCAGATGGCTCTTCGGAGTTCCTGTCGTCAGGCTGTGGACCCGAAGTCCAAACGGATAACCATTCCGGATTTCATGAGAGTGGACCTGGACAGGTGGTCATCTCTCAGCAACCTGTCAGTGGGCGTGGGGTACCAGGACCCAGCCCCCATGGTGACGATCACGACAGACTCCTCCCTTTTGGGGTGGGGTGCGACGTTAGATCTTCTTCAGGTCTCAGACCTCTGGTCACCTCAGGACAAGCTCCTGCACATAAATCATTTGGAGCTTCTGGTGATTTTTGGGGCACTCAAGGCGTTCAGACCTCTCATTGTCAACAAGGTGGTCCGCATAAGAACTGACAATGTGGTGTCGATGTATTACATCAACAAGCAGGGGGGAACGAAGTCTCCCCTCCTCGTGGACCTGTCCATCCAGATATGGGAGTGGGCCATGCTTCATGGTGTCTGGCTGCTTGCAGTGCACGTTCCGGGCCAGCTAAATGTCGCTGCAGATGCCCTCAGCCAGCGGACAGTGGTCAGCTACGAGTGGGAGTTGAAGGCGGAGATCCTCTCATGGATTTTCTCACGTTGGGGCACACCGGAGGTGGACCTCTTCGCCAAGCCGGTAAAGAAGAAGTTTCCTCAGTACGCCTCCAGAGGGGTTCTGGGGGCCTCGTCTCTGGGGGACGCACTCGAGATTCCATGGCAACATGAGAGCTTACGCCTTCCTGCCTCTTCCCCTGGTTCATCGAGCAATTTGGAAGTTGAAGAGCTCTGTCGACTGTTCTCTTCTACTGATAGCTCTGTGGTGGCTGGCCAGGTTTTGGTTCTCAGAACTTCAGCACCTGTCGGTGTGTCCGCCGATCAGGTTACCAGTTACTCCCGATCTTCTTCACCAAGGGGAACAGCAGATGTGGCACTCCTCCCCACAATCGCTCAACTTGGCGGCATGGTGCCTGAGTTCACGTCTCTAGAGCATTTGGGTTTGTCTGCGGATAACATGCGCATTATCCAGACAGCCAGGAAACCCTCGACCAGATCCCGATACAAGAGTAAATGGCTCAGGTTCTGTCATTGGTGTTTGGAGAAAGAATTGGCCCCGAGGGTGGCAACGATTGACACAGTGCTGTCCTTCATATCCTCCCTAGCAGAGTCAGGGGTTCATGTTCTGTCTTGCAGGACTTATCTCTCGGCGATTTCCGCTTACCTCTCTACAGACCGGTGTTCTTATTCTTTAACTAACCCGGTGATGAAGAGACATTTTGCTGGCTTGACACGCATCTACCCTCCAGTTCGTAGTCCGCACCCACCTTGGGACCTAAATATAGACCTGACGGCGCTGTGCCATAAACCCTTTGAGCCAATGGCTACGGTTGACCTCAAGTACGTGTCCTGGAAAGTGTCCTTTCTGGTAGCCGTTACGTCAGCGAGGAGAGTGAGTGAGTTCCAGGCATTGTTGGTGGAGCATCCTTTCTTGGTCTTTCACAAGGACAAGGTAGTCCTTCGGACGAACCCAGCTTTCCTACCAAAGGTAGTGACCGAATTCCATCTGAATCAGTCGATTTCCCTTCCGGTCTTTTTTCCGAACCCTGCCTCGGAGGCGGAAAGGGTTCTACACTGCCTGGATGTCCGAAGAGCTCTTAAGTTCTACCTGGACAGGACTTCCGAGCTTTGGAGCTATTCCCAACTGTTTGTGACGTTCGGTAAGCCTCAGGGCAGGCCGGCGTCTAAGGCATCTATTTCCAGATGGATTACTGCCTGTATCACGGAATCTTTCACCGTCCAAAAGCTGAAACCTCCTAAAGGTATCCATGCACACCAGGTGCGAGGCAAGGCAGCCGCGGTTGCTTTTCAGAAGTATGTTCCCTGGGAGTCCATCGCTAAAGCGGCTACTTGTGCCTCCCAATCTGCTTTCTGTAAGCATTACTGCCTCGATATGAGCTCTAGAGCTGACGCTCAGTTCGGCCAGGCTGTGCTGAAGAACCTGTTTCAGTAAGGGGTATTTCCATCCACCCATAATTCCTGTAAGGAGTGCTTGGGAATCTCCCATAAGTATGGAGGAAAGGGGACGGGACGTAGGAGTATTACCAGGTTACTCACCGTAGTGACCACCTTACTCCTAGTCCATAGTCCCCTTTCCTCCATACGCCCGCCTGCCGTCGCCTCTAATAAGGTTCCTCTGTTATTGCTAATGGGTCTTTGACCCTGCGATAGAAAAGGACTGATGGGCGATGCGTGGGGCGGAGCCAAGGTGGGCGGGGTTATGGCCGCGTGCCGGGCCCCGCGCAGGAAAGAGAGGAGGGACACATTTTTGAAAAAAATTTGAATGCTTTTTACAAAGTGCTACGGTCCCGTCCCACAGGACGGAGAGATGTTCCATAAGTATGGAGGAAAGGGGACTATGGACTAGGAGTAAGGTGGTCACTACGGTGAGTAACCTGGTAAATATCAAATCTATACTCGCTAACTCCCCAGGCTGTGTCATTAAAATTATAACAATATGACATCATCTATATTATCTATAAAATGGATATCCGCCTCCTATCACCTTGGAGTGGAACGCCGCTCTGGCGTCATCACCGCATCACTCTGCAAAACCCTAAGTTCACAGTCCCTGTCTTCAGAGCTCACTTTGCCCTCCATAGTTGACCAAGCAGCATGGTTGTCGGCTGCTCCAGTGTTTACATAATTTTTTAATAAACTGTATATTCACTTTATATCAAACTGATATAAATTACACCCATTTTATATCAACTATACATTTTATATCAAATCAATATCAAAGAATTGTAATATTTTTATATAAAATGTATGTTAAGCTTATATCAAAACTCTGTGAAAAGGAAGGCGGGACTAAGGCCGGAGGCATGGTGCTTGTCCACCTGTACACATTTTGATGTGCGTAAAAGGGGGCCCCATTAACTACTGCAACTGATGGTCATCCTCTAAACAGAACATGTATATACAATCTTGAATACAAAGAAAAACATGTTTGACCGGTATGCAACTTTTGCTACAATCAACAGTGAATCATCTCTTTGTCTTTGTGTTGACATTGACTGATGTGCATTTTTGAAGATCTCACTTGAGCTACAGTCAACTGTGTTATATGTTTCTGCAGGCGAGCTGGGAGAAGCGAGTTCTGAAGAGTCTAAACAGTATGTGCACAGAGCTCAGTATCCCATTGGCACGAAAGGTACATCATTCTTAAGCATTCATTTTTTTGCACTTTCATGAAAACATTTTTTAAATTAAATACTGATTTTGAAACGCAAAGTATTGTGATTGCTAATCGTTATTTAAAAAATGCACTTCGATTCCTCTTCCAACTATGATTGTGTACACATAGAGTTTGATAAACAATTCAAACCACAGGACATTGGCAATGCCAGTGGTTATGGAATGTATTTTTCTAACCACAGATGTGATTTATGGCTACCATTGTATTGTGTTTTTGGCTGCGGTGTACCTGTAGATTGTAGTAATTTTTTGAGAGATCCAGTGATTGAAGAATTAATGAGGGGGGTGTGTGTGCGTGCATGTGCGCGTGCGTGCGTGTGTGTATTGTTGAGCGTTTTACTGAAGTATACCATTCCTTTAAGACACATTTTTAAATACAATTACCAAACCAAAATGGAAGTAAGAATCCATGAGCAGGTTTTGAACGTATTGTGTTTTTTAATGTATATTTCAATGGCCTAATTGGTTCAGCGGCCAAAGAACTCAGCGTTGGTTTGGCCCCAGGCATTGGTAAATAAAACAAATTTGATTAGCAAGCCAAACTAAATGATTACTATTTTTTATCACTATTTACAATGGGGCGAGATGAATTTACTTAACCTGCAGTAACCACTCCATGCTGTCCTTTACCAGAACACTGGCGTAAATAAATTCCCTGCTACCCTAAGGCATCACGGTAACGCATGGTATATTGCAAGAACTGTTCTCTATATCCCTCCAGGCAAAAAAGAAATTTAATGTTGAAGAAAAGGGATGGGATATTTAACGATGTGAGGTCAGTGACTGCAAATGAAGAATTACAGGTGACTGTACATGTGCGGAGGGAGCGAGTTGTGATTGTTTGCAAGGGGCGAAAGGTGTGTGTGTGTGTGTGTGTGTATGCGTGTGCACGTCAGCTTTGTTGGGCTAACCTATTTCAGGATGTGAGTTCCTTCTTTGGGGCTTGAAAACTAGCAATTGCCCGAGGACTAAGAAGTAAACATTGACGCGAGGTGTGTATTGGAGTAACAGACCCAATCTTCTGCTGCCAAAATCTACCTTTAAATGCTACAAAATGGCGCCCATGGTGGCAGTAAGGAGGGGTGGCCTAACGACTGACCAGAAGGCTCTGTGATCTTTTGCGCTCCTTGGCTTCTTACAAAACATCAGCCTTGGGTGACTAATTCCAATGTTTTTAATTAAAATTAAGTGAAGAGTACATCTCCCAGAATGCGTTGGTATAGTCAGTGAAGAAACCAAGGAGTAGACTATGGGGTGGGGGGTAGAGGTTGCTTGAGAACGCCAGAGAGGAAGCAATGGTTGGGAAGTGGGAGGGAAAAGGCCAGTGGGATGAGAGCGTGGGCGGTGAAACGGAGGCCGAGGGGAGCAAGCTAATATTGGCTTCTCTCTAATAAACAGAGTCGTTTCAGGGGCAGTGAGTCGTGAAACAAGTAAAAGCCGAGCGTGGAAGAGGGACTTGGGAGGTGATGGTGGACGAGTGGTGAGATGAAAACAGAGCGGTGAACTGCTGATGCAGAGGACACAGGCGGGGAGTGCACGGGGACAACTCACAGCAACATCCCACCTCATCACTCATGCACAGATAAGAATGTCCAGGCCATGTAGTCTCCCAAGACCCCTACTCCCATTGACGCAGATTTCTGCATTACGGTAATTAGCAACGCTGCATGCAAAAATCAGGGGCTCTCTGCATAATTATTACCCTCCCGATGTGTGGGAGGAGAAGCATGGTGTCCATGTGGAGGTATTTAACACACTCTTAATTGAGAGTGGGAGTGGGTGGAGCCTACAATCATTCCTTATGTGAATTCAGGGCACTTAAGGGGAGATCCCATCCTTGTTTTGGGAAAGGAAATATGTCATTTACATTAGTGTAGGATACTGGGAAATAATGCACAGATGGGTCAGTGTTGCATGTCAAAGGGCGTGCAAAGGGGGCAACGAGTTGTCACTTATCCTGAAGAGACATGCTGGCGTGCCTCGTCAATTTTTTTCAGAATTTAGCAGCACTTTTATGGTTAAGCCTTTCCTGAAATGAGCATCACTGAAAGAAGGCCTGTGCTAATTCCAAAACTTGGCCCCAGCAGATCCCACGATTCTTCCCCAAAGATTCTTAGAACCCCAGACAGTTAGTGATCTAGAAGAAGAGCTTGCAGGACACGTGCAGGGCAGTCGCTGGTCATGGAGACTGGAAGAAGAGTGGCAAGGGCCCTAAGGCTACAAACAGCCCAATGGGCCATGAAGGAGAGCAGGCATCATATAAAAGGCAAACCAAAATGCTGAGCAGCATGGAGTGATAAATACATTATGCAAAACAATAAAAAAAACAGTTCCCACTTTTGCTGGCGTGCATCTCAAGTGAGCGACATCAGGCAGAGCAGCTTCTGCAATTTTGTGGACGGCAGGCCAATTCACTGCCTGCAAAGGATTCATGTGTTCACATATGAACAGGTAGAAGGGGCTGGCAGAGCACTGAAAGCAGCGCTCTCTCCCTCCTCCCCTCTCCTCCACCAGCAGTGCCCATAATGTCAACTTCAGGGCCCTCCCCTTCTAAAGCTTAGTTACAGCTATGATCTATTTATAAGCCTGTCCTTCACTGCAGTCCTGATTAAAACAAGCATTGGCAAAGCCAACAGTTTTTGCTTGTTATGCATATCTTGACATATTTCCAGTAGTAATCTTCTATTTGGTAACTATTCGGCTCCTGCTGAATACTTAGGTCAACTATCCGGTATTCGCCCGAGAATAGTACATTTATTATTCGGTACACCCCTATCTTACACACATTTTTAAGGCTTTAAAGCTGATGCTGGGAGACTGCAGAGTTGTGTGATAATCCCTTCTGAGTCTGCAAAAGTGTTTTACAGGGAACAGTATACCATGAGATAATGCCTCAGGACAGGGAGCACAGTGGGGTACAGAGATCTCAATGCGCCAAGATGTAAGCACTCTATCAGGGCCCCTAGGATCACTGTATGCTGTGGGTGCTTTTGTAAGATTCAGTGAGAGTTTTGTTTCATTACGAAATACTGCAATATAGATTGTTTTTAAAAAAAAATACATTGGCCTATAAACCCTGTTAAAGATCACGTAATACAACTAGGGGTATAACTTCGGCTTCGAGTGAGCATTCCATTAGGTATTCTGCCGAAGCCGAATATCTAATTTTCAGCCGTGATTCGGCCGAATACTTACTCAAAGCCTAATTTCTGTACACCCCTAATATTACATTACATAAACACAGGTTTTATCAGCAAAGGAGTTGCTTTGGACGTCCATCCTCCATTACTCCCACCGAGCATGGGATGTGTTCCTTGCCTCTGCAGCTACATTAGGAGCACATCAGTCCGCTCCGGTGCCCCATACGCAAATCAGTGGTATTGTATAGCAAATTGTGGTGCAATATTGCTTATTTTATGCCTTGCTGATATCATTTGCACACAGCTTTTCAAAAAAGCTGCTTATCCTTTCACCACTAGGTGGCTCCTTGCCATTAAAACTGGGGCAAGCCTCATAAATTGGGAGATCCCTCGATCAACTGAGTTCCAGGATTCGATCTGCCCACGATTGCTACAGTTTGTTCGTTCATTCATTCATACATTTCATGAATGTAGCATTTATTTTGTAGTTATTGTATTTGTTTTTCGGATTTGATTTGCCCGTTCCCTTTACATGTGTTTTTGCTATAGAGAGTCTTATTGTTTTTTTGGTAGTGTAATTGCTTGAAGACATCAAACAAAAGCAACAAAAGAAATCTTAAAAAAGTTCAATTTCAAAAGGCGTATTCATTGCCCCCAGAGGTGAGCACGCTAACCACTTAACAGCGAGTGTTGTGATAATGAATTTCCGAAGCATAAATGAGCTTCAACCCATCCTTATGCTACAATGCAATCAGCTAAAAAGTGACAATTACAGTCCAGGGCTCCATACTATGGTCAATGTTCTGTACACTTCCAACTTCCTCTGCTGCATCTGGCCCACATTCTTCGCCGTTCATGAGCATTATGCATAATTACAGCATGGCTGCTTAGGTGGCGCAGAGCGCATAGTGACCTACAGGGATGGGTTGATGCTGTTTTAATCTTTTCCTGGCGTTACCTTCATGGTGTTAATTGTGAGGCGGTGGGAACGTTCGCCTCGGACATGCCACTAGCATACTATATTGCCTATTTTAAGATTATAATGTCAAGCGAAGCGTATGTCTGGTCTATTTTGTGCCATTTGCGGATTAAGCTTTGACTTTACACAAGCAAATTACATTTTTTTTAAAAGTATAATAAAATTGGCATGGATGCAAGGACATTTAAAATGTGGTTTTTTCATGTGTGACAAATGTGTAACCTCCTCATAGACGTCCAAGCTGCAAGATTAGCTCTTCATAGTGCATTACCATGACTCAAGTCTGCTTATTTTATGTCACCAGGCACTCAGCTCCGGCAAAAACGTATGCATGTGCATCATGGTTTCTGCCTAGCACCCTCCCCCTGCACCCCCAGCATCCCCCATGGAGAGAGTAGTCATATCAGTGACTGGCAGAATGAACTGAATCAAGCAAAGGTCATTCAACAAGACAACGGTTCTCGGTTCTCGCGTCAGGGCAAATTGTGCCAATTGTGCATCATGTGGGCATTTTTCTTCAACATGACGTCATGAGGGCGGCCTTGTGGGTATGGAAGTTACAGCTCTTGGTTCAGCTTCTTCACAAGCACTTTGAAGGTACATACAGAATGACCCATGATGAGAAACACTATTGCTTCATGAACCTGCTGGCTCAGTCTGCCTTGATGTTGACAACGCTGTTGCAGGGCAGGATCACCTTGCCTTCCCCCGCTGTCTTCAACCACACCCAGACATTTCCTAGTAAGGTGGATAAGGCATTGGGCAGTGTGAGTAAGGCTGTGTGCAACAACAGTGCCCTGCATGTCCCTCAAGCTAACGCTAATGCAATCCCGAGTGCTTGCAATTTGAAAGTATAGAATGACACCCCTGAATTTTCAACCTTCTTCCACAAGGACGAAAGGGAGCTAGTGCTTAGTCAGTGTGGCTAAGGCTAAGAAGATTGCTTAAGACACTTCCACCAGAAGCATATCTGTGGACCTCAACCTATGCAATCCAGCATGGCTATGTGCCTCCAAGCTTATTCAGGAGGCCCAAGGAAATATGAGGGTCCACACCTTCGACCTGCATCTGGTCTACCTGTTAAGTGACAAGGAGCTTGCAAATAAATACCAACACACTGACTGCCAAGTACATGTTGGCGATCTCAAAACGAGGTCGTCATTGCCTTAGATGGGGGAGCCCCTATCTAAATGAGGCCAGAGAGTTGAGGCCGCTACCCGATATTCCCCGTGGGGGTGGTGGTCAGCGGGAGGATCTCATGGGGAGGGAGAACACCATTGAGAGTAGTGACCTACTTGGGAAAACACATTACCCTTTTCCCCCGCCAACCTTCCCTGTAAATCCATCCTTCTCCACATTAACCGAGATTCTTTTACTTTTACTTTACTTTATTACATTTGTGTTGCGCACAATAAACCCATAGGTATGATGGCGCGGACAAAAACAAACAAACATAAATACATAAACGGTACATGTTATGGGGAGAAAATAATTCCACATGGGGAGCAAACAGAATCAAGTGACAGTGATAGCCATCTCTCCAGCACAAGACCTATCAAACTTTCATCAGTAACACTGTAGTTATATTGGGGGAGAGCACAAATGAACATTTCTAATGAAGGACTATAATATTTAAAGAATAAAATTGCAGTTCCATGCCCCTTTGGGCAAATATTTACAGCATCTAAGAAAGGAAGGTAGGGTGCTAGCCCCACAGCCCACTATAATGCAGTCACTGTTAGGTTGCGAGCACCGATCACTCTGATCAATCCTGCAAATGATGATTAAGTCCATGCGTCTAACCACCCCTGGACCAGTCTTCTGATGCAACCAGGCTTAAACCTTGTTGTGCAGGGCTTCTTTGGAGTTCGCTTTTTCGGATATTAGTTATGATAAAATGTCTTTGATCCATTACAAAGTCATATGTGTTCACATCCTTTATTTTTGGCATTTTGTGCTCCTTTGTGCATCCTCTTCTCAAGAAACCCACAGCTGATCCTTCTTGTCCAGCTAACTATCGCCCAATTTCCATTACTCCCTTTCTTGGCAAACTCCTGGAAAAGTTGCCCATCTCTCAGCTTAACCTTCATTCCAATTCGGTTGGCTGTCTCAATGACCACCAGTCTGGCTTCAGAGCTGCCAGAAGCACGAAACTGCTCTCCTAAACATCTGTGAAGATCTGCTCACCAACCTTGACTCTAACATTCCATCTGTCCTCATCCTCCTCGATCTCTCTTCTGCCTTCGACACGGTCAACCATACCATCCTGCTCAACCCTCTCTGTGAAAACCTGGGTACCACTGATCAGGCTCTGGCCTGGCTGACCTCTTTCCTCTCAGATCGACCCTCCCAGGTCCAACTTGGGTCCTTCTTTTCATCTATCTTCCTCTCTACCTGTGGTGTTCCCCAGGGGTCTAACCTCTCACCCTAACTTTTCAACCAATACCTGGCAACTCTCGCCCACTGCATTGCCATTTTCTGCACAAATGTCCAGTACTACGCTGACGACACTCAACTCATTTTCAAGCTGCCCTCTGCCACCTCCTCTCAATCTCTCATCTCTGATTGCCTAACTGCCATTCAAGATTGGTGTGCCGCCAATGATCTTTGTCTGAATGCCAGCAAGACGGAGATCCTCCTTATCGGCACACCTTCACCATCCTTTCCCCTCACTCTCTGGCCAGCCTCCCTTGGCCCTCCTCCTAGTCACACCTGCGAGGCTAAGAACCTTGGGGTCATCTTTGACTCCACCCTTTCCTTCCCCCTCCCACATCTCTGAGGTCTCTAAAAAGTCAAATTTCCGACTGCACCTCCTCAGAGGTACTCTGCCTTTCCTCTCCTTCCCCCAGAAGCTCATAGTATCACAAGCTCTGCTTCTCTCTAGCTTGGACTATTGTAACAGCCTCTTTCTAAATCTACCTGCCTCTACTCTCTGCCCTCTGCAACTAATCCAGAACAGGACTGCGAGACTTGTCCTTGGCCTCAAGCCCTGGGATCGTATCTCTCCAGCTCTGAAATCTCTCCACTGGCTCCCTGTGGATGCAAGGATTAAATTCAAAACCCTCTGCATTGTCCACAAGGCTTTCTGGGGCCTGGGTCCAAAACACCTTCAGCTATCCCTCCGCAAATACCTCCCCTCTCGAGCTCTTCGCTCCTCTACCTCCAACTCACTCAGGGTCAGTTTTCTAAGAAACGAGCTGGGGGTAGATCTCGGTCTTCGGCTGGGGCCTCCCTCTGGAACAGCCTCCCTGCCACTCTAAAACTTGAGGAAAACCATCTCCGGTTCCGGAAGCACCTCAAGACCTTCCACTTTTCTTCTGCTTTCGCTCCCCCTCTCCCTTGCTGATCTGTTCTCTCTTGGCACCGTGCACCTGGTCACCCTCTGTCTTTTGGGCCCAGGTACCTGCTCATCCTGCCACCCTCCCGCACTGCCTCCGGGCCACCCCTTGCACTGGGGTCTGTATCTGTACCCATACAGCCCCCCCTTTTTCTTCCTGCACTTATCAGACCTACCCTGTCTGCTGCCTTAAACTTAGCACTTGCATATTGCTGGCTGCATTACCACTGTTTGTTGCCTTTATTATTTATTTATTGTTATTTATCTGTTTCTCCTCTGCTTCGCACTTTCCACCTCTCTCCCCTTCCATGCACTTTTCCCCTCCACCTCTCCCATGCACTTGCGCGTTCTCAATGTCACTGGGCCTAGTAAGATCGCTCTTTTGTTCTCCCCTGTTCCCCTACATTGCTTGTCGCGCTTTAAAACACTTGTGTACGAGCGCGATAGAAATAAAATATCAATCAATCAATCATTTGTGACTTTTTTTGTTGCAAGTTCCGGGAGAGTGCTCTCTTCAATTTAGTATTCAGAGTTGCAGGCTCATTGCCCTCTTTATGTACGGAGTTCAATTCACGTCGTGCTACCAAAGGTGATGTTTCATGTGGACCGACTATATTGTGGAGGAGATTCTTATCCTTTTCCTTACAATCCAGTGCTGCCCCAATAGGTGCCAGCAAGACATTACTACAACAGTCAGTTTGAGTCCCTTGGTCTATTATTTTCCTTTGTATATGTGCGTGGCACGCAACATTCATTCTGGGAATCTGTGGCAAAGCGCTTGTCCAGATAGATCCATGTGTCTGGGAGGCAGTATTCACCATAGTTGATCGAAAACTGGATGCCCAATTATTCAAGGCCTCCGCCAATAGGCCAATGTTAAATGGGTCTTTGCATGCGCTAATTCTTTTGCAATGTTGGCCATAGACTCAGACCACTGGGAAGGCTCAATGGGAGGACCCAAGGGCTCAACTTGAGCTAAGATAGGCATAACCCTCCCTTGCCGGGTAGGAGATTGCGTAGTAGTGGGTATCTCAGTCCCTACCAAGAGTGGGACCCCTACGTTCAATAGTGGTATCGTATGGTGCATGGGGCCAGTATTTTGTAAACTGACCAAAGGTGCTTGTGCTATTTGACCACGCCTAACAGAGGAATTATTTCTATCCTGTGGTAAGCTTGATACTTTAAGCGGGGAAACACATTCTTCAGGTAGATGCATTTTTGTGACATGGAGATTGCTATGCTTAGCAAGCACTCTTAATCTCCTACGCTCACTAAGAGCTACAACCTCCGATACACAATCCCTGTTCAAAGCTGTAGATGAAGCCATGGAGTCTGCTAGGATCCCCACGGACAGTTTGGAGGAAGGGTTTACCCCAGTCATCTTATGAGCTGCCATCCTAGTATTCATGCTAGGTTAAAGCCATAACAGTCATAGATAATGAAATTAAGCAAGGAGCAGCACAGAAAACCCAAGGAACCCACTCAAGGAGGAACTGTCACTCAACAGACAACAAATAGAGGGGCTCTTACCAAGAATCAGGACGCACCACGCCAAACGGCCCCCAGCAGGTCCCGGACGATGCTCATCCGCGTCCCGGTGAACCTCTGAGCTGCCGATAAGCGCTGCAGCCCGGAGTGCCTGGGATGTAAAGTGAAAGGCGGGGAGACCGCTCCAGGAAGTCACAGGCTTCGTTGCAGCAAGGCGGGCAGCCGCTGCCAGCAGCCCACGGCGTACAGTCGAACAAGAAGGATTTAAACGTGGGAGACCGGGGAGACCGCTCTGAGAAGGCACAGTGACACCAATCTTCAACGCAGAATGGTGATCAACTGCAACACGCCGCACACAGCCGATGTGGGAAGGAGTTCAAGGTAAGGACCTAGCAGTCCACCGGAGTCAAGCCGCACGGAAGCCTAGACCTTCCACCGCCTCTGACAACACATGGGCAACATTTGTGTTAAGGGAAGAAGGACATCAGGAAAAGAGAATATATTATTTAGAAGCGTTATTGCAATACAGTTACCAACTGCTGGGATGGGGAAGATAATGCACGGTATGATGATCACCAACTCGAGTGACGGCATGCATTCTAGCCTTTGCCGGGACACGATTGGCCTGCTGTAATTCAACTGCAGGGAGGCATCTCTAGAATAGCGTATTCGTTCTTGGTCTGCTGCGGATGACGAGAGGCTGCAGTTACGCGGAGGCTGGCCAGAGAGGTGACAACAGCACGTCCCACGGAGAACCACGTTTGAAGGAGGCTTGCCAACTGGAAAGCAGACCGAAGCAGAGGTAAGCTCGCTTCTGCTGAGCAGAGCCACGAGAATGCAGAGAGATAGATGCCAAGCAGTGGAGGAAGCACAGAGAGGTCCTGTGAGGACGCCGGAACACCCAGGAATCAGCCAAAAGCCCTGGGAGACCCACAAGCAACCGGAGAGGGAAAGCCCAGACCCTACAGGTAAGAGGGTGGCTGGTCCCAAGGTTGACGAGATCCAGGGGGGCATGAGGCGAGGTGCAAGGGACATTGAAGTGGCAGAATAATCCTGTGAAGAGGATCTGAGACTTACTTTGGAAAGTTAAACAACAGATTACAGAAAATACAAACTGTGCCTATTCAAACACCAACATCCACAGACCTTGGCAGGAGAGTAAACCAAGGTTGTGGGTGAATGAGAAGAGGGGGGGACCCTCCTTGATAGGAGACTAAACCAAGGAAGGGGTGATAAAGAAGGTACAGGCATCCCCTCCCTACAAGTTGGATTATTAGAGGCACAGAGATAGTGGAAAGACCCTGAAAAAAGGGACTCAAACCCTTTGGCCTTTGCAGAGCCTTTACTTGCTTTAATATGCTGGAAAGGCTTTGGGGAAAGGGAGATAACCCCTTGAGTCTTGTGGAACTTTTGTTTGATTTTCTACACCTTTTGGAACTTTTGTCTTTGGCTGAAAAGATCAGGCTGTAGGTCAGCAGTCAAGAGACATTCCCCCTGGGGAATGACTCCCTTCTCCTGGTAATTACAAAAGAATCTCTTACAAACAGGGAATGACTCGCTTCTCCAAGTCTACTTGCAACACCCATACAACACCCAATTCTGAGTGTTATGAGAGTCTGTGAACCTGGCTTCTCTCTTCTTCTTTGGTTTGGCCCACTTGGTTCACTTCCGTGCCAAGTAATGCTGCGACGAAGATGACGCTTATCACTTGGCTTCTCTCTTCTTCCTTGGTTTGGCCCACTTGGTTCACTTCCCTGCCAAGTACTGGCATGAGGAAGATGACTCGTATCATTCTCTTGGTTTGGGTCCCCGACCCCGGTTTCTCTTCCCTTCTCTCTATGTCCCCTTGGCAGCCTCGCTTGCCTTGTACTGACATGAGGGAGACAGTTCTGATATTTATCTCTGTAAAGGGTTTTTGCCTCCTGTACCTTCCAGCCCCTACCGGTCTCTGCGCCTCTCCCGTTACCTTGCCTGTTCCTGGGATGCGCATCCGGTTCTTCCTGGGGTCTTTCTTTTTTTTAATTTTGTATTTATACATTTCTAAAGCCTGGTGCAACCATCCCTAGAATGGCGATGGTGTGCCGCCTGAAAAATGGATGTAGAGATCCTTGCCCTAAGCTCTCTCACTGCTTTCCTCAAGCTGAATCACTAAAGTGCTTATTTCTTGGTGGTCGGTTCTCTTTTTTATTTTTACCGCCTCCAGTCGATGGGCCTCATCACGACTTCGGCGGTAACCCTTAAATCCGGCGGTAGCGTTATTACCGCCGGATTTAAGATTTCGCCGAATCAGGGCTTCGGCGGATTTCGCCCCAGCTCTGAGCTGGGGGGAAATCCGCCGAAAATTTGCGCTATTACCGCCGGCGGGAAATCCGCCAGCAGTATTAGCGCGAAGATTCCCATTGAGCCCAATGGGGAATGGGGCATTCCCGAATGGGCTCAGTGGGGAATGGGGACTTACATTACCGCCAAACTCGTGATCCAGCGCTATTAGCACCGCGGAGTTCGGCTGTAGGGCTAATACCGCCCGCGCTAATAGCGTTACCGTTACCGCCCAAGTCGTGATGAGGCCCAAAGTGTCTTATAGTTAAAACACTTTCTGAGGCTGAGTGGCCAACTGTAGGTTTAAAAGGTATTATTTGTTTATATTGGTACATTCACTTGTACTTTTGAATAGAAAAAAAAGATAAAATAAAATAAAAATGATGTATGATTGTTCGAGCCCTATCCTCCACTGTATGTAGGGTCTCAGAGTCGAGGTCATCAGCCCCTCGACTCTTCAGATTGTCAACCGGTTTCGGCGGAGCTGATAACTAGCCGCCTTCTTCAGGACGGAGAATTATGCATTCTCATTGACACTATGATTGCTTCAAAGGTCTCCACATCTTAAAGGGATGAAGAGTTATCTTCAGGGTTTTCCACGGGCAATTTGGCTTGGGTCACGATCCCTGTAGGGTTAAAAAAATGGACAAAGGGGGAGTAATCAATATGGGAATATTTAGAAACTCCAAGGCTAGTGTGGCTGCGGAAAACATAAGGAGTATACCTGTAGTATCACTGTGTTATCTTTAGTGATGATGGTTGCCTTGCTAGTTATCTCCTCTATGGTAGTTGACTTCCTGTGTGGATAGCCTACAAAAGATATACTGATTTGTCACATCTTGCATTCATGCAGTATGAACTCTAGTGGGTATATCTACATGTTGGGTTGGAAATGGCAATTACCTGCAAGGTGCAGATTCCTCTTGTCAGGCTGTGTGGGCTTCTCCAGGTACTGGTATCTTTTTTCGTCCAGTCCTCTTAATGCTCGAATGGTAAGTAGAGTTATGGGGGGCGGGGGGAAAGACCAAGCGGTGTCAGTGTCCGTAGTCTATTACACTATGCTATTCAAAGACCATCAGAGAAATGCAGTGATAACATGGCTTTCTATGCGTGGTTGCTCAATGTTACTAACATACAAGTAAACACGGGATGATCATATTGATCCACATGCTCTGTTGTATCTAGTCCACTATGCTTTCTACAGACCATCAGGAAAATACATAGATAACTTGGCTTACCATGCATGCATGCATGCTCAATGTTACTATCTCCCAGTGAGCATGGGATATTCGTGTTAATCCACGTGCTCAGTATGGGCTACATGCTGTTTTAGATTTGCAATGCCCCTGTGTACCCTCACCTTAGTTATTGTTCAGATATTGCTCCAAGCGGTAAACGGACCGTCTGTAGTCAGTCGGCGGTCGCATCCGCCATGTTGTGCTGCGCCCGTATATCTTCGAGATTGCTACGCGTCATCACGTGATCCAGCGGGACTACAAAAATCCGTGGCAGACCCAGAGGATGCTGGCAAGAGCAGTCCCCCAGGGTCACCAGGAACCGTGGAAGAGGATGGTACGAACAAAACCAACCTCCAGAATAAGATCTAATCCGGGAAAACCCGAGACAGAGTCCCTTGTGGTGAACCTTTCCGACTTAGTACTGACAGAAGTTCAGTTGAAAGTATTGGAAAAAGGGCTCTCATATGTACCCACTGCAGCACACAACCCTTTTCAAACTAGAATTGAGCTTCCTCAGCTCATCATAAAAATTAGGTTGAAACAATACTTCTCCAAAAATACATACGAGGGAGCACGAGATGTCACACAACTACACAATAACTCAACTTTCTACCCCCACCACATGAAATAACTGCGGAGTCAGTGACCTTTGAAAAAATCATTCTAAAAAAACTTGAAACCATTGAGAAAGAGGAGCACAAATACTTTAACAACATGACCAAGAAAGAGACTATAGCTCTGAATGAACTGAAAACTAATGGTGAGATTACTATTAAATCTGCTGACAAAGGAGGTGCCATTGTCGTTATGAATAAAAAGGATTACGACTAAATGGTGAATCTGTTGATAGAAGATGACAACACGTATCGGAAATTGGGCAGTGATCCAACAGAAAAATTAAGAAACCTAATCAACCCGATTATAGAGCAAGCAGAAGCAGAGGGCCATATAAGTGCAAAAGAAGCTGACTTTCTGTACCCAAAACACCCTTAATGCCCTGCCTTCAATGCACTCCCGAAAATCCACAAAGGGTCCAATCCACCATCAGGAAGACCTATAGTGTCTGGCATCGGCTCGATATTGGAACCTTTGTCTCAGTTCGCCGACTTTTTCCTACAAAATGAGGTGCCTAAAATGCGATCTTACACCAAGGACACCACAGTAGTCCTCACATATGTTGAGAACCTACACCTGGCCAATCCAGACATCCTTATCGTAACCATGGATATTGAATCATTATACTCTCGAATCCCCCAACAAGAAACCTTGATAGTGGTTGAAAGCATTTTAGTAGAAAAGACGGGCACCTTAGACATGCCCATACACCTCACATAGCAACTAGCAGATTAGCACTCACTAAGAACTTTTTCCTCAAAGAAGACACATACTATGAACAAATAGCTGGAACTGCTATGGGAACAATATTTGCCCCCACCCTGGCAAAATGTGTATGTCACAGCTTTTGAGGAAAAACATATTTACCCGAAAAACAATCCATTCTTGAAGAACATAAGTTGGCATCGTTACATTGACGATATACTCATGATCTTCAAGGGAGATCTAAACAGCCTAACTGACTTCATGACATTGATCAACAGATTGGATCCATTTATGAAATTTACCTATGAGGCGAGCACAACCAAAGCCATGTTCCTTGACCTCACCATTAAAAGAACAGGACATACCTTCGAGACCACTGTGTTTCGCAGGACTACAGACAGGAACTCCCTTTTAGAATATACGAGCTTCCATCAAAGGACCCTTAAAGAGAACTTGCCGTTCAGACAATTCCTCTGCTTTAGGAGAAACTGCAGCACAAAAATGGAATATGACATACAATCTGAAAGACTCACGTCCAACTTGAGGGAAAGGAACTATCCCAATAAAATCATAAGACAAGCACGCAAGAGAGCCAGAAATATCCTCAGAGAAGTAACCCTGACACAACAGAGAAAAAAAGAAAGGGGGCCAGATGTCATCACAGCAGTTATCAATTCCCTTAAAAAAGAAATTCAGAAATCTTGGCACCTGCTTAATGTCGATGAGCACAATTTACCTGCACTCCTCTTTGCTATAAAAGAAGAAACAATCTGAGAGATTGGCTTGTACATACATATCAAGAAACCAAACCCCCTGAAACCACTATCCTCTGGAATGCACCGAGACCGCTTGGACATGCTCCCTGTGGTAACTGTGCAGTGTGCCAATTCACTAAACGCACCACCACAGTAGTCATTGGCTGGAAATACCCATGGGAACAGAGGACATTTACAAATTGTAATACTATGAACGTAGTATACTTGATTCATTGCCCATGCAATATGAAATATATTGGAATGACAACACGCACAATAAAAACTCAGATCTGTAAACATAGATCCAATATCCGGACCAAACGATGTTCTGCCCCACTAGTAGAACATTATATGAGAAAAGGTCACACAGAAAACGATTTGACATGGACTATCCTTGAGAAAGTCACAGTACCAAAAAGAGGCGGCAACCTAGCTGCATTGCTACTAAGAAGAGAACAACTTTGGATCTTTAGGCTGCAAAGTCACAAGACTGGCCTCAATGAAGAAATGTGTTGGCAAACATTGGCAGTACCATAACACACACTAGGCATAACCTGAAGAAAGATCTAGGAAGACTGTGCCATTAATTAACATACAACAACTAGCACCAGTGCCTGTGTCATTTTGGCGAGACAAGTAAGCTCGATTGGAGTGTCAACATTGGCATCCACAATAGACACACAGTATGTGAGCATACCCATGACCATATAAAAGAGGTAACTTTGGGAATAAATGTCACGTGACAACGGGACCAGTATAGGTTATATCACGTTTCCAGATTTTTTGTTTTTTTTATTTTCACCCAGCCTTGTAAACACCTGCAATGATATACAGTGCTGATCCTTGGCCACACTGACATGCTATAGTGGGCTTTGTATGGTGCACCTTAGGTAGAACTACATCTCCCAGCCTGCCTATGGTTCAGTTGTGTTCCCCCAGACTACGAATAGAATCGTAGTTTTGATTACACCAGCATGCGCCCAGCTATCCCTCATAACGAATCACTGAACGATGTTTACATACGGGGATTGCAGTGTGGTGGCTCTGATTGCCACGATGGAACTGTGTATAATAATCCTTGTTACTACATTTCGAAGTTGCTCGAGTGATAACAGCAATCCTCTCGGCACAAGTGATCGCCCGCACGGAATGAGGCAGCGTCCTCTGTTGGAGTACTACCATCCACACCATACTTTTGTTTTTTTTTGTAGTCCCGCTGGATCACGTGATGACGCGTAGCAATCCCGAAGATATACGGGCGCAGCACAACATGGCGGATGCGACTGCCGACTGACTACAGACGGTCTGTTTACCGCTTGGGGCAATATCTGAACAATAACTAAGGTGAGGGTACACAGGGGCATCGCGAATCTAAAACAGCATGTAGCACATATTGAGCATGTGGATTAACACGAATATCCCGTGCTCACTGGGAGATAGCAACATTGAGCATGCATACATGGTAAGCCAAGTTATCTATGTATTTTCCTGATGGTCTGTAGAAAGCATAGTGGACTGGATAAAACAGAGCACGTGGATCAATACGATCATCCCGTGTTTACTTGTATGTTAGTAACATTGAGAATCCACGCATAGAAAGCCATCTTATCACTGCATTTCTCTGATGGTCTTTGTATGGCATAGTGTATTAGCATACGGGCACTGACACCGCCTGGTCTCCCCTCCCACCCCCATAGCTCTACTTACCATTTGAGCATTTAGAGGACTAGACGAAAAAAGATACCAGTACCTGGAGAAGCCCACACAGCCTGACAAGAGGAATCTGCACTTTGCAGGTAATTGCCATTTCCAATCCAACATGTAGATATACCCGCTAGAGTTCATACTGCATGAATGCAAGATATGACAAATCAGTAAATCTTTTGTAGGCTATCCACACGGAAGTCAACTACCATAGAGGAGATAACCAGCAAGGCAACCATCATCACTAAAGATAACACAGTGATACTACAGGTAAACTCCTTATGTTTTCAGCCGCCACACTAGCCTTGGAGTTTCTAAATATTCCCATATTGATTACTACCCCTTTGTCCATTTTTTTAACCCTACAGTGATCGGGACCCAAGCCTAATTGCCCGTGGAAAACCCTGAAGGTAACTCTCCATCCCTCTTAAGATGTGGAGTCCTTTGAAGCAATCATAGTGTCAATGAGAATGCATAATTCTCCGGCCTGAAGAAGGCGGCTAGTTATCAGCTCTGCCGAAACCGGTTGACAATCTGAAGAGCTGAGGGGCTGATGACCTCGACTCCGAGACCCTACATAAAGTGGAGATTAGGGCTCCAACAATCATACATCATTTTTATTTTATTTTATTATTATTTTCTATTCAAAAGTACAAGTGAATGTATCAATAGAAACAAATAATACCTTTTAAACCTACAGTTGGCCACTCGGCCTCAGAAAGTGTTTTAACTATAAGACACATTGATTGGAGGCGGTAAAAATTAAAAAGAGAACCGACCACCAAGAAATGTGCACTTTAGTGATTCAGCTTGAGGAAAGTAGTGAGAAAGCTTAGGGCAAGGATCTCTACACCCATTTTTCAGGCGGCACACCATCGCCATTCTAGGGATGGTTGCACCAGACTATGGGGATATGAGATAACAGCACACATGGGCAGAAAGCTAATAATAGGGACTCAGACCCAGGAATAATTTGTTTAACGGAATGGTGTGGTCAGAAATATTATTGTCCCTATGGTTCGGCCATGTGGTTTTAACCATAATTCGATCAATCGTACAAACATTTCATATGCACCATACCCGAGTTTTTTCGTCTCATGAATACAAGCAAAATCAGGCAGCAGGGCGCGGCCATCTTGTGATAATCTTATCACTTTCCGCATCGCCCTGGGTGACCTGCATTTGCGGCACTAAATCATATCCCCTGCCCCTGAGCCTGACATCACCAAATCATTTATATTCTCCACCTCTCTCTGTGACGTTGCTGGGCAGCGTGGCCAAACGCACCCAGTCGTCACTTACGCGACTTGACGCGGAACCCGGAAAACAACACACATCTCACAGCGCGGCGCGTCACAATTAGGAATATGAAACTGTACTTTAAGAGGAAACAACAAGACTGTACAATTGGTAAAGTACATTTATTTCACATTAAATGTTTCGATAACAATCGGCGTGTGACCTAATCAATTAAAATAGAACTTTTTTTCTTTGCTCTCGTTTAATAAATCCGCAAATGTTTATCGTGAGTCACGCGCTGTTCCTTTTGGGTACACAGGGTGTTCGTTTTGGGTAATCAAAGCACTTCGGTCGCACAGTGAATTGCAAGGCTGGTGCTTCAACTTGGCACTAGACCACCGTAAAGGTTGTTATGTTGCTCCTGATCTCCGGTACTGCGTATGGACAGATTAGACCTTGTCTGTCGTCCCAAAATACGGTCAAGTAGATCCAGCGATTGACATGTAGCTGCAGCTGGCGGTTGAACAAGCCATTGGTCGGGGTCTGGAATAGATACCAATCGCAGAACGGCACGATGTACCCGTTTGCAAAAGATAAAAATCGGAAAGTGTCTCAGTAGCCTATCTTTATTACAATTATTAATTTCCTTTATTAGCGCAGACGTGACACAGTGTGAACTGAGAGAATACGTCCATGTGAACGTGGAATATCAAAGTACTCTGCTATTTGCTTCCACGGATGGTGTGAATGAGAATGTTGAGCTCTAAACGTAATGCGTAAACTGGGGCAAGAATTCGAGGTGCAAAAACAATGTAATGATTTATTAGCGTAGAGCCAGGGAGAAACGAGTGGTGGTCTACATGCGTCTCGATGCTGGCCTGCCCCTGTTGCCCGGTAGATAGAAGTACTAGCACTTCATTGCAATATGCCAAACAGAATGAAAAAGTACAATGTCACCCATCAGTAACCATCAGCCATTCATATTTCGATTAGTTCTGGTATGAAATTGTCTAAAGAGAAACTTACATTATATTCGCAATTTCCATTCTCTAGGCGTAATGCAGACTGTGATGCAGAATCCTCCGTTCGTGTCAACGTTTTCTCATAAACTGAACTTATATGTAACTAGGTGCAGTTTCGGAATGGGCAACCTTATCATATCATATGTTATTACAGCCCCCTTCAATTCAATCCCTTTCGGAATGGTCCCTACCTCTCAAGGTCAAAGAACAATAGAACCTTATACTGTGCGAGGGACATGTAGGGCCTCACAGCTCCCAAGCCGAAATTCAAAGCTGGTGACCTTCACTCAAAATGAACATACATTCTTACTTTGCAACATCCTGTGTCAACGCATCCATGAGAAAATGAATTTTGAAACACGGCCTCAGGAAATAGGGGGCTGCTAGTTGTTCGTGGCGCTGCTCAGCTGTAGGTGAAATTTGCCAATAGGGCCACCTTTGCTTATCTCATGGCCTCCTACCCCATGGCACGTTTTCACAGTCAGTACTTCTTGCGTGCGTAGAATGTTTTGTGGCCTAGGTTTAATCCCTTTTGTAGGTCCAGCAGTTATTCAGAATTTTGCAGAACTTTATTCCAAGTCAACTTCCAAAACCACCCATTGTTCAATAGCACGAGAAATGACGGTCCCACAGTATCTCAACTAAACTGTGAAATGTGAAAGCAATCGTAATAATTGTAATATATTTTGAAGAAAAGGACTGAGAGGATAGATTTCAAAAGACAAAATGCACACTTTATTTATACAGATTATAGAAAAAAAATGTGCAAAAATAAAAACAGACGATATTCATTTCAACCGGGATTTGAACGATTTAACAAGCTCTGCTTTGGGTGGACATGGCACGTTGGCAATGTTTTGTGGCAATGTATGTGTGCTCTGAACAGATTTGTGCACGATTCCATAAGTATGCATCTCGACGACATTAACAATGAGATCTTTCACAAAATCTAATTCCATTTTTATCATATGCTGGCTTGACCACCCATTTTTTGCTTCTTTTTGTAAAGGCCATATTGTAGCGAAGCATCCCTAAGTTTCCTGCAGTCCTATATTGTTCCCGGCCCACATTCTCGTTATGCGCTAATACCGCTAGTAAAGTCCTACATTTCATCCCCTGGATGCCAAAATGCAATCTCTTTGGCCTGTACTTTAGGCACATATTTTGGAATGCCTCCAAATCTCTTGTGTGACAGAATTCTGTGAGTCCCTTCAGATCTCTTGATAGAGTTTTATCAAACACAATCTTATCAAGGGCTTTGTGTGGAGGTGAACAGGGGATCAACCACTTCTTCTTCCTTGCCTGCTCTGGGGACAAAGGGCCATGTTCACATTGGTGGAAATGTTGGTTTTCTGTCCAGTGGTGAACATTGGAACAGTGGTGCATCAGTGAGCGCCATTTTTCCACTAGAATTTTCACAGACCCATCACATGTTTTGGAGCTCCACCAAAGATGGTTGCTGATAGACTGGGACCATTGCGAAATACTTTCAAAACCTTTTTTTTCCCCTGCAGCCGAGATTTTTTATTAATTGATTTGGCAACATGCCATACATCAAATTGATGTTTAATATTTGGATACTGCTCTCTCATTGTCTTGGCTATTGAAACGTGTCTGTCCGTGGCTATGAGTTCGATTTGCATTCCCCTCGATTGTAGATCTTCCAGTGATTTTATAAAACCAAGTTTCTCCATGGCCACCAAAGATTTACATTGGGTCACCTGCACAACCTCCGAACTCACAATTTTCTTACTTTCCATGTCCTGAAGATGTACTTAGCAGAAAATCCGGGGCTGTCACACTGTCCATCGCTGGCTAGCCTGAACCGTTGTTCGGGGAATGTACTTTCAATAGCCAATTGTCCCACAAACTGAAAGAAACTGGATAACTTTGTGAAACTAGAGCCACTGAAAAGTAAAGCTGCTGCACACAGTAGATTGCCAGCTGGCAGTTTCCCCAGCATCGGTTGTGCGGACCATGAAAATGCTTTATGTGACTTTTCACAGGTGGCATGTATTTTCAGGTTACTGCCTTGTGTTAGACGAGTCACGCTCACCAATGGCTTTCTCCATACTTCCCCTCCCACTGAATGCACACATTTCAGCATCTTTATAATCTCCATCAAGCTGCTGTCGAATATTATGTATTTGGCCTCTTTTATAATACTGTCATCAGGCAACATTGTTGTTTCGGACTGACCCGCGGTGGGCATATCAGCAAAACCGGACATACTATAGACGATATCTTTGTGTTTCGTCGGTCAATAGTGTTGATGCTTCAGTTTCTGTCATTTCAACATTTGTTACTTGACGATGGATAGGAAAAAACATCAATGTGGACTGTTTTTTGGGGGGCGATTGTGTCAAGTGCTCATCGAGTAATGTAAAACTATCTTCTATGAATTCAACTGCACCTTCCTCTGGCGGAGCGGGCGCATTCTAGCAATGGTCCAAGAACACTTTGCTGGAATCGCTGGTCTTATTAAATTCATTTTCTGGCCATTGGACATAGGCATCTTGAGTGTGAACACGACGCGCCTCAATGAATAGTTCCTCCATGGTGAAAACAGTTTGGCAAGCAGCATCTGTCATTTGTATCGCTGTCTGTGTCTGCATAGTCCGTACTCGATTGGGCAACTACAGGACAGATAGGAAAAGGGATGTTCAGTGTAAATCCAACATACATTGTTATACAATTGACATTAATAAAAGCATATAATGAAGGCCTTGGCACAAAACTTTTGCCAACAATAGAAAGTGTTTATAACTAACCTTATTTTTATTTCTTTTCTTTGAAACCTTGTTTACTCTAACATCAGCAAACTGGCAGACCGACTCTGATACATGTTCCTCCGGTTCAATATACGGATCTTGTATACATCCCTACAAAAAATAGTATCCATTTAAAATAAGTAATTGGCATTACACATCTAATTAGACCGACTTTCTTTTATTCGATGGTTCTATCAGTGCCCATACCTCTGGCTCCGAAGCAACTGTATGGTCTGGTTCCCGAAAAACCGCAATGGATAATGTAATTGTAGAGGATGCTGCAGCATATCCCTGAAACACAGTACTTGCATTAGTAAGGTCGAAAAGATTGGAAACGGGACAAAGATGACAAAAGTACATGTCAACAGTAAAGTGGTAAAGAAACATTGTGCAATGCAATGATCCGTTGCGAAAATATGATCAGATTATCTCGTCCTATTGAGCTATGAAGACCCATACCTCTGACACCGGATCTACTACGAGGGGTGTTTGGATTGTAGTGGACACTTCAGCATCTCCCTGAAACACAGTACTTTCATTAGTGAGGTCGAAAAGATGGAAACGTGACACACAATTTGGAAAGACGACAAAGGTACTTAACAGTAAAGTGGTAAAGAAACATTGTGTAATTCAATGATACATTGCAAAAATATGATCACATTATCTAGAATTCTGTACATAAAACCAGTCTGGAACAGAATAGCTAGGTAAGGTTACCTGATACGCGCTCGAAGTGATTGATGACTCCAGGCAAGACATGGATGTTGAATCTTGTTCCTTCATATTCGGTGGATAGCCATGGAGTGGTAAAGGGAAAGTATTATTCAATTTAGAAATTCCAACATTACAAAATGGCATGTAAGGAGACTGAATCCGAGAAAATTACACTTATTGAAACGCATAATATAGCATAGTTATCCGTCCCCATAAATCATTTTTATATGTGGGTTCTACAAAACAAGGACTGATGTTTAGCAAATAAGTCATTATTTCAACAGCTATTCTATCACATAAATATGGAAAGTACTATAAGTGGCATTTACACCGAAAATACAGGCGCAAAGCTAAATCCGGAAGCGTGACTCACCTGTGGTGGCATTTTCACGAGTAAAGTCGGAATAGCGTTTGGGAGCAATTTCCGAGTTGTTCTCGGTTGATTCCTCTTTGTGTACAAGGATGTATCGTACATATCCGGTGAGAAGTGCAGGCTGCAGATGCGGTATCCATGACCCCTCTTGTCCTCCAAGACTTGGTTGACTCTACTTTCTAGGTCTTCCAGTGGATATCCGCAACGTCTGACCAATTCTCTTATTCGATCAACAGTCTTAGGGAATACATGCATTGTAAAGCCTTCGGATTTGTCATAGGTCTTCGAAGGGCAACCGAAAATAGAACATGCAGGCATTGTTGTAAATTCTGCAAAATAAAGGTCAACATAATTAGAAAATTATTTTGCATAAGCATGTGAGAAAGAATGAATTGGACAATACATTGTTCAATGCACGCTTTCTTTTGGGCACCACAGCAAAACCAGTGCAGCGTGTGCGGCTGTATTATAGGATACATTTCACAAATGATTAATTGATGTGTTGAAAATCAGAACATGTTACTCGTCCCTTGAATGTTCTATCATGCACGAAAATGAAACATGCTTATACTATAGTCACGGTCCGCGAAGGATGCAATACGATGCCAATTGACAATGATAAAAATTGATATACCGATAACATAACAAAAGAAACTCAAGTCAATAGCAATGATACAAATTAACATAGCACTACAGAGTTAGATACTTCGGAATAGATATAAATTTACAAATGAAGGAGATATGATTAGGATACATGTCCTTACCTTGACCAACAAACAGTTGGATTCAGCAAGCAGAGTAATTAGTGGCAGGAGAACAGGGAGATGTTCACAGGTAGCACACTGACGAGTTCTGACGAGTTCACTCGAAGCGGTCACAGAGTAGCACGTTCACGAGTTGACTTGCAGTGCTCAAGGATGTTCTCATGGTAAATATCCAGTGGTTTATAAAGAATAACAAAAAGGGGTGTGTTTGTGAATGAATGACGTGTATATGTCGTGGCATTATGTACATTGCAGGGGCGTGGTCTGCTTTAGGGGAGGCCTGCCTGGAGACAGGGGGTCTGAGGAGGCCATTTGAGCAATGGTCCCTGGGCGTAGGATATCTTTTGAAGTGTACATGTTGTTTGGCACCTTGGCCGTTCGCGCCCCTGACAGCACCCCATGGCAGCGCACATCCACTGGTGCAAACTGCTTTTGATAGTGGGGGGTGGGATGGATGGGCCGGGAGGCGTGCAGACAAGGCACCGGAACACTGCTGAATGGAGACACACTTATGTGGTTTGCAGGGGCGCGGTCTGCTTCAGGGGAGGCCTGCCTGGAGACACGGAGTCTGAGGAGGCCATGTGAGCAATGACCCCTGGGCTTGGGATACCTTTTGAAGTGTACATGTTGTTTGGCACCTTGGCCGTTGGCGCCCCTGACAGCCCCCCATGGCAGCGCACATCTACTGGTGAAAACTGCCTTTGATAGTGGAGGGGGGATGGATGGGCCTGGGGCGTGCAGACAAGGCACCGGAACACTGCTGAATGGAAACACACTTGATTCACTTAAAAACTGAAACAACCATTGATAAAAAATATGTTGTGTTTTATTTGGTTTCTTATTTTGATGGCACAAAAATACTACACATTGTAAAGGTCTGGTTGCAGCTCGGCGAGGGAAAATCCCCTGCAATGACCACTGTCGCTGGGGAAAGTTTGTCTAATGGCGCCAACGACACAGGCGGGTATTACTCGTCGAACGCGGTGTCCAAGCATCCCATGAAGCCACCATGTGTACGAACGATAGGCCACCAGTCGGTACCACCTATGAAAGAGAAAGATACGATCTGTTTTTAAATGACCAACATAAGTGTAGTAAACCTTAGTTGTCAATGACAATTCTTGTGTGCAATGGCATTTTTCCCAGGACAAATGCTAACTAGACACTGCACAATATTGAATGACTTTTATGCGACTATTACTAGAGAATTGCAAGACTAAACGGATATGACAATGATATCTTGAAGTTACGAGAATATAGGGGACAATCGTGAAATAGTAGTGGCCTAACTGACATCACAACCAGACTACACTTACTTGTTACTTGGATTAAGAGGGCGAACTGTTGCACGGAATTCGTGCATAAGCACCATCAAAATCCTCAACACGGACTGTGTGAGACAGACTGCTGTGAAGTTTGGCAGCTCGGTAACGCATTGCGGCTGTGGATCGCCTTGCGATATATAGGACAAGCATCCAGAGTTTTCTCGGCAGCAGCAGTTCTGCACCCAGGCTCCGCCCAGGCTCTTCATCTGTTGAAACGTCCGCCCAACTGTTGTCCAAATCCCCATCGTCTACAGGGCTTGCGCTTTCCAGTAATTCCTCCTCGGAATACTCGGGCTCGTACAGGTAGGGCATTATTGTTGTCATTGTGTGGTAAAAAAACTAAAATAATGTATAGCGGTCGTACTGGTATCTGTTCACACGGGCTACAAGCAACGAAGGTAGCTGACCAGAGCACAGAAACGAGTCACAGAATACTCAAAGAAATACAGCGAGAGGAATGGAAAAGAAAATCTGCTGTTGTGTGTTGTGAAACGCTCTGTATAAACTTGTCGAGGAAGGAGGCTTCCTGCCCTCCATGGCGACATGTCATTAGCTGAGGCGCAGAGAATGTTGGCACAAGACGTGCTTTGGCGTTGTGAAATGGGCGGTACGCATCTAGTGATGTCAGGATCACGGGCGGGGGATATGATTTAGTGCCGCAAATGCAGGTCACCCAGGGCAATGCGGAAAGTGATAAGATTATCACAAGATGGCCGCGCCCTGCTGCCTGATTTTGCTTGTGTTTAAGAGACGAAAACTCGGGAAAAGGTGCATAGGAAATGTTTATATGATCGATCGAATTATGGTTAAAACCACATGGCCGAACCATAGGGACAATAATATTTTCTGCCCGAACCATTCGTCTGTTTTGTGATATATATGTTGGGGCATAGACAATTAGTGGAAGCCCATTGACTTCTACTGTCAGTATCTACATTTCTAAAGCGCCTTAAGCCCTTTGTAAACAGGCGCTAATAACAAGTACACAAATTAAAAGGAAACATGTAAAGTTGAAGCCAACACTAAATAAAACCGAATAAAACTGGGGAGAGACAGAGCAAAGAGTAAAACTGATAAAACCATAGTGTGAAAAACTAGAGGGTGTTTCACAACCTAGCCCCTGTGGATCCCGTACTCAGGTGGCCAGGGAAAGGCCATTGCTTTTGGATCCCGACCATGGGAGTGGACAAGCGAGGAAGGTTCACCTGGGTAGGGGGTTCTCGGGGAGTGGGGCAGAAGCATCTGATGGTGAGTCATGTATCCCCCTTTTTCTACAAACCATCTAACCCCTATCCTTACCTATTGTATGGGAAACTACAGCTCCCGTAATTCCTCCCTGCTTCACACTGACAACACCACTGAGACGAGAAAGATGAGGAATGAGGCCAGGAAGATTACCTCTACTGACTTGCAATGGCTCTGTCCCTTTAATGAGACCAGACAGAGTCAGGCACGAATCCTAACTACACACACCTGCCACTTGTTAACACTCCCTGTAAGGATAAAAGGTGGTGCCCACAGGCATAATGTGAGCGAGGCTCGGTACGAGAAGGAGCAGCTCTTCCGTGGCTAATGCGAACCAGGCTATCGCAGTTGGAAGGCCAAAGGGGTGATCCGCAGTTGTGGAGAACGAGAGAGCGCCAGATGAGAGTTACACACTTTCGGAAAGCCATAAGCGTTACAAGATGGAAACTGAGTGAGCAGAAAGAAGATACCTTCTAAGTACTTTGAGGCGGCCCGCTACCCTCCCGGGTGAACGATGGAGTTGGGGAAGAGCATATGAGGCATTGGTTACGGCCTTGAATTCTACATGAAAGGCGGTAAAGAAAGAAACCAAATTAACACGACCGGTGAGTTATTGAAGGCAACAAAAGCCGGTTTGTGTTTAAAAGCAAAAGTGACTGTAGCAAGAGTTGAAGGTTGAGCGTGGGCCAAGAAAACGCGTCATGAAAAGGACAATTGCTGAATTGTGATGAACAGAGTGGTCCTGCAAGGCGGATCGCACATTCGAAAGTCTCTGAAATATTTGAAGTTGTGATAAAGTGGGAAACAAAAGCAAGAAAGTAACCGCAATCCCAAACAAGAGTTGATTGAGCTAAAAACATATGAACTCTCAATACGGCAAGAGGGCAAAGTATATGAACTTTGAAAGATGCCAAGAGGGCAATGTAAAGAGAATAAGAAACTACAAGTACCAAGAAGCATTGGTGTTGCGAGGGGATGAAGATTGTTGATAGATACATTGTTTAAAGAGAGGCCGAAGTGGTCATGCTGCGGTCTACGTGAAATCCTTGAAGTTTCGAAAGTCTTTGACACTAAAAAGTTGCATGAAACAAAACGTGGGGAAGGGAATCCTCACAAAGAGAAAATAGGGTTTGAGCCCGGGAGAGGGAGACCGATGTGAGAAATGAAATTTCAAACGTATGTGAAAGGAAAGACAGGCTCGAGCCCGGCAGAGGGAAGCTTGTGCTGAACTGAACTGTAGTAAAGTGAAAATTAAGAGAAAGACAGGCTTGAACCCGGCAGAGGGAAGCCTGTGCTGAAGTGTAACAAAGTTAATGTGAAAAGAATGACAGGCTTGAGCCCAGTGGTGCAAAGCCTGTGTTGAATTATGGTAAAAGTCAAGAGCAGAACTGTACGTTTGTGGCAAGGCGGACGAATCCTAAAGAACTTATTGAACTGTCAAAAGCTTGAAGCCCAAGCCTGAACTGTTGAATTGTACCAGTAAGCCAAAGTGTGCCCAACTGATAGAACTTTGCCATCCAAATATCCTTATAAGAAACTCTTGAAACCCTGTGCTTCTGAACGTGGGGAAGGGAGTTGTTAACTAAGCCATTCTGACATTTCTTTTAAGACACTATTTTTCCTTTTTATATCCCCTTTACACATCATTTGAGAAGAGCAAGTTTCTTTTTTTTGTTTGTATCTGCCTTTTTATTTTGACTAGATTAACTTTAACTTGTTTGTTATTTGTTTAATGGTCGTGACTACTCCCATCCTATCATTAGGGCCAGTTAGGAATTCTCCCAACCTAACCAAAATATAAAACAACGCTTTTTGAAACTTGCATCTCTTGTGTCTGTGTCTGCTGTTCATACCATGCCTTCCTTTCAAATATGAACACTAAAAAGTTGCTACTGGAGAAGACGGGGCATCTAAAACTACGTAAAAAGGTGGTTTTCATTCTCTTCTTAAACCTCTCCTACTTGGTGTGCTGTGTGGGCACCTCTGTGTTTCGGTTCCTTTACTCCGAGGATCTCCGGCCCGGCCATTGGAGCAATGCTATTGACACTGCAACTTGCATTCGCATCACTGTCTGCCAGCCTCCCGTTACCGTCTGGAAGCTGTCGGGCAAAGGAGTCCTGTTGTCCTCTTGACTCTGGGAGTGGACTGCTCTCTGCTCCATCCTGGCCTTCTCCGCGCAGCCTTCATGCTATCTGGGCTTCCCAGTTTCTCATTCTGGTTGGGGATGTCACCCCCGATAGTCTATATGGATGCAGTTCCTTCTTGGTATTGCACTTCATTTTTCCTGTGTCCCACCTTGTCCCAGTGCTTGGATTATCTATGTTTATGATGGTCTTCTTCATCACAGTACTTTCCAGGACCCTGAGGTCCTTACAACAGTCCATAGGTTTACAGTCACAAAGTGGCTGGTGTATGTAGTGTGTGATGTTCTCATAAGGGCTATACCCCAGATGGTCGTCCTTCTCCGTAGGGGAGGGGGGAGTCCCTCCCCATGAGATCCTCCCGCAATATACCACCCCCCAGGGGACTATCGGGTAGCGGCCTCACCTTCCTGGCCTCATGGAAAAGGGCTCCCCCTCGGGAGAAGTGACGACATGCAGTGAATCGTCACACTATATAAGTCCAGGCTCTCAGTCAGAAAAATGTGGGTGCTTGGAAAATGAGATGGTGGCAAGAGTTTGTAAGGAGAAGAGCACATTGGAGAGTAAGAAATGTTTTGGGCAAAGCAGGAGAGCGGGTAGGAGGTTAGAGTGTTAGGAGTTAAGGAGGTGGCGAAAGAGAAGGAGGGGACAAGCAGGAGGTGGGAGAAGAAAAAGACAAAGTCAATTTCAACCAATTGTCACTGCTGGGTATAATGGAAACTCATTAAGATCTCATTACGAGTGTTTCCATTCGTGGCTCTGTTTTTACACAGCTGAAGCTGGTAGAGACAGGAGGCAAAAAACGCCAGTTTCCTTTGATGGAAGCTGGGTTTAGTGTTTCATATTTTATGATTATAGCTTTTTATACGGAAAGTGATTCAGTTTAAATAATGCACATTTATCGTGTTTGATATATTTTGATGATGGACAAACTTTGTGACTGATAATAGATGCAGTTTGATGAATGAAGAGACTTTGTTGGTTGTGTCTTTATTCAAGCCCGCATCTCTGCAGCCTCAATCAACATGTCAGGAGTCTGGGCACTGCCTCCTCGCGGGGGTACTGCATGGTGTGGTGGCTGGTGGGGGCCCGCGAGGTGGTGGTGGTAAGGGCCCGGGCTGGATTGTGGTACCCGGAGTGCCCCGTGTGCACCCCTGGAACTCCCCTCTGAGGCCCCGGAGCTGCAGCCTGTGGAGCTTTCCCTGTCCTCCCTCCACCCATGGGAACCTCGTGTCTCGCTGGCCAGTGCAGCTGTCCTGAGAGGGACTTGGAGCGGAGGGATCCTTTTTTGATCTGGAGCTGATTTTGTACACGGCAGTGCTAGTTGGAGGGAAGCCGAGGTGGGGGCCCTTTTGGACCTTGGGGCTAGCTGGGGGCCATGACTAGTGTGGTGAGGGGGCGATCTTTAGAACACTTGAAACCCACATGCTCTTTTGTGCTTGATCGGGGGAATTGCGCCAGCCCCCCGGACCTCCCAGCCGGCGAGCATCTCAGCCTTGGAGATCTGGTGGCAGGGTGTGCCTGCCCTTCCCTACGTCAGAGGGAGAGGGAGCTTTGCCTGGGGGGTGGAAAACTCTGCTCTCTTCAACCTTATTGTTTGTGCTCCTGAGTCCTGGTCCTGTGCCCCCATGCAGTCTGCTGGGGAGATCCGGAGGGGAGCGCCCTTGAACTTGGAACTGAACAGGTGGGTCCTTGGGACATTAACTTCTTGCAGCTGTACCATTCTCTTTGGATAGGCTCACCCATTCTGGCAGTTGCCTTGACGTCCGCCTGCCTTGCCCTGCTGAATTCTCTGGCCTGACCTGCCTTTGTGACCTGATCCTGTTGCTCTTTGGGGAAACTCCCACCTATCCTGGGGGCTCATGAGCTGGACCCAGTCTCTGCAATGTTTCCGCCATGCCTCTGACAAAGCCATGGCAGCACCTGGAGCCCTGGATCCGTTGTATCCTGAAAGGATAGACACCCAAATGGTCAACAATAACATGACAGCTCTTTTGGAAGAGATTCGTGGGTTCAGGGCGGATATTGGCAAGAGGCTGGATACCCTAGACAAGAAAGTGGACTTGCTAGATGACCACGTCCAGGCGCTTGAGACAAATCAGGTGCCTGTTGATACTTTGGAAGCACAGATAAACGTGCGCTTGTTGGAACTGGAATGCAGAGAGGAGAAGGTCACGTTAAAGCTTGAAGATCTGGAAAACAGGGAGAGACGTAGCAACTTCAGGTTTTTGGGGGTTCCGGATCGGGAGGGTGAACTGCAGTCTGACATTCTTAGAACAGTTAAGGAGATCATCAGCAAGCTGTTTAATGACTCCAACACTACAGCGCCGACCATTGATAGGGCCCACAGGTCTGGCACCCCTGCCAGGGGTCCCAGGTCCAATCTTGTGCGCTTCCACTATTACACAGAGAAATGCAAGATCCTTGAGCTGGCTCGCAGGCGGGGGCCTGTTGAGTGGGAGGGTGCCAAAGTCTCTATTTATAAGGACCTCTCGGCTCTCACTCTAGCGAGATGCCTTTTTGCCCCATTAACGAAGTGGCGCCAGTCCAAGGGGGTTCGGTATAGGTGAGGTCACCCCTTTTCTCTTTCTTTTGAGTATGAGGGCTATAAATATTCTCTGGTGTCAGAGCATGACATTCATAGAGTGATCCGGGAACTCCTGGGTGACGCAGCCCCTGGGGGTAGCCCTGAGGGCAAGAGCGACAGGGTGGGGCCCTCGCGGACCCCAATTGGGCGTTTGAGTGATTTACCAGAGAGGAGACGGGATCGGGGGAAAAGAAAGTTCCTGTGGGTGGCTCCGCCTTCCCCGGAGTCTGACCCTAAGGGATGGGATTTGCGGTGGCCGTGCGTGGGAGTTGGTGTGGATCATGACAACGTGTCTGATAGTCAGGTTGGTGGGTGGGCCCTGGCCTACTTGAGGTCTGATTGGAGGTTCTGGGGGGACGTACTGGGGGTAGGCGGCAATGATAGAGTCTATGGAAATGTGTTGGTTTCTGTTTATTCTTGCGGGGGGGCGGGGCTATGGGCGATATTTGCAGGAGTATTGTTTTGGGGAGTTGGATTAGGGTGGGGGGCTCTTGTTATGTAAATTGTTTTCTTAATGAGCCTGGTGGGGGAGGATGCAGGTGGCCTGGTCTGGTGGCAACGTTCTCGTCGTTCGGTTTCCAGGCGCTCAGGGGTGTTGGGCGGTGGGGTGGCTTGCTGTTGGGGATAGCCTTTTTGGGTTTAATGTTATGTATGCCAGGTTTTGAAGGATGTTACATTAGGGATCACTTTTGGCGAGTTGGCACAGCACACGACATGGGGCAGTGAGGGACACCCTGGGGGGATTGGGGGAGTGGTTCCCTTTTATGATGGTTGAGGCACCTTACTTACTGACTGTGGGGTCCCTAAATGTAAGGGGGTTAAATTCTCCCACCAACAGGTCTATGGTGGGTAGTGAGTTTAATAGACTCAAGCTTAATTTTCTTTTCTTTCAGGAAACCCACTGGATTAAGGGGAAAGAACCAAAGCTTAGGGCGCACACCATACAACACTTGTTTGCATCTTCTTATGTTGCAAAGAAATGGGGCGCTGCGATTCTTGTGTCTTCTAAGGCCCATTATACGTCCAGAGCTCAGCGCTCCGACCAGGATGGTCGATATGTTATGATTAAGGGAGAGGTGAGGGGTAGGACGATGACTTTGGTGTGTACCTATGCCCTGAAAGAAGCACAAGATCTATTCTGGGATGGGATGAGGGATAAGATTATAGGTTTCTCGGAGGGCATTCTCTTGGTGGGGGGGGTTTAATATAGTTCTCTGCCCCAAAGGGGATAGGAAGTCGTCCAATCCAGTTTCTGACCTGTGTTCTCAGAGAAAATTGGCAGCCACCTTTTGTAGGGTCAATGGGGAGCTGGGGTTGTTGGATCCACACCCTGTCGAGTCTGGTCACGACCCGCTCTTTACATACTACTCCAAGCCTCATGCAACGCTTTCCAGGATAGATTATATCCTGACCGATTCTTCTCTGCGGGAGCATGTGTCGGCTTTTCGGGTGGAAACTGTTCAGTGGTCTGACCATGACTTGGTTATGCTCAGTTTGGGAGTCCCGCCTTCCCCTTCACCCAGAAGTTGATGGTCTTGCAACGATTCCCTCCTGCAAGATAAAGAATTGAGGCAATCCCTCCTGTGCGCCATGAAAGAGTATTTTGCCATCAATGCTGGAGGTGAGGTGGGAGTCTCGGGAGTCTGGGAAGCGTTCAAAGCTACCATCAAGGGCACCCTCATGGAGATGGGCGCGAGGAGGAAGAGGGAGAGAGTCAATGAGGAGAAAAAACTTAGAGCAAAGATTGCCGCCATTCAGCCAGGGGGGAAGTTGCAGATGCTCCCGGGTAAATGGGTAACTGCAATTGTTAAGGTCGAGGCTCGAAGCTCTTCTGGTGGGCCAAACAGAGCGGAAGCTCTTCTTTTTGAAGCAGAAGTATATGGAATGGGGGGAGAAGGCAGACAGCATACTGGCTTGGAGGTTGAGGGAATTTAGAAAGAATAAGAGCGTGTATGCCATCTGGTCCCACGAGGGAGTTAAGGTTACAAGTGATGGCGCGATAGCGGAGCAATTACAGCAATATTATGAATGTCTTTATTCCTCGGATTATACGGGGGATGGCATCAACATTGATCGGTTTTTGGACTCTTTCCATCCCCTGTCTCACCCCTGAGAGGGCTGTGCCCCTGGAGGCCCCTATCACACCGCAGGAGATAATGGACACTATCTCCTCGCTTAAAGGGAGCACTGCACCTGGGGATGATGGTTTCTCGGTTCGCTTTTTCAAAACTTTCTGCTCTGTTCTGGCACCGTTTATGGCTAAAATGTTTAATGCGGCTCTTGATACGGGATCTCTCCCACCCTCTATGCTGTCTGTCCTCGTAGTGGTCCTCCCAAAGGAAGGGAAAGACCCCTCCCATTGTCAATCTTATTGTCCTATCTCGCTTCTTAACACTGATGTTAAAATCTTGGCCAAACTTCTTGCCAATCAGCTGGCTAAACATCTCCCGACATTGGTACATGGGGACCAAGTAGGTTTCGTCTCTGGTAGACAAGGGGCAGATAATGTGCGGAAGACGCTGGACCTTATACATGAGGTTTCGAGGCGGGATACAGAGCCCTATCTTCTCTCATTAGACTCAGAAAAAGCCTTTGACCGTGTCGAATGGCCTTATATGGGTAAGGTGCTGCAGAAGTTTGGCTTAGGGAGTAGGTTCTGTGAGTGGGTCTCAGCCCTTTACAATGGCCTGGTAGCAAGGATATTGGTCAATTGTACCATCTCGTCGTTTTTTTGTCCCTCTTCAGGGGCACTCGTCAGGGGTGTCCTCCGTCTCCTCTTTTGTATGCTCTGGCAAAGGAGCCTTTAGCTATTGCGATTCAGTCGGATCAGGGGATCTCAGGGGTACGCTGCGTCAAGCTGGAATTCAAATTGTCTCTCTTCACAGATGACATCTTCTCCTTCTTGACCAATCTCAGTGACTCTCTTCCCCGTCTTTTTGCTCTCATCAGAGCTTACGGCTCTTTTTCAGAGCTCAAGGTCAACATATCTAAATCCAGCATCATGCCAATGAGTGCTGGTGATACAGAGACCAGGGGGAGGTCTGAGGTGCAGGGACTGAGAATGGAACGGGGGTCCACCACATACTGAGGCGTATCCATCTCCAGGGACCCTGGCAAGTTGTTTGAGCTCCTCTCTTGGCGAATATCAGGAGGGATTTGGTACGCTGGTCCCCCCTTACCCTCTCATGGTTTGGGCGCATGGTCACAATTAATGTTTTGCCCCGGCTTTTATACCTCTTCTCGATCCTCCCGATTGTGGTACCGGAAGCCTTCTTTAGGGAGTTGTAGACCCAGGTTCTTCGTTTCATATGGAATGGCAGAAGGGCCAGAGTTAAGCTCTCAACCTTAATGCTTCCGAAGGGATGGGGTGGATTTGGCTTCCCTGATTTCAAGCTGCATTACAAAGCAGCTCAGCTGCGAGTATTGTTAGAGCATGTGCGCGATGATATGGGGACCTACTGGGCTTACATTGAGGATGTCCATACTCACACGAAGAAGGTTAAGGACCTATTGTGGGGTAGCTCTAAAGCCCTTCCCCTGTATCTCAAAAATCATCCAACCCTCGCCGTCTTGTGGGCATCTTGGAAGCCTGACGGTGGCAACGAACAGCTCTTCTCCTGGCTTTCCCCCCTGACTTCCCTATGGGGTCCTCCTTTCGATCTAGGCTCTAGGGGGTTTTGCAACTCCCAAGTTTGGTCGGACAAGGGTTTGGAGCAGGCGGTTCAGCTCTTCAGTCAGGGTCTCTTCATCGAACACACCCACCTGGTGGAAGCAATGGGGGGCAATTTGGTTTCTGTTTTTGAGTACTTGCGCCTTAAAGGAATCCTTACCCACCCTAGGTGGCTGTCCAGCCTGTCTCGCCCCCTAACCCCTTTTGAGAGAGTCATTAAGAAGTCCACATCGAGGAAGTGTTCCCTATCTAGGATCTATAGCGTCCTTATTACAGCCAATCTGGAGGGTAGACAAACTTTTAAGCAGATTTGGGAGGAAAGGATGGGATTAGTTCTTGAGAAAGCTGATTGGAGAGCGGTTTATAGATCAATTTTTTTTCGGGGTCCCTGTACACTTCGGCCATGGAGCATGGCTTCAAAGTGCTTCACTCTTGGCACCGTCACCCTGCCACCCTGGCTAAGATGTTCGAGGGTGTATCCCCGCTCTGCCTCAGAAGGTGCTCTCGGCGCGGCACCTGGTTCCATATGTGGTGGGAATGTCTGGTTATTCAGGTGTATTGGGCTGAGTTGCTTTGTTGGATCAGGGACATAGTGGGTGTTGCCCCTTCTCTTCATCCCATGGAAATTCTCTTGAGCACCTCCATGCCGGATTCTGGGCAGTGTGCTTTTCCTAGGGTGGTTGGGGCAATGCTGAGGGCGGGAAGACTTGCTCTCGCACAAAAGTGGAAGTGCTACTCTACACCCACCAAGACTGAGTGGCTTGCTAAGTTGTGGACCATCTTTACTTACGAAAAGTTGTCGGCTATTGTCAACGATGCAATCCCCTCATTTGTTCAGGATTTGTTCAGGATTGGTCAGCGGTTCTCCTAAATGACGACTGTGCGGCTATGAGACTTTAATGCTGGAGTATCATTGGTTCGTTGGGCCCCTTTGTGTCTATTACTGTTAGTGCACCTGTGTTTCTGGCGTCTTGGTGGTTGTTTTGACCCCACTATGTCAATCAATGAGATCTGCTTCTTCTTTGTGTCCTGTTCAGTGCTATTGTGCTATATACCCTTTGTATGGTGAGTCCTGGCAAAGTTAAGTGTGGGTCGGTGGGAGGGATTTCTGGGGGGGATTTTTTCGGGTACTCTTGTATGGTTTCTCATTGCTGTACTTGGCGGGGGTACCTGGTGCTCTCTGTTTGTCTGTCAAAATACTCAATAAAAACAAAGTAAAAAAAAAGAAATAACATCAGCAGCATTATTTTAAAGGTGAAAAAGTTTCCTTTTTAATGGGGATTTTTGGCTTGCAGCAAAGCAGTGCTGCCTTTTTACTCTTTTGTACAGGTAAGAACACACTGGCACGCTCCCTCAGTGTGCCCCCTTGTTCCATCCTGCCCAATGTGTGCTGGCAACACGGTGCAGCCTTCTTTTTGTTGCTGCAAAATGCAGTTTTAAGGCCATGTTGCTCGCAGGAGCCAGTGCAACCATGTTGCTGTTTCGGCGCAAATGCAGCTTGGTTTTGGCGAAATTCTTTTCAGTGGGTCAATGTAGCCCACAGATCCCCCCCCTCACTCTTCTGAGATTCTTGTCGAGGGAGAGTAGGGGAAGGTGGGCTTCATCGGTCAGGAGTCCTTCTTCAATCAGAGAGTTGAATGCCCCGATCCTCTCACTGTCCCTCGTTGGAGTGTGTATCGACAACCCAGCTCTCTCCTTTCCAGGTTGCTGGGGAGGTCCTCCTTGGTCTTTGAATAGGCGCAACCAGTACGCATCTATTAAATTAATCAGAACTGGTTACTTCATTTTCCCACTAACTGCCCAATAGGGTTGACAGCAGTAGGACACACATGCATTCAATAATGACAATTGATAGTGAAGAAAAATACTCCCTGTTACATAATTATATTTATAAAACCCTTGTTCCCTTCTGATTCTTCTTTCTCTTATTCTCATGTTTCAGATGTCTCCTCTGTTTGATTCCCTCTGGTCTCCTCAATTTGTTGCAAAGGATGCGTAGGGTGCCAACTCTTTAGCTGATTAATATGGACCCATTTCTCTTCTGTCAATTTGCCTTGGGGATGCAGATTCTGTAGGCGACAGGTGAAATATTATCTACAATTTCAAAAGGACCGCGCCAACTGGGCAAAAATGTGCGCTCTTTGGTCTGGTACCTTTGGAAATTGTACAAGTAGACCCTGTCTCCTACTTGGTATTCCTTTTTGGTTGGTTTTAGATCATATTGAGTCTTCATACCCTCTGCAGATCTTTCTAGATTCCACTGAGCATACGCAAAAGCATGTTGAAGGTGTTTTCTTAGATTCTCAACATACTCATGAGTTGTGGAGGCGTTTATCAGTTTCTGCTCCTGTGTTCTATTGAGAAAATGCTGAGGTAACACCATCCTTCGTCCAGTCATCAGTTCAAATGGAGACATCTTAGTTGCAGAAGAAGGTGTAGATCTGATGGCTATCAGGACAAGCAGTAATCGGATGTCCCAACTTGGCCCAGAGTCTGCCACAAACCTTTTTAGAATGATCACAATGGTTTTATTGTACCTCTCAACTCCACCACTAAAGGACAGCGGTATGCAATGTGAAGTTTCCTTTTTACCCCAAGTATCTCCCACATCTTTATCATCACTTCACTGGTGAAGTGACTACCTTGGTCTGACTCGATCCTTTGGGGTAGGCCAAAGCGCGAGAAGATGTGACTGATCATCAGGGCAGCTCCTGTTTCAGCCTTGCAATTTGGGGCTGGGAGACATTCCCCCCATTTGGTAAACAAGCATGTTACGGTTAACATGTACTTGTTCCCCCTAGAGGAGCGAATCATGGGCCCTATCAAATCTACTTATAAATCTGACCAAGGCAGTGTCATCCCCCTCTTCTGGAGGGGAGCTTGGGGTGTGAGCGATGTTGGCTGAAATTGTGCACACACACGATACCCTTCAAGTATTGGTCGAGGTCCTGCCCCATGTGTGGCCAGTATGCAACCTCCCGCAAGATTTCTAAAGTGTGAAACCCCCAATGACCGGCTGTGGCCGCATCATGGGCGTGACTTAGCATCAGGCTTTGGAATGCGGTAGGGACCACCCACTGGTCAGAGCCAGATAAGGATCTCCTTACCAACAAACCGTCTTGGATTCAGAACATTTTTGGACATTTCATCAACACTCTAAGGTCCTCTTTCCCAATGTAATCGTTATCCGTCAGAGGAAAATTCTCAGGGTCCTCAATGTGTTGATAAAATTTACCGATAATCGGATCCCTTTTTGTGTCGTGATTAAATCAGCATCTCGGGTCTCCTTACTCCACTGGGCAATTGAGAGTTCATTGTGAGCATTTGTCTGGGGCCTAGTGACAGCAGTGACTTGGATTTCCCCCAACAGTGACTCGATCTCAAGGAGATCCCCCTGGATGGCTTCGGTTTTGGCCAGCTGATCATCTAGGTCATTTCCAGTTTGGTCTGGCCCCTCTATTCTGGAATGACCCTTGATCTTTTTCCAGTAGATGGTCATCCCACTAGAGGTGATCAGATCATTAATATTTTGGATTAGCTTACCATGTTTAAGCGTTTTTTTGTTAGCACATAGCATGCCTCTGGTTTTCCAATTAACCAGGTGTTCCATGAACCCATTCCGGACATAAACTGAGTCAGTGATTATGACCAGTTCGTGGAGTGGTTGTTGGACGGCAGTGAGGATGGCCTGATGAACTGCCATCAACTCTGCAACCTGACTTCTACGTGGGGCCGATTTTGTACCCAGTGGAGGGTTCCGGGGCATCAGTCACCCAGGCATTCCCAACGCCAGCCACCAGTTCCTTTTCCCCATTGTTGTCAACATGGTAGGAGCACCCGTCCACATAAACTGTGGGCATTCCCTCGCACTTGTCTTCTTCATAGACTTTGTGAAGGGAATTCAGGTATGCCTCCATGTTGTCCTGGGTTTTAAGACTTTTGTCCTCGAGAGAGTTTTCTCTGGCACAATCATGCAAGTCAGCGAGACCTTGAGCAAGGGGACTCTTCTTGTTTTGGCCATATCTGACCTCCACAGGAAAGCCTTGCATTGACAAAATCCAGGAAGTAATTCTGGAATTACTCACATTTCCGGCCTGGATTCTGTCACTTTGGAGTTATTGCAAAGGCTGGTGAGGAGTCTCCACTATGATGTGTTCCCCCTGGATAAACGGGCAGGCATTTTTCAACATGCACACCGTTGTCAGGAAGGCCTATCATTTAATTTTTCTAAACTGCACCATGCGTAACACCAGTAATTGTGACCATACTGCGACAAATGTTCGTTAAAAGGTATCCGTTGAGAAAGCCATACCAGATGTATGCCGGAAGAGATGATAATCTCTTGGAAAAGATCCCCGAAGGAATATGAAAACAAGAGACAGAGAAGCTAGTGACTTCACACGAAGTAAGAGTGATGCTCTAAGAAGAAGAAGATATATGGACCTTATAGAACCTTATGACAAAATAAAGAACTGAGTTGAATATTCCTGTGCAGGAAAGAAGATTGCATGCGTATATGTGACGCACTAAAGACAATGCAAACCGTTTAATAAATGTACAGACGCATCAACGCAAGTAGACTAAGTGATCATAGAAGTTGGCTATTCGTAGTGAATAGACTGCAGGCGAAGCCACCATTATATATGAAGACAATGGACATCAGTGTCACAATTTTAGTAAACTCATACCCACAGAGAAGAGGGATTGAAAACTGTGTTGAAGCAAATAATTGGCTTGTCGGTCCAGGAAAAATAGACACCCCTCAATCATAAGGCCATGTACTATATTGGCCGAAGACCAACCGCCTCATGTGTTTAGCTTTAGAAATATATAGCCATAAGCTTGACTAAAGTGCAGCCATTTTAAGGTGACTGAAATCGCCATTTTGTTTTCTCTCTAACGTTTGCTTTTTGCCTTCTGTTAAACTGCTTTGCTGAAATATTATTCTGCTCTACTAGTGCATAACGCAAGGCCGCGAGAGACATGTTGAAACATAACGTAGCAACCCAGACAGAAATGCCCGGTCTCCTCCCTCGCATGTCCTTGGAAGTAAGCAGCAATGCATCCTAATCAGTCCACAGGTGCCAGCTAGTCTCGAAAACACAGTAGAAATGCTAGAAACGAACATTAAATGACTTGAATTATGCTCTTCTTTACGGCCCCCCTTTCCTGAGCCCTGTAGAGCTCTGGAGAGCAAGTTGACCCTCAGTACTCAGATAGAAACTAGGAGGTAGCAAGGCCTGGAATGTGTTTCTCCCCTGCACTCAGCTTGCTTTCAAAAACAGAAGCATTGTGTTCTTTTAAACAAAGACTTGTGTCTGTACGCTTGCGAAAATTGCAAACTGTTGTTAAATGAATATTCGAAGGTGTCATATGCGTCACCATTGTCAATCATCGTGCCCAATTTAAAGGAAATGTATTAGGGGCGGTATTGGATGTGTCACTACTGATTACAAGATGCTTGAATTGTATATATGTAACTGTTGTATGATTTTCACTCTCTTGCGTCCCCCGAGGTTTGGAAATACACGTCGCGGGGCGTGGGACCCAGTTGGCCAACTGAGACTATTTGCTTTGCAATAAACCCTAGATTTTGGGAATACAACCTCGTGTCTGGTGTATCAGTTCGTGTGTGGTGATTGTGCCTTGTTTCCATATGAGAGGGTCCCTCAGGGGCCCTTCAAGACTCTCCTCTAGGCCTCCGGTTCCTACTTCATCCGAGAATAGGAAACATGGGCAACAAGGATCAAAAGAAATGTAGATTTGATCACTCCTTCTTCCGGTTGCGCAAATTATACCGCCTTACTCCTGGTATTGTGTGATCAATGAATAGTGCGGATGCACTTCCAGACTCAAGCTCGGTGTCAGCCTGTGGCGCAATAGCAGATGATGGTGGGCGCCACAGTGGTGATGCAGGTTTCGTTTCAGGCTGCGTCGCAATGAAAGAGGGTGGGCGCCAAAGCGGTACACGTTTTGTGTCAGCCAGCAGTGATGCAAGTTCTGCTGGACAATATTGGGGCACTCTTTGCCCTTCCTCTTTTACAGAAATCTTTTCAGGCTTCGTTTCAGGATCAGGCAGGTTTTTAAAGTTTTTACTGAGCACCCAGCTTCCGGGTTCCAGTGCGTGTCTCGGACCAGTGTATCTTATCGGTAATGCCTCCTGCACCTGCTGATGAATCAAATGCAATTTTTGTATTAAAAGATTACAGTAAATGCTGAGCACAAGGTATTTGAGTTCCCTCAGCTGTTTCGGCTGAGGTGCACACCAAACATTCGCTGGTATCCCCATCACAATCTCATATGGGGAGAGCCCAGTTTTTGCCTGCACAGATGTACGCATGCACAGTAAGGCTATTGGCAATGCGTCTACCCAGCTTAACTTGTTTCCTGTGCATATTTTGCTTATTTTGGACTTCAAGATGCCGTTGTGGCGTTCAATAAGACCGGCACTCATGGGGTGTCTAGAACAATGGAATTGCTCATCAATCTGGAGACCTGAGCCAATCTGAAATATCACTGCGCCCACAAAATGCGGACCATTGTCTGACCATATGACACGGGGCAGACCAAAACGGGAGAAGTATTCTTTCAACATTACTTTTGCAGTGCTCAAAGCGGTACAGTTTTTTAATGGATATGCTTCCACCCACTTACTGAATGCACATATGACCACTAGGACATACTTCAAGTTTTGGCATCTCTCCATCTCCATGAAATCAAAATGGATTACCTCAAAAGGCATAAAGGGAGGACCAAAACTGCCTGTTGGAATCACCGTTCCCTTCCCCACATTGGGCCTCATTACACGGACAGCGGTAACCATGGCGCTACAAGCGCCATGGTTGCCGCCAGTATTTTACTGAGTCTGCCATGGTGAATGGTGGAATTAATGCCCTATTCCAAGGTGGGGGCGGTAATTCCCCATTCACCATGCCACTTCCCCATTCCCATTTTTGCCCCCATAGGGCTCAATGGGAATGGGGAAGGCGGTAATTACGGTACCGCAAATTGGTAGAACCAGCCGTTAAGGTAGGGTCCCACAAAGGGACCTCGTAGTAAGGCGGTAAGGGTTTACCGGCACTGGTACCCTTACCGGTACCGGAAAATCCTTACCGCCATCCATGTAATGAGGCCCATTGTGTTGTAGACATGTGATACAGTTCTGAACCAGCCTCTCTGCATTTTTCTGTATGTGTGCATTCTCCCATACTGTGGCTAGATGCTGAACTATCTTTTTGGCACAAATATGAGGAGGACTGTGGGCCATCGTGTCCATTGCAGTTACATAGGAGTTGGGCAGTATCCGTTTTCTACTCTTCTTGTCCACCCATCAACCTTCTAGATCTAATTCAGCAGAGCCCTCAGCCCACCCTTGTATTTCATCAGAAGTGACTTCTGCCTGCATTTCTTTGACAGTAGCAATTCCATTCTCTATCATGCAGGGCACCTCCTCAGACTGTACTGTCAACATTTTTGTGAAGGTGAACAGATATCTACTTTCTTTGTGTACTGGAATACTGAAGAAAGCATTCTTCAAATCAATAACACTAAAGTATTCTGCCGAGGTAGGAATCATTGTCAAAATTGTGGTGACTTCTGTAACTTATGGGAATTGAGGATCTACTACCTTGTTTAATGCACGAAGATCAATTATGAAATGATATGGTACCTCATTACCTCCTTTTTTATACACCGGGAGAGTGGGACTGTTGCAAGTGCTGCCTGTAATCTCTTCAATCACTCCCAATTTTACCTAATCAGACACAATACTTTTCAATCCTTTCTCTCCTTCTGCTGAGATTTTATACTATGGAATACGCAGTAACGTTACTCCTTCTTTCAGAGCAATTTTCACTGGCTCTATCTTCAAGCATCCCACATCATTGTCATTCATCGCCCATATACAAGTTGGCACTTCACTCAATTCTCCTGGCAAAGGTTTGAACAAAAATTCAGATACTGGTACATTCTGTGGTGAAATGGTCAAAAATACTCCATCTGGTGTACAGTGGATAACTGCACTCAGTTTTTTCAATAGATTTAATCCTAACAAATTTTCCCCGCAGATTTCTGTTAAGAGAAATGGACAATATTCAGTGAATGGACCTAATGTTACTGGTACTGGTTGGGACACTGGATTTATTACTGGGGTACCTGCGAACCCTACTGAAATATTTCTTTGCCTGACAGTGGTATTTCTGGAGCCAAATGATGATCTATCGAGCATTTTTTTGCCCCCGTGTCTACGAGAAAGCTATGCTCCCTATTCCCGATTTCATTTCTACGTAGGGTGCTTTCTGATTCACAGGAATATGCACTGGAACACAGAAACTGGGTGCTCATTAAAAACTTTGAGAGGAAAACATCGCTTGCACCCAGGGGGTGTGGACCCTATTTAATACTCCTGACAACGCAAACGGCCATTCGTGTAGACGGAAGGAAAGCATGGATTCACACAACCCACACTAAAAAGGTCCTGTCACCGTCTGAAAAACTGCTTGATTGAGACGACCAAAAAGAGACGGCGGTCCCAGAAACGAAAGAAACGATTGCCAGTTCTTTGCTGCAAAATCTGCCTGATCCTGAAACGAAACCTGAAAAGATTGCTGTAAAAGAGGAACGGCAAAGAGTGCCCCAATATTGTCCCGCAGAACCTGCATCACTGCTGGCTGACATAAAACGTGTACTACTTTGGCGCCCACCCTCTTTCATTGCACCGCAGCCTGAAACGAAACCTGCATCACCACTGTGGCGCCCACCATCATCTGCTATTGCGCCACATGCTGACTCCGAGCTTGAGTCTGGAAGTGCGTCCTCAGTATTCATTGATCACACGATACCAGGAGCAAGGCGGTATAATTTGCAGAACCGGAAGAAGGAGTGATACAATTTACATTTCTTTTGATCTTTGTTGCCTCTGTTTCCTATTCTCGGATGAAGTAGGCCTAGAGGAGAGCGGCGTGAGGGATGTGCAAATCGGACAGCCCAAAGGCGAGGCTCCTCGGTGCTAAAAATCCATGTGCAGATCACCCCTCCCGTACAAGAGGGGCTCACATGTTACGAAGGCAATTGATAACTGCTCTGGAGTTCTTTGAGCAATGTGCAAAAGCACAGAGATCTTGCCCAACGTAAAGCAATCCAGGCTGCTAAGAACTGGCAGAACAGACTGTTGACATTTACCGAACTTATTGACATTCCAACGAGTTCAACGAAGAGAGATATTCACGACGAACACTGCTCAAGAAGAAGAACCGTGAGAGAAAAATGCCGAAACCAGCTTTTGCCCTCTCCTGCTCCACTGCTAATAATGAGTTAGACATAGAAACTGGAAAGTTACACAAAAAGATTACCGGAAAAATTGTATGCTGATTTTAACAATAGTAATATGTGTGATGAGTATAATAGCCCCAATAACGACAGCACTGGTATTATGGTACTTAGAAGAAATGTACCCATTACAAATTCTCCTGCCTGTAAAGCAACATCTCCACTACTGAAAGCCCGGTTCATGTAATTACTTACACTCTGTCCCCAATGGAAGAAAGACATAGGGAAGGATATGGTAACAATACATTACTGAAAATAATGAATATGACACATTCAATCCTGAGAAAGAATAATTGTTGGGTGTGTGCCCATTTCTCCAGCATGGGGTCTGGCATGGATTCACATGCTCATGAATATTCCCTGTCGTCAGGCCGGGAATCCTCGGTATAGAAAAAAATCAGTATCAGTTTCGTTTCTGATCTGTCTTTCTTAGTAGTAACCAATCACTGGTCTCTGGGTCATACTGCCCCCAGCCAATGACTGCCCTCTCCCTATGCCCCGCTTCCGGCAGCCATCCTCAGATTTGGTCGCACGTAAAGTGGCAGTATGTCCAAGTGAAGAGCCGCAGAGGGGTAGGCGGGAGGGTTCACATGTGAATCCATGCCAGACCCATGCTGGAGAACAACAGTTACAGGTAAGTAACTTGTTCCTTCTCCAGCATGGGGTCTGGCATGGATTCACATGCTCATGAATAAGAGAATACATAGCAGTACACACATGCACAACCACGGGAGGTGGCAACAGGCTCAACATTAAGCAATACAACAACTCAACATTAAACAACTCTTACCTCCTCACCAGGCTCACCTTAGGCGAACAGGTTGCGCAGCACTGCTTGGCCGACCCTGGACTCCTCCCTGGAGTCCCGATCGACGCAGTAGAATCTTGTGAAGGTGTGCGTCGACCTCCACGTCGCAGCCCTGCAGATGTTCAGCAAGGGCACACCAGACAGGAATGCCGTGGTAGCAGCGATCGCTCTGGTCGAATGGGCTCTCGGATGGCCGGGCAGCTGACGGTTTGCCAACCGGTGACAGTGCATGATGCAGCCGGAGAGCCATCTGGAAATGGAAGTCTTCGAGAGAGCCTTTCCTTGATTCACAGTCCCAAAGTTCACAAACAGTTGTGACGTATTCCGAAAACTCTTCGTGCGGTCCACGTAGAACTTCAGCGCTCTAGCTACATCCAGCGAGTGCAAAGTTCTCTCAGCCGGTGACGAAGGCGATGGGAAGAAAACTGGCAACACCAAGGGCTCGTTGAGGTGGAAGTCCGATGGCACCTTGGGCATAAAGGATGGGTGTGTCCTCAGCACCACCCTCGTGTCATGAAAAGTCAAGTATGGAGGCTTGCAAGATAGGACCTGGATCTCTCCCACTCGTCGTGCGGAGGTGATGGCCACGAGGAAAGCTGTCTTCCACGACAGGAACCTCAAAGGCGCCGAATGCATAGGCTCGAAAGGGTCCCCCATGAGCTTGGTCAGCACCACATTAAGCTCCCACGCCGGGGCGGGAGCCTTCACCGGCGGGAATGATCGGAATAGTCCCTTCATGAATTCTTTCACCAGGCGATGAGACCACAAGGACGCCCGTCCCGTCGTCCTGGTATATCGGGAGATTGCAGCCAGATGTATTTTAATGGAGGCGTGAGCCAGTCCAGCTTTGGCCAGCGACAGTAGGTACGGCAGTACTTGAGGGGCCGTAATCCGCAGGGGGTTATTCTTCTGTGCACGGCACCAGACAGAGAACCTCTTCCATTTATGTCCGTAGAACTTGAGAGTTGAGGACGCCCTGGCCTTTGCAAGAACCTCTCTGCAGTCGGCTGGGATGTCGTACCCTCCAAACTCTAGTGCTGCAGGAGCCAGGCCTGCAAGTTCAGCGACTCCGGGTTGTGGTGAAGAATGGCGCTTCCTTCTCTGGAGAGAAGGTCCGCGTCCGTCGGCTGCTTGACTGATGGGGACGTTGACAAGTCCAGAAGGTCCGGGAACCAGATCTGCCTCGGCCACGCCGGTGCGACGAGGATCATCCTGCACCGGGACCTCTTGAGCTGGTTGATGAGCCGGAGCAGCAACAGCAGCGGAGGGAACGAATAAAGAAATAGGCGTGTTTTTTATTCCTGCCAGATGAAGAGGCACCAGAAACATCCCTTGGGCGACGGCCCAATGCCACAGATCCTGGGCTTCCTTGGATAGGGCCGGGGACCTAGTTCCGCCCTGCTTCCGGATGTAGAACATCGTGGTGGTGTTGTCGGTGGATATCCTCACCACCTTGCCCTTGAGGGACGGAAGAAAGGACCTGAGGGCCCAGAACACCGCGCGGAGCTCCAAGATGTTCATGTGGAGAGACTTCTCCTCCGGGAGCCAAAGGCCTCTCGCGTGAAGATCTCCGGAGTGTGCTCCCCAGCCTTCCAGGGAGGCGTTCGTCGTCACCGTCACCTGGTGAGCTGGGGTCTGAAAGTCAGTGCCCGCCGACAGATGGGCGCGGGTACTCCACCACCGGATCGCCTGACGGAACGTCTCGTTGAGAGGGATCCTGTCCTCGAAGCTGCCCGTCAACTGGATCCAGCGGGCGTCGAGGAATTCCTGTAAGGGTCTCATCCGCAGCCTGCAAAGGCGCACCAGATAAATGCAGGAGGACATCATCCCGAGGAGGGACTTCATAGATCTTACCCTGGCCATGTCTGTGGCCAGCAGACGCTGCACCTTGCCCAGAATGGTCCTGGTCCTTTCCTCCGACGGGGAGGCCAGCTGCGCCACTGTGTCGAGCTTGGCTCCCAGAAACAGGGCGACTTGCGACAGAACCAGGTGGGATTTTGGAAAGTTGATGGAGAATCCCAGGTCTGTGAGCAGCTGGACGGTCTTCGCGAGCTCCCTGGTCCTTGCCCGGATGAGTCAGTCGTCCAGGTAGGGGTAGACGTGGATCCCCTGTAGGCGCAACCGCGCTGCCACCGGTGCGAGGCACTTGGTGAACACCCTGGGTGCCGACTTCAATCCGAACGGCCCTCCTCCAGTAGGGACATTCACTAGATGTATGAATATAGCGATTCTTGATAGGGAAGTAGAACCTGTATATCTAGGTGATCCTGTGTATTTCATCTGTGGAGAAAAAGCGTATCCCTGGTTGCCTAGAAACTGGGGAGGTGCTTGCTATTTAGGACTTTTGTTCCCAGGAGTGTTTCTTCTAAAAACAACAGGCATAGCCAAATTATCTAGATCTAAGCCACGGAGAAGTAATGAAGGAGGATTAATTGCAGAAGACGTAGCAAAATAATTTGTACCATTTATGGCCCAAGCAATAAACTCCTATAATATACAACAACTATCCAGAATCTTAGAGAAAACAATAAATGGAACAACAGATATATTATACAACATGACATTAGAGGAGAAAGGGATTAGATTAATGACACTTCAAAATAGAATGGCTCTTGATGTACTCCTGGTTGATCGTGGCGGTGTTTGAAAAATCGTGGGATCAGCGTGTTGTGTATTTGTAAATGACTCCTCCCCTACGATTTTTGAGGCAATAAGAATATTGCACGTCTTGAGCTCTGAACTCCATACCCAAGAAGGAGGTTGGGATATAGGCTCCTGGTTCTGGGAGATAATATATTCATGGGGCTGGAAATTATTTGCGAACCTAGTAGCAGTGCTTGGAATATTCATGACATGTTGCATATACTGCTTACCCATAATATGCACTGAAATAAGTGAAGAGTGTGCACAGATGATAGAAAAAAAGAGCACTATTAAATCAAGTACCCATGGTAATGAGGAATTAAAAACAGTTAAAGAATTAATGTCAATCAATATTGACGACAAGGACGGGGAAACTAATAATGCACAAGATTCAGAATCAGAATCAGAATCAGATACTTGGTCAGAAGAGGATGCAATGTATGGATGAGGCGTTTGGAATACGGCCAGAAGGAGGGTTTGTCGGTCCAGGAAAAATAGACACCCCTCCATCATAGGGCCATGTACTATATTGGCCGAAGACCAACCGCCTCATGTGTTTAGTATTAGAAATATATAGCCATAAGCTTGACTAAAGTGCGGCCATTTTAAGGTGACTGAAATCGCCATTTTGTTTTCTCTCTAACGTTTGCTCTTTGCCTTCTCTTAAACTGCTTTGTTGAAATATTATTCTGCTCTACTAGTGCATAACGCAAGGCCGCGAGAGACATGTTGAAACATAACGTAGCAACCCAGACAGAAATGCCTAGTCTCCTCCCTCGCATATCCTTGGAAGTAACTAGCAAGGCATCCTAATCAGTCCACAGGTGCCAGCTGGTCTCGAAAACACAGTAGAAATGCTGGAAACGAACATTAAATGACTTGAATTATGCTCTTCTTTGTGGCCCCCTCTTTCCTGAGCCCTGTAGAGCCCTGGAGAGCAAGTTGACCCCCAGTACACGAATAGAAACTAGGAGATAGCAAGGCCTGGAATGTGTTTCTCCCCTGCACTCAGCTTGCTTGCAAGAACAGAAGCATTGTGTTCTTTTAAGCAAAGACTTGTGTCTGTGGGCTCGCGAAAATTGCAAACTGTTGCTAAATGAATGTTTGAAGGTGTCATACTCGTAACCATTGTCAATCATCGTGCCCTATTCAAAGGAAATGTATTAGGGGCGGCATTGGATGTGTCACCACTGATTACAAGATGCTTGAATTGTATATATGTAACTGTTGTATGATTCTCGCTCTCTTGCGTCCCCCGAGGTTTGGAAACACACATCGCAGGGCGTGGGACCCAGTTGGCCGACTGAGACTATTTGCTTTGCAATAAACCCTAGATTTTGGGAATACAACCTCATGTCTGGCGTATCAGTTTGTGTGTGGTGATTGTGCCTTGTTTCCATATGGGAGGGTCCCTCAGGGGCCCCTTCAGACTGGGAGCATGAAAGAAATGAGAAAGGCTGCCTTGCCTGATGTCAAGACCAGAAGCAGCCAAGAATTGGTCATCTGTTCTCAAAGGCAGAAAACTTGAGAAACCGGATCATTCCTTATTGAGACACAAGGAAACAACATCGTGAGTGCCAGGTTTATTAATTCAAGACAAATGCTATACAATGGGCTGAATTGTGGTCTCCTGTCACGTGAGCCAAGGATGAAAATAGGAGTTCGACATGCGGACCAGAACTTTGATATGCGTGTACCCATACTCCCTTTTATTCCCATTAGAAGAGAAACTACTGCAAGGCCTAGTTCAAAGACAGTCTGCATGTAAGAAGGCATGAACGATGAGAGATGCGGGGCTAATTGGGTGGGGAGGTGAAGTCAAGTTCACCCCCCTGGCACCTTGGTCTGAGCTTACGTGCTGCTAGTGAGCCAGATGTTTCAGATATGGCACAAGTGTGCCAACCAATTGTAGAGGGCCATATAACAAAGGGCCTAATAGGTTAAGAACCAATATCATTATGTGTACTTAACAAGTGTTGAGGATGACTTGCGATTGAGGCAGGCTTAAGTTGTCCTCTTGACAGTATATGCTCTATCACAATCCCAGTCCCTATAGAAAGTATACTTAGATGTTTCCTTTGAGTCTATCACAGTCCCCTGTAGGTTTTTCTTATTTGCCACATAGTATGACATCACTTATGATGAATATTTAGTACTTAAGAGTAATTTTGTTTGAAATAATTGAGAACACGATGGGAAGTCCGTTGATGTCCATTTTAACTCCCTGTTTTAGACAATTGAAATTAAAACATTCAAATGAGACTTTGGCAACTTCCTGAGTCAGTCTGATTATTTGCTGTAGGAGTTATTCTGCATCCCATCCATTGCATGACGTGTTACTGATTAAGGACCATAAATTCAATGCGGTTACCATCGATGGCGAATTCTTTGTAGGCTGGATCAATGTTACGCAGTTTTGGGAGTTAGCCAATGATGAGGATTTCCGTTTTGTCGTCGTTGAAACAAAGTTGGTTGGAGGCCATTCAGTTTTGATTGAGCTCATAGGCAGAGTTTTTGGTTGGCGAGTGCTGGGTGTAGGATCCGGAGGGTGAGATAAGGAGCTACTTTACTTATCATCATCATAGTTTGTGTATGAGATGCCTAGAAGGTCAAGGTGGTCGAAGAAGGGTTTAGAGGAGTCTAACATTATCAGGAGGGCCAGTTTGTCAGTATCTTTGATGCATTGATTTGTATTTTCAGATCTAGTAGGGCAGTTTCAGTTTGGCGAGTACATAGAATATGGTTTTCCTCTTGGTGGTGTTGGACCTGGGTGTAGGCAACACGATCCAGGATCTTCAGGAGGTAGGGACCTCTGGTAATGGGGCAGTAGTTTGTCGGGATGGAAGCGCCTACGGAAGGTTTTTTGAGTAGCGGTAGGACCCATGCTTCCTTCAGGGAAGTTGGTACGGAGTTGGTGGAGAAGGATGCATTGATAATCGCTGTGAAGAGGGGTATGAGTGTCTCGGTACAGTCTTTGATAATGGGCGCTGGGCAGGAGTCGCCTTTACAGCATGGTGGTTTGAGGCGTTTGAGTATCCTGGAGACGTCCATGTCTGAGACAGCGTGGAAGATGAAAGCGACAGTGAGGGGATTGGTACTGTGGGCTGTGGAGGTTTGGTGAGCATGGTAAGTTGTTTGGCTGTGATTTTTTCTTTGAGGGAGTTGATCGTGCAGTTAGGGTGTCTTGTAATTTTCAGCACCGGATGCTGTCTACTGTCTGGTCTGGCTGTGGGGGGATTCTAGTTCTCGGAGGATGGTGAACAGTTCCCGGGAGTTAGATGAGGCATTACTAATTCTATAATTGTAGCTGTTGGTTTTTGGTGGCATGGATTTCTTTTTTTGTATTTTTTGGCAGTGAAGGAGAAAAGGGCTTTGGAGGCAGGGGAGGTTTCTTTTATCCAGGCTACCTCGGCAGCGCGCTTAGTGGTGCGGATTACGAGGAGCTCAGGAGTGAACCAGGTATTTCTCTTTTTTAGAGAAGGTTTGGCTTTTCTGAGTTTGAGGGGGGGCGAGCGTGTTGACTTCTTGTGTGACAGATAGCATGTAGAGGTCAACTAGTGCTGCAGGGTCTGTTACTGAGGGTGGTGGGTACACCAAGGTGGCAAGTAGCGTTGCAAGGTTGGTCAGGTTGAGGGTTTTGGTGCACCGGGCCATGCATTCAGGTTTGGCTGGATGAGCTGGTCTGGAGCGTTCTGAGTAGGGGATTTCGAATGCTATGATGCAGTGGTCCGACCATGGGCAGGGGGAGGTGACAGGGGTGGGGATGTTGCAGTTGAGGTCTCTTAACCAATCTAAGGTGCAGCCTTAATCATGGGTGGGCTTCAGAGAGTGTTGTGTGTTCCCAAGGGTAACAGTGTTGGACTTGGGTTTGATGGAGGTGAAAATACTCTGCATTAAGCTGTCTTCAAAGGTGGGGCTGGGGCCAGGTGGATGATAGAAAAGGAGGAGTGTGAAGGAGTTGGTAGGCGACCTGGAGATTTTAGTGAGTAGGGATTCACAATTGGGGGTGACATTGGTTTGCGTGACTCTTGTGGTGAGGGAGTTTTTAAAGATGAGGGCAACACTGCCTCATATTTTTGCAGACCTAAGGTGGGAAAACCAGGGGGGGTGGCAATGGAAAGGGCTGGGCCAGCAGCAGGATGGAGACACGTTTTTGTGATTGCAAGCAGGTCATGGTCATTAGATGTTATGAGGTCAAGGATATCTGCTACGTGGGCTGGGACTGATCTTGTGTTAATGAGCATGCAGTTGATGGCTTTGCGGTTGGATTGGCAGACTTGCATGTTTGTGGATTTCGCAATGGATGGGCAGCATGGAGAGTGGAGGGTGGGATGAATTGGGTGTGAAATCTGATGAATCTGTTCCTCGTGAATGTCGGATAAGGCGAGGTGATGGCAGCGTTAGGGGTTTTGGGTAGCATGGGGCCTAGCCCGTTGATTTGCGGCGGGCCGATTGGCTGCGATTCGTGGAGTGGTGCGCATGTAACGGGTCTGGTGTGCAATCATCACAAGAAAAAGTACTGCTACCAAGGGGTGATAACAACAAAGGCTATATTATTGAAAGCCTAATTTGGTCACCCAATATCAATCAAAAACTAATGAACAAATCATGAATATTAAATGCCAGAAGGAAACACACAGAAGGCCAAACAGGTAATCGCAATAGTAATTTATCTTATTAAATTAGTGCCGAACATATTATAACAAATTGAACAAAACAGTCCCAAACAATATTAACTTGGCGTAAGAGCTGGAGCCTAAAAGATTGGAATATGTGAACAAAACAGTAATGAAGTGAATGACAAACAAAATGATTTTCTTTTTTGTAGGAAAATGAGAACTCTATCTTAGATAGAAATATCTTGAAGTGAAATCTCTTTTGAGATGAAATCAATGAAGAAATATAAAAGAAAAAAGGAGAAAAAAACATCAAAGGAAACATTTTCATCATGTAGCCAGTAGTGCCATCTCCAACAACCTTTTTATTTTGCCATTTCTCGGAAAGTTAAAGAAAGTCCTAGAGAGAGAGAATCCATGCTGCCTGAGCGATCTTCAAGCAGAAACAGTTTGTGCCTTGCACATACATCAGAGACTCTATTTGCCAAAACAAAGAAAAGCCCATGAAACAGAAAATTGGTACTGCCTGGAAAATCTTCAAGCAGGTAGGATTTGTGCCTCACTAATAAATCAGAGGCACCATGTGCCAACGCGGCAGGGGGCCAAATAGTCAATTACGTTATCTTTTTTTCAAATGCCCACTGGGGCCAGTCAAAAGAGCTAGTGTAAAACCCCTTGTCACAGTTGCGTTTCGGCAGCAGATCAGTGGAGATGAAAGATGGCCGCCTTCTTCAGGGCGAGGATTGCGGACCCTGTAAGGCAAAAGAATCCTTAGTACTGCATGTGTCCTTCATGGTATTACAAAAACACATATAAATTGTAGAAAAACGAAGAAACTTGAAGGCAAGAAACGAACATGCCGTGTGTGTTCGAAATCCCCTTACCTTTCACATGGTAGTCCCAAAGCCCCTGTAGTCGCTGGAACTGTCCTCCTATAGCGCGTGTGTCATGGAGCTAGTCCCAACATCCATCTGAACACTCGGTGGCACTTCAAACAGAAAAGAAGGTATGCAGTATAGCCCTCAGTGTGGGTAGGAGTGCTGCTGCGTTCTCTGAGTGGGAAAATGGGGTTCACCAATTAACCTCAAGGTTCCTCATCTGCGGGGAAGAGAACAAAGCAAAAGGAGGCAGGGAGGTCGGAGAGAGGGATGGTATACCAGTTAAAACAGGGTCCCTATGTGCTTGTGTCTGTGTCTGCATGGTGGAAACATTTAGTTAGTGTTTACCTTGGCTTGTCGAAGTGTAAATCATCCGGACGCTGTGATCCTCGGTTACAAATGAAGCCGCCAAACAGTTGAAACAAGCTCTCAGCATTATAAGGAGCTGGGTGCCGTATCGTCCCGCATGGACGTTGCAGTGGGGCCGCCAAACAAATGAGGTGAGCCCTCAGTTTGTTTGTTTGTTTGTTTATTTATTTGTATAGCGCTCTTGACCCAGGGGTATATGAGCGCTTTGAACATCAGGTTACAAGTAACAGAAGGGGACAATAGTACAGTAATAATAAGGCATAGGAAGGTTGACAGGAAGGCAGTTAGTGCATAGATAATAATAGGCAAGCAACATAGGAAAACATTTGAGCATTAGGTATACATACATACATGGTTGGTCGGTTATTTGTTGAGTAACCAGGAGATGACCTTAGTTCTGAAGGGTTGGAAAGTGGGTGTGGATTTGATATCCAGTGGGATAGTGTTCCAAAGTTGTGATGCCAGAACTGGGAAGCTGGATCCACCGGCTCTTTTGAAGGAGTATTTGGGCACTGTTAGTTGTAGTGTGTTAGACGATCTGGTGGTTCTAGTATTCTGTCTTAATGTAAATTTGTTAGAGAGATAGGGCGGGGCAAGATGGTTAAGAGCTTTGTATGTGAGGCATATAGTTTTCAGGTCTATTTTTTGTTGGATGGACAGCCATTTGCAAGCAGTTCTGGTGGCGGAGATGTGTTCTCTTCTGGGAAGATTTAGGGCGGCACGGAGTGCATTGTTTTGTAGGACTTGCAATTTATTGATTACTGTTTTGTTGGCACCTAAATAGAGGCTATTACAGTAGTCCAGTTTGGATTGAATGAGTGCTCTGGCTAGAATGAGGCAGTTGTTAGGGGAGATCAATGGTCTGCAGGCCCTAATTAATTTACCAGTATTGCATGGAGCTGAGCGCTGTGTCTTCCCGCACGAAAGTTGCCAAGCAAACCCTGGTTGCGTGAAGGGAGTGGCCGTCCGAACAGCTGTAGAAGGCTGCGGGCGAGCCGTGGGTGTGTAATAGCGGGAGCCAATGGAGAATCGCTTCAACCTGACGTGTGGGAACGGGATATGCTGACACTGCCTGAACAGGTCGGAGCGAGATTGGTCTACCCTGCAAAGCCGCAGCAGGCAACAAAAAATATATATGTACAGCCACTTGGACCAACAAGCTCAAAATTTCACAAAAGGCTTGTAGCCAGTATGCCCGAAGGCCAAAAGTGCCAGGCACAGCGGGGTAGACTATTCTACGAACCGTGATCAATCAGAATGAAACACTGCAGCCAAACATGGTCGCGTCCGTGCAGCCACCCTTTATGGTGGGTGACCACGGCAAGTGGAGAAATGTCACGGAAGAACGGGGCGGGAGACCCGATGGGATAGAATAGTGCCCTGCATTGAAAAAACATCATAATCTCAAAAAAGCCTGCCTGCAAAAGAAACCAACGTCCTCGGAGATCCCCTATCAAATAGATAGGGGTTTGTGTACATCGTGGATGAATCCAAAGTCACAACGAAGGTGCAAGGCAGGAAAATATCACTCCAGACCCATAAATCTGGCTGTCCAATATAGGGAACGGGTCTGGTGCGCAGCCTGAGGAGGCTGTTCCTCGTAGAGATCGGGGTGAAGCAGTGGCTGAGTCAAGGAAATTGGGTTGTGAGGGGCCTGGACTGAGTGTTTGCAGTGGGATGAGTGATTGCGATCCGAGTTGAGGTGCGCATGCAAGGAGTCTAGTGCGCAGCCTGAGGAGGCTGTTCCTCGTACGGATTGAGGGGAGCATGGCGATGGCAGAGCCTGGGGTGTTAACCTGAAGGTGGAGAGGGTGGCCTAGGGACCGTGGGAGTAGCATTGGGGTGGTAGGGGTGAGGCACAAGGGTGCTTACCTGGTGATCAGGGGTGGTCGTCCTTGGAGATAGCTGGGCATGTGTTGCCGGTGTGGAACTGGTCCTCTGGCCTGTTCAGAGGCGTTGCTGGCTGTGCCGTGATGGGGTTCTGCTGAGTTATTGAGGTGAAGGGTGTAGCGGGAGAGTTCTAGGGCTCCATGTGAGCAGCACCTAACACCTGCGGTGCACAACACTGTGCCCTTTGCCTGCACAGGCTTTGCCGCAGAGAGTCGGGTGCAAGGGTTTTAACAGAGGCGGAAATGCACGTCGAACGTGGCGTAGAATGTCGTGTAGAGTGAAGATAGAGCAGCTTGCTCTGCAGACCTTCGGCACACAATACCGTGCACTTGGCCTGCACAGGCTTTGCCGCAGAGGGTCGGGTGCAAGGGTTTTACCGGTGGCGGAAAAGCACATCGAATGTGCCGTAGAACGTTGTGTAGAGCGAAGATCGGGCAGCGTGCTCTGCAGACCTGCGTCACACGACACAGCGCCCTTGGCCTGCGCATGCTTTGCCACACAGGGTTGGTGCAAGGGTTTTATCGCCAGCGGGAATGCACATTGAACGTGGCATAGAATGTTGTGTAGCGCAAAGATCGGACAGCGTGCTCTGCGGACCTGCAGCGCACAAGACTGCGCCCTTGGCCTGCGTGGGCTTTGCCTCAGCGGGTCAGGTGCAAGGGTTTTATCTGCGGCAAAAATCCACGTCGAACATGTCGTAGAACGTCATGTAGACCAAAGATCGGGCAGCATGCTCTGCGGACCTGCGGTGCACAACACTGCACCTGTAGCTTGCGCAGGCTTTTGAATGGGGACAGTATGACCCAGAGGACAGTGATTGGTTTAAAAAAGAAATACAGTATGTAAGTGAAAGTGAAACTGTTTTTTCTTTTACCGAGGTTTCCCAGCCTGACGATGGGAAATATTCATGAGCATGTGAATCCATGGCAGACCCATGCTGGAGAACAATAGTTACAGGTAAGTAACTTGCTCCTACGTTGACCTCTCTGTGCCCTTCATCGACACTGATCCCCCATCCAGACCTGCTTTCCTCTTATGCTGCCCACTCATCTGTTCCCCTCACGCCAGGTCTGTGGCCCACTCCTGCTTCCTGGCACCCAGTCCCTCCCTCTCGATCCGGGCCACTGACCGGAAAGCAAAGCGGGACTCATAGCCATAGCTCGCCTATCAACAGAAGTTTGGTGGCAACTTTACTTCCATATTTCATGCACTTGTGGACCTTTTGTGACCGGGTGCTCATAGCGTCATTGCCTGCAGTAGCTGGGCAGTACAGGATCTTATGATCCCTAAGCCCTCCTTATGTTCCCCAGCTTAGCTTGGGCTCATAAATCAGGTTGCTGACCTCAGCAGATCCTGTATTGCCCACAGCTGTGATTAAATGTGAAACTGTGCTTCATTTGAAATACTGTCACTTGTTCCTCTTATTTAGATGGCTCTGATTTCGAATCTTTTTGCAGCGCCCTGTAGATGAGCAGAGAGAACTTCTCAGCAAATGGAATGAGATGGGAACAGATGAGCCAGGTATTACGTTTTGCATGATCTCTTTTATTAGGACATCTCGAATACAAGGCACACTGCATGACACTATGCTCCATAAATACCAGCAGAAATGTTTCAGTGACATTGACCACCCAATGCACGTAAATAATTCACAAGCTGAACCGTTCTATTCCCTTAGTAGCTATCACAAAGTTTCACTATGTCCCTCAAACCACAAAGGGCACAGGACCAAACACGAATGGGACGTTGAAATATTGCTTGTTTTTCCTTATAGAAATGTTCGCTTAATTTGATTTGAACAATCTCCGTGAAAGATACATTGGCATTTTGTATTAGAGATGCATGCAACTCAGATATTAAAATGCTGCAGAACTACAGACCCACCCTATAATTCACAGTTTACTATCAAATTCACAGACGTTATGTTTGATGCTTTTATTTTATTTTTGATGCTACATTTTGACGTTGATTTACCCGACCTCTGATCGTTTCCTTTGCTTCATTCTTGTATAAATTGCTAAGGCGAGGCGATTAAATTAAGATAAATAAAAAAAAAAATAGACATCCCTGCTTTAGATTAAAGTGTTGAATAGCAAAACATTAAAGTAAAACATTTGTTATCTCATATTCTTTTCATTAGTACACTTGTGTGCATTTCCTCTCTTCTCTCTTTTCCATTGTATTATTTTAGCACTTTTGGCACTCTTTCCTTTCTACACCAACTCCGGACTCACCCTTCCTCTATTTCACATGAAAAATGTTAACATTTTTTCTGTGAAAACGTTTGTTGTTGTGATTGTTGTGTGAAAACTGAAACCATCATCCAATAGTGTTTTTCTGTTTATTATACTTTCTCAAGTGTGTGTGTGTCTGTCTATGTGCGTTCGTGCGTTCAACCTTGTATGCCTCCTAGGTTCCTTCAGGTGTTGGCTGTTAGGCTCAATGGCCTGACTACTACAGTGGCTGTTAGGCGTGTTAGCCTGACTGTTACAACTGCATGCCCCCTCAGCCATCTCCGCGCCTCAGTACTTCTGGAATTCTGAGACTTTTAGTTCCTTTCAACAAAGTTAGTTTTTGTAACATTTAAGTTACTTCCCTTAAAGTTATTAAGAGATTGATTCTGAGAATGAGCTGTTACAGAGGAAGGTAGTTTACTGATGACAGCATTTCCATATTCCTTTACATTGTAACCTTGGGATTGAGGAAGGTGTTTAGTTTGGGAAACCCCCAAAAATGTTTTTTGGTAAGGCTTGCTCATATTTTACAACCTTAGGGTCTACAACCCTAGATCTAGTATGAGGGGTTGGTCCATTAAAATGGCAATAAGCCATTACCTCTTTAGGTACCTTGGCAAGATTCTTCCTTCCGGAGGAAAAATGCTATATCTCATCCCACAAAATCTCCTCACTGCCCTGGGCCTTGTCTCCTCCCAGGTGATCTGCCTGCAGTACACCACCCATAGGGTTGGCGTGAGGAAGTGTCTGCCTTTCCCTGGCCACCTGGGAGGAGACTTTAGGCAGGGTTTTAGTGAGGGAACTGTAGGATTCTTCATACCACCCCTACCCTTTATTTTTCAATGAGTCTTTTTGTTGAAAATGTTTTTTTTTAAACTGGCAGGCGGGGGGCGCTGTTGAGCTGCCAAGCAATATGGCCGCTTGAGTGTGCAGCTCTTGCCTCACAAAATCCGTACTATAAATAAATTCGGTTATACCCTTTCTAAGTGCTGCCAGCTGTCATCTACATGGCTGGGAAGGAGTCGTGAAGCTGTGGCATAGGTCCTGTGTGAGGTTGGAGCCTGGGTGCGAGGTTCGCGCCGTTCGAGAATCCTGAAGGCCTGCTCCTGGACTGCGGTGAGCGGCAGGGGAGTGGAGTGAGGAGGAGCGCTCCCTGCGATGTGCTAGACCCTCTGCACAGCGGAGTGCTCGGCGCACTGCTCCCAGCCGAGCGCCAGAGTATATGTGCTGAGCGGGGGGGCCCTCGCTGCGGAGAGGGCGGACGGAATGTGAGTCTCCTGGTGGGGTGCCTGGCTTCGAATCTACATCCCACTGCAGAAGGGCGGTGCGCTGGACGAAAAGCTGTGGACTCGTTGCTGGCCCTGACCGCCGCATTGACCGTTGGGCGGCCTGACTGCTGCTGTGCCCGCGCAGGCCTCACCTTAAAAGCCTATCCTTGGTGCATGACAGAAGCCATCTGCTGCGCTGGGGGGAGCGCGGCAACCTGAAAGTCTAATAGTGTGATACCGGCGGACGAGGTTGGAGCCTGCTGCAGCAACTTGTGCCTGTAGGTGAGCCACACTGTTTCCAGCCTACACCGCTCTTGTGACTTGCGCCGGCTGTGTTGGCAGACCTACTCCCCCATTGTACGGTGCGCCTGGGGAGCGCACCAGCATATATTATGGTGCGGTGGGACTGCTGTGGCATAGGGGTACCATCTACATCGGCTCCAGCAGGCAACGAATTTCACTGGGGGCCCCTGTGCAAATCTATGATTGGCAAACAGTCTACATGTTCCCTTGCGCGCTGAAGGCCTGGGACCTCCCCCTTGGATTGATCTATGTCTCTGACCGGGTCTGCGAGTCAGATAAAGCCCATCTGGATTGGAGACCCTGAATTCACAGCACTAGAGCTTTGTTTGGCATCCTGGCGGAGTGGCGGAGCGCGGTGGGTGTGGTGAGACCTGGAGCTCAGGTAAAGTGTATTATTGCTGGCTCCCATCTCCGAGTAGCACCCAGAGTACAGTTGCCAATACCAGTATCCGGACCAGCTACGTGACCAAACACAACATTGCATGACTTTAGATGAAAGTTAAGCCACCTTATTGTTTGTGATTGGCCAACCTTCAACGCGCAGGAGGGAGAGTTGGGGGTGAGGCGCCGCAGGGTACATTGAATTGGGGTCCTGAGCGCATACTGCAGCACACACTGTTGTTACTCGTTGGTTGACAGGCTCCTTCTCTTCCCTTTGCTGTTTTTCCGCCTGGGCTGGCATTTCCCGGGCCGCGACTAGGGGGCGTTATATGTTAACCTATCGCCCTTACCCTGGTTTCCTGGATGTGGTTGGCGGCTGGGCCCTCAAGCTCGGGGCCCGGGAGTGTCTGTGCTTATCTAGGGGCGGGAATGGGCTTATGCTGATCTGTGCGGAACAGACAATTGCCTTCTAACTCGCACGACATTCTCTAACCGCCTGCTCTGTAGCGGGAGCCATGACTAAAGGCGCGGCATCGAAGAAGGGCCCTATGGATACGTTCACCAGCACCCCTGCAAAATCTACTGCCCGCGATACAGATCCCCCTACTGAGGAACTCCCCCCCCCCTCCGGCTTCTACGTCAAGGGAAGACCACTTGCTTGCAACTGTACAGAATGGCTTCCTTGCAGTCGATGTGAAGCTAGATGGCATAGTATCTACGATTGGCTCATTAAAATCAAAATTGGAAAAAGTAGGAACTCGTATTACGGAGATCGAGACCAGGGTGGGGGAGACTGAAGACCAGGTCGCCAGACAGGGCCGGGATATTGCACAGCTGCAATAGGAATTGAGCAAGGTGCGAAACAAATGTGATGACCTTGAATCGCACTCACGCAGAAATAACATCCGCATTGTCGGGGTTCCAGAGGCGGCTTGCAAGGGTCCGATGGAGCACTTTGTTGAGAAATTGCTTAAGTCATTCTTTGATCCCTCCAAGCTTTCACAGCACTTCCTTGTGGGAAGGGCGCACCGTGTTCTCGTCCCGGTTCCTAAGCCTGGCGCCCCCCCACCATACCATTGTGGCTAGGCTGCTCAACTACTGCCACAGGGACCTTATCCTACGATTGGCCAGGGAAACAGGAGTGCTGCGCTTAGAATCCTCTGATATACACTTATATCCTGACTTCGCGTTGGCCGTTCTCTCCAAGCGCAAATCCTTCGATCCTGTTAAGAAGATGCTGTGGATACGCCAGGTGCAATATGCCTTGTTATATCCTGCCAAACTGCGGCTACAGCATGGGGGTAGATCGCACTTTTTTGAGGATTTTTTGGAGGATCCTGGAGATGCAATGTCATATATAGAGGCCAACATTTCCATACCATTGCCGCATAGAGATCGTGGAGGTGGTGGTGGAGGTGGCTCTCCTTTGCGGGAGGAGGTCCCAGACATTATGGACAATGATTGACACTGAAATGCTAAATGGCTTTGTCAGAGTTGTTTATTATGGGTATAATCACACATACTACTGGGGCAGCTCTACTCCCACTCCTCACTGTTTACGTTTTGAGGTGGGTTCACGGTGCACTCCATAAGGTTTGACATGTTGTCTTATGACAGGGTACGTGCCCTCAACAAGTTAGCTTTTGCAGGGAACGTTGTTGGGCCGTACCGGTTTTGGGTTGGAAATGTTTGCTTGTAAGTTGAAAACCAATGGGGACCTCTACAACAGAATCATAGTGCTTTCAATAAAGGCTGATATGTCAATCCCCAACGTGGTATACACTGTTAGACCGGGGGTGGAAATCAAATGGGCCAATTACGCATAATTCCTGCCAAATGACTGTGCAGATTGGGATGTGTGAATTGTTATCATGGGGCGAGTATGCATTGACGGGTTGGGAGTGATGATATGATCCAGAAAATGGTGAATTCTAGTATCACGTTCCTGTCCTGGAATGTGCGTGGTCTCAACCATCCAATTAAGGCCCGTAAAGCGGCTGCCTGTATAAACAGATGGTCTCCCAGGGTCATTATGTTGCAGGAAACCCACTCACTGGGTGTAATAACTTTATAATAATAAAGCACTTGAAACCAAATATGTCTCTCGGCAATTGTAAATAACACTTACCTCTGTGATGGTCAACAGTCTTGTAATAGATGAAAGAGAGAATTACCTAAAAACCCCTCTAAAACCCAGCCAAAAGGCAAGGTAGAAGTGGAGTCTCCAGGGAAAACCCCAAAAGGGGAAAAAAAAACCTGTGATGCGCTGCTGGGGTGCGTGGGTTCCTGCAGGCAGCTGGTGAAAGCTCATGCTAGTTTTAATGTGGTCCAGATTCTTGTCAGGAAGGAAGGATTCTAATTCAAAAGAGTAGAAATGCAGGTAAGTAAGAATATGGTTTCCAGAGTCTACTAAAATAGCAAAGGGTATAGAAAGGAGCTTACCCTGGCAAGCCTATTCCATACTAGGTCTTTATATCTCAGTCTGATGGTAAATGTTGGCAAAGCGCCTAATAGAACAGATAAGGAGTAAGAATATGTCCAATGTGCAAAAAGAGAAATGCAATTAGAGATTTGGATCTTACCCATAAACAGTAGACCCAGGAATGAATAGCATAGAACAGATTACGGGTCTTGAACTCGAAGGAATAGAAGGCTGAAAAGGATGTCTAAAGCGGGTTCCTAATGTAAATAACCAAAAGATTAGGCGTGAGGAAAAAACCCATGAGAATCACAACTCTATCTAGCTAAGCAGATGTCAACTACAAACCAATGGCGGCAGGAGCGGTTGTTAAAACTAGGTGATGACTTCCTGATGATCCACAGAGTGTAGACAAGGATCAAAATTTCTAATGTTGAGGACGAGAAATGGGAAGAGAATAAATGATGGAAGTGGAGAGAGCAACTCTAGATAGCAATAGTTGAATGGAGAAAAGTAACGAATTTACGGTGCGCAGCGCGACTCTGAATAGAGAAGCAACGCGTAGTAACAAAGTTCCAGTAACCGGATATACAATTCTGGAAGTCGAGAGCGGGGCTACTCGCTCGGTCTGAGGAGCGAGAAACACTAGTGTGCTGCTTATGGTTTCGGGCTCCTTCATGTTACGAGTCCCGATTCTGGGCAAAACCGCGGGCATTGGCACACGGGAAAGTGAAGTAGTGAGACCCCAATGGACAGCCGTAAAACTGGGGCCCTCATGTGATGCGTTTGCCAGACCCTGGGGTCCACAGCGATATTACACTAGCTACTCATCACAATCCTGTGGGATACTCACACTGATACACCGCTCCATACAGTTCCAAGAGTCCAAGAGATGTATTGACCCGATAGGCAGGTATGTTATATTGCGCTTTTCACTGGCTGGGGTTGGGGTGACACTGGTAAACACGTATGACCCTAATGTGGACGACCCACAATTTTAAGAGCAGATGCTAGATCTCCTACTGGACGACTCCACTCCCACATCATCTGGGTGGGCGATTTCAACCCCATGTTAGACTGTGTGTTAGATCGGTCCAGTGATTCGCAGAGGGAGTTGTCTGCTGCTGGGCGTATGTTGGCGAGTGTGATTTGTGACCTGGGTTTCATTGACCCCTGGCGTCGCTGCAACCCGTCCAAACGGGAATAAACATTCTACTCTACTGTGCACAATGCTGATTCTAGAATAGACTTATGGTGTAGCCCATCCTAACTCTCGCCTTCGGTGAAGAGTACAAAAGTTGAATACAATGAATGTAGAAATCGCCCAGGCCCATACGGCGAAGAACCGAAAACAGAAATTGCCACGAGACAGAATCAAACTTCTTTTCGGCATCTAAAGCGGCGGCGACCGCCTGCGCACATGGGTTAAGCTACGCAAGTATGTCAAAGAGCCGACGCAGGTTGTAAGCTGTGGTCCTCCCCGAGATGAACCCGGACTGGTCAGAATGAACCAGATCCAGCATATGTGGGAGGAGCCTAGTAGCCAGCAGTTTAACAAGGATTTTGGTATCAGAGTTAATTAAAGATAAGGCCTGTAAGAACCCATGTCCTCAGGGGGCCTATTGGGTTTCAAAAGTACTGCAATCAATGCCTCAGAGATCGAAGGAGGGAGAGCTCGGGTTTGCAGCGCCTCCTTCCATGTCCTGAGCAACTTGGGAGCCAAAACCGCGCTCATCCCCTCATACAGTACAATCCCAAGTCCGTCAGGGCGGGGGGCCTTCCCGGAAGGCAGGGACTTGATTGATTTGACTATTTCCTCCGCACTAAGAGGGAGATTTAGCACCTGGCGGGCCTCCTCATACAGCCTCGGCAGAGGTATCAAGTCAAGATACGCCTCCAACTCCATCAAGGAGCAGACATCAGCATTAGAATATAGTGCCCTATAAAACCCGTAGAATGCCCATTTTGCCAGCCACTGGTATTCCCCACACCCCCGCCCACTGCATATGGTTCTTCAAAAATTTAGGGCCTCCCCTACTAACCTGCGCTCTATTGTACTCGCTAATAACCACCCAGACACCTGTATGTATGACCCGGTCCGTACCACTGTTAGTGCATGGGCAAGGTTGTTTAAGAGATTGCAAGTACCTGAGCCCTATGCTGGCTCGATCCTGCTATGGTGCTGCTCTGGGCTTCCCCCGACAAATGATCGCTCGATTCGGAGGGGTTGGGACCCTGGGGGTGGGATGACCCTGGGGATCTTTTTCCTGATGGCACCTTTGTTTCGTTACCACTCTTTGCAGAAATTATAGGTGCTGACCTGATTAAGACCCTGCAATACTATCGTATGAGGGCGGCAGTTAGAGCAAAATGGACGACGTTCCCTAAGGAGCCAGACATATGCCAACCACTAGAGTCGGTGGTAACCTCAGTGTATATGCGGGGGCTGATCTCCTCTCTGTATAAGAAATTCGAGGATGCCCAGGCCCCGCCTAGTGCTGCCAGGATTGGCTGGGGGGGTTATTTAGGCAGTCCAATAGACGATGCCAGATGGGCTCGCTGGTGCCGCCTCACCAAGGATGTTTCTTTGAATGCCAAGCACAGATTGATCCAATTTAAGGTGCTTAATAGGCTCCACTACACGCCTAAGAAGATTTCCAAATTTGATTCTACAGTGAGCGCTAATTGTAACAAGTGCAAGGCTACCCCGGCCAGTGCATTTCATATGTACTGGTCCTGTCCCCGCGTGGCTCAGTTCTGGTCTGAAATAGCTGCAATTTTGCATGAATGTACTGCCGTCCCTCCAGTATTAACATTTCCTAAATACTTGTTTGGGGATATAGGCAAGGTTTCTGTTAAGAAGAGGCGACTGTTTAATATCGGCTGTCTAATGGCTAAGAAATGTATTCTGCTCAAATGGAAATCAAATGCTGCCCCAACTGTTGACTTGTGGTTAAAGGAAATGGCACATGCCAATGAATGCGAGGACACGTACTTATCGTTAGTCACCTCGAAGTGTCAGTCAAAGTACATATGGGATCCATTCATGGACTTTCTGCAGTGACTGAATGCACTTGCGGGGTATGGGTGATTTTGCCTTGCGCTTGTGATGAAAATGTGGTTATTAATACTGCTGTATAATACTGTTTGTATTTACTCTAACTGCACTATGTTCTGGTAGTTGTATGTCTTCCACTGGCTCTGAAAATAAAGTTTAAAAAAAGAAAATTGGCAGGGCAGGCAAAAGGCTGTTGTACACATATCTATTTAACAGATTTAGAAATCAGCACATAAACCACTAGAAATATGTATTTTTTAAAAAACACCCTCACCCGAGATACAGAACCATACAAACACACATGCTGACGCTTGGAGTACCCTTTACCCTCAAGTGTGGGAATATAGTTAATAGTCATCGGTACATGATAGTTCCTCTACGATCGACCTGTTTCTTCTAACGGCGGGTTAATGGGTAAGGTCATAGACTCTCAGGTACTTACTCGTACACTTTTGAATTATGCTCCAGTGATGATACTAGCAGAGCTGGGGACCACCCACTTGCCCGCTCTGCCTGGCGCTTTATATCTGAGGCATTGCTGCACATAGGGTTTAGGGCAGAAATTCTCTCTGATATAAATACCTTCTTCGAATGTAATGCACTACATGACACAACCATCGGGATTCGCTGGGAGGCATTCAAGGTTTACATTAGGGGTATGTCCATCTCTAGGGAAGCAGGAATACTTAAGGCCATAAGGACCGATCTACATCACGCTGAGTCTAGACTTAAGGACCTGGAGTGCGAGTGTGCGACAGCGTCTACCCCTGCTAAACTGGTGCAGATAAGAGAGGAACTCGAAGCATTTGAATCACACGCCTTGAGGGAGATTCGATACTTTACTCGCCCTCAAGCGGCGAGGAAATACAGTGAGTAGGATAGACCTGGGAGGACACTGGCTAGAGCTGGTTCGAGCGGACGAGGGCAGATCCCACATTGAATGTATTAAAGACACACAGGGCATCCAGCAATGGTCAGACCAACAAATACTTGACATCTTTTCGAAATTCTATAGCGATCTCTACACACCGCACCATGAACATAGTATTCAGGACATACGTGACCTCCTCAAACAGATCCCGATGACGATCATCACCAAACCAACTAGGGAACAGCTCGAAACCCCGTTCACGCTGGATGAGATTGTTAAGGCCATCACTGATCTCCTGAAAGGCAAGGCCCCTGGGCTGGATGGACTCACTTCAGAATTTTACCAGAAACATGTGGAACTCCTAGCACCGAGGCTGCTTGATGTCTGGGCCGTATCACTGCAAAATTCTATTCTCCCTCAATCTCTACGAGAATCAATTATAACTGTCCTTCTCAAGCCCGACAAGACTAGCGATGAATGTGGGTCCTAAAGGCCTCTGTCGCTTATGAATATTGACACTAAGATATTCGCCAAGATAATAGTGAACAGATACCTTCCAATCATGCTGCATTTAGTCCATGAAGATCAGAGTGGCTTTGTCCCTGGACGCTCAACGGCCCTAAATATCAGCCGCTCTTCAACGTCTTGTCCAGGATTGACCAAAAGGCAGATGCTGTCACGGTCACACTCGACGCCCAAAAGGCCTTTGACATGGTCTCCTGGCAGTACATGTGGGTGGTCCTGGAGAGGATCGGGGTGGGACCTTGCATGATATCTTACATCAAATTACTGTATACATGTCCAACGGCTAAAGTCCTCTTTGTTCTGCTAAGGTCCACCCGCCAGGGCTGCTCATTCTGCCCCATTCTTTTTGCATTGGTTATCGAACCAATGGCTGACTATGTCAGAGCGTTGCACTCCCGTAAGGGCATACATCTCAAGAATGCCCCTGAAATAATATCATTTTATGCAGACGGTGTTCTATTGTATATTAGGAACCCAGCCACGCATCTCGACCCCATTATACGGATATAACTAAGATAGGCACCTTTTCCGGCTTTACCATTAACTACTCCAAATCTGAGATATTCCTGCTCACAAGCGCAACCCAGCAACCATCTTGTGAATACCCTCTACGCTGGTCCCCTGGGGGCATCAAGTATCTGGGGGTCCAAGTATCGCTAACAACAATGCTGCATCACATTGAATCAAAATTGACGAGATGGCGCCCTCTTCCGCTCTCAATGGCGGGCAAGCTCTCGCTTAGTAAAATGATACTGGTCCCAAAACTTCTTTATGTCTTCGCTAATGTTCCACTCTGGCCGGGGAAACAATATTTCGACAACATACTCAAAATATGCGCACAATTCTTAACATGGCAACATATTACGCTCCCTTAAGAGAGGGGAGCTTCACTGCCCCTGATCTGACCCTTTACTGGGTTGCAGCACAAGCCCAATATGCCTCACACTGGTACAAGTTCCCCTCTGCTCCCCCCATCTTAAACTGGAAAGACTAGCAGCGGCCGAAGTAAATATAATGTCATTGGTCCTCCATCGCACATACGGGGTCAACACACCAACTGACCCGGTTTTGACCACACTGATGGCGTGGAGCCGGTTACCCCATTCTGGATCCCAACCTAGGCCCTACTATAAATGACTTCCTATCTGGATGTTCCCGGGGCTCGAGCCTACACATGATAAACTCCTTTCTCAACACTGGCTGGAATTGGGATACCTAGCACTGACAGATCTGTTTCCTGAGGGGAAGTTTATCACTCCACAGACATGGCGCCCGACCACTCTGGATCGGCATTGGAGATGCTGCAATATTACAGACTACGGGCTGCAGTTCGTGCTATGTGGCCTTCATACCCAGACGAGCCCCCAGATACACCCGAGCTACAATATATAGCCAATTCTGGTAACAGCTGTGGCGTAGTCTCCTCCCTGTACAAAATACTGCTAGCCAAATCTCCAGATCTACCCACTAGAGCATATGATGAATGGACGGCAGAGCTCAACCTCGAGATCACAGATGGAGTGTGGAGGAAAATGTGCACGCATACGCGCAGGATCTCACTTAACTCTAGGCTTCGCTGTATGCAATACAAATTGCTGAACAGACTATATTACACCCCACATAAGTTAACTAAATTTGCCCAGAACCGGATACACGTTTGCCCAAGGTGCCACCTTGAAAGCGCTGACCATATACACATGTTCTTGTCGTGCAGGGCACTCAGTGAGTTCTGGTGTGGGGTTCTTGAGGCTCTCTCTGAGACTGTGGGAATCGCAATTGATCCAGACTCGTCTGGCGTGTTGTTTGGGATATGGAGTGGGGAGGAAGCCAAGAAAATGTCTACGTTTTGGAATGTAAGCAGTATGGTCGCCAAGAAATGTATATTAAAGCACTGGAAATGCCCCTGGCCCCCCCACATTCAAAATGTGGCTGAACGCACTTACCTGGACACAGACCAACGAAGCGGAATACATCAATTCCCTCCCGATACATTCCTGTCCAAAAAACATCTGGACTGCATTCTGTAGCTATCTCAACGAACAAGCTGATGAAGAAATGAATCACCCGGTATCGCTGCCCACACAGGACCAAACTGTGCCCCAAAGTCAACAGACTTGTATGTGTTAAACTAATACGCCTGTACTTACTTTTCATTGTTCTATATCTGTGCATGTATCCGATTATGCTTGCAAAGTGTACTTGCTGCTAACGTCAGCCTACAAATAAAAGTTTCAAAATGCGAATCTCGTCTTCTATAGTTTCCAGTTAACTTTGCAGTTTTTTCATGATGCCCCCAGCACCTGCCATCACCCCCCACCTCCGACAACCTCCTTCAGGGTTTCTCAAATGGTTCCCAGCCATCAACGGTTCCCACATTAAGTCAGAGAAAATGGTTCAAGGACTTACATATTTGTTCGCTAAAATTAGCATCATTTAGGGCGTCGGCAGGCGCCACGTTGGTATAGGTGACCTGGGGCCCCTGTTTTCCCATGTAATCAGTAACAGGGAATGGTCGGATACTGACCGCCCCATATACTCTACGTCAGTAAATTCATTAAGGTGCTCACTGTCAACAAACAGATAATTTATTCTGGTGTGCAGCATGTGGGGAGTCGAGTAAAAGGAGTAGCCCCTGGTGTTCTCGTGCAGTTCCCTCCAGATATCCACTAAAGTTCATTCAGACAGTGCTGCATTTAGGGCCCCAGTAGCAAGTGAGGCCCCACCCTGTATAGGGGGGTAGATCTGTCTAGTATCGGATCCTTGACACAACTGAGGTCCCTCACCCCCAGGAATAGTATGTCCCATCTAGGAACCATCAGACCACACAGTGAACGCACGTGAGTTAGAATTCAGTGGTTAGGAAAGTAAGAATGTACAATATCTAGCTCTTGATTACCTATATAGCTGTGCACTATCACATACCTCTCCAACATCTTTTTCTCTACCTGTGGTGTCCCCCAGGGATCAAACCTCTCTCCCTGGCTGTTCCACCAATACCTGGCACTCCTTGCCCACCACATCGCTGCTCTCTGTCCCAACTTTCAGTGCTATGCGGATGATACCCACCTCATTTTTAGGCTACCCTCAGCCTCCTCCTCTCCTTCCCTCGTCTCTGACTGTCTGCCATCCAGGATTGGTGTGCCGCCAACGACCTCTGCCTTAATGCCAGTAAGACTGAGATTCTACTCATCGGCACACCCACTCCCTCCTTCCCTGCAGCTCTCTGGCTGGCCTCTCTTGGCCCTCCTCCCACTCCCACCTGCAAGGCTAAAAACCTCGGGGTCATCTTCGACTCTGCACTCTCCTTCTCCCCTCACATCTCTGACGTCTCTAAGAAGTCACACTACCAGCTGCACCTCCTTAGAGGTATTCTTACTTTCCTCTCCTTCCCCCAGAAGCTCACTGTCTCCAGAGCCCTGGTCCTATCCAAGCTGGACTACTGTAACAGCCTCTATCTAAATCTGCCTGCCTCCACTCTTCGCCCTCTGCAACTTATCCAGAACAGGACTGCAAGACTTGTCCTTGGCCTCAAGCCCAGGGCTCGTATCTCTCCAGGACTGAAATCTCTCCACCAGCTCCCAGTGGCTGCGAGGATTAAGTTCAAAACCCTCTGCATTGTACACAAGGCCTTCTGGAGTCTGGGACCGAAATACCTTCAACTCTCTCTTCCTAAATATCTCCCTTCTCGAGCTCTTCACTCATCTGCCTCCAACTCCCTTAGGGTCAGTCGCTTCTCCAGCAATGAGTTGGTGGCAGATCACTCTCTTCAGCAGGGGCCTCTCTCTGGAACAGCCTTCCTGCCTCCCTGAAACTTTAGTAGAACAATCTCCGGTTCCGGAAACACCTCAAAACCTTCCTCTTTGCTTCTGCTTTCTCTCCTCCCCTCCCTTGCTGAATTCATGACTGAAATTGCACTGGCTACCTGGCCACCCTTTCTGATCTCTGGCCCAGGCCCAGTCAATTACCCACCCGCACTGCCTCCCTGGCAACCCCTGCACTTGGGGACCGTTTTCTGTATCCCTTCAGTCCCCCTACCAGCACTTACGTCTGCACTTCCTTGCACTTGCCACTAGCTGGCTGTTTATGTGTCATATTTATTCCACTTCCCATGTACTGCACTTCCCCGCTCCCTTCCCCCTGCACACTTTTCCTCTCCCCCTTCCCATGCACTTGCGCGATCTCAATGACACCTGGCCTAGTAGAATCATTGTCTGTCCTCCTGCCATATCATATCATATCATCATATCATACATTCCCTCCGTGTTCATCTTGGTTTCTTATAGTTGGAATGGGACCCCCTTATCTATACAAACAAGTACTTCTCTAGCAAACTTAGAGTATGTAGAGCAGTAAACAGCCCCCCATCCCCATCAATCTGAGACCATCTCCTGGTCTGCAGGCATTAAGTGGGTTCCTGTAATAATGGAATAGCTATTTCTTTCCTGCGGAGGTAAGAGCACACTCGATTTCTGCGCATATGAGTCCAAGCCCGTGACATTCCAACCAGCTAGTGTGGCATGGTCCCCAACTCGCCAGCTCTCCCCTGCTCGCACTCACCCCCCATCCGCTCCCATGAGCATTCGCCCCATAGAGTGAAGTCACATTGTGCATTTGTTCCCAGCTCCAGGCCACACCGAACATTCCAGCAATAGTGCATTCCAAGCCATATAAAATAAATGTAACCACACTATAACAAAAAGGACCACAAACCAGGGGCCAAAAATAGACCCAACAACAACACGCCATTTGGATCTACCAGCACCTCCAAAGCCCTTCAGGGCCATTGGGTGCTGGGACAGGGCACCAGCAACACAGGCACGGTTGAGACAGAGTCTCACTGCTACCCCTGTCTCACAAAGGATTCCATGATCGTGCCCTCGGATTTCTGTTTAGTGGATGGCATGGCAGAGAGGGTATCTGGGATGCAGGTCACAGCTCCTAGGTTGATGCTTAGAGGGTAAGGTAAGTATATTTCCTGTGGGAAATGCCTCAAAGAAGGGTTTGTCCCATTCCAAGTAGTAGCATGCAGGAATGGTGATATCACAGCATCCGTAATGAGTTCAGCACATTCTTTCGGTAATTTAGTGTTTCGCCAGACACAATCTACGATCCCTCAAGGTTGCATAAAGGTGGTAGGCGCAAGCAGTTTTCACCCAAGTTATTCAGGTAAGTGTTTACAAGGCAGTGTTGAGGGCAATATACATTATTTTCCTCAATTGGAGTGTCACAGCAAATTCGCCAGTGTTGTGCACTTCCAGGGTATTACATAGCAGGTTTATATCCGATAACCACCTGCACAGCTTTGCTTAACCACTTCCATGGGCTTAAGGATGGTTTGAGCTGGTTGATGTCTGACTTATTCTGGGTATGCCCAGGCACTTAAAGCAGTTTCGGGCTTGCTCAGGCCTCCTAATATAAGGCCTATCTCTGGTTAAGCTTTTGAACAATCCAGGCTACTTGGTGTAGTACTGTGGGTGATATCAGAGTCCTTGCCCACTAGATTGCAAATTGCCAGTTTGCATGGGCCTAATGGTGCTTTTCAACTTGTTTCTGTTCAATACACTTTTTAGTGCATTGTGGACCACCCGGGGCATTTCCAAGATGACTGCTGGTTGATTTAGAGCTTCTCAAAGGATAGTTCAGATTCACCAGGTTCAACTAATTGAACAGCTTGGGGTGTTTACTGGCTGATGTTTGTCCGGTAGCGTTAGGTTCAACCTGGAGACAGTGGACGCACCTTAAAAATAGTTCCAGCCGGCTCCATGCACATCTCCTAGGGCCCACTGGCACGCCACTGCACCAGCCACTGGTCCTCAAAGTCTTTTCCTCCCGGTGCGTCACAGTGTCACAGGGATTCCCTCTCTGCACCAGAGCACTCAGGAAGCGCTGCAGGAGCGGGCAGCCGGCTGCTCTTTCAAAGGTGACCAGGCCTCTCTGCCAAGCCCAAGAGGGAAGCTCTTGAGGCTGCACACCAAGCTGCGTAGTCCTGGTCTTCGTTGATAGTTTTCCGGCACCCTCCTCCCTTCATTGCAGGCACCAGCATCTTCTTCACTGGCCCCCGGCACTAGGCAGAGCCTACCATCTGTGCGGCGGTCGGGGGTTGTGCAAAAGTCCCTCCTCAAGATTCGCCCCACACCACTAGATACCGACAGTAAACAGGCTCAATCCAGGGGCATCAGCCCCAGTCCCAAACTGCAGATAGGCATCAGAACGTTCCCAACATCGGCGCAGCCACCATCTTGTGTTGCAGCAAGCAGTTCATCGAGGAGTTTTCCCAGCTTTCCCAGCCTCGATTCGTGTCGGAGCAGTACCGACAAGGAGCATCAAATACCAGGAGTCAGCATTGATGGGATATAGTCCATCAGCGCCTTAACAGCCCTGCATGCAGGATCTGGATGAGAGCTCAGAAAAAACACATCCTCTCTAAATGAGCTCTTGCCACACCCTGTCCTCCTTATTAATGTGCAAACACTGCAGTGTTGGAAAATAGGACGAGCAAAAAACCTTTCCCACCCATCCTCTGCTTAGTTTCTCTGCGTCAGTATATGATTATGAGTTTCTTGTAAGAGAGCCACATCAGCTTTCATTTCATCCAGATGGTCAAAAGTTCTCTTCCTTTTGTTGGGGCTCTTAATCCCTTTTACATTTCAAGAGATCACCCTCAAGCTCTGTTTGGTCTGGTCTGGCATATTAACATCTCTGAACCCCAGCCTAATACAGAATGCACAAAGGTTAAAAACAGTAAAACGGACACACGAACAAACACACTCTTCTTCATATTGTCCCACCTGACCAAGAAGCACCTTCTTGCCGTAATGCAACCACTGAACACTCCAAACCCTGCTCCCTCCCCACCAAGCTAAGTTCCAAGATAGATAACCCCTAGATACCAAGAACATAGTGCAGCCAGTATCCCAACTTTATGCCAAGCAAACAGCCTACACTGCACAAACCGGAATTACAAACAACATAGATTATAAATTTCTCCAGCATGGGGTCTGGCATAGATTCACATGCTCATGAATATTCCCCGTCGTCAGGCTGGGAATCCTCGGTAAAGAAAAAATCAGTATCTGTTTCGTTTCTGATCTGTCTTTCGTAGTAGTAACCAATCACTGATCTCTGCGTCATACTGACCACAGCCAATGACTGCCCTCTACCTAAGCCCCGCCTCTGGCAGCCATCTTCAGATTTTTACCGCACGTTCAAGTGTTGGGATCCTCGTGCTATTGCTCTCGAGCGTTAGTGCTTTTTTTCACGTTTTTTCTCAGAAAAATTTCTCTTTTTCGGTCAAAAGAGCCTCAAGCTCCACCGTCTCTTCATCCGATTAACGGGGACCCGTGTCGGATTCGTCTACGCCCCTCAAGGGTGAAGATTTCGTCGAGCCATGCTTTTGGAGGACTCCAGAAGTTTCTCAGGCCCATCTCGGACATGGCCCAGGAGAAGGGAAGCTCGACGCCCGGAAAGCTGTTCAGGGTCTGCCCTGGATGCCAGCTTCAGAATGTCTTTAAGTAGGACGAACACTCCCTTTGCCTTTACTGCCTACATGAGGACAAGACACACGTGGAGAAGGACTGCGTTTTGCGGCAATATGTCGGAGCGGACCATGAAGGACCGCCATCAACGTCTCGCCAACTGGCTGGAAGGAAAGAGCCCGTCAGGCGAGAAGAAGAAAAAGAAATCAGAGCGGTCTTCTAAGACCTTTGAGGGCGCCCCGGCAACGGGGGTCCAACAGAAGGCCAAGCACCGCGAGTCCGCTGGCACCGGGAGTGCCGAACGGTCGGGCTCTACGGGCGCCAGGCAGGGCGCATCCTCCCCGGCGCCATCAACCACGAGCCAACGCTCTGGCTCGGGTAAGAGGAAGGCCGAGCACCCGGCGAAGCTCCTGGAGAGACCCCGGTCGAGCTCGAAGGCCCCATCGGAGGGGGAGCGAGGCATTGACCCTCCCCCCAAGGAGAAGGCGGTGAGCGCACCTAAGGTGGTGAAAGCCTTAATCCACCCGGCCAAGGCCTGTATCGAGACAGTCGTGGCGGCCCTGGCTCAGCCTGTGGAGGCTACACCAGTGGTGGCGACCTCGGGGCCCAGAGTCTCCCTGCCACCGCGTAGGGAGTCCTCTTTCTTGCCCATCGACAGGACCCTCGTGAAACCTCCGACGGAGAAGAAAAAGGCGGGGCAGGAGGTCGTCATGGATTCGGCCTCAACCTCTGAGGAGGAGCTGATCGAAGTCTTAAGCCACGGCGTTGGCGTGGAAGAAGACCAGTCCGTCGGGAGGGACCCTGACGTAGGAGACGACGAGAACGTCGAGGGTGCCGACGGGGCTCCTGACCGCCCGTCGGACTCCCCTCAACCAGTGCCGCAAGACAACTCAGCGGCCATTTTGTTGGCTATACAGTCCTTATGTTCGGAGATAAGGACGAGACTGCCGTTACCACCAACGGAGGAACCGCTCCCGACGGGGGACCCGGAGCCAGGCCCTTCTGGGAGCCCCCCCCTAAGAGAAGAAGGATTCATCCTCCACCTCCTTTTCAGCCATCGCGCCCTGTTCAGCCCTCCTCCCCATCCACGACACGTGGGGATGATACAGAGACTGACACGGCCGCGACGGGTACAGACGACGAGGTTTACGACGAGGATCTCCCGTCGTCACCTCCCACCCGGGCTTCCCCGCCCGACGAGATTGGATCGTTTCACTCCATGATCGCCAGGGCATCCGAGCTTTTCCAGCTCTGCCCAGAAGAGAAGAAGAAGGAAGGTTTCCTTTATCAACGGCGCGAGGCCAACAGGAAGACGGTCCTCGCTGTACCTCTACTGGACGATATTTGGGATGAGGGCCTCGCCCTCCTCAAGAACCCATCCACGACGCCGGCTAGAAGGGATCGGTACGAGAAGAAGTACCGGGTCCCGGACGCGGCCCCCTTGTGCCTTCGGGCACAGCCGACCCCGGACTCGGTCGTCTCCGCGGGGGCCAGGAAGAAAGCGGGGGGCGTGGCCTCTACGTCGACCACCCCGCCGGACAGCGAGGGTAAGAAATTAGACACGATGGGACGCAGAGTCATCTCGTCGATTAAGGCGGCCAACGCCTTGGCTATCGTAGCCCGCTACGACAGGGAGTTGTGGTACAAACTGGCCCCCCTGCTGGCCTTCCTACCAGACGACAAGAGGGCCGAAGCCCTAGAGATCTTGCAGGAAGGAGCGGTGGCATCGGACCACGCCATTACGATTGCGACGGACATCGCGGACACTGGATTCTGCCAGTTGGGCAACGGCGTGTGTCTTAGGCGGCGTGGATGGCTCAAGGCTACTGACTTCCGTCAGGACGTGCAGACCAGAGTCTTGGACATGCCGTTTGACGGAAACAACCTGTTTGGGAAAACAGTGGACGATTCCCTTCAAGCCATCAAGGCGGACACGGAGACGGCCCGGGCTCTTGGGGTTCTCCAGCAACGGCGGCCACCCTTTCGGAGCGGCGGAGGCAAACAGGGTGCCTCCAAAGGTTCCAGCGGCGGATTTTCCACCTACCGTCAAGCGGCCTGTTCGTCGTCACAGGAAGCTTACAGGGGACGAGGCAGGTCAGGCAGACCCCGCCGTCGTCGCCAGGGAGGACAAGGCGGCAAAGCCTCGTCGAAGCAGGACTGAACCGGCCGCGGGGTCGGGCCCCCACCGAAACACCCCAGTGGGAGGCCGGCTGGCGAGCTTCGACAGCGTGTGGGAGTCAATCTCCACCGACCGTTGGGTGCTGGACGCCCTAGCCCAGGGTCACGCGCTCGAGTTTCTAAAGAGGTGCCCGCGCGTTCCCCCTGTGGCCAGGAAAGAACATCACGTCCCTCAACTTCTCTTGGAGGTAAAGGCGATGCTCAATAAGGGTGCCATCGAGCTCGTCCCAAAGAGGCTTCGGGGCTCCGGAGTTTACTCAAGATACTTCCTCGTGAAGAAGAAGACGGGAGGATGGCGTCCCATCCTGGACCTACGACGACTGAACAAATTCATCAAGGCACAGAAGTTCCGGATGGTCACCCTCCAACACGTCCTGGGTCAACTGGAGGAGGGCGATTTCCTGTCGTCGTTGGATTTGGAGGATGCCTACTTCCATATCCCCATCCTAAAGGGACACCGAAAGTTTCTCAGGTTCGTGGTCCAAGGGCGTCACTACCAGTTCAAAGCCCTTCCCTTCGGTTTGAGGTCGGCACCCAGGGTGTTCACCAAGTGCCTCGCAACGGTGGCGGCGCAGCTACGCCGAGAGGGGATCCACGTCTACCCCTACCTGGACGACTGGCTCATCCGTGCAAAGACGAAGGAGCTCGCCGTGGCGCACACGGCAAGGACCGCCCAACTACTCACGGACCTGGGATTCTCCATAAACTACGCCAAGCCCCACCTGGTGCCCTTGCAAGACGCACTGTTTCTGGGAGCGAAGCTCGACACAGTGTCGCTTCTGGCCTCTCCGTCGGAGGAAAGGACGAGGGCCATCTTGGGCAAGGTGCAGCGGATGCTGGTTGCGGACGCGGCCAGGGTGAGGTCCATCAAATCCCTCCTCGGAATGATGTCTTCTTGCATTTATCTCATCCGCCTGTGCAGGCTTCGGATGCGCCCGTTACAGGAGTTCCTGGACGCACGTTGGATCCAGACGATGGGCAGCTTCGAGGAGAGGATCACACTCGACGAGAGTTTCCGATGAGCGATCCGGTGGTGGGGCACTCGCGCGCATCTGACGGCGGGCATGGACTTCCAGACCCCCCGGCCACCAGGAGACAGTGACCACGGATACCTCCCTGGAAGGGTGGGGAGCGCACACCGAAAATCTGCACGCGAGAGGCCTTTGGCTTCCGACAGAGAAGTCCCTCCATATCAACGTCCTGGAGCTCCGTGCAGTGTTTTGGGCCCTCGGGTCTTTCCTTCCGCCCCTCAAGGGCAAGGTGGTTAGGATCTTCACTGACAACACTACCACCATGTTCTACATCAGGAAGCAGGGTGGTACCAGATCCCCAGCCCTGTCCAAGGAGGCGGAGGATCTGTGGCATTGGGCCGTCGCCCAGGGGATGTTTCTGGTGCCGGTTCATCTGGCAGGGATAAAAAACACCATCGCCGACTCGCTCAGCAGAGAGCTGCGCTCCTGCCACGAGTGGGAACTACGACAGGATCTAGTGGACCGCCTCTTCCGACGGTGGGGCACTCCCCAGATCGATCTGTTCGCGACGGCGGCAAACTCCAAGTGCCGGAGGGTCGCCAGCAGGTTTCCCCAGCCGAGGAGCATGGGCGATGCTTTCTCGTCCCCCTGGGAGGGCCTGTTTCTATACGCGTTCCCTCCATTGCCATTGCTGATCTGGCTCATCAACCAGCTCAAAAGGTCACGGTGCAGGATGATCCTCGTTGCACCTGCGTGGCCGAGGCAGATATGGTTCCCGGACCTTCTGGACTTGTCAGCGTCCCCGTCAATCAAGCTGCCAGTGGACGCGGATCTTCTCTCCAGGGAAGGAGGCGCCATCCTCCATCACGACCCGAAGTCACTGAACTTGCAGGCCTGGCTCCTGCAGCGTTAGAGTTTGGAGGATACGACATACCGGCCGACTGCAGAGAGGTTCTTGCAAAGGCTAGGGCGTCCTCAACTCTTAAATGCTATGGAGACAAATGGAAGAGGTTCTCTGTCTGGTGCCGCGCACAGAAGATTAACCCTCTACGGATTACGGCTCCCCAGGTACTGCCGTACCTTCTGACGCTGGCCAAGGCTGGACTGGCTCACGCGTCTATCAAGATTCATCTTGCTGCAATCTCCTGATACACCAGAACCACAGGGCGAACGTCTTTGTGGTCTCATCGTCTGGTGAAAGAATTCATGAAGGGACTGTTCAGATCGTTCCCGCCGGTGAAGGCTCCGGCCCCGGCGTGGGAGCTCAACGTGGTGCTGACCAAGCTCATGGGACCTCCGTTCGAGCCTCTGCACTCGGCTCCGTTGAAGTTCTTGTCGTGGAAAACAGCGGTTCTTGTGGCCAACACCTCCGCACGACGAGTGGGAGAGATCCAGGCCCTTTCCTGCAAGCCTCCATACTCACCCATCCTTTATGCCCAAGGTGCCATCGGACTTCCACCTCAACGAACCCTTGGTGTTGCCTGTTTTCTTCCCGTCGCCTTCGTCGCCGGCCGAAAGGACTTTGCACTCGCTGGATGTGGCTAGAGCGCTGAAGTTCTACGTGGACCGCACAAAGTGTTTTCGGAAGACGTCACAACTTTTTGTGAACTTTGGACCTGTCAGTCAGGGGAAGGCTCTCTCAAAGGCCTCCATTTCCAGATGGCTCACCGGCTGTATCATGTACTGTCATCGGTTGGCAAACCGACCGCTGCCTGGCCGTCCGAGAGCCCATTCCACCAGAGCGATCGCAGCTACCACGGCGTTCCTATCTGGCGTGCCCTTGCTGGACATCTGCAGGGCTGCTACGTGGAGGTCGACGCACACCTTCACGAAATTCTACTGCGTCGATCGGGATTCCAGGGAGGAGTCCAGGGTCGGCCAAGCAGTGCTGCGCAACCTGTTCGCCTAAGGTGAGCCTGGTGAGGAGGTAAGAATTGCTTAATGTTGAGTTTGTTGTAATGCTTAATGTTGAGCCTTTGCCACCTCCCGTGGTTGTGCATGTGTCTACTGCTATGTATTCTTTATTCATGAGCATGTGAATCCATGCCAGACCCCATGCTGGAGAAGGAACACGTTACTTACCTGTAACTGTTGTTCTCCAGCATGGGTCTGGCATGGATTCACATGCGAACCCTCCCGCCTACCCCTCTGCGGCTCTTCACTTGGTCATACTGCCACTTCACGTGCTACCAAATCTGAAGATGGCTGCCAGAGGCGGGGCTTAGGTAGAGGGCAGTCATTGGCTGTGGTCAGTATGACGCAGAGATCAGTGATTGGTTACTACTACGAAAGACAGATCAGAAACGAAACTGATACTGATTTTTTCTTTACCGAGGAACCCCAGCCTGACGACGGGGAATATTCATGAGCATGCGAATCCATGCCAGACCCATGCTGGAGAACAACAGTTACAGGTAAGTAAATTGTTCCGTATTGTAACCTCACAACAGAAACTGCTGTTGTTTCTAAGTCATTCCCATCACCTGCATAGCTATAGTATATTGATTATATGACATAAAGCGAACTGCATCTATGTTCCACAAGAGTATGCCCCCTATAAGTACCAAGATATCGATTGAGAAAGGGGGGAAGATAGACGAAGGCAACTGGCACCTGTGCAATTAATGCATTCTATAGAACCGATTCATGACCCATAATCATAATTATTATTTTTTTGTTTAAAGCATGCACCTGGCTCGAGAGCAGTGGAGCGCTGTATAGAGTGTGCGTATCCACCTTCTGGGCCGGCATCTTTTTTACAGTAGCGCTGTACTCTGATGTCTTTGCCTCCATTGGAATTAGTCCTTGGTCAGGTGTTGTTGAAAGAGCTATGCTTTGAGAGATTTGCAAAATTGGAGAATTGTGGGGGCATTGCGAGCCGACAGCGGAATCGAGTTGCAGATGGTGGGTGCTCCAGAAGAGAAGGATTGTTTGCAGGTCCTCTTTTTGCAGACTAGTTGTGATTCAAGCCGGTTGGTCGATTTGCTCCACGAGGAGTGTGTTCCACCAGATATGTGAAGCTTGGCCACTAGGTACACTGGTGTGCTACTCATGACTACTTTGCAGATGATACATGCAGCCTTGAACAGTATCCTGGCTTGGAGTGGAAGCCAGTGTAGTTGGCATACAATGGGGTTAATTCGGACACATTTCCGCGCTCCCGTAATAAGACGTCCTACAGCATGGTGGGCTGCTTTTGGGGTAGCCAAGTCAGCGGCTGGGCAAGTCTCAGCAGAGCATTATTCTGTGCAAATCTCACTACGTACGGTCTTGTTGCTGCCATGCAGCCGTGCATGCTGGTTACCTTTGATGAGGCGCTGCAACCCTTGCCTGTCTCAGTCTGTGTGGGCCAAGCTGTAGATGTTGTTGCGGCCAGCCGGCAAACCCCATTCCATTACTTGCTTATAGATGTACACCACCACAATTTTGCTTACACACGGCGAGAGAGCGGACCTAGCCACTGTGGAACACCTGCCTGTAAACCCATTTTAGAGGGCTTTTTTTTTGGTTTACTCATGAGAAGCATAACATATGTTATGCTGATGCAAACAAGCTGGGCTGGGACCAGGCTCCATTTGACAATTTTAGGAGCTGTGGGTAGCCTTATTCAACACAGCATGGTCAATATAGGCACCTAGTGTTATGCACAATAATGGATGGTGTGTAGAGGTGCCATTCTTAACTGAACGCAGTAGAAGAACATTAGATGAATATAATGTTGGTAGCTAGAATGGAATTGCTCATCTTGAGTTTACGTTTGATGCATAGAAGATAACTGGTGTGTGAGCAGTGAATGCATTGTTTTCTTGGCTACTGACGGAGGTTCGGAATACCCATCATCATTCTTGCGTGGATAGGATCTTGTACAGGTTGTGTGGCTCTTTTGCAAAAGGCCTCACATGTTGACTGGTTTGTCATCCTTGACAGAAGTATGTCTAGAGTTTGTTGGCCCCTTTCCAGGAAATTCTTTGGGAACTGACCTTTTCCTTTGTAATGTTTGAACCCACTTACATTTCCATAGGTAGCTTTTCCCCACATGGCAGAGGTGAGAACTCACAGTATTACAATGTTGCAACCCATTCCTGTGTAAACTATCGTATACCAGAGGACCGAGGTTCATGCTACACAATCGCCATTCAGGAGTGTACCCAGGGCCCAACAAACCCTCCCCCGCTAAATGACAGAGGACTCAGCCAACGGAAAGTTAGGACTGTCCTTTATTTTCCCTAACAGACAGGGATCATATAGGAAACTATTGTCCAGTAATCACTGCTCCTGAGCCCTTGGCAGGGGTTTTTGTTGGCACATGTCGTCACAAGTTGGGGCTCTTCCCCCAAAAACCTAAGAGCTTATGCCATTGTGTGGCTGGGGTGGTAGTGCCTATAGAAGGCACCTTTAGAGGTTAGCTGACTGGCCCTTGCATGTCAGGTGGTCCCGCCTGAGACTTCCCCAAAAACTATCTTATTGCATTGTTGCAGGGTCGCAGGACTACCATTGGCCATTGCTTTTTGCCATCCACCCCTGAATTTGCATTCCTTGATCGGCTGGAGTGGGTCTTCCCAGGCCTGGGATGCAGCTCTGTTCTCATCGCTCTGTGTATCTTCTCAAGGTGATGAGAAAGACTCTGTCCTCTCCTCATTGTTGCCACTAGTACATCCACCTAGCCTGAGAGAGTGCCTGCAGGTTGCAACGTTGTTAGACAACACATGTATCAGTTCTTGTCTTCTTCACTGGGAACTGCTCCTCTTCCCACTGCATTTAAATGGCTATTGTTTAGCTCGGCCGCACCACGTTGGTGAGGACCGCAAAACTGAGGTTTTTGGTCTGTCATTAGTGAGGATTTATTCTGCTATTTTGCAGTTGGCTCCCTGTCCCTGGATCTAGGAATGTTCTGATCGCCTATGACCTTGGCTGTGAGCACCAGTTCTGAGCAGCTCGCTGTAAAATCTATTTTCCTACGTCCCTTAGTATGAGGCATGTGACTTCATGTAACTCTACTATAGTTATGCTATGATTTCTATATGTCTATATTGTACTATTTACCGTATGGGTTAGTGGTACTTGGCTCTTCCAGATTCCTTATACGATCCTGTAGTTCCATATGGTTAGTTTACTTTACTTTACTTTACTTTCGCTTTTATACCGCGCATCCAGTTACCCATGGGCTTGAGGGTGCAACATAAAACATAACATGCAGACAGATTCGAGCAGAAGGTTTTTGTCAATAGGCGATATAGATTGGTGTGTAAATTCTCTTGATCTAGCAGAACAAGACCGTTTTCAGTTTCTTCTTCAAAGTATTTGTTGATTGTATTTCTCTTATGTCCAAAGGAAGTTTATTCCAAACCAACGGAGCGGCTATACTTAAGGCTCCATTGAGAGTTTTGTTAGTTTTGCAGTGATGAGTTTTTAGCTGTGCTGTGTTACTGGATCTAAGCTGTCTCTGATTCTGGTTCTCAACAATGCAGTCTTTCAAATATGCTGGCATTAAGCCTAGCGAACATTTATGAGTAATGAGCAGCAATCGCAAAGTGATTTTTGCTTTTACTGATAGACAATGTAGACCACGCCTAGCCTCTGTTTTATGGTGCCTCCATTTCAGATTCTTAATCACCCTGACTGCACTGTTTTGGATGACTTGCAGATGTATGATCTCGGATTGGGCATTGCCAATTAGGAGGCTACGGCAATAATCGATCTTTGTGCCTATTATAGCTCTAGCTATCGTCTCTGTGTTGTCCTGTGTAATAAACGGGCAGAGGGGTGTGAGTAATATTATGTAATATGTTGATGCCGAGACAAGGCTACTCACTTGAGCTTTCATGTTTAGATTTTGATCAAGTTTTATTCCTAATGTTTTTACTTTTTTCAGAACACCGAGCGTGTGATTAGCTATGGTGAAACCTCTAAACATGGGGCTTAGCTTGGCTGATTTATTTTCAGAGCCGACCACCACGAGTTTGTTTTTTTCACTGTTGGGTGCCAGACCATTTTGAGCCATCCAGTTATGTATGATATCATATATGCCATTAATACAGTTTTTGTCCAAGCTGTGCGATCCTGTGAGCGGAATGACAAACGTCGTTTCATCACCATGGTTTGTGAAAATTATATTGTTTTGATCCATAAGGTCGAAGAACGGTACCATGAAAATGTTGTACAAGATGGACAAAACACAAGCCCCCTGCGGCACGCCAAATGTCAAGGTAACTGGTTTAGCTTCGGCTTCCTTGCTTGCCACTCTGGATTGCCTCCCACTCAGGAAGGATAACATCCACTGAGTAGCCTCATCTGAGAACTGGGAAACGTCCTTTAATCTGGTGGCCAATATGTCGTGGTCCACCAGGTCAAACGCTGCGGATAGTTCCAAAATCATTAGTAGTGATAAGAACCCACTGTCCATTTTTTCTAATAGCTTGTACCTCAGGTCAAGAGCGCTGTCTGAGTCCCATGACCTTGCCTGAATCCTGATTGAAGTTTGTTGAGAATGGGGTGACTATTAAGGTGCAGTGAGATCTGATTATATGCCACCCTATCCAAGATCCTAAGAAGGAAGGGTGTGTTAGTGATTGCTCTATAGTTACAAGGGGTTGCTGGACAGAGATTAGGCTTTTTTTAGCAGTGGGGTAATACATCCTTGTTTAAGTCTAATGGGGACATGATTTTCCTCAAAAGAGGAGCTAACAAATTTGCTGAGTGCCGGTAGTAAGATGTCTGGGCATTCCTTAATGATCATGGCTGAGCAGGGGTCCCCCTTACAACTAATGGCTTTGAGTTTTCTGATGACCTTAGCTAGCTCTTCTTCGGAGATTGGAGAGAAGTGAAATTTCTGTTGGGTGGCTCAAGTTGTCTGTAGGCTGGATATGCTCTATATAACCAGATTTTTTAGGATGTCTTTTTTCGCCTCAATATCTTTTTTAATGGCAGTACGTTTATTAGACATTGCCTCTTGTATTGAGGTGCACCAGCCCTAATTTCTAACCAGTGGTTCTTTATTAGGTCCACTGGGGAGTTCTTGTTCTCTTAGGATTTAAAGTATTTCCTTTGTATCTGAAGTAGATTTGCAATTCTGTTGTTAATCATTTCTTTTTTGTCTTGTATTATTTCTATCCTATAGACTTTAATTGAATTAGAAGAGTGTTAAATCCGATGTCTTCTGGCTTTTCCTCCACGCGTAAAAATGCTTTATTTTCTCAGTTTTAAGTTTCTGAATTTCTGCCGAAAACCATTTGTTGCCCTTATGTCCCTCCTGGCAACACTTCTTCTTTACCGGGGCTAATGATTCTGCTATATTATGAAAAGTTTTGAGAAACAATTGGTTCATCCCATTCAGAGTTTCAGATTTCAGGATCTCTGATGACAAGGATGTAACCCAAGGTTTAAGTGCTTCTGCTGTTAACTTCTTGTGGTTCCTGGCTACCTTTAAGACTCTGGCATTATCAATTATCTTTGGGCACAGTTCATTAGTGATATGGAAGTAGATACAAGAATGGTCTGACCAGGGGCAGGGAAGAGCTACTGGTAGTGGCACCTTAATGTTGTGGGCCGCCACCCAGTCCAGGGTGTGTCCTTTTATATGTGTTGGATTATTACCTAAGTGGCAGAATCCGAATGCACATAAAGCAGCCTCTATGAACCCTGAAATTACCTGTCTTATTCCCCGGCCAAAGATTACAATCTCCCAATATTAGGAATTTAGTACTGGGTTTGAGCAGTAGTAGGAACCGATGAAAAACTGTTTTGAGAAATCCAGAGCTACACCAGGAGCTCTGTAAATGAGCAGTAAATTCAGAGTAGTTTCAGGACTGATCCCAATTTTGACAAGGAGTTTCGACCCATTGATGTCATCAATTTTAGTTTCTAATATATTGAGTTCTGTTCTGAAGATAAGGGCAACTGCGCCCCCCTGCCCTTCTTTCTATCCATCCCTAGGATACTGTATCCCATGGGAATGGCTAGCTCTAGAGATGGTCCAGCTGCCTCGTTACTCCAGGTTTCTGTTAATGCGCAAATGTCTGTGACTTTCCTCGATATGTGTAGCTACGTCTCCAGCGTGCTTAATCAGGGACCTGGTGTTTAGCAGCATAATGTTTAAGATGCTGTTCAATGAACTATCCTGTGACGTACTGTTGTTCCCTTCTAGGACCCTACTAGGTTTCCTCTCTGCAACCTGGTGGCGAGGAATGTGAGGATATGAGCTCCTGTTGTAATGCCCTTCTCCGCTCAGGCTTGTGCCTCTTCTGTCTGGACTGTCCGGTCTCCCTCCTCTTGGGCCTTAGAAGCAACCTCACAGGGGGGTAAAGATTTGCCATTAACCAGATGTAAGAGGTGGGTGACATTGGCCGGTGGTACATGCTGTATTTGGCAAGGGCTGGTTGATCTAGTGATGATTTCATTCTCCACTAGATCTTGCGTCTTTTTTATCCGGGCTAACAGGTCCCCCCGCCCCATGGGCCTTGACAGCATCCTCATGGGGCGCAATAACACGGGCAGTCGGTATTGGGGGTTTTGAGTTGCAATAAGTGGCTGCAAGCTTGCTCTGCATCTCTTGCTTTCTTGCGTTTCTGAGTTTGGCTAATGAAAGAAAATAAGAAAGGCTTTCTACAATATGTATATGTATATGTCCTCTATCTATAAAACTGTGTATGCATGTTCTTTGTGTGAGCATGTGTCTGTCTGTGTATCTTTGTGCAGGTATGTGAGTTTGCTTCATGGCTAATTATGTTGTGGTGTCTCTAGTGATGTCAGCATAGCTGGAAATGTATCATTAGTCAGCCAGGTCCAGTGTTGAGGCTCCTGTATGCATGAAGATGTCAGGTGGATAAGGTTTGAACTGTTGTTGAAGGGAATATCTTATTTTTTTTTTAATGTATTTATTAGGTTTCATTGAACATAAACCACAGAGGAACAACAACGTCGTACATTTTATAACTTGCATGTGTAACTTCCCTTCATGCCCTCCCGCTCCTCTCCCCCCAAGACCACTGTCCCTGCGCCAGTTCTGTTTGCACCAGCTAGCCATCAAGAGCTGGCCATGTCGCTAGAAGTGTCCTCTGTCGCCCTGGGGCTTAATAATAGCACTGTGAGTGCCACCCATTGGTGCAGGTCTTCGCTGGTGTCTAGTTTCTGCTCTCTAAGCATGTTCTCCCACGCCCCAGTTTCCGCTGTCACCCATTTGCAAAGGTCCTCCCACCACATTGCAATGCTTGGGCCCCTAGCACTCTTCCACCCCAATGCAATGCGTCTTTTCGCCAGGATGAACATCAAGTCTTTGAGTTTGTTGAGGGGTTTGTTCTTTCTACCTCTTTTGTAGCTGCCCAGAATGCATGCCATCAGAGTTTGCACTTCCAGTTCAATGTCTGCTTGGCAACCCCAAAACATGTGCGTCATTCCCGCACAGGGTTCGCGGCATTTGGGACATTCAGTGGTTCTCGCCCCTTTGAATCTGGAGATCACTTCTGGTGTAAGGTACGCTCTGTTGAGAACGTAGAATTGTATGAGTTGCAGTCGGGTGTTCCTGGAAACATTTTTGTGGTAGTGAACAATGTGCTCCCTTCCTTTTCCTCAAATTCCAGGCCCAGCTCATGTTCCCATTTCGTTTTGTTCTTAAGTTCTATATTAGATATGCTGTTTAATAGTGCCACATAAAGCCTTGAGGTTTCGTGTCCCCCTTCGGCTGCAGAGAGCATGTTTTCGATGGTGTTACACCCGGTCTCTAAGTTCTCCTCGTCCGGCCAGCGATCTGTGAGCCTGTGCACCACAGCTCTATAGAGCAGGAACTGTCCCGGAGGCAGCCCTGAGGTTGCATGTAGTTTGTTGAATGTTAGGATCCCTTGGTCATCTACCAGGTCCCCCAGGCTGGCCACTCCACAGGGCTCCCACCCACGCTGTACCTCGTTCAGGCCCCATTGCCTGCCCGCCATGATGGCTGCTATGGGGATCTGCGGGGAGTACGGGTCTTCCATCTTCGCGACCCTGCAGGCTCGTTTCCAGATCAGCATACCCAGTTTCACCAGGTTGGGGCTGTTCCGTGTCTTTCTGCTTGGATCCAGAATAAGTTTCTGAGCAGCATCTAGGAGACGGCTGGTTGTACAAGTCCAGTGGCAAGTGTGGTCTTGTCGGCCATCCGTTGTATGACGTGCTTTAGTTGGGCTGCCAAGTAGTACAGTTCAAAGTTGGGTATTTTTAGTCCACCCCTGTCGTAGGACCTCTGTAGTACTTCCAGCGCAACTCTGTGTCTGCCCCCTTGCCAAAGGAATCCCCTGCAGAGTTTATTTAAGTCTGCAAAAAAACATGTGGGGATGTTGAAGGGGACGTTAGTGTAGTGATGTAAGAATCGGGGGAGTACCACCATTTTCAAGAGACCTGCTCTACCTGCCACAGAGAGCGGTAATTTTTCCCAGAAGGTCATTGATTTTTCTAGGTTTTCCTTAACTCTGACTGTGTTTAAAGTATGTTCCATTTTGGGGTCCCGGTGAATAGTGATCCCCAAGTATTTAAAGGATGTGGTCTTCCATTGGAAGGGCATTGGGGGGAGTCTTTCGGGGGAGTCCCTACTTAGGGCGGCCAGGGGGTAGAGGCATGATTTCTCATTGTTAATTTGTTTCTAGGATATACGGTAATATGTGTTCAGGATTATTTAAGTAGAGGAGTGTGTCGTCGGCATACATTGGCACCAGGTGTGTCACCCCATCGATCACTATGCCCCCATCTCCATACTCCTGGCGCAGGTATGCTGCTACAGGTTCAACTGCCAAGATGTACAGCATAGGGGAGAGTGCACAGCCCAGCCATGTACCTCTGTGGCGATGCCATTTGTCGGAGAATGTATTATTCGTGCAAACTCTGGCTGTGGGGTCTGTATATATGTGTCAGGATCCATCCTTGGAGGCTATGGCAGAAGTGGAAGTTTTCGCCGCGGAGAACCTTCACTTAGCAGTCCAGTCCTCATCCAACATGGCTGCCTTTGTTATTTAAGCAAGCCCCGCCCACCTCCCGGCGCGTTGTATCTGTGCTGTTACTCCTAGTTGATACCAGCGCTCAACTTTATACTCTGTCTAGCTCCTTCAGTGCCCCTCCAGTAGTGCTCATTCCTGCCCGCTTGTCTTACCTCTGTTTTTTCCTCTGCCTTTCCGTACTCCCTTGTCCGTTCTCGGCACTTTGCCCATCACTCCTTTTCAGACTTTCCTTTTGCTTTAGGCATCTTGCCACTCGCGTTAGCGGTCCGCCGCCATCCTCACGTATCTCCGTGTTCCTGTCTGTGCCTTTCGTGGATCCAACCGTTTCTGGTAAGTAGGGACTTTACTGCTTCTCCCTCTTTCCCTTCCTTTCCCTCTCTACTCGGTTTTCCCCGTTCCGGGCTCTTTCCTTCTTTTCTTTCCTCCTTCATTGCTTCTCGTTGCTGCTACCTTGTATCCGGCCAAGCCTCTTCAGATCGGTCCCTGCCTTCTTTTTCTCGAGTCATCATCACATTGGTGGACCGAACGAACCCGCTGGATCCTCTTGTTTCCTGGTTTCGCTCCGGATCTCTTGCTTCCACATCCACCATTGGAGTCTCCCATTCTATACCATCTCAGGAAGACTACACAGGGTTTTTTTTACCGCCCATCGGTTTTTTCCCTGTCGCGGGGCTTTGGCTCCTCGGGGCCCCCCAAGACAGGTTCCACCTCCTGTCGAGGTGGCCTCCGAGGGAGCCAGACCCTACTTGCATGACAGGAGGTCCAGAGACAAGTCTACAAAGGAAGATACCAGAACCCCCCGAAGATCCTCCAAACACTCCAAGGACAAGCAAGAGGAAGCCTCAGGTGAGGAGAAGGGTGGTGAGGGTGAACATTCTGACAATATGAGTTTGATCCACTTTAGGGATGCTGGGCCTATACCCCATTTTCGTCATGGTCGCATATAGCCATTCCTACCTGACCGAGTCGAACGCTTTAGAGACGCCACTGCATGCTTCTTGGGCCTGCTATTGGTGTTCTAAATAACATGATGTAATCTGCGTAGGTTCTCTGTGATGGATCGCCCAGACACGTAACCCGCTTGATCCTGATGGATCAGAAGGGGGACTGCTCTTCGCAGTCTCCTTGCCAGTAATGCCGTTAAAATCTTATTATCTGAGTTCAACATGGATAGGGGACTATATGAGCTACACTCCATCTCGTCTTTACCTGGTTTCAGAAGGGGGATAATAATGGCCTCCTTCATGGTGTCTGGGAGGGTGCCCATGTCGTATGCTTCATTGAACACACCGGCCAGCAGAGGGGCAAGTACATCCTCGTACACTTTATAAAACTCCCCCGGGAGCCCGTCGGTACTGGGAACTCTCCCAGATGGTAAGGACCTAATAGTAGCCATCACTTCTTCTGGACTGATTGGTTCGTCTAGGGCCTCAGCCAGCTGTGCATCCAATGTAGGTAATTTAATGATGTCGAGGGACGTCATCAATTTCAGTGGCCGTCGGGGACGGGGTGCTAACGTACACTTCCTGGTAATACCCGGCAAACACCGAGTTTATACCTAGCTGCGTGTGCTCCACAGTGCCGTCCGGCCCACGGACGTGGCAGATAGGGGTCCTGGGGATTTCCCATTTGTAGAGCTATGCCAGTAAGTTCCGTGGTTTGTCTCCAAGGGCATGGGTTCTCTTAATGTGTTTCGTGTAGCTAAGGTTGCCCAGCTTGTAACATTAAGTTAAGCAAGTTTGTTTGAGGTCAACCACCCTTTGTACGTGTTCAGATTCTACGGTGGCCCTACTTTCCAGCTCAGCTAACTCCTTTTCTGTGTTTGCGAGTGAGGCCGCTATGGATCTCTGGGTTCCCCCTATGGTTGGTAGCATTTCACCCCTCATGACAACTTTGTATGCCTCCCATGCCGTGCTTATGTGCTGAACGCTATTCTCGTTCACTTGCCAAAATTCTAGTGTGCTGCTCCTGATGTGTTCACAAAAGGCTGCATCAAGTAGTGCCTCACTTCTGGGAACACCGCCCAGCCGGCCACCAGCGGGGAGTGGTCAGAGAATACTCTGGCTAGGTAATGTGCATCTTCGAACAGCGCTAGCCTTTCTTCACTAACTAACAAGTAGTACAGGTTGGTGTAGACAGCCTGGGGGGGGGAATAGAAGGAGTACTCTCTTTTTTCCGGGTGTTGTTTGCGCCAGAGGTCTGCTAGCCCTAGTTACTGCATCAGGGTATGTAATATTTTTGCAGGCGGGGATGGGCGAGTGTGTTTATTGTCTGATCTATCTGTGCAAGAGTCCAGGGTGCAATTGTGGTCTCCACCCCAGATGAGGGTGCTTTCCCTGTAAGGGCTGATCCGTCTGTGCAGTGAACGGAAAAAGGTTGTGGCATCATGATTGGGAGCGTAAGTGTTGATTAGGCATATATCTCTACCATCGATGGTGCCGTGAACCAGGGCCATCCTGCCTTCGTCATCTGTTTTTGTGTTTATTAATTTAAAGGGGATAGTGGGAGCTATCCAGATTAGGACTCCTCTGGCGTAGGTAGAGAAGGTGGAGCCTATCAAGGTCCCTCTCCAGGGCTAGTGTTTCCAGTTTGCGTGCATCAAAATGCGTCTCTTGCAACAATGCAACCCCAACCTTGCTTCTTCTGATTAGGGCGTGGATGCGGCGTTGTTTGACAAAGCTGTTCATTCCCCTGACATTCCATGACATAATTCTGATTTTGTCAGCCATGTGCCATGGGTGTCCAAATGAACGCACAAGTGACTCCTCCGGGGGCATCTCCTCTGGCCTTGGTGATTGTTGACGTTTTAAGTGGTCTTGTCTGTCCCCAAAAAAAAACACCCCAACATTAACCCCAACTCCTGTGTTCCCTCCCTACATCAACTGTTTAGTCCCATATAACCAGAACCGTCCAGTGGGGCTTCTCCCGCTGTAACTTTCCTGTTTCCACTCCATTTGATCAAAAGTGATCTCGTGGCGGGAATCAAGATGGCTGCCGGTGGAGGAGGACGCGTTTAGATCGCGCTCCCGCCGGGCGAGGATGACACCAGAGGCAGAGGACAGCAGAACCAGAGGTGAGAGCGACCACAGCAGCGCCTCCCCTCCGTCCCCCCGGTGGACGTGGTCCGGGACAGGAGACACATTCCACGAGATAAAGGAAACAAGCTATAGGGGGGCCGCGGCTCCACGGGAGGGATCCGGCAACACCTACATAACTACGGGCAATCCCCACAACAGAGGAGGACACAAGAGCGGGTGGCACCAGGCCCTCATTAGCAAAAAGAAAATGTCACGGGCAAAGGGGAAGGGGGCACCTCACAGCCCACGCCGCAATCCCAGAAACAGGACACAAATCTGCTCCAGATGTGGGCCTCGGATACAGGGGCGAACGCAAAAGAAAGAGCAGGCGAAGAGCACACGACGGACACGTACACCCCAAACCAAAGCGCTCTACCGCCCTCAAAGGACGATATGCGGTCCTGGTTGCTACAAGACAGGTTCATGTCCACAGTCCAGGACCAATTTGCCACTATGAGAAACGAGATGAAGCAGGTGGTGCAAGAGTTGAAAACAGATATGGCCAAATTGGAGGAAAGGACAGACATCGTGGAGAGAATAGTACAAAATATAGAAGAGGAGGCGAAACAAAGCAGTGAAACACAAGAACATCTGGTTAGACTCACCCATAACCTAGAAATCCAGTGTGAGGATCTGGAGAACCGTTCTCGCAGATCCAACATCAGCATCAAGTTTGTGCCAGAAACGGTGTCGGACAAAGATCTCAAGGTCTCGATGCAAGAGGTATTTAGAGACATAATCGAGGCTCAAGATTCAGTGGACATAGGGATTGACAGAATCCACAGGGTGGGGTCGAAAAGAACAGGTGCCCCAGGGGAGAGATCAAGGGACGTTCTAGCGGCGCTTACATCCTACTCACAAAAGGAACTGATACTCAGGAAAGCGCGGCTGCTTGACCACATAAGGATGAACAGAGTAGAAATCCAACTGTACCAGGATCTGGCATCGGCAACACTGCTAAAAAGAAGGCAAATGGGCCTGTTGGTGAGGGAATTGGTGAAGAAAGAAATAAGATATAAATGGACATTCCCCTTTGGTATACTATTTGAGTGGGAGGGCAAGCAGAGGAGTGACCACCTGTGAAGAAGGCCTCCAAATAATCAATGTGCAAATAGATGAAACAGACAAGAGATCTGACAGTACGAAATGGGATCAGCACAAGAGACCAAGAGGATGGGAAGAGGTGCGACAAAAGAAGAAATCAGCTGGACGGGGGAGAGCGGTGTAATCCCTCAGGGGTCCTTTAATGAGACGCAGTAAGATATCACGGCTCCTCGGTCAGAGGGACAATAAGGAGAAAGAAGAATTAGTTAACCTCGGAACACCATGTATTCAGTGGCCCGGTGGGAACCCAGGAACAACACTGCGGTGCTCAGAGGATGGCGTGGGGTTTAGGACTCCCCGCACAGTTAATCCAGAGTCATGAGAGGGCAGGGAGCGAGGGGCAGAACGCCCAATTATCCATAGGGGCCCTTGCCCTCCTCAGGATAGAAGTTAAAGTTTGGTTTATTGTTGAGGGGGAGTTGGACAGTTGGGGGGGATTAGGTGGGGAATATCCGGAAGAGGGAAGAGGTCGCAACAGGCGGGAACGAGAGCAGAAGCAGTAGATTAGACGGGATGGGGATGATCAGAATCTACTCACAAAACGTAAGGCGGCTGAACTCACTGGTGAAAAGGAGAAAAATGGAGGCATTGGTGAGAAGGGAAAAGGCGGACATTCTCCTACTCCAAGAGACGCATATAAAGTCTGCTGACAGAAAGAAAGTACAACTCAGAGGTTATACGATCTGGGCACAGGCGAACGCAGGAGAAAAAAGAGCAGGAGTGCTGATCGCAGCAAAGGTGGGCCTGGTGGCAAACATCTCAGATACTCGAGTGGATAAAGGAGGGGAGGTTCGCCTTTGTTAATGTATCAATAGATGGTCGTAGGTACCCCCTAGTGGCAATCTACTCCCCGAATACGGGACAGGATGGATTCCTTAGAGACACCCTGGGGAAACTTGAGGAATTTGCAAAAGGGGAGATAATACTGGGCGGAGATCTGAACTTGGCTTGGCAGCCCAATCTGGACAGGAGTGCAGGGGGAACACAGGGCTATGGGTCCCCATCCAAACAACTTAAACAAAGGATGGAACAAATGGCATTACAGGATGCCTGAAGAGAACTGAAAGGACAAGACAGTGGATTCACGTACTACTCGCACGTGCACAACACGATGTCCAGGATTGACTATTTTTGGGTGTCAGTGGGATTGGTTGGAAAGATCACGTGGGTTGAAAAGGGATCAATAGCTCTATCAGATCACACCCCACTAAGGTTAGATATTCAGACCTCCGGAAGGGGAGAGGCCTCTGGAGATGGAGAATGCCGCCCATCTTAACGGACCAAGTACTGGGGGAGGAACTAAGGAACAAAATTAAGGCATTCTTTGAGTTAAATGACAATAGTGAAGTCCCACTGGGGTCTGTATGGGAGGCCTTTAAGGCAGTGACCAGGGAACATATAATAGCGCTAAAGGCCACCAAAGACAAACAACATCAGGAATGGGAAAGAACCCTCGAGAAGAAACTGGCAGAAATTCAAGGGGAGCTCACAATACATCCCACAAGGAGCCTCAAGAAAGCAATGAAACATGTACAGCAACAATTAGAGGTGCTCCGCAACAAAAAAGACGAGAAATCACTCCTCTACTTAAAACAACGGTATTACATCAGGGCCAACAAGGCAGACAAATTCCTTGCGAGACAACTCAGGGAAAAGCAGAAAACAATGACGATACTGAACATCAAAGTCGCACAAGGAAATCCACATACGACCACAAAGGCGATAGGGGAAGCGTTCAAAGCCTAAGTAATCAAAGATAGTAATCAAGAGTTGTATGCTACAGAGCACCCTGACGAGGGGCTTCAAGACAGGTTCCTACATTCCATCCCCATCCCGACTATAGCAGACGTGGATAAGCAGGCACTGGATTCTAAGATTACAGAAGAGGAGGTTAGTAAGGCAATAAAGAGCACCCAACATCAAAGGCACCTGGCCCGGACGGCTACACGTCCCAGTTTTACAGAAAATATGCTGATACATTGGTCCCTGTCCTGACTAGGCTTCTCAATACATTTAAAAACAGTGGTAACGTAACTCCTTCCATGAATGAAGCGAAAGTCCTCGTGTTCCACAAGACGGGTAAAGACCCGACTCTCACGGCCTCATATCGCCCGATAGCCTTAATAAATCTAGACGCAAAAATCTACATGAAGGTGCTGGCGGCCAGATTGTCGCCTCTCCTCACAACCCTAATAAACACAGATCAAACAGGCTTCATCCCCGGTAGGCAAACACATGATAACTTAAGAAGAGTAACCCATCTGATAGAAAAAATAGGCATTACCCAAACACCGGCAATATTACTATCCTTGGATGCCGAAAAGGCATTTGACCGCGTTGAGTGGTCTATCCTTTTCAAAACACTGAAGCACATGGGGTTCGGGGACCAGTTTATAAATATGATAAGAGGTAATTACAACTCCCCAGAGGAAAGAATACCCATAAACGGAGAAGTCACAGACAGGGTACGGATCTCAAGGGGTACGAAGCAGGTCTGCCCCCTCTCACCTCTGCTATACGCCATATTTCTGGAACCCCTTTTAATCAAGATAAGGGAACTAGTGGAGGTGAGAGGAATAGAGATGGCGGGCAGGCAACATAAAGTCATAGCATACGCGGACGACATGCTGCTTGCCTTAGAGGACCCCAGGATCTCATTACTAAGAATCATTGAAACACTCGAGGAATTTGGGGGGATCTCAGGTCTGAAGATCAATAGGAACAAATCAGAGATTATGCTCCTAGCTGGGAACAGGGAACCAATAGACGCGGTGGCGGGCCAGCTCAGTCTAAAAATAGCCGAGGAGGGCATCAAATATCTGGGGGTGACACTCACACACAGGGTGGACAAGATGTATAAGAGTAATTACACCCCCCTATTGGCTAGAGTCAAGAAGGATCTAGAAAGATGGTGCCTGCTAAAGATCTCTTGGTGGGGAAGAATTCAATCTGTTAAGATGAACATACTCCCCAGGGTACTCTACTATTTCCATGCTCTCCCAGTCTCAGTCCCCGACCCCCTTTTTCAGAGCTCTATCCAAAACCATATCACACGTTGCCAGAGCTGTTCTTACGGCACCGATAAAGGCCGGTGGAATGTCCCTTCCCCACTTTAAGAAATATTATCAGGCTGCCCAATTATGGGTCCTGAAGGAATGGTTGGGGGAGAACCAACAGACAATCTGGGTAACGCAAGATAGGGCGGTCGCTAGGACCCCCCTAAAGGACCTACTATGGAAGAATAAACAACACAGACACCAGAACCTTCGAGTAAGCAAAGTCATGAGAACTACTTTAAACACCTGGGATATCCAAACCAGAAAGGGAATCATGACTACCCCACTGGCCCCTTTCACGCCTATCTGCAGGAATCCACAGTTCCCACCAGGACAAGAGCCCAGAGGCTTTGAGAAGTGGGAAGCAGCAGGGTGCAGGAAAATCGGGGAACTGATTCAAGGCAATGAAATACAAACTTTTGCAGAATGTAAAAATATGTGGAAGTTAACAGAAGCAGACAGATATAAATACGAACAGTTAAAGCACTGGTTGTGTACACCAGAGGTTTTCCAGGTGGCCACAAGAGACCTCACACCATTTGAGACATATTTAATAACCAACCCAGGTGACAAAAAGCTGGTATCTTCGCTGTATAGCTACATCTGCACACCAGAAGAGGAAATCAAATGGACGTACATGAGAAGATGGGAAGCCACACTAGGGGAGGAAATGGGAAGAACTGTGGGCAGGCATCCCCAAACTCACCAGGACTGTCCAAACCAGAGAAATGTGGTTGAAAATAATTACCCAATGGCACTATACCCCAGAGAGGCTTGGGTCAATGTACCCGGATGTGTCAAACCATTGTTGGAGGGGGTGCCAGGCCGTAGGAACCTGGAGGCACATCTGGTGGGAGTGCCAGAGAGTGAAGAGCTTCTGGAAGGAAGTACAGACGGAAATGACAAAAATATACCCGGAGGCTGGCCAAATGGGGGCGAGGGTGTGGTTGTGCCGATTCAAAGACCCCTATACCAGAAAACTTCACAAAGCTCAATGGAGGAGCTTTATGGGCATGGTCATAGCGGCATGGGCAACTATAGCCCAAAATTGGAAGAAACGAGACCCACTACTGACTTACACATTGCTGCAAAAGGTGTGGTCCCAGATGACCATGGAAAAGATCACAAACCATCTCCAGATCCAGAACAAATCCTTCACGAGGGAATGGGGATCAGTGTTGGAATACCTGAAATCAGACTATATGGAACAATGGTGTCCACACAACATTAAAATATCGGACACATATAGCTCGTGAGAATTCCCGAACAGGAAAACATGGAGGACCCGAACTCTTCCGAGGGGGTGGGAAGGGCGGTGGGAGAAATGTTGGGGAGAACACGTGGTTTGTTTTTTATTGCTTGTTGAAAATAATAAAAACATGTTAAAAAAAAAAGTTATCTCGTGGTGTCCTATGGGCGGGTTTAACTACCCCAAAAAAAAGGGGGGGGGGGTAAAAAAGAGAACTACTGGGGCGGAGAAGTTCTGTTTCAGATGTTGCTCGTCGGGAGGCGTCTCCTCTCGGCTCAGTTCCTGAGGGTGATCAATCTTGCTGCTCGTGAGTGGTAAGGTTGCCTGTTGTGCATCCTGTGCTAAAAGTTAGCCTTTTGAGTGATCGTTCTGGATGAGGCTCAGCGCTGCTTCCGCTCAGCTTTGTCGAGGTCCGGGATCTTTTCCTTGTCCATCCAGTCTCTGGCCTCAGGTGGTGTATCGAACAAGAGTGTTTTGTTGTTGTGTATCGCCTTCAAACGTGCAGGGTATAGAAGCATGTAGCGCAGGCCCGCCTTCTTCAATCTAGCTTTCGAGTAAAAGAATTGGGCTCTTTTCATTTGGACCTGGAAGGTATAGTCAGGGTAGATGGCAATCTTAGCAGAGTTTCTTTGTATCTGGCCTCCAGATCTAGAGAAGGCCAAAATAATCTCCCTGTCTTTGTAATTGAACAATTTTGCTATTACCGGCCTAGCCGGGGCGCCCAGGGTGGGCTTCTTAGTGAGGGATGGGTGAGCACATTCAATGGTGAAGCCTTGCGATAGTTTCTCTGCGCCAATTTCTTGCAGTAGGAGGTTTTCTATGTAATTTGTAGGATCGGTTCTCTCGATGCCCTCTGGCAGGCCTAGAATTCTAATGTTGTTCCGGCGTGCTCGCCCTTCCTCTTCTCGAACATGGGTTTCGAGTACTTCGGTCCGACCAGCTGTGTTGCTTGCGAACATCATGTCGGAGTAGGCCCAAGTCTATGGCCACTTCATCAATTTTTCTCTCCATCTTCGCTTGGAGCACTTGTATGGCTGCTAAGATTTGTGAGTCTCCTGTCTCTACTTCCTTAGCAGTAGGCTCTGGGAGCGATGTTGCACTGTCCCTGGGGCAGGCGTCATGCTTCGCGGATCCTCCTGCTGCGTAGGTCTCCATAGTGGTCTGCTTCTGCTTGGTCTTTGCTCCCTGGGGGACATTCCAGCATGTGGCGGGAGACACTTCGGTTCTAGGAAGGTGCTGTATGTGCCCTGCTGGCGGTGCACGGTGCAGCGACCGTGTGGTAGTTTATGGTTATCCCCGGTGCCTACTTGAGGGGCCCCTTTTGTCCAGGACTCTTGGGGTTGCCTTCTGTGTTCGTGCCAGGGGTGGATTGGAGTGGTTTGCAGGCCTGCGGTGACTGCTCAGGCCATTGGATTCTGCCTGGGCAGTACGTGTGGGTTTCTTTTGAAAGCCGGGCTTTCGGGCGCAGCTGGCTGTCCCTTCATGGTGCAGTCCCTTTATTAATTGCTAAAGCCCGCCGCCTTTGCCGGAGCACGAGGGATCCACTACTCCTCGCAGGCACGGGGCCTCATTTGCCCGGGCTCTCTCCACACCCCCTGGTCGCTAGGTGGTCTGCACCCCACCAGGGCCAGACTCCTGTTCCTGTCCACGCTACGGGTATCCTGCCAATGGCCCCTCTCCAACCGCCGCCAGAGCATCCTTCATCCCCACGGGGGGGGGGCTGTGCCCACCAGGGGAGAGGCCGCCCAGCTCCTGGTGCAGGGCATGCAGCTCTGCTCCGTGGGTTCGCTTCACGCGCCCGCTCCACACCTTATGTGGGGCGCACCAGGCTGCGGCCCTCGAGTTTGCCTCTGGGGTTCGTTCTTCTCCCGTCACCTTGGGGCACACGGCGCAAGGGTCTCCACTCCTTCGCTCCGCTGTTCAGCTGTGCCCAGGGCAGGCACACATCCAGTCTGCTTCATTCGGGTGCGGTTGCTCCGCTCTCCGACTCAACCGCCAGCTGCTCTGGGGGCATTCTGTATGCAAGGACCCGGGGCTGCCAAGCCACCGGGCCGCTGGAGTCTGCTGGCGCCGCAGGCTGCCCCAGCTCCCGCGGCTCCCGCAGTGCGGTCTCCTGCCTCCAATCCTCGCACGGGTGCGTCCCGCGGCTTCACTGCTGCGCATCCGGTCCTTCTGGTCTGTTGGGTGTCAGCTCAACGAGGCAGGCTGGCGCTAAGCAGTATCGGCCGCTTATATGATAGTCGCCATTTTCTTCGTGTTACGCGGGCTCCTCTATCCGCAACAAACACGGTCAAGCCAGGGTCTGATGATCACCCGATTCCAACGAGAGTCGCTGGTCAGCTGCACAAGTGGATACGGCAACCCTTTTGGGTACAGGCGATCAGCAAAAGTACGTTTTGCAGCATATCAGTAGACACATCCAGCGGAGCTAGTCAAGATTGCATCCGCTCTACATGGCAGTTGGCCATGCCCCCCCGTCTAAGGGAATATCTGTTCATATATTTGGAAGTTACTGGCCCTCCTGGGGGCTGGCCAAACAGTGACTGGTATCTTGCGTTTCTGGCTCTTTGGGCTGTCATGCTTATTGGGGTCAAGAGGGACATTCCGTGAACCCTCTGTTCACCTGCTATCTACAGCTGTTGTGGCAGTCTGCTTTTCCATGTACGGTCTTGGCAGTTTTGGATCTAGTACTGCTCTTGTTTTCTTGGATAGGCCCGGTTTCCACATTTCTGGTTGTCAAACAAGCTAATGCTGGCCTCTCCATCCCTTGGGAGGCTCGTACTCGTTAGGGCTAGAGATAAAGCTCCATCTACGGCAGGCGGTTACATCTTTACCTTATGGAGGCTCAGTTGCTGGTCATGTTTACACATTTCATATATTCAGATTTGATCAAAAGAGTCAGCTGAATCTTTGGGCTGAGTGCTTTGACTGCTCTACCGTGCTTCTGCTGCTACAAGCCCTTGGAGGTGGAGTCGGCGCATGAACAGTCTTTTCTTGTTGTCCATAAAATAGCCCAGCGTCTGCAGAGCGGACACCCAGTTTGCTGAGTCTTTGGGCTGACTGCTTTGACTGCTCTACTGTGCTGCTGCTGCTACGAGCCCCTGTATGTGGAGCTGGTGCTTAAACAGTCTTTTCTCGCTGTCCATGAAACATCCCAGCGTCTGCAGAGTCAGCTGAGTCTTTGGGTATTCGGGGCTGAGCGTTGAGCTTGGAGCCCAGAGCTTGGAGCTTTGGAGTTTTGGAGTTAAGGAGCTGCCGAACTCCTGACCTCGGTACAGCACCCTGATCACGAGCTGAAGGAAGCTGACAATGTCGAGAAATATGAAATCCGACATTTCTGGTGCTAGATTGCTTGATGCTGGTCCACTGACCCGCCAGAAATTACTGCATCAATCACAACTACGGCGTCAACTGGAGTATGAGCCTGATGTCGATCGAGGTGAGTGTAACTGTGATGGCAGCATTGACTCTGTCTTCATATCGGAAGGTTCAGATGTATCGCAACACTTTTTATCAAATGCTGCATGTTCGACCCCAGCAAATCCCCAAGGCTGTACTCAACCAAAATCTGTGACGGCTCCAATTGAATGTGCTAAATCCAATATGTTAGATTTAGGGAACATAGGAGCCTCACTGTTTCTTCCGGCTGACACACTCGCTGAGGCAGCGTCCACTTTTAATGGAACGGAACTGACAAGGACTGATGTTTCCGATCGCGACGTCCTAAAGATCAGTAAGTGTACTGATAAACTGTTGATCGCATTGCATGAGCAAAACGACGAACTAAATGAGGAATTTATGAGAGAAAATAGAAGTTTCTCTGATACCGCGGGAAACGTATCAGAGGTGCATGGAGAGCCGATAATAAATGGTGTCCCTGACAAAGCAAGTGCAAACGTGCCGGTGTCAATACCGCTAAACAAAATTGCGGTTGAAGATGAGGATTGAGCTGAAGCTATTAATGATTCTGTTAATGTAATGTTAAAACCTCAGAGTGAAAACATAACGCAACCTGAGCATTCTAATTTGAACTCCTCAGGGTTGAACATGAAAGGGGCAAGCCCGTATACTCCCTCGTTCTCACAAATTGCAGCAAGAGAAGCAAGACTATCGGAGTGATTAAAGGCTGATTTCTTAATTGTGAAAAAGAAATTAGAATGCTCGAGTGGGTTTCCACTGAGAAGAGGCAACTCTAAACATTTATTTTTACCGATACCTGTATGTACCACGAAAGATGGAAGAACTGGCAACGCAAACTCCTGAATGTCGGAGGAAAGGTCGAAAACAAGTTCCTCAACAAACCTTGTAATGGGTAAAACTCTGACACCGGTTGAGCAAAGGACAGGAAAAAAGGCATATACTTTTCACCTACGCTCTCCTAAAATGCGGAATGAGGAAGAAGTTGAGCTAGACTCGGTTCCACTTGTAACCAACGACAATGAGAACTTTTGTCTGTCACAGCAAAACACAGGCAGTTTGGAATATGGCAACAAACAACATTTATCTGTTGCAGCCGGCATTCAAATACATAATAACTTCACTGGCGTTGTCTCCATTCATTAAATTATATGAATCATTATATGAGGCTGCAAAGGATCTGATCTCGATATAGGCACTCATAAATAGTAGAATAAGTGCCTTAGAATTAATATCGACTCAGTTAACCAAAAGTCTAGACTTAGAAGCCGAAAATACATCTAAATGGCAATATCGGCTAAGTGACATTGCAAACAATGAAAGACTACAAAATAAGGATTTGATGGAGGCCGTAATGGAAAATATGAAATGGATAAGACACAACACTGCCATGGCACAGACACAAAACTACCTGCATGATTGTGTCTGCAAAAATGTACAACAGTCGACAATCCCCAGAATTGAGACAAAAGATTGTGCAATGAACTTAGCCCAACAGGCTACTGAGATAACCAAGTTACAAATGCAACCACCAGCAAAAGGGAACTCGCCGCGTGTCAATTGTGAAACAACTATAACTTAATCTTGTCAAGCAGTTTGCGACGATGATCCAACTTCTGTTGTGATACTTGAAGTTAAAAAAATGAGCAAAGATGATGGTGTAAGTTTAAATCAGGCCACATCTCCAAAAACGGCGAAAGATCAATCATTAAAGTGTAAGGTCCTGAAATCAGCAATTGTAGACCTGAACTGTGGATCGGGTGCAATATCAGAGAACCTAGGTTTATCGAAAACCATGTCTTTGGGATCTTCAGTAAAAACGTTCCCACAGTTGGAGGTAGTGTGAAACCAAAACAAACAGAACGGACCAAAGTCACAATGAAGAAATCATTGGTTGGAAAGAACAATCAGTCGAGCCGTTCCAAAAAGTTTATTCGAAACCTAACAAGGCCTCCCCCAATTTCCATGTTTGAACGGGGCTATCAGAAGCCTAAAACAATTATTGGTCCAACAATTGAGCTTAAGGAGCCGGTGGAATCAAAAAAGCAGCAGTCACTCTGCAATCCCAATAAACGGCCGAGATTGGATGACATATCAGTAGTAGAAATAGACTCTTTTAGTTCGGAAGATATGGCAATTCTTTCAATTTATTTCAGTGATGATGAAATAGCCAAAGAGTACTCTGATGCAATGAGCGGCAACTTGGTGATTGTCACAGGTAACGCAAGCCCTAAGTTCTGTTCTATAAAGATTGGAAGTGATTCGCTACTGCAAAGAAGGTTTGAAGTACCTAAAAGGAACCTTGCAGTAAAAAGAGCAAGCAATGAAGGAAGAGCCTCTCCAGAAACAGGCTCTAACAAATATATTGAGATAACATCACCGACCACGTCAAATCAGAGATTAAACCCAAAATGTACAGATGCCCAGGAAAAGAAAAAACAGAGGGATGATGGAAGGTGCCAGAATGGTTACTCCAGCATTGGTAGGATAAATAACCACACAAAAAAACTTGAATACATCCTTCGAGATAAAATGGAAATTAATTTAAATAGGAAAAACGTAATGAGTCTTCTAAACTGTGTTCCATCACTAAGGACAATAAAATCAGAAGACATTAAGATAGTGGAATATCTGTCAGAGAGGTATTCCGATCGAGTTTTGCTTCACGTTCATTCCTATTTGGTTGCTAATATTTTGAAAGCAGCTAAAATGGAATTACTCACACTGGGCTACGAGATTGGAGATGCTAGTGTTTGCGAAGCATCTTCCCCAACAAAAACGATTGTGTCTGACATGGATAAAGTAGTAGATGAGTTAACCAAGATTGAATCGAGGAGAAGTTCCCTTCGGGCACAGTTTGAGCAAAAGCAATTTGTTCAACGCTCTAGCAGAGACCAGATTAAGGAAAATAAAATGGATCAATTGAACAACGCAAGATGACTCGAGGCAGATTTGTACTAGGATGACAAGTCAAGACAAGTGGGCCATCACTCTTTAATTTCATGGAACACTCATGGATTTGTTCACTTACTGCATGACGATGCACTAAAAACTGGCAATTATTCTGTCATTTGTTAACAGGAGACGTGGATCCAAGTCCCGCCAGTATGTGAAGGACACACATTCAATTTAAATCCAGCTTCGAAGAAGCCGTCTGGTCGTCCTTTCTCTGGGCTTCTGATATTAATGAAAAACATTGCTGGGTGGACACTACTTAAATCCTTCCATCCAAATCCTTTTGTTCAGGGTAAAATCATCCAAACATCTGAAGGTGAGGCTGGCTCAATCAATAACATATTTCTAATGAATGTTTATTTGAATCCAGCAAAGATTTGTACAAAACAATTTCTTTCCTCAATTTCAAGTACAGGAATTACACTGTGATAATCTGCAGTGATCTGTACTATTCATGGGTTAATAACGATGGTCTAATAAAGAACTGTTGTTTAGAAGGGACTTATAACCGAGGGAAAGGATGGCTCAACATTATGAACGCAAGAAACTGCAAAATGTTTAATGCCCAAACTGCTGGTGATATTCCAGCTGGCCATACTTGGCACCGTAAAGACACTCATAAAACCCTAGATTACATCTGGACGACAAGTGGTTTTAAAGGAAAGATCACAAAACTGAGGATAAAGAAAATGCGAAATAGTGATCATGATGCTGTGGTTCTTTTTTAGGATGAACTCTCATTAAAGACTGAAGCTAACGGAAACTACAAGTTAAAATTGGAAATAAATCGAGGCTTAAATCGACTCAGAATGAAACCGGCTGATATTGCGGATCTAACTGAGCAATTCACTATTTACAACATAGAGAATGGAAGTGCTGCGGACTATGATGCTCTATTAGTTCTCTACAAAGCAACAAAGAGTGGTCTTAGATCGGATTGCATGGCGCATTCTCATCCGTTTAGTAAAAAAAATAGCCGAGGCGAAAACTTCTCTGAAGGAAGACCTTAAGCGTTTTAAAACTGAAGTTATAAATGAGACATTGCAAATTATGACGAAAAACTAAACAGAAGTACTGAAATTGGTAGTCAAACTTCAAGCTTATGCTAAATCAAGACCAAGCCGAAACAATGTTAAAACCGGTCTGTGGAAGTAAAGGGCGTGAAACTTGGGCAATAATAAACTCAGGTACCCAATCACAAAAGGCTAATTTAGAAAATGGGATAAATGAGTCGGCGTGGATTGCATATTTCTCTATAGTGTTTCAAATTAAAATAGAACAATCAAAACCACATGACAATGGAAATTACACCACATCAAAGAAAATATCGAAGAGGTGATTATGAAATGAAAAAATTTAGGTGCAGCCGGCTCTGATGGGATTTCCAATTTGATGTTAAAAAAAACACAAATCTAGTTGTGCTAAGTTTATCGAGGTGTTAGTTCAGAAAATCATGAAGCTGAAAATGATCCCTAGTTCTTGGCATTCAGCGGTGGTTGTGCCAATATTTAAGAAAGGCGATCGTGCAGATCCGGCCAACTACCGGCCGATTGCCTTACTAGATGTTGTCGGGAAAATATTTGCAATATTTCTACAAAAACGACTTGCAAAATGAGCTGAAGATAGTAACATCATAGATCTAAGACAAACATGTTTCACCAAAGGTGTCGGAGTAGAATTGAACTTAACTCTGTTAAACATTTTAAAACTGGAGGCACTAAAGAACAATCAAAACCTGTACTTGGCTTTTATCGATATGCATCAAGCTTTCGATAGGGTAAGTAAAGAAATTCTCTGGAAAAAACTGCATAAGTGAAATGTCCCGAGGATTTACTTCAGATGATAAAACAACTTCATACAAACACCTCGATAAAAATAAGATTAAATGCTGAAGGAAAATTGTCTGCAAATATTTCCACGAACAGGGGTGTGAAACAAGGTTGCCCTATGGCAGCGCTTATTTTCAAATTATATATAGCAGACTTGCCGGAGGCTCTCAAGAATTGTCACACCTTTCCACCAAAGATAAATGCTCATAAGTTCACCTGGGCAACATATGCTGATGATCTAGTCCTAGTAGATTCCACACAGATTGAATTACAGCGACTGCTGGCAGGACTTGAGACCTATTTACAAAACAACAAAATGGAAATTAATGTTAGCAAGTCCAAAATTGTAACATTTGGGCTCAAGCAAGAATTAAGAGGAAGAAAGTTCAAAGAACTAGGAAAAAGCAGAACATCCGCTACCTTGGAATTATCTTTAATACCTCAGTGCGAGAACAACAGTGGAGTGAAGATCTAAAATCAAAAATGACCAGCTTGAAACTTCAAGGCGCAAATCTTCACTGAGAGTATGGTCAATTTACTCTGATTCCAATCTTAATGTTCTACCGCCAAAAGGTGATAGCAGCGAGGCTGGTCTTAATCTGGACAATAAGATATGGGCTCTGTTAGAAGGTCAATTTTGGAAACGTGTGCTTGGGCTTCCACAAAACACTTCAGTCAGTGCGATTAGATACGAATTCTGACTACAGTCCTTGGAGTCAGTAGTGGTGTGGAAAAGTAGGTCATTGTTTAGGAAGATAACAATGGTGGATTCAGTACCTCATTATAACATTCTAAAAGAATCCCCTGGGAAACCTTACAGAGGTCTACTAAAAGTCTGGTTAGGTAAAGTGTTCAAACAGATCATACATATTGGCGCCTCATTCAGACTACTTCATGAAAATCCAAATGCTCTGAAAAAAAAAGTTGAAGTATCATGATTGGATGATTACAACTTCTCAGAGAGGAAAAGTGAAAATGAGTCTCAACGTGGAATGTGAGAGCCGAGGAGTGGGTCTTCTAGAAAAATACCTAACTATGTTTCCCTCAAGATAGCATTGTGACAAATTTATAAGGTTTCGCCTAAATCTGTTGCCTACAAAGGAAACATTATTTGTAAAAAAAAACTCAATATATTGCTGATAATGGATGTCGGTTTTGTGACAAAGCGAAAGAAACTTTAAGGCATGTGATCACCGAATGCTCTATTATCAAAGTTGAGAGTACGACATGGCTGGGAAAGTTTGCTCCTTTAAATGAGGACATGAATGAATGGTGGACGGTGATACTGTCAGGAGAGAGATTCATGTTGACATGTGCAGTAATAGATCTTCTTGATAAAATCTTACTTAGACCAGACTCATCGTCTAATGAAGGAGAAACTAAATGAGGAGGATGAGATATGTTGCAAAGAACTCCTCTTTGGGTTTGGCATATAGGATTTAATATGGAAATCTGTAATTGATATTTTGTAAAAAGTTTTTTTGTAAAGCTGAACAAATTAAAAAAATATATATTTAGACTGATCAACCAGCAGTTTCCCATTCCACCACCAGCCACAAACCAATTTGCAGATTTATACCACTGTGGAGTGTTCTTCCAACTCTGCTTTAGTGGCTGGTTGACAAGCCAAATACAGAAATGTGATTCCCTGAGGACTGACTTCTTAAAAACTCATATTTATCCATTCCATATGTTAGTTTTTGTTGGTCTAGCTATGACTGAACAGAATGCTGCTCTTCTCCTTTGGAGTCTATGTTCTTGAACTAGTACTGCCTTTACTGCCATCTGAAAAGAACTGACATTTCTTCACAGCCCGATGTAATTAAGGTGGTGGCTGGGATCCTGAAAAAGTTGCATCACACTTCTTTTATAAGTAAGAAATAGAACATAGAGCATACCACTCTCACAGATGAGCCTGCCTGCTTCCTCCCAGGCATCTTATTAATAGGTCATGGTTGTGGTGGTTCCGAGCAGAGGCAGAAACCCTGCTTCCAGTGACTCTGCACCTGTGGATTCAGAGGCAAAATTCCTTGATTTAAGTGCTAGAATCCCTGCATGGACCTCTGCCAAGCCAGTCACTGAGGACGAGGCGCCAGGTTTCTTCTTGCTTGACTCTACCAATGGACTTAATAATAGGGAAATGCATTAATACATTAAGGCCTCACAGTGTTCCTTTTGACTGCAGTGGCCCTGGGATGAGGATTTTTCTCCAATCAAAATTAGATTGTTGCAGCTTTCATAGGGGGTGACTCAATTAATTTGATTACCAAATTCTATCCAAGTCTCCCCACCACTCCTCTAAATTCACCCTCAAGGACAGGGTGATCATTCTTTATGTATTTTGAGACAGGACAAGTTTGCAATTTGCCAAAGAAGAAAGAAGTAGAAACCTTCCAACAGGAGTCTGTGGCAGTGGATCGACTTCCAGGCCAAATATCTGTGAAAAACCACCACTGTAATATTTTTGGAGAATACCTTCTCACCCCTGTGGACGGTAGGGTTAGATGTGTGTGAGTTAGGACTGATACCTTAATATCTGCTAGCCTTATGGGCAAGCACAGAGGATCTATGGAATCTTTTGGTGATGGCTAGAATGTGCAGCATCCACTCTTCCCAATCCCCATCTTAACCCCTCCAATTGTTTTTGGAGCCACTCCTTAAGATCTAAAAAGCTTCTTGAGATTGAGGTGATAGAACTACCCACTTTCAATGAGTGACATCTGCAGTAGATATCAATTACAACTTTGTAACTATGCATCATGGGCATAGGGAACCTGTGCGCCACCTACAAACTCCAATGTCAGTAATTACCACTTCAATGAATCCCACAAGATAACCTTAGGCCAAGTATCATTAGCTTCATAAAAGAGAGACTAGATGTTTGCCATAATCTGTGGCCTTTCACATTCCAATCTAAAGCTGCACAGACAAATCCTGATATGAGTTGTAAATTGAGTGCATGCGCTATAAAGTTGTCTTATTTGTTATGAGCTCCCTACCTTTTTTTTTTTTTTTTTTTTTTTTTAAACTTCTTTTTATTGGTTTTACAACATAAAAGGAATGGGAGAGAACAGACAAAACAGAAACAAAAGTCACCCTCCCATTTTCCTTTCCCCCTTCCTCCCCCCCTCCCTCTCCCCAAAGGCTGCCGCAGTATGTTCGTGGTCCGTTGCCGCCTCGGGGCCGGCGCCGGCCGTTGTCAAGTTCGTAGCGGAAGGGCCGGTCTCCCGGTGGCCTCCCTCCTTTCCCTGGGAGTTTCCCTTGGTCTTGTCTTTGCATGTGTTTGCTGGTCTTTCCCAGTTGGATTTGCACTGTTCAGAGTCCGCGCTGGTCACGACCTCGTCTCTTTCTTCCCGTTAGTTCTCTTCCTCTGGATTATGTAGTGCCTCCCGACGTGGGCGGTTCAATTTCTTCGTTTCCTGAGTCGCCTGGATCGCTATTGTCAGTCGTATCATCCTCGCCTCCGCTGCCAAACAGGTCTTGCACCAGGGAGTTCCATGCTTGTAGTCTGGCTCCGCTGTCGCTCTCTCCCCTTTGTGTAGCTCTCGCCCAGACTGCCGTCTCTGTTATTGCCCATTTTTGTAGGTCGGCCCACCATCCTTCCTTCGAGGGGCCTTCGCTCTTGTTCCATGCCATCGCTATGCGGCGTTTCGCTAGTATTGTCATTAAATCCTTCATTTTTGCCACGTGTGTCATCTGCCGGTGCCCCCTTGGGAACAGGCCCAATAGGTATGTTGCTGCCGTTCTTGCTGGCATCCGTATGTCTGCTGTCAACGCCTTTTCTCTCACCGTGTTCCAGAAGTCTGCTATTTGCGGGCACGACCAGAACATGTGCACCATGTCGGCCTGTTCGTCTCCGCACCGCGGGCAGCTCCGGGTTTGTCCTTCTCCCATCTTTGACATTCTCTTGGGAGTTAGATATGCTCTATGTACTATGTATATCTGCAGTTGTCTGAACCTGGCGTTTCTGGACACCTTTTTTGTGTACATGAGGACTTTGTTCCATTCCTCGTCTTCGAAGGGTTGTTGCAGTTCCTCTTCCCACTTCATCCGTGCTGTTAGTGTCTTTTTGTTGGTGTGTCCCAGTATTTGCTCATAGAGTCTGGACACCGTATGACCTCCTTCGGATATATCGTACCATGCCTCTAGTTCCCCTTCGGTGTCCTCAGGCTCTGGCATAGTGCTCCACCTCTTCTTTATTGTCCGAACTAGGCTATTGTGCAGGATGAATTGGCCCCTGTGTACATCTTGTTCGTCCATCAGGGTCTGGAATTCAGCCCACTGTCCGTCACGCCACAGGTCCCCAATTTGGGCCACACCTTTGTCTTCCCATTGTGCCCTGTACGTGGTCAGGCTGGCCACTCGGGTGTCCACCAGCCCCGCCAGTGGGATATGTCTTGAGCAGGGGTCTCGTATGCCCTGTGTCTTCCAGGCTCTTTTCCATAGTGTTCGGCCTAGTTGGGCTATTTTGGGTAGGTCTTTGGCTTGGGCGGCATTGACCCATAATAATTCTCTCAGGTAATACCTCCGGAGTGTTGGCCCAATAATTATTGCATCTATTGAGGTCTCCTCGCCCAGCCATCGCACCACAAATTGGAGTTGTGCTGCCAAATAGTAATATTCAAAATCTGGGAGTTTGATGCCCCCCCACTCATAGCTTCTCTGTAGTGTGCTTAGTGCCACCCTGTTTCGTCCCCCTCCCCATAGGAAGGTTCTCGCCATAGTGTGTAGGCGCTTGAAGAAGGGCCTTGGTATGTTGTATGGGATGTTCGTGAAGTAATATAAGAGTCGGGGTAGGACTGTCATTTTTAGTAGTGCCGCCCGGCCTATCATGCCCAACGGTAGCGTCTGCCAGAATTTCATAGCCTTTTCAATTTTGTCTAAAGCTACTTGTGTGTTACCTGCGTGTGTTTCCATGGTGTCGTGATAGATGTCCACTCCCAGGTATTTGAAGGTGTTCGGGGCCCATGTGATGCCCAGAGGCGGTAATTGATCTGACGGCACTGCGCGTAGGCCTGCCAGGGGAAACAGCAAGGATTTTTCTCTGTTGACCACTATTCCAGATAACCTGCCAAACGCGCGCAGCGCCTCTAGTAAGTCCTGCAGGTGGGTGCGTGGGTTCTGTATGTAAAGGAGTATATTGTCTGCGTATATGGATATCTGGTGTGTTTCCCCGTCTATCTCTATGCCCGTGTCTTTGTAATCCGTTCTTAGGAATACTGCGAACGGCTCCAGGGCCAGGATATATAACATTGGGGACAGGGGGCATCCCTGTTTTGTGCCTCGCTCTATGCCCCATTCCCTAGAAACTTGTCTACCCGTCTTGACTCTCGCTCTCGGGTCTTTGTATAGTAGTTCTATCCATCTTGTAAACCCTTGTCCAATCCCATAGTGGGTGAGCGTTCCCAGGAGCCAGTCCCATCCCACCGAATCGAATGCTTTGATTGCATCCAGTGAGGCTACAGCACACTCCCCTCCCTCCTGGTTTGTCCTTTCTATAACATAGTGGAGTCTGCGCAGGTTCCAGGACGTGTTCCGTTCTGGCACGTACCCTGTCTGGTCCGTGTGGATCAGGGTGGGTAGCACTCTTTTCAGGCGGTTGGCTAGTGCCGCCGTCAGGATCTTGGAGTCCTGGTTTATTAGGGAAATCGGTCTGTAGGAACCGCATTCAAGGGGGGGCTTGTCTGGTTTAAGGATCGGGATTATTATAGATTCTGACATACTACTCGGGAGTCTTCCTTTCTCGTATGCTTCTTCTAGTGTTTCTAGCAGTCTCAGGACTATGTCATTTTTATATTGTTTGTAAAATTCCCCCGGCGGCCCATCTGGCCCCGGAGATTTCCCTGTCGGGAGCTGGGCGATTACCTCCGTTAGTTCCTCTACAGTGAGAGGGGCGTCTAATATTTGGGCCTGCTCCTCCGTCAATTGTGGGAGTCTAATTTCCGCGAGGGCTTCCTTCAGGTCCCCCTCCTCTGCCTCCTGGACCCTGGAGTATAAGTCCTCGTAAAACTGTGAGAACACCTCGTTTATTCCCTCTTGGGATCTTATCACCTCTCCCTTTCTGTTCTGAATTTCATTAATTGGCTCCCGCTTAGTCTCCTGCTTGGTTAGCCAGGCCAGGAGTCTGCTAGGCTTGTCCCCCTCAGCATGTAGTTTCTGTATATATTTCCCATAGTCTAGCCGTCCCAATCTTTCCCAGGTCTCCACGCACTGTTGTCGCAGGGTGGTGAGGTTCTCTTGTTCCGCCCCCTTCTCCCCCGCTTGTCTCTCAGCCTTCTCGATTCTCCTTTCTAACTCATCTAGTTGTGCTAGGGTTTCTCGTCTGAGACCTCCCATTTTCCCCATCGCCTCCCCTCTGACTACCACCTTGAAGGCCTCCCAGACCGTTCCTGTGCTTTGCACACTACCCTCATTATGTTCAAAATAATCTTCTATTACGCTTTGGATGTGTTCCTGGAAGCCCGCGTCCAATAATGCCTCTGCCCTCAATCTCCATGTTGGTATAGGGGCTCTCCTGTGTGTGTGCGCCCATGTGATCGTCTGGGGGGCGTGGTCAGATAGGGTTCGCGCGTGTATGTGTGCCTCAGTGAATTCCCCCAGTGTCTCCTTGCCCGTAAACAGGTAGTCTATCCGTGTGAATGTCTTGTGTGGGGCACTATAATGCGTGTATCCCCTCTCTTCCCCATGTACCTTCCTCCAGACCTCCCCGAGCCCGAGCTGGTCTAGTATCTGTTGTAGTGCTCTCGCTGGCGGCGCCGCTCTCTTGTGCTTATTGTCCGACCTGTCCAGCCGGGGGTCCAGTGTGCAATTATGGTCGCCTGCCCAAATCATCGTTGCATTCCTGTACGGGGCCAGCCGGGGCGGGAGCGTCCTGAAGAAGGCTGTAGCGTCGTGGTTAGGGGCATAGGTGTTCACGAGGCATATCTCCCGATTTTCTTTCATCCCATGGACTACCAGGATTCTCCCTTCCTCGTCTTTCTCTTGGTTGATGAGCTGGAATGGGACGCCCGGGGCGACCCAGGTTATGACTCCTCTAGCGTAGTTGGAGTATGTTGCACTATACATCTGGCCTCCCCATTTTTTCTTTATTTTGGCCTGTTTTTCCGCCGTCAGGTGCGTCTCTTGCAACAGTGCAATGTGGGTCCTTGTTTTGTTCAACCAGGTATAAATCCTTAGCCTCTTGACATATGCGTTCATCCCCCTGACATTCCACGTGACAATTCTTAAGACATCTCGGTCCTTGTGGGGACTAGCGCTTGCGGCCTGTTCTTTCCCATGGGCTCGCTCAGTGTCTTATTCTCTCGGTGTATTCCTGTCGGGGATCTGTGTCCCTTCTTCTGGCTGTTGAGTTTTGAATCGTCCGTTCGTTTTCTCTCTCGGGTCGTTTCTCTCTCTGTTGGCCGCTCATTGTTGTGGGCGGTTTTGCCTCGTGCTTTCCGCCAGCTTTTTGTTTGTGGGTACTGTCCCCTGAATTTGTTTTCCTTGCCGATTCTTTGTGTGTGACAACTGTTAGTTCCTCTTCCGCTCTCCTCCTTTCTTTGCGGGCTTTGCCTTAACTTCCCAACTGTTATAACTGTTAACCCAAATAACGTCAACAAACGCCCAGCCTCCCCTCCTCTGCTCGGGCTCCACCGCTTTCCAGGTGCCGCTTTTTCCTCCTCGGCCTTGCCTGTCGCGGCGTAGTGTCTTGAAACTGACACTATAAACATTGTTTTTACTGGGGCTTCTCTGTGGGTCTTGGCGGTTCCCCTTCCCCGAGTCTTGTGCTCCCTTTGTAAGTCTCTTTACTGTGGGCTTTTCAACTTGGAGGCTGTCGGTTGCTCCTTTTCGTTACTTCCCGGTAGGGCATCTCTACCGTCTTGTTCTTGCTCCTGTAGCGTTGGGTGTACTTGTCGTGCCCGGTTCTAGTCTCTATTTTGCCGGGGGTGGTTTCTGTTTCGCTCGTTCCTCTCTGCCGACTGTGGAATCCCACGCTGGTCCATCCACTCCTGGGCATCGGTCGTTGTCTCGAAGATCTGTGTTTTTCCGTCATGCAGTATTTTTAGTTTGGCTGGATACAGCAGCATGAATTTCACCCCTGCCGCTCGAAGGCACTCTTTGGTCTGCCAGAACTGGGCTCTCTGCTTTTGCACAAGTACCGTATAGTCTGGATATATCGTTATCCTGGCCCCGTTCCTTGTGATGTTCCCTCCTTCTCTCGAGAAAGTCAGGATTTTTTCCCTGTCCTTAAAGTTCATAATTTTTGCGATCATTGGTCTTGGTGGTGCTCCTGGGCGCGGTCTTCTAGTCAGCGCCCGGTGTGCCCTTTCTACCACGAAGCCTTGGGATAGGGTCTCTGCTCCCACTTCTTGGATCAGGAGGTTCTCTATGTAGTTCGTGGGCTCCCTTCCTTCCTCCCCCTCTGGCAGCCCCACTATTCGTACGTTGTTGCGCCGGGCCCTGCCTTCTGCGTCTTCAGCTCTGCGTTCTAGTATATTAATTCTTTCCAGTGCTTCCGACATTTGTGTTCGCGAGGCGGACACTTCCACTGAGTTGCTCTGTGCTTGTTGTTCCACTGTTGTCATCCTTTCCGCCAGGTTTCTCGTATCTTGTCTAAGGAGTCCCACATCTACCATCACTGCGTCCAACTTGCCTTCTATCGACGTCTTTAACGCCCCTATGGCTTCCAGTATGCTGCTTTCCACTTGCCTGATCTCTCCTTGCGTGGCGTATGACTCCGGCGTGTCTTTCTCCCCAGCCTCTGGCTGCTGGTCGTCGTTCTTCCGGGTGAATGTCTCCATGACTGTTTGTCTCCCTCTGCCGCTTTTAGGCTTGTCTGGCATGTTAGTACCCACTGCTCTTGGCCTGTAGTTGGGCCCTGTTCAGTCAGGTTTCGTTTGTGCTTCAGTGGGTCCTTGCTCAATTCTCACACTCGCTTCCACTCTTTCCTGCGTGTGTTGCCTTTTTAATAAGCGATTTCTCTCTGTGTCTTTACCCGCGTTGTCCGTTTGCCGTGTCTCTCTCCGGTGTTCTCTTCCCTCTCGCTTTTGGGTGGTTGGAGTCTGTGCCTTGCGTGAGGCGGCTCATCCCCCAGTTTCTGCCTGTGTGGGGGGGGTCTGTTTGTGCCGGATGGATTTGTGGTTCGTAGTGACTGTTACGTTCTCTCCCCCGCTTGCTGGTTATCTGTGAGGCAGCTGGTTGGGGTGGTGTCTGGGTCTATGTGTAATTCTTTTGCTCTCCTCGTTACGACGGCGGCTACCTTCTTCTCTTATGTCGTCTCTGTTAGGTCTCGGCTCTCCTGACCTGCCCCGCGGTCTGTCTCTTGTTCCCTGGGCCTGGTTCCTGTGTCTCGGCGTTACCTCCCTTCTCGGGATCTCCCGCTGCTTTGCCGGCTCTTCGCTGCTGCTAGTCACCTCTGCGTCGGCAGGGAAGGGCTCTTCTTCGGTCCGATCTGTGGGCCGCTTCCTGTCCGTGGGTCTCGACGCCTTCTTCCTTCCCAGTTTGGTGTCGCGCTGTTTCTGTAGTGCTGTCTCGGGCTTCTCTTCCTGTTGCTGCCGTCGGTGCCTTGTCTCGCTGCCGGTCAGGTGATGCTCCGATCCTGCTTGGGCTGGGCGTTGATCTGCTGTCTCCCTCGGTTCCGCTCCGGACTGGCAGGTAAGGGCTCTTCTTCAGCGATCCGGTCTGTGGGCCGCCTCGTATTCTTCACTGCTTCTCCTATCGGGTTCCGCTGCTGCTACGCACCTCTGCGTTGGCAGGGGAGGGTTCTTCTGGGTCTAGTCCGTGGGCCGCCTCTCGTTCTCCGCTGTCTCTCCTCTCGAGGTCCCTCGTTGCACTGCTGGGTCTCCGTCGTTGCTGCTCACTTCCGTGTCGGCCAGGAGAGGCTCTTCTGTGGTCCGGCCTATGGATCGCTCTTCGTTCTCCGTTTCCTCTCGTTGTGGGATCCCTCGTTGCTCTGCTGCTGCTCACCTCCGCTTCGGCGTGAGGGAATCTGCCTCGGTTCGGTCTGTGGGCCGCTTTCGATCCGTTCTGCCTCGCCTTCCGGGTTCTCCGGTTATTCTGCTGGGCCTCCGCAGCTTCTACACTCCTCCGCGTCAGGGGAGGGCTCTCTTGGTCCGGTCCACGGGTCGTCTCCCAGTCTCCGCCGCCTCGTCTCTCGGGGTCCCACGTCGCTCCGTTGGCTCTCCGCCGTTGATGCTCACCTCCACTCTTCTGAGGCTCGGTCTATGGGTCGCCCCTCGCTTCCGCTGCCTCACCGCTCAGGTTCTTTCGTTGTTCCGCTAGGCCTCCGCTGCTGCTGCTCGTCTCCGCATCGGCTGGGGAAAGCTGTTCTCCGGCCCCGGTCCGCGGGCCGCTTCCTGTTCTTGAGCCGCGCCGTCTTCACCTTCTCTGGGTCGGTGTCGCGCGGCTATCTCCGCAGTTGGCGTCTCGGATTTCTGCCACTCTGGTGGTACTTCGGTCCTGCCTGCGCTGGATGTTGATCGGCTATCTCGCCCGGTTCTACTCCTTCCCTTCGGCCTTCTTCGTGTGTTGAGACGCGGGTCTCTTTTTCAGCGTTGCGCGCCCGCCATTTTGTTGGTGGTGCCGCGCGTCTCTCCCTCTTCTCGTTTTCGCTCTTCTGGCCTCCGTTTTTCCTCGGGTCTTCTCCCGTGTGTGCCTTGGGTCTTCCGACGCCTTTTCCTGGCGTTTGTTCGGGGTTTTTTTGTCCTAATATACGCCTTTCTCAGGATCTTTGGTCGGATCTGGTGGGAGCCTCTCGGAGTCTGCTCACTCTCGCATGGCCACCAAGCCACGCCCCTCTTTGAGCTCCCTACCTTGTGTTTTTACTAGTGTGAATGGCACAGAGTCCGCCACCGTCTGATGCCTGGTAGTTCTCATATACCTGTATTGGGAGGTCTGGCTGGTGAGCGTGCACTCCCTTTTGAGGGTTATTGGTGCTCCCCATATGGTTCTAGGCGTCTTGCTCGATCATAAACCTTCACATATCTACTCTTAGCCCCCCTTCACCAGATCATACAAGACATCGGGTCAGGGAAAGCCATTCCACTACCAGAGAAAGTTCTGGCTGTTAAACAAGCTGACTTAAATTCCTACTTATACCCCAAAGCCAGGTTATTACAATAAACAGTGGGCCAAATAGTATCTTCTTTTAAGTCCCGTTTGTGTATTGAAGAAGCACAGCACCTGGCTGCCACTATCTCCAGTAGATGTAAAATAATTATTTTCCGGTAGCCTGTATGACTGTTCTGGGTGGAGCTCTATCATGGGTGCACAAATTCAAACTGCTGATAGGAAACCCTTTTTACCAATGCATAATCGCTGACTCATTAGAGTATATGGAAGGAATACTGGGTGGTACCCCAGAGAGTTCACAACATATGGTCACCCAGGTATAGATCCGCCACATAAATATACCATAGCAAGGGTCATTTTTCTTGCCTTCAAACCTTTTCATGCTTCTTGTGGTGAGAGGGTTCCCATGGAAACAGACATCATCTATGCTAAGTTTTATGTCAACAAATAGACCTGAACGATTTTACTACTGTGTTCCCTCATTGCACCAGTTCAAGAGGTTTCCTTTATGTTGCCATGTCATCCTGCTGGCTCCCTGTGGTACTATCGTTTTTTGCTTTGGGTAGCATATTGCCTCATTTTCCTTTTGGGATGGGGGAATGTGCAATTTTTTTAGCATCGGGGTCTAGTTCTTTACTCCAACTCGCAATCACTCAATCAATGAGCCTACGCTCCTAGTTTCTGAGGAACCAGTTTAATGAGATTTGCTACATCCTTCAAGTTTTCAGCAATCACTCGGATGAAAGGCAATATCAGAGCAAGGGGATCATGTTTTGTTATTGGGTATTGTCACAATTGTCCTATCCCTGAATTATTCTTAGATTTTACGGGATGTATTACTGGTTTAGGAGTAGAGGTATCACAAAGGAAATTGGGATCCTGAGAACCATCCCTCATAACTTCTATCATGTCTTCATCTACTCCACTACCAGGCGCTGTGTTATGTTTTATTACTATCTGCAGAGCCTTCTGTCAGAATTTGGAAGGCGCAAGCATTGTACACACATACCCTCTCTGTAGCTACAGGGGCAATAGGATGCGACCCACACACCATGGTTGGGATGGGTGCCTGAACCGATATAATAGTCAGACAGTGGGGGGGAAGAGAGTTAGGAATAGGTTGTGGATAGTGAGGAGGGGAGTATGCAAATTGAAAGAGGCATAAAAAGAGGTGGGCATAGGCTTTTCTAGGGTAACCTGTGTACAAGTGGAACGTCCATTAGACACTCTGATAACACATTTTATTTTAATTTGCTGTCATCTGGACTAATTGGTTCATCTTGTGGTGCCTAATCCCAAAAACTAAAGCGGAGCCTGTTTCTCTTAAGGTCAGATAACTGCACAAATACTTACAGCTTTAATTACACTGCAACATTGGTATACATAGTGATAGTCCATAGTACAATGTTAGCATATAGGGCCTCATCACGAGTTGGGCGGCAGCCCGTTAAAGAGTCTGTTACGCTATTACCTCCACATTTAAGTGCTGGCCCAATCACGAGTTGGGTGGAAAGCTGGAGGCAAAAATCTCCCCTTTCCTCCCGTTTTTGGTGCTATTACCGCTGACGCTATTACTGCGGGAAAGTTGGAGCGCTATTACCGGAAAGTGGTAATAGTGCCGAAAAACCCCATAGAGTCCTACGGACTCTTTAAAAAATGGGGATTTACAGCCTTACCACTACTCAGGATCTGGCGCAAATTGCACCGGTCCGAGTAGCAGTAACAATATTTGTGTTGGCGGTATCCCAGCATAATTACCGCCGGGATACCGCCAAGGCTGTGATAGAGCCCATAGTCTAGTAAGCCAGTGGCCCAAAATGTTGTTTTCACTCTATGAGGAACCTGAGGGTGTCCTCACTTCTTTTCCCATTTATCTTCCTCTACGGTTGCCAGGGAAAGGCATCGCTCTTGGCTCCTGACCCTGAGGGTGGATATGCGAGGGAGGATCACCTGGGTGGACGAGACTAGGGGAGTGGGGATGAGGGGCCCTTAGGCGAGACATGGTATCCTCCATTTCCCTTTGACAATGAGTCTTCTGTCCCTCAAGTATGTATAGGACATTGTCAATCCTTTCCGTGGAACACATCCTCACTTTATCAGCACACACACCTACAGACATCAGTTGTGTACATGGACGAGCAGGAGGCCAGCAAGAGTAATTAACAGTGAGCGGTCTAGTCCCTTTTGGACCAGTCATGGTGGCGGGAACTTTAAAAGCATGAAGTACTGTGAAAAATTGAGTCAGCTGTGGAAGCAGGGGTACGGAATGCCAGACGAAAGCAGACTTCTCCGGGTAAGCAACGTGGCAAGCTGAGCGCTTGAGACCCTTTGGAGGATTCAGAGTGTATGCAGTGGGACACAAAGGTGAAGGACGCTGGAGGCCGGTGGCAGACTGTGAGAGGGGAACCACCGTGACCAGGCAAAGCGGTCGTATCAGTCCCAAGCTGCAGGAGAGCATTGCTGGCTGAGCGAAGCCACAGAGAGCCACTGGAAGACTAAGGGAGACGACCGTACAAGAGAGAGATAGAGCTTGTGGCGGCAGTAGGCCTTGCGGGAATGCGTAAGCTCCAACCAATGAGTCTACCAAGTAGGGGGACCACTGGGATGGCAGGCGAGCATGCACAGCTAGCAATAAATACACTAATTTGAATGAAAGCAAGTATAAGCACTTTTGAATACTGATCTGGGTGAAAGCAAGTTTGTGAAACTTTCTGATACAAGAAACATTGGGGAACAAGTATTGGCAAGAGCGAAGAGAATTTAAGGAACTGTATGATGTGAGAAAGAAGTATTGGCAAGAGTCACAAGAAACTTTGGTGAACAAGTATTGTCAAGACCCAAGAGAATTTAAGGAACTGTATGATATGAGAGAGAAGAATTGGCAAGCGCCAGGAGAATAGAAGAAATTGCAACAAGCAATTGGCAACCCAAGCCGCGATACAACATCAAGAGGATGTGATAAATGAATGAATCAAGCACTGAAAGCACCCGCAAAGAAGCTTGTGTTTGAGTTGTAAGGAACCTTTATGTGATTTAAAGTCAAGGAACTAACTGTATCTATGAATTTGTGAAAGGTAACCATAGCAGAAGAGCTGGGCAGCGTCCCAAGGAATTGTGTTGTTATCGAAAACTGAAAGACTTGAACTCTTGGGCAAGGGAACCCATGTGCCTTGTGAACTATCTTGAACTTGGGGAAGGGAAATCTGGTTGCAAGCCAAGAACTGGATGAAGCTGAACTTTTTTAATTCTACTTATTTTGATGCTGACATCCCTACACATGGTATACATTTAGATGTGAGGGCAAGTATAGGTTTTGGACACAGACCGACATTTGGATTTGGGCTTCCTGACCCAGACTATCTTTAGTTTTCTTTAGGTAGGGAAATCCCACCTTAGCATAGGGCAAGTTCGGCCTTTTTCCATCCTGCATTTTTTAGTTAATAAAGGTTTGTAGACCAAACTTTAATCTGTTGTCTGTGTCATAACACACACACACAACAAACGCATAACACTAACCCACCCCAATACAGTAAAGCCACAAGGAGGTTTGAATGAAGTCTTTTGGAAAACACCAGAAATATGGTCTGGAAAACAGAAGAAACCTGTTACCTCACAGGTGTATTATCCCTGTTATGATGCAAATCACTATAGCAGGAGGACTTCGTACTGCAATTTGATGTAAGCATAATGGACAGGACCGTTGGATGGTGAGTCTTGCTTGAAAAATGCTATGAGCAGGAGAACTTCATAGTGTGATTTGATGTACGCCCTCTGGGTAGGAACTCTTATTTATTGACCCTGTGAAACCAGGATACTAAAGCTAGTGCAGCAATCAGGAGATTGCACATCTCTTTGTGCTCATAGAAAATATCCACAGTTATTTGATGTAAGCATTATGGACAGGAGCGCTGGATACTGAGTCTTGCTTAAAGAACACTATGAGCAGGAGCACTTCATATATTGGCCCTAGGAAACCAGGATACTAGAGCTAGTGAAACAATCAAGATTGCATCTCTGTTTGTGCCCATAGAAAATATTCACAGTTATTTACCCAACTTATTTTTGGCCCTGATCTCCTCAAATAGGATTCCTAGGAAAAGTAGTTTCAAACTGAATACTATGGGAAGGCTGCCAGGCATAGAGAAGAACTATGAAACGGCCCTAGTGGCACACTGTTTGAGGTGGCGTGCTGACAGTACAGAGAGTACTGTTGTGAAAAGTATGCTCACTCATTAGGTGAGCGGCTATGAATGGTTGATATGAGGCCACATGCTCCAATATCAGTCGAGCTGCGGTGACATCATGGGAGCCGCTGTGCAAGTGCATATTATATTATTTATTAACACCTGCAGTTGATTTATCCTTTTGTGACAAAATTCCAAAATACATTGGCCCTCATTACAGGTTTGTTGGTCTGGAATTAACAGTGCTGGTAAAACCGTACCGGCACCATTTTCCGGACCGGAAAACGACAAGTTCTGGAGACGGGCGCCGAACCGCCCTCCAGGTCTGACCTGGTGGGCGGGATGGCACACGCCCGCAGAGATGCACGGAAACACCGGCACCATTACGACATGGTGCTGATGTTTCCATAATCCCCATTCCCGTGGAGTCCTATGGGGATGAACAGAATTGCCGGCGCCGGATTCACCAGGCCACCAGGGCTGTTAATGCCCTGGTAAATCCGGCAAGTCCGGCGCTGGTAATTCACTACGGTTCTGGCGGCAGCCTGCCAGTTTTACCGGCACGTCTACCGCCGGACTCGTAATGAGCCCCATTATCTAAAAAAAATACACCAACATAAAAATCCACTAAATAAAGTAAATACAATTCTTCTAATAGGTCATATTTAAAATGCACCAGGAAGACAATAATAACCTAAAACTACTTAAAAGGTCATGCACGTGACCATCAACATCGAAGGCTAAATACTATCTGGGGAGAGCCATGGAAAAATAAGAAAAATATATAAATAATTCCCATGCTCGCAGCCCCAGATATCCACCCTGCCAATTCAACCAGAGATTAGAGACGGATCATCTTGATTGTTCTCTGGCACCAGATCCCGTACAAAAAACATGCATTTGTTTTAGTGATTTCACAATTGTGAGAAACCTGAAGGTGTCTCACCTGCTGGTCCCCGAGGATCTGTCATCCAGGTGGCCAGGACACGGCCATTGCTTTTGGATCCAGTTCCTGGGGGTGGACCAGTGCAGGAGGATCACCTGTATGAAGGGTCTTCGGGGAGTGGAAGTGGGACACAGGACGGCAAGATGCGGTATCCCCTTCCCTGTAACACATTTTCCCCATCCTCCCAGGTGGGATACTTAGGAACTTAACTCCCCCCGCTTTTTCGACTCAAAAACATTTTCACGGACAGCTCACTGTGAGAGAAAACGGACTAACTCCCGAGCCGTATACCTGACATGTCCCAATACAATGGTCAGGCAGGGTCAGGCAATTACTGATCATTACACACACCTGACTTCCATCACAGTCCCCCATTCGGATAAAAGGCGTAGCACGAAAGCACAGTCTGAGCAAGGCAAAGCACATGAGGAAGCAGCAGTTCCAAGATGGCAGTTTATTACAAGGAGAAAGACGGTAAAACCGAAGAGGGTCACCAGGAAGGAAGTGCCCATGACCTTTTCAGAGAAAGACTGTTCCTTTCATGAGAATAAGAAACTTAAGACCTGGAAACAAAGCTGACGAAATCTAATAGCCTAGGCAGGGAGGATCGTTTGCCACTGTGGTACTGTCCTTGGCTCCCGCAACAAAGCAGAGCCCGTGAAGTCAGCACAGCCGGTTGAGTTGGGGAGACTATCTAATTTCCAAAGTAGTGTCAAATCCCGAGACTTGGCTGAAGAGAAGGCTATTTTATACCACCACCAGGAAGAACACGAACATTTCTCTTTAAATGAAAATCTCCAATCAACTGGGATGAGGAGGTTGAATAGAGAGTGCAGGCCTAATAAAGCAGAGAGCTGGGAATGTATATACATGTATATACATCCGGGGGAAGCCCCCTGCGAGCGTTCCAACTTGAGGAGGCGGAGCTGAAAAGAGCAGAGGAGCCCGCAACATTCAAAAGTCCTCTGAACACGGTATACAAACTTTGGAAGCCCAGTGCATGCAGAAAACGAGAGGCAAAGGCGAGTGAAGCCCAAAGTCGGATGGTGGCATTATCACAAGGACGTCATGTTGGGCACGCTGCCCGTTAAACAATGCCAACACCGTACCGGTTAGGAATTGGCAAACACTCCAGTCTCCTGTCGGGATACCGAGACATGAAAAGGGAGCGAGAGAACCGCAAGGAGAGGATGCCAGTGGAAGAGAACCGACAGAGAAACCGAAGGAAGGAGAAGGTTACATGCCAGTAAAGGCCCAGTTGATATCATCTCAACAGACTAAAAGTAACAGGAAGAACGCCAGAACCGGGAAGCCGAGCCGGTCTCATTATGCAAGAACAGACACTATACTCAGTACAATTGACTAAGAATAAATAATACTGAGAGGGATCAATGGAATGTGATTGACACTATCCTACAAAGAGGGGAAAACACCCAGTTACTCAAGGAATGTTGAGTGGAATGTAACAGAGAAAGAATATTGTAAACGGAACGGCAGAGAAGCTTAAGCAATAAATATTACACAAAACAGACTATAACAAGAAATCTTGAAGCATAATTCTATAGAAAATAGGCAACCCATAGGAAAGGACACTTTCCATGATTACCCAGAACATATTAGCCTTAACCAAAGAATTTGACAAGGGCCATAGAAAGTAATCCTGAACATTGAGGGGAACATAACAGAGAAATAATATTATGTGAAAGACAGAGAAGCCTCAGGAATAAATAAGGATACAAGACAGACTACGCCAAGAAAGGTTGCAGCCGAATTGTAAACAACACCTAGGGAAGGACACTTTCCACAGTTACCCAGAGTACATTGGTACGAATGAAACGATTCAACAAAGACCAAAGAAAGTAATCATTAAAGAGGAGAGGAAAGCCAAAAGTCTGCAAAGAGAACTACAGGAACTGGTACAGAATGGTAAAAAGATAATATTCGAAAACTGAACATTAACAAGAAACTGAAAGATTAAAGAAGACAAGTGCGAGAAGCATCCATCAGTAGAGGGGAGTCATTCTCTTGAGCTTAGTTTGTTGGAAAAGTGGTAGAGTCAGTTAGTATTTGTTTTGGACAACTAACGTATTCCTTTGGACACTTACTGACGACTGACAAGCACCTTAGTTAACTAACCAAATACAAATGACAAATTAGTTCAAAAAATAGGTAGGGAATACCCCGTAGCGATACGGAAAGTTAGGTCGTATTCTATATTCTTTAATAAACGCATATTGAAATTTCTTCAGAGTATCCACATCCTCATTCTGACTCGTCTATAGTGTGCAGCCCACAGGGTATTGTTGGCTTAATTTCAATGTAAACAATTAGGATGGTCAGCACAACTGATTACATGAGGAGGGTCTAATCCTTTATAAACCTGCTGTTTCAGACAGTAAAAATTGTTATTCCGAAAGATCTGAGAGGCCACTTCTCCCACTATCCTATGGGGCAGGATTTGGAGGATAACAGCTCATAAAACATGGAACGTTATAATTTGCTCAGAGATTGGCCATAACCGTTAGATCAGTGTGCAGGTTCTTTAACAGAGTATCAAGAACATTCTCAGTAGAAAGGAAGATATGTTATATTTACTTTATTAAAAAAGCAATAGGGCACATTTAAGGGAAGTTCTTGAAAGTTCTTGTGGTGCATTTAACTGCAGGTGAGGCTATGATCTTGCTTGTAGAGCCTAGTTTAACATAGTCCATGTCAGATTTTTTTTTAAAAAGTCAAAGGGATCAGGTAGCAGGATAAAGTGGCATTTCTGCCAGAATGAGTCTCAAGGATTTGGGCATTAACAAGATGTGGAATCTTTTCTGGAAACCCATTTCTCTTCCCGATTTCCAACAAGTATTTCTCTGGTACCAAAGATGCTCGTCATACTGTACTTTGTTTTGGGGCCTGGGCCTGTGATTTTTGTGATATTCAGCAACCGCTTGACTCCGGTCCAGTCACTAACATCGGATGGGGCAGGGGTTCAGTGTTTCGTGCACCACCTAAATACAGGCACCTGGCGGACCACCCCCGGCATTGTTCAGCATAGTCAAAGAAGGGGGACCAGGTATTTAGAAATGTCCCCTGTTCCCCAGGCGAGAGGCAGTTATTTCCTCTGCTACAATCATGTCCCAGCATTTCGCTCACCACATAGCCACCACTGGGCCTTCAGTTTGCTTCCACAACCGGACAATGGTAATCTTGGCTGCCATGAGGAGGTGGCGGACTAGGTCCGCTAGGTGCCCCGTCAGTGGGAATGCTCCATCACCCGTGTCCCCCAGTAACACAATCCCCGGGTTCCATGGTATTGTCACCTCTGCAATCATTCAGACATGTTCCAGAACCTCCCTTCAGAATTGAGTTGACTTCAGGCAGGTCACACGTAGTGATAGGGATGATTTATAAGAAAAAATTGTTATTGTTATGAATTGTATACTTTTATGCTAATGATTGTAAGTCATGAAAATGAAATGTTGTTTATTGTAAGTTTCTGTATTCGATTTTTCTCTTTAATTTTCTTTTTCCATTTATTTTGTTTCTTTTTCTTATTTCGCTAACTTCATTTGAAAAGTTTTGTAATAAACCATAAACAATAATAGAAAATACTCAATTTTATCTGGATTACTTTAAAAATGCACAATTTACATGACAAAACAACGCAGCAATGTCTACATCATTGTAGAAACAGGTTGATGAAAAATAGTATTTGGGTAATTTTGTTTGAATTCCAAATTAGAAGGCGGGGACCACTCCTGTTTGCACTTCTTGGCAAAGGGCCCCTACAGGTGATTTGAATTGTTTCCACCAAGTCCTGGAAAAGTAAATAGCAAAACATAGGCAAATCCTCCTTTTCTCTACACTTTTACACTACGTGTCTGGAAAACTGTAAATCTTTCCCACAATTAGCGATTTGGAATCCGCTTGCTTTTACCAATAACGCTACTATCATAGGTGGTAATTTTTCAAGTCCTGCAGAGTAGAAAAAGTGGCAGTAAAATGATTTGATTGTAGCTTTGTTTCCCCATCCTGAATGGAAGCCTACAAGTTCCAGAATGCAAATTAATGGGAATTTACAATCTCGGACACAACGTGAAATGAAATGTATGTAATTGTTTCACATAGCTCTATAATTTCTAATCACACTTAAATAGCTTAATAAAAGCTCATATAAGTTTAAGAAAAAAGTGGCAGTTATCTTTCCCATCACTAATCACTTCCTGTTTTAAATCTGCTGCAGAGGCATGTTAAAAAGATAAGGTCTCACTTCGAGGGCCTGTGCAGTTCTGGCTAACTTTGAGAGGCGAAAGGATGAGCAATGGTGCCCCATGGGCATTTGTCCCTTGTCCGACTGTTAAATCCACCTCTGATTGCACTCTGCGGGACATATTTCAGTTAACCTTTTTTAGGTGTAACAGATGTGCACTTTGCCAAAAACATAATAGGAAATGTTCTTTTCTTGCGTTATTTTCAAGGTTCCATGATCAATCTTCTGAGAGACAAATATGTATTGGGGGAGGGGAGTACAATCCTCCAGTTCCGCCTCCTACCCCCGTCATAGGAGGGATCCCATAGTAAATAACTTCAATTTCAGGTACTGCCTAACCACCCAGCAGTTACATCATACTTTTCAAACAAAATCCACAATACACATGATCGATTCTGTTTGCATACAAACATTGTTAATGGGTACTCCAGCAGTATGATGTTATCAAGTAGGTACTCATCTGTTCATTTCATGAAAGGTTCTGGTCCGGCAGGCTAGGATTCCACACAGACAAGCACATTATTTAGGTCAGAACCCCACTGGTAAGTAGCCTGAGAAGATCTGAAGCTGCTCCATACTTGTCATCCTAGCCTTGACATGTTCATATAGGGCATTGTTGGACCAACCCAGTGAGGTGCAGTTTGATTCCATTGGCGTAGCAATCAAGGCACCCACAACTGAGCATATACAATTTCAGCTAGGGAGATCAACTGAAACCAACACAAATCGACAAAGCCAACAGTTTGGGCTTTTGAGTACACATTGGACAGGCATTTGCCAGTTATTGCCATAAAGGTACCACCTGGCAATAAGGTGTGAACATCTGGGAAATGGTGCAAGTACCTAGGCATGCAATGTCATTGTCTGGCAAATGCCTGTGAAATACCTACACACAAGTCAAAACTATTGTCTTTGCGATGGTTTGTTTTAGGATTCCAGTGCAAGTAACAGATGTGAGGGCACCCATATTGCTTTTAAATCTACTGGCTGCAAACACACATAGTTAAGAGATTTTATTTTACAAGAGGAGTTCCTTTACATAGGCAAGTAAGTCATTAAACACTCACAAGAATGCTTAGATGTAACACAAGCAGTCCCAATACAACACAGAGTTTGATGTTACTTTTTGACAGAGCTAGCTCAAAGAGTACCCAAGAGTGTATGTTTCAGTAGGGAGGGGGCAGGTACTTGGTGGGAATGCCATAGCGATTAACATGGCAATGGATGGATAAACAACCAAACGCGTACATAGAATGTATGTCCCTCCTAACATCCTGTCTCCATCCTATCTGTGGTCCAATTAAATCGTTCTGGCTTACACCTACATCAAATCATTTTTTGATTTTACTACACTCTGCCCTCCAGTATTACATTTTACTTTCTACCAACCTTATTGTTTCACTCATACTCAAGTAGTTCATGCAGCCGAATGTATACTTTGAATATAATTTGTAAGGCCTCTCAGTCTGATGGATGTAAGTCTCGAAATCCGGCATTACCACTTGTATTGCTTTGGTGAGGCTTCCATACCGTTGTTTGCAAGTCAGCCCTGGCCTCCCTGCCACTAATTTGAGCAGCCCTGCCCAAACTGCTGAACCGCAAGGCCTAAAAATGCTTGTGGTGGCTTGTGTTCCAGTGAATGTAATTTGTCATGGTCCTTAGCCGTGTATGCACCTGCTGCAGAAATCTATGTCCAAGCATCATCACCTATCATTCTATGTCCAAGCATCATCACCTATCATTTATTGTTTACAGTTAACCATTTGATTAAGCATGAGGGAAACAACTGTTATATTCCCACACAAAAAACCTACTTTCAATTTCAGAAATCAGCTTGATAGGTTTGAGAAAATAGATACATTGTAAATAAGAGGTTTAAAATGTAAGTAAGTTGAACAGTGCAGTTAAAAAAAGCAACACAGGATCTTGCTAGGTAGTTGTAGGCTGCCTGCTTGGGCAGTGTGCTACCTTACTTAGAGGTGTGAGTGGCCCTCCATCTGATTGGTCATTTCTACTTTCATGGCTGTGGGGATAAATCATTGTCCAAGCCAAGCACACAAATCCTATCCAGGCTTCCTGCAGGGCTGCTCCTCAGAATACTAATTGCTAAATCCCCATGCATGCAACCCCCCTAGTTCATCCCCAGGTCCCAGTGGTGGTTAACACCACTGACAAGGCCTCCTTCTATGGGGTGACAGAAGGGGCCAGGGGGTGGGCTTGGGGCTGGGGGTGGGTTGACACACTACTGAGCCTGAGGCATTCCTGTGTAATAGCTTAACATGGTGATGAAACATTAATCAGTGACCTCTACACGCTACACGCTACCAGGTCAGCAGGTTTACACAACATGGGGTATTGTACCAATTAGGTTGGGTGGCTGGTGGATTTTCTACCACCCCCTGCCTGGACCAGCTCAGGTCTGCATGGAAAGGGGCTCAGGGAGTAAGTAGATATTAAGTGGGGGGTTACTATTCCGACCGTGCATGTACCCATCCAGTTCAGGGGCAGTGTCTTGTTTGCATCCTGTGTAATTGTAATAGTTTGTTTATAACGGCCTTAATACCTCTAAGCGCAGACCCGAGGATCGAACCTGCATTGCTCCGTGTCGTCTTACTTTCAAGTCGAATGCGTTGCCACTGAGCTATCCTCCCGAGACTGTGCTCACAGCCAATAGGACCCAGAGTGGTATGAGAATGGCAAACTTCCACCCAGGAAGATGCTTACCATTAACATGGTAGCGTGCACAGAACCTGGGAAGTCCTACACGTTCAGGCAGCACAGGTTGGTAGTGTTACTAAAAGTGTCTAGAGAGGATATGTATAGTCTTTACCTAAGAAGGGCCATTTTGAAACCTTATATTCTCTTTTTCAGTGTGATTACACATGTCCCCATTGGGAAAATTCCTGACAGAAGGTAGGCTCTCATTGATATTGATCGGTGTCCGATCAAATAGTGCGTATTGTCCTCCCAAAACAACTCTGCTATAGGTTGCATTGTTGCATACACTGAGGGGAGCTCACTCTGCAGCGGGCAGAGGTGTGGTTTTCCATGCTGGTGTTTCATGCTTTCCTCTAATGCCTGCAGCCAAAGGCAGTCCCCATACACGAGGATCTCTCGGGGCCAACTAGGAGGGGCAGGCCGTGTTGGTGGTATCAGGGACCATTTGCACACACCCAGCAGTTGATGATATTGTATGTATGGGCCATATAGGTGGACAGATTGTAGACTTGATTGCCTGACCATTAGGATCCCCTTCCATCCATACAGCAACCCAGAGAATGTCATAACTCTAACCTTAAAGATCCCTTCTGGGCACGGTATCCATGGCACAAGTAGCATAGAGGTGACAAATATCCAAACTCATCTCTGTTCCCGTCTACCTTCGCACACCTCAGCCTAAGGGTCTGTTTGATTCTGCCCCAGAAACCGGATTCAGAGAAATAATAATGTATTGTTTATATAGCATTTTAATCTAAAGCGCTTTACATGGGACATATTTACTTAATTACTATTATTACCCAATTGAAATTGGTAATCATTTATCGACCTCGGAAGGAAGGATGAGAGGCTGATTTGGCCTTGCCGGGATTTTAACCTGCGACCTCCAGATCAAACACAGATCACAGCAAGGAGTGTTTAGTCCATTGAGCCATATTACACCATGGTGTGGGTGGGATTTAGGGACGAGAAGGGCCTCAGACCAAATAACATGCACAGGACAGTGCAAGGTGGCACTGTGAATGGGGGTCTTTCACCTCTTCGTATTCGTGCCCTTGGTAAAGCGAAGTGGCCGCCTATGGCTTACGTAGTAAGTAGATGGATCTGAATAGTGCATAACTATGTATAGCAGACAGTGGCACCATTCAGCAGGGTCTTCCTTCTCAGGCCTTGACAGAAATAGGGCATCGTCCTAAAAGCGTTTTAGTTATTACAGAAACGCCTGTTGCGCTGAAAGAATCGTAGACATCATGAAAGTGCTACAGGGCTTGCTGCTTGTTACGGAAAAGCGTGCAGATGAGCAAATTGGGGCTGGGATATTTCTGGCCAGTAACATAACTGAAGCCCGAAGAGGAACTGTTGTGAATTCCTCTATGCCTGTGCACTTGGTGGAGAATCTGACTTGGAGGTCTGTTTAATCAACAGAAGTGTTGCCTGTTTTCTATACTCTCGTTTTATGAATTGTAGTTCACCATCTGTTCATAGATTCAGAACAAAACATTTACATCGAGAGCTGGAGAAAGACTGATACCATTTGTCTGGCTTAAATGGAATTACTTTTCATGCAGTAAAAGAAAATGCTACCATTTGGGAGATTCCATAGGCCTTCATGCTTTCTTCCTTCTGAATTATATTAAATACATCTGCTTTCGGATTTCTTTCTTTCTACAATCATCCGGTGCATTTTGAAGTAAACAAAAGAAAAGCAAAAATGTTCACAGGAGTGACTCTGTAAGCTTGTGTCACTCCTGCTGCAAGTGCACAACCCGTGATTAAAATCTAATACCTCCCATGTTCTAAAAAAAATGCCGTAGTGCGACCCTACGTGTAATGAAATTCATATGAAACGGCATACAATCTATACAGACTAGGCGGTGATATTAAACATTTTCCATTTCTGAATATATTTCACACTGCTTCTAAAACAGTTTCGCTGGGTTCATTACAGTAGCGAATATTCCGTTATTACTACTATGGTTGATATTTCTCATGAGGCTTTTTATAAGCCAGTTTCCTATTGGTTGATGATTCAGTATGTTTTGCCTGTAAGGAATATGTTTCTTCCCATGTTGACCACAGCAGTCAGGCTTAGACGGCGGCCAGAAGAACACGTTGTGGAAACGAATAAGTCAATTATTTTCTCATCAAGCATTTCTGGATGGAATTAGTAATGACTGTGGCTGAGAACGTAACAGTAGCACTGCCTGAAGTCCATCTGTGCTCGACTGGAGCGGTCTGGTGGTGCCTTGAAGTCGCATGTATGGCCATGGTTGCTGAATGGTGCTGTGTGTTTGATAAGTGGGCCAATGGTACCGTGAGAATAGAATATAAAGAGGGATACCTGGGTCTCAGGGTGGCTCCGAAAGGAAGGTGGGTGCAGATGGCAGACATGCTTTTCTAAGCCTAATTGCCTACCCCTGGCTTTTCAAAACGCCTGCCTTTCATGTATTTCTTACAATTGGTTGCGGCTTTACAATGCCCCATTGGGCGGTGGATTCTGAAGAGGACCAATGGGTTCCTGATCTGGGCAGGGGCTTTGAAAATGAACACGAGGATACTGGTTGGACATTGAATTCTGAAAAGGAGAGTGGGAGAGATGTTTTTTTTATACTTTCAGCCTTTTCTTTTTCAAAGAAGGCCCTCTGATGATACCATTCCCGTTCAACATTAACTTTCCATTGGTGTGGAGGAAAAGGTTACAACAGGAAAAAAATGGTTGTTTCTCGACTATAAATAAATGCTAACTGGACTCCAAATTTGTCAGTTAAAAAAGCACGAGTCCCCACCCAGTAATCTCCATCAGTGATAGGTTATGATAATTGTAGTGTGACAGATCTTTTGTGTCTGATAGACCTTTACTTTAGTTAGTAAAGAAGCAGTGTGGCATTTGGAGAAACCCGCCTTCTCTTACTGGATCCCGTTTCTTTGGGGCTCAGAGCTATGTTTTGGTAAATACGCTTGATAGATGAGCCTGATTCAGCATGCCTCCTACTGCTACTCCTATCGACCAGCACCCAGAAACTTGCAACCCCCTCTTGTCTTTTCTACTGCTTATTGACTTTTTATGGGGAAACTAGATTCCCAGATGCTGATATTTATGACTGTTTAACTTAAAATCGCAGGCTGGTAGATAGCATTTATGACCCCAAATGACACTGGCATGCCATGCAATTCTACCCATTCCTGATCATTCAAGACCCATTTACAAAGCACTCAACTACCTCTAGTTTAAATGAGTATCACCCTTCTATTCCCACTAGTAATTTGTGCATGAGTACATGTGTTAATTTTTGCCAGAAAAGCAGTGTCTATGTAATGTGAGGGGTCAGAAATGTGGGGCGGACAATTTGGTAAAGGTTTTTTTGTAAGAAGCCATTTTATTAACTTAAAAGGGTTTGATTAACACCTCAGTATCTCTAACCGAACGAGTATTTCCCTGCCTATCAAAATAACTAAAGGAAAACTCTCTGACAAAAGGAATCTGTCCCTCGCACTTGTACATACAAGAAACTCATAAAAGCAAACAATGGCAATTCAAAAATGTAAAATTATTAACAGTTAAGTTCACCATAGACTGAATAACCGTATATCCTTGTAATCTGGGTCGACTTTCCTTCCCCAGAAAATAAGCAAGTTCCTTTTTGTAGCCAAGTTTGGATCACAAAATTCTCCTTGCTCCAAAAGTCTTTCACTAGGACTTCAATCAATAGTTCAGTTAGTCTCTCTGCTTTTAACAAAGGCTCAACACAGGTTATTCTTCTAGGAACTAGAACACTTTTACAATTCTTCTGTATATGATTCCACAACACTCTCCACTCCTAGAAAAGAGCCTAACACAGCTTCTTAAACAAAACACTTTTTTACTGCTTCTGCATCAACAGCAAAGTTTTGTCAGGACCTTACATATGCAAAGGTCCGCTCAGGTGTGGCCATTGGAACCACTAGAATGTAGCTTGCAGTTTAGAGCCTCTCAGTCCCTCTTCTTCGTGCCAGTACTTTGGGCATTGTGGCACTTGAAGTCCCCAATGTTCTGATTACCTTTTCCTTTAAGACTGCCAACTTACACTTTATTGGATTTATTCTGTGTATTAAATAGTCCTCTAAAGAAGTGTTTTAAAGGAGTTAAGGTCTGACCCCTATTTAAGGGAGAATTATGCTCATCAGAAATCTGGATATTAAAGTTCTGATTTGCATATACATTGTTCCCTTGTTGTATATGAAAGTGAGCTTCCCCCAATAATGCATGTTATACCTCCCCAGTGAGAGTCAGTAAAGGACACACCCCAGGAAGGAATGAGACCAAGACCAAGTGGGGGTGAAGTCAAAAGGTAAAAATGCATCCAAACCAAAATAGGGCAAGCAGAGAACTCTACAAACTCTGAGAGCGCTCTGCCAAACATCAGAAAACATCTATGTTTTGTTACAAAACCACGTCACCTATGAGGTGGAAACTAAGGGATACATGAATCGATGAGATTGGGTAATGGGGTGTGGACCATAGAGGATATGTATGGCTGAAGCTCCAGGATTGGCGAGGCTCCACGTGCTGTCACATTGATGCTTGTAGGTCTGGACTCGTCGGGGGGGGGGAACGCTGGGTCAGGCGAGGTTTAATTGATACATCTCGACTGCACTAACATTTGCCCTTGTGGTCACACACACTCATTCAGTGTTGACTATAAATTATAATGCCCTGTAAATCCTACAAATGGTTATTCTAACATCACAAGAAAAGTAGAACATAACTTTAGGTGTCTGTGTTTCATCATCATAAGAAAATACTATACAATAGATGGGCTGCTCCATGGGTTCAGATGGTTTATCAGGGGGCACATTTGGGGGATACATCTATCATTCTTCTACGTTAGATATAGTGGGGGACATCTTTATAGTATTTTAGTACAAGGGTAAATATATGGCCATCATGGTCAGGTGGGGTTGGGGAGAGCTGGGATACTACCCGGTCAGAGAGCACATAGCCGGTACATCAAAAGGCGGTGGGATGAGAGGCTTGATGCCCATATTTCTTTAATCCGAGTCTGAGGGCTTGGGTGGGTATACACTTGGTGCAGGCTCAGCGAGAGGGTGAGGGGTTACAATCGTAGAACCACATTGTCAGCGAAACCAGGACTTTACATGTCAGCCCGGCCTGAGGAGGGAGAGAAGGTGGGGGGGCTAGATATGCGGGTTTACAGGAAAGGGTAGAGAAGGCTCTGTAGCTTGTTCGGCCGTATCTCAGGCATTTTGCAGGGAGTACACATGAATCATACAAACGAAGTAGAAATAGGTTAGTATGTGTGTGTGTGTACAAGCACATTAAATGGTGTACAAAGTTTTGCTTACAAAGTGGGGTACAATGTTCTGTGCTCTAAGGTTATGCAAAATGATACATAACACACTATGGGGGTCATTACGAGTGAGGCGGTAAGGGGTTAACTGCGCTGGTAAAGGTGCCAGAGCCGTTAACCCCTTACCGCCTCATTACGAGTTTGCTCGCGGGAACCAGCTAAGGATGCCTGGTTTTACCAGGCGCCCCATGCGAGTCCAGGGTGCTAACAACGTGCCTGTTATTAACAGGCGTAAAGAAGGGTGAGTCCCAATTTTTTGTTGAAGGGGGATTGAGCTAAAGTAGGGACTAATAATAAAGTGTCAAAAAACACATACAGGAAAGCTCAATTACCCCTCATTTTGTCCACCTTGGAATTTGATCAGGGACAAGGAAAAAGAATATTGATAGAATATCTATTTCATCTATCTAAGATTCACATAGAACAGAATTTTTTTTCCAAAGAGTAAGCAAAGTGAAAACGCATTTTTAATCAATACATTTTTCACACATGGCTATAAGGTGGGTGCTTTCCACAAGGCACCTCACACATTTAACATTTATCATAACACTCTCCGGCACCGCGGAAGACGAACCAGCCTCCACGCGTGAACAGCAAAGAGCCGCTGAGCCTTGAGAAGCGCTCGCATCTACTACTTTTTACAAGTTGGTGGGCGAGACGAATGCGAAAACTGCAAGGACCAAGTCGTTATTTCTTTGGGTGCCTCTGTTTTGGCATATAAGGTTCCTGTTATTTTCGCTGCATCTATTGTGGTGTATTTTTCCCTTCAATGATGTTTCCTATTTAGCTAAGTGATTAAAAGAGACATGTTTTGAACAATTTTCTGAACTTTGGGTATTCGTGTGTTGTTCGTATTTCTTTGGAAGTGAGTTTTAAAGTCTTGCTGCTATGCAGGAGAACATTGTTCCCCCAAATGTATGATTGTGAGTATTTTTTTAGGTTCTAGGTGAATGCTGTTGCTAGGCCTTAATGCTCGGTTTGGTTTTAAAATTGTCATTTTTCCCTGTATGAATTCTGCTCCTTGGCCATGGATTGCTCTGTGTGTTATGCATAGCGTTTTGAAGTAGATTCGTGTTTTGACGAGTAGTCTATGTAGTGTTCTCAGTGCTGGTGTGCTGTGTTCTCTCTTTGTGAGTCTGAGGAGTACTCTAACTGCTGCATTCTGTGTTCATTGTAGTTTTTTTTATAAGGTATTCAGGCATTCAGAGATAGATGCTGTTGGCGTAGGCTATTCTTGACATGACAAGAGAAATGACGGCGAGTGTTCTATGTGGGAAGGTGAGGAAGGGAAGTATCCGCTTGATGTTGTGTAGGTCGGAGAAGCATTTATTTACAACTGCATTGACTTGTGGTTCGAGTGTTAAGTCGTTGTCCATTAATATTCTGAGATTTTTGACCACTTTGGAGGGTTCTGCTGGGTTTCCCAGTTCAGTAGGCAATGGAATGTGGTGGTTTGACGGGTCATTGGGCATGGTCATGATTTCTGTTTTGTCCGGGTTGAGTTTAAGGCTCTTGGTACTCATCAAGTGGTTTATTTCTGTGAGGCAGTTGGTAAGGGTAGTGTTTTGTGCTTGGCTTGCGTAGACTTTGTAGATGATTTGTGTACCGTCTGTGTAATTGTAGCAAGTGAGGCTGTGTCTTTTGATGAGTTTGATTTAGAGGGGTTATGTAGGTGTTGAATAGTAGTGGTGAGAGGCATGAGCCTTAGGATGTTGTGCGGGGGGTTGAGTTGAAGGTTATTAGCCTAGTTGTTTACGTTCTTTCTGTTATGAAGGATTTTAGCCAGAGCTACACTGTGTTGCTGATTCTTATATGTTTGTGTTGATTCTTATATGTTTGTGTATTTTGATCTGTGTTTCGTGGTGGAGTATGTCAAAAAGTGCCAATAGATAAAGCAATATCAGTGCTGATGTGACGTTGGAGTCTACATTGGTTTTTAGATAATCCCATACCGATAGTAATGCTGTTTGCGTTCCTCTCATGCGTCTCAAGACCACTTGTGGCTGGTTAAGTGTCTTATTGTCTTCTACATGTTACAGGATTAGTGTGTAGACCTAGCTTTCCAGGGGTTCTGACTGGTATGGGATGGATGAGATTTGTCGGTTGTTGGTTACATCTTCAGTGTTTTCCAATGGGTATTTAAGGAGAATCTTGATGTATGCCAATTTGAAGGCTCATTGCAGAGTTCCTGTTGCAAGTGAGTGGCTGGAGCTGTTGAGGAAATATTCTGCCTGTGTTTTCTGGGTGAGGATAGTCTTGTATAGGTCTAGTGGGCAGGGGTTTGATGGAGAGTTGGCGCTGTTGCTTTTGCTCACTAAGATTGGTCCGGAGTTGTTTCGTCTTGTAGATGGTTCCAGCATTGGCTGGATTGCTGGGGCTGTTGGTGTTCATAGGCCTGGTCCTAATGATTTTCTGAATGTTTGTGATTTTGTTTTTGAAGTCGTCTGCCAGGTCATCGCATAGTTTTGCGGTGGTGTGGGTGTTTTGTTGCATGCTGTTGGGTTTCTTAACTCGTTGAAGATGTTGAACATCTCTTTCTGGCGGTTGCTTGCATTTGTTATCCGTTTGTTGTAGTATGTCTTTTTCGCTTTGAGTTTTTCAGCTTTGTATAGTCATGTCTGTCTTTGATATATGATTTGTTTTCTGCTGATCATAGATTTTTCTCCATTCTTGTTCCAGTTTCCTGTTAGTTTTTTTCAGTGCTCTGAGGTGGGGTGTGAACCATCGTGCCATTGTTTTCTTTAATGAGGGGTGAATGGTTTTTCCAGTGCAATGTTGTCTAATGTTTTCGTGATCCATTTTTGGATTGTCTCAGTTCTATGGTGTTTGGTGGGGTTCAGAAACATGTTGTGTGCTATAAGTCAAAATTGTCAGTTTTGTTCATCATGGATGGGACAAGGTCAACATTTCATGGCAGATGCCTTTCTTCTGGATTGGTCAGGCAAGTTCCGCTACAACTTCCCTATGACTGCTCTGATTCACAAAGTTGCACAGGAGTTCAAACATTGATTCTGAATGAACTGCCCGCTTACCCATAGAAAAAGAACTTCTGTCTCAAAGTAAAGGCTTCATCCTACATGCTTCCCTAACATTGCTCTCAGCTCGAGAACTTTTTATGAAAGGAACTAGCCTAAACTCAGAGTAACCTATGGGACCTGAGTGGAAGCGCCCCCAAATTAGCACGATCCTCCCCGCAATGGGAGACAATAATGGACACTCCCGTAGTGGGAATAAGGCCAAGACAGAGTGCGGGTGAGCGTAAATGGGAGTTTATCAAAAGAATATGGCATGCAAAGAACTCTGCAACCTCCGAGAGCGCTCTGCCTGACAATCGCAAAGGCAGGCGTATTTCTAATACAAAAAACGTCATCAGAACCTACACACTATAGGGGGCACAAGTTAATTGGGATTGGGTGGCGTCGACTAACTATAGGTGTTACTGCAGCGTGGTTGGTCCGGGTGGGAGGACGTCACTGGTCAGCCTCGTGGGTTGGGTTGGGCCTGGCAGGCCGGCTTGAGGTCATCCGGGCGGTGTTGGTTCGCTGGGGCAGCCTGTGACAAAGATGAATACCTTCCCTGACTTGGGTGCCCTAGATCATGCACATTGCAGTTACTTAAAACCCCATATCTAACTCCTACAATGAATCTTTCAATCAATGAAATACAACACAGGAGGAATGCACCGTGTGAGGGGTCTGGTGGTCATCTATTGGATTTACCGGTGTTCTGACGTCTGGTATTTCAGGTCGAGGGGCTGGGCTCTGGGGGCTTGGGCCGAGTGGTACATGTTTTATTAGAGGCTACTATGAAGGGGCTCTGTGTCTTGTCCCATTATCGGGGGTAGTGTTTGTGCGGGGTCAGACTTCTTGGGGTGGTCTGGGGGATTATGGGATTTACGAGAGGGTGCTGGTAGATCAGTGGATTCAAACGTGAGTTTATTACCGTGCTGTAAATAACACAGGTGGCGGCCAGTGGCCTTGGATGTTGTGTTGGGGCCTCTGACTCTCTGAAGCGGTTCCAGCTTGGTCGGGGGAGGTGGGGGAGCACAGCACAGGCCTTAGCTTTTCTCTATTTGGCAGGCTTCGTAGGGTGGGAGGGAGAATGGCCTTGCGTGTATTCGCAAAAGGTATTTTCCTCGTGTGTTGCTTAATTTTGAATACACAAACTTTTATATCATTTGTCTTCTTTAAACTACGGTGCCATACATATATACTTCAAGTTCACTAAACATTTCGTTAATATATTTAGTCTGAGTATCTTTCCGTTACCTAACATTACATTCACTACAGTGTTTTGATTATTTTATGTACATTAGACGTTACATGAGGTAGTTCTAGGTTATGGCTTACAGAGATTGATACTAGCCGCTACGGGTGACTAAGAAAACATATACGAGTTCAGGTTTCTACATAAAACTGAAAGGACACTTATACATATAAAGGTTATACGTTTCGTTGACATCTTTCTCTGTGGTTATAGCAGCATTAGTCCAGACCTGGGGTGACATCATATAAACGTTACATATTTATAATTAATTCACAGTTTACAGAACCTATTTAAAAGGAGGTAGTTCATTAATACCAATACTTGAATCATTTTCTACTTTCTTCAGACAGTGATGCTACAGTTTCTTCCCCGTCGCCCCGGCCTCGCGGACCAGGTCATGCGGGGTGCAGTATTACATTGTGAACGACGAAATGTTACAGTGTTAACATCTCGGGTAAGCTCATACCCGGCTTTCTCATGGGAACGCGCTCGCAGCGGATCTACCATGGTGCTGCGGCGGCAGGGATGCTTGGAAAGCCCTCCAAAGGTGGGGGCCGCGCTACAGTGTGCTGAACTCACGCCATCTTTGCTGGGCACGATGGCTTCTAGGCCTGTCTAAACTTTAGTATGTGTGTGTGTGGGTGTGTGATGGATACGTGGGGGCAATGTCATCGGCGGGCGAACCCTCCTCCACCTGGGCCCGGGTGGCATGAGGGGACGCCCAGCGAGCCATGGTCCTCACCTGGGGAGGATAATGCAGGAGAGGGGGGCCTTCAAGGCCTGTCCTCCCCTACATTTCCCCCCTTTCGTTACTAAAGTAACGAATTCTTCAGGTCTTCCAACCTTCTGCACTCTTGTTCCTCTATTACTGCGTCATCCCATGCAGGTGTTCCCTTGATGGGCATCCATGCCCTGCACACCCCCCTTAAGCTCTCCCCTCTTCTAGCATATTCGTCTGGTGTACACGTTAAATATATACAGTCACCACTTTCCTCCAAATCTACCCAGACCTCTGTGTACCATTCTAATTCCACGTCTCGGGGTTCCTTGATAGTGGTATGCCATAGTTTGTCTACTATGTACTTGTCACGGTACATAGGCACTAACCGGTACTGGGGGGTGTTGTCTGTTCCTGTCTGCACATGTACTTCTTGTGTTGCCCTCATTGTACCACCAGAGTTGCCCATTGTCACCATCATCATTGCGCCGTTAGGGACCGCATTTGCACAACATCGGAGGCCCACCTGGCACAGGCAGAACGCCACGAGGAGGAACACCACAGCTGGTACCAGAACTTTCATCGTCATTCCAAGCCAAGAGGGAACCCAGGAGAAGATATTGTCGAACCATGTGCTGGCTTCTGCTCCACCTTCCATCTTCATCTTCTCTCCCAGATTGTGTACTGCTTCGATCACGTGGGATAAGGAACCATTTTCCGCGTCTTCAGAAGGTACGAAAGTGCAGCAGGCACTTCCTATTTTTCGGCAAACACCTCCGTCCATCGCTGTCAACAGGTCCAGAACATACCTGTTCTGCATGGTCATCAGGCGTAAAGCTCGCAGTTCTACTTTTATTATGTTGAACCCTTCTTCAGTGTCATTGGCTAACTGAATCAGTTCCCACCGTGTTATCTGGAGCCATTTTGCATTTGCCCTTGCTTGGACACTTGAAATCAGCGAGGCAAAGAATGTTTCTACAGAGCTAAACAGTCGGTATCTGTCTGGGATCTGTGCCAATAAATCGGACGAAGCTTGAGATATGTAATTTGATGCCCGTCTATTCCGTGATAGCTCTTCTCCCTTCCCTCCGGAGGACAGGACATAGAGGTGTGATTTTGCAGTGGGAGGAACCGCACCCTGGTGCATGTTCCTCGGCGTCCTTTTATTTTCGTCAACGTGGCTTTCTGGAATCACCATTAGGGCCGAGTGCAGAGTGGCCATCGAGCAGCTGCCGCTCCATGCCTGGGGAAGGTGCAAGTAGGCTTGGTTCCCACATACCCAGTATGTGTCCATCAATGCGGCTGTTCCTTTTCTCATGTCTGGGATGGTGAGAGTTTTGTTGCACTTTCTGTTCGTCCCTATTGCCACTTTTCCTTCTCCCTTAAAACATAGTTCGTTCTTGATCTCACTTTGTAGCTTGAAGGGTTTCTCCATTGCTGTTACCCATGTCAGTTTGGAAATGTGCTCCTTCCATACTGGTGTGCACGTTTCTTCTATCCATCGCATTCTGGCTGGTTGGACACCTCTCAGTGCTTCCGCTTTGCACAGTACTTCTTCATCTTTCCATTTGTTTTCAGAAAATAGTGTCCCTTGTATCGCAAAAAATGGTTCTTTGAGACATACCACTCCAGCTGCTTTTGGGTAGCACGTTTTTTCCGTCTGTATAATCTTGAAAGTGACGTCGTGTGCCTGGAAGGTGTTTTTTATTCGGCATAGCGTGAGATGAAGGAGACACTGGGCATCTACAATGGGCAATTCTCTGGGCAACAACACTTTAGGTGTGCCTGATGCATGGGGAATGAGCGAGCAGACATAACAGCTCTCATTTGTCGTTTGTTTGGCTGTGGCGCTCATATCAGCATACCATTTATTTGCTTGGTGGGGGTGCCGAGGGTCTTCCATTTTGTCTAAGCCTAACCCATAGTACTCATCATACCCCCTCCTGCTTGTCTCTCTTCTCCGCCTACTATCCTTGCTTTTTCTACGTCTGCTTTTGGTAAATGAAAAAATGGGCCCCCCTTCCTCCTTCCCACCCCCCTTGTCAAACTTCTGATATGTTTCCTTAGGTTCTGTCATAGTTATAACATTCCCATCTTCCTCAATAAACAACAAATCACTTCCTTCTAACGGGGTGGGGAGGGTAGTGGGGCTGCTATATATTTCAAGTGTGGACATTGTGTTATTTTCCATTTCTGTTTGTATACCTCTTGAGTTTGACAGGGCGACAGTTGGTGGTTCAGTGTAGTAACCCCATACAAAGTGTGATCCATCCCATACTAAAAAATCACCTTCTTTCATATTTACACTCGTGGTTGTATTGCTCCCAGGAGCTCGGGTGATGTTACTCCCCCCTCCCCCCTCGGTCATCTCGATAGAGATGAACGCTATAAACCAATATGTCACCAGGCAAAATATTGATAGGAAGAACACAATAACACAAATTGACAATCCGCATTCATATGAATATGTAAGTCTATCTATCAACACTTCTTTAATCCTAACAAATCTATTCGTTGCAGGCTGCCCATTAGATGCCATGGTAATTCCTGTTTGAGATACAAAAGTGCATTAAGTACAGACATGTAAACATTTCCAACGTTATTAACTTTTTTTTTTTCTTTTTTTCATAAAGCATGGACGTGGGTAGGGGAAGGGTTTGTTTCCACAGACAAGGGTATTTGCAATCAATACGTTTAGATCATTGTATAATATATATAAAATCTTCTTCGAAAGAAAGAAAAATTTCAAAAAAATGAGAGAACAAAAACATTCAAAAATAAAAAGGGGTTTTTCTTGTTCCGTACCAATGCCATATCATCAATTGCATTCATTGTCAATCGCTGCACATACACAAAATTACCTTCACTCATTTTCCATAACGCCACTGTCTGCTGTTGCCTGTGCCTCGTCCTGCACCTCACCTTCCACGGCGCTATAGGCTCTGCGTACGTCTGTCAAATGCACCCAGTATCTTAGGCCCTTCACTTTTACTGCTGTGGGCGTGCAAAACACTACCTCATAAGGGCCATGGAAACGTGGTGCATTCCACCTTCGCACAAAACTTCTGACATATATAAAGTCACCTGGCATTAGCTGTAACTGTTTGTCAGGCAGTGGTACTGGTTCTGTTGTATTCCCCTCCTCTCTTGTAGAGGGGGGGGCGAGTTGCTTCGCTATTATGCGCGCTGCCCGTGTTAGTTTTTTCAAGTACTCTGTGAACTCCTCTCCCAATATTGCTGCGCTTCTGTGTCCATCAGAACGTTCACGGAGAGGCGAATGCGTTGTGTGCATTCTCCTTCCCGTGACGATCTCATGCGGGGACAAATGGTGGTCTTTACTTGGCTGATTGCGCAATTCGAACAGGGCCAAAGGTAGGCAGTACATCCAGGTCTTTTTAAGGGAAAAACACAGTTTTGACAATCTGCTTTTTAACAGGCCGTTCATCTTTTCCACTACGCCATTACTTTGAGGATGATAAATCGAGCATAATTTGTGCTTTATTCCCAATAACGTAGTCACTTCTTTGAATAGTTCATTAACAAAATGTGTGCCGTTGTCTGAGCGAATAACTTCGCAAATTCCCCAGCGCGGGAATACTTCCCGTACTAGGAACTTTGCGGCGCCCTTCGCATCGGGACGCGCACAGGGACCTGCCTCCACCCACCTCGAAAATGGACATACAACCACAATCATGTAGCGAGCCCCATTACATCTTTCTCCCATGTCTACATAATCGATGTGGAGCTCTCTGAATGGGCCATTTGGTTTTGGTATCGTACCTCTCAGTGTGCGCAATGTCATACCTGAGTTATAAATTTGACATGTCGTGCATTCCAATGTCAACCTTGTGATGTGTTCCTGGAGGCCAGGTGCAAACCAATCTTCTTGTATCTCCGCCATTATGTGTTGTTTTGCGTTATGTGCGGGGAAGTGTAGTTGCTGAAATGCTATTTCTAACAATGTGACTGGCATCACAGCTTTTCCTGAACTTTGTTGTCGCCACAATAAATCTGTCGGCGATTTGCTGCATCCCCTCTTAGTCCACAGCAATTTTTCTTCTGCACTAGCTCCCTCTTGCAGCTCTATTATTTCTTGTGTGGGCATCATGTTGTATCCTGTGGGGACCTCTTGGCTCGTTGTGTGGTGCAACATGTACTCTCCTACCTCACCTTTCTGAAAATATGAAGCTTCTTTGGCGGCGGCGTCTGCTGCCGCGTTCCCCAAAGATATAAGATCTGTATCTGTAGTGTGGGCTTGGCATTTTACGATGGCCACTGCCGTGGGGTCCTGCAGGGCCTCAATCAGTTCTTTCAATAATTCTGCATGCTGAACAGGTGTTCCATCTGCTCGTCGAAACCCTCTCCGCCCCCACCGTGCCAGCCCTCCGTGTACTGTTGTTGTCATGTATGCCGAGTCTGTATATATTGTCACTGCGCACCCCTTAGCTGCATGCAACGCTTCTATTAGTGCTATTAGTTCAGCTGCTTGGGCCGAATAGTGTGATGGGAGGCGGTATTGCACTAGTGTTTCATATTCACCTTCCTCCAATCGTACCACTGCCATACCCACATGTTTCTCTCCTGTCTCCATGTCTATTGAGGCTGACCCGTCCACGAAATACACCTCTCCCTCGCTTAGGGCATTCTCAAAAACCACCTGGTCCTGACCTTCGTCACCTGTGTAAGTTGCACAGTTGTGGTTCTGCATGTCTTCTATGGTGCACGCCTCTGTGATGAATGTGGCTGGGTTCACTGTTTTGCATCTTACTATATGGATGTTTGCACTGGACAGTATTATTTCATATGCTGTGGCGCGTTGTGTTGTCAATGTGCTCTTTGATCGTTCTAATATTGCAAAGAGTGAGTGTTCCACAAATAGTGTCACAGGACAGCCCATTACTATCGTGGCACTTTTTTCAATAGCGAACGCGGCGGCAGCTAGTGACTGCTCGCACGCGAAATGACCTTGCATTACTGCGTCTAGAGTGCCACTATAGTAAGCCAGTGGCTTGTGCCCTAACAATGTCTTTTGTGTCAGCACTGCTGTCATCAGTGTTCCTTTGCAGTGCGAAAATAAGAAGAATTCGCGCCCATAATCTGGATTTGCCAGTACTGGAGCGCTTGATATCAGCTCTTTCAGTGAGTTAAATGATGTGTTCATTTCTTCTGTCCATTTTATGTGTTTGTTTTCCTGCTGGGCTTCTTTAAGTGCCTGTAATAAGGGCCTTGTGTATGCTGCATAATCCAATATCCATGCTCGGCAGTAGTTGCACATACCCAGGAATTTTTGCATCTCTTTTACTGTTTTGGGCTCCCCAACTGCTCTAATCGCCTGTGCCCTGTCTGGTATGATCCGCTTGCCATCCTTTGATATCAGCTGTCCCAAATATAGGACCTCTGTCAGGCAGTATTGTAACTTACCCTTGTCCACCTTGTACCCTTTATTGGCCAATAATGTCAGGAGTGTTACTGAATCCTTTCTACACTCTTCCTCAGTTTGTGCACAAACCAATAAATCATCAACGTACTGAATCACCGTGCTTTCTACAGACAAATTCCCTAGATCTTCATGTAGTATCCTGTTGAATATGCTTGGGCTCTCGCAATATCCTTGTGGTAGTCTGCAATGTTCGAACCTCCTCCCCCCTAGTGTAAACGCTGTCAAGTACCTGCTCTCTTCTGCTAAGGGAATCGAGAAAAATGCGTTTTTCAAGTCAATGACCGTGAAGTGGGACGCCGTTTTTGGAATATTGCATAGTATTGTCGCCGGGTTCGGCACTAGAGGGAACTCCTTCTGAATCACATCATTGAGTGGGCGTAAATCTTGTATCATCCTCCAGGAACCTCCCTTCGCCTTTTTAATCGGGTAAATGCATGTGTTACATGGGGAGTTGGAGGGCACTATTATTCCTTGCGCTAGCAGTGCATCTATTGTCTCTCTGATCCCTTCTTCTGCTTCGCGTGACAATGGATATTGTTTTACCCGTGGTAGAATTGCTCCCTGTTTCAGTTTTATTACCACAGGCTGAACCCCATGTAGTAACCCCACATCGTGGGGGCCATTTGTCCATATGTTAGTTGGTACCACCCTCATGTCGTCATCAAAAAATGTATGTGGTGCTCCTACTACTGCCATTAATTCAACTTGAGTTTCTCTGGCTGTCACTACAATGTCGCACGGCATTGCTAGTTCCATCACTATTTCGCCATCGGTCTCAGTGTCGGAAAATAGCTCCTCGTCTGACAGCTCCCTCAGTGGGATATTTGCATTTGTACACAGTACTGTCCGCCACTCACATCCGTTCATGTCAATGCCAATCACACATATTCTGTTTGCTGATACGTGTACTGCGTGTAAATCCAACGATAGCACTGACCCGGGAGCTGTGTCGGGGCTCACTATGGGGCGGAAAAGGAATTCGGCTGGGATCCTCCAATCCATCCTTTTTAGTTCTGGTACTATGAGAGCCAATGTCCTCATGCCCTCAATAAACATCTCCTCGTTTCTTGGTACCCCTCTGATCTCTTGCATGATTGTGTGGCCCTGTATTACTGCCATTATGCGGAGGGGACATATGCCAGGTGTTGAACATACTATACCACTTTCTGTGAATGATATTGTCATATTTAGTTTGCTTAAGAGATCCCTCCCCAACAAATTAATGGGAGAGCGTTCATAGTACAGTAAGGGTGCTTTCACTGTTTTACCCCCCACTGTCACATCCAATGCTTCTGTGTAAGGAACTTCAATTACAGCCCCAGAGAACCCCTGCGTCTCTAACGTTTTATTAGATAACGGGAACCGGCCCTCTTTAATACATGATTTTTCCGCTCCCGAATCCACCATGAATATGAATTGCTTGTCTCCTATCTGCGCTCCTATCAATGGTTCCTCTGATGCATTGTGGGTCGTAGATAGTACTGGACACGCAAGTGTTCTCTGTGGGCTGTCCTATGCGGGGTGTCTCATTGCCCCCCCTTGATCAAAAATGTTCCCCGAAACTACCGACACGCCGCTATAGGGTGCGGGGGCAGGCGCTCCATTAGCTACTGTGGCGAAAGTGTTACCTGGCGTGTATTGTATGTTGTCGTTATTCTGTGGGTGGTTTTGTGTTCTGTACTGATGTCCGTGTAGTTGTGCGTTACTTCTTTGTCCTGCATTTTCTGGTTGCTGGTATTGTCCCATGGGGAGGCCGTATGGGCTTCCTGGGTGGGGGTGACCGTACTGCTCTGTCTCCTGGAACCCGTTGTTTTGTCTGCTTCTGCACTCCCTTTAATAATGCCCCCATCTCCCACAATTCCAGCAGCTCCCCTGTGGACCTCTGGGACCCTGCCACCCATTTCCTCCCATTCCTCCATACCCTTGTCCTCCTCTTCGGCCCCTGTACCCACCTCTTCCCCCTCGTGGGGCCCACTCTTGCCACGGTAGACCTCCGTTCTGCTCTTGTTCGTTCCACTGTCGCTGGCCTTGTCCGGCCCAATTAGCTGCTATTCTCCCTTGTATTGCTATCTGCCCCTCCTCCCCTTCGTCTCCCTCCCTCATGAGTGGGAGCCCGGCTACCGCTGCTGCAACCTTCACTAGCTTTGATTGTACCAACTTCGCTTCGTCTGCCAACCTTTTCTGTGCTACTTCCCTCTCTCTTTCTTTTATTCTTTTGCAATGGTGCACTATTATGCTTTGGATCTCTGGCCACCCCTTCGCCTCAACACCTGCTATTTTGTCAAGTGCCTTCTGCACCTCTTTTGGGAGCCCTCTCTTGATGATAAAGTAAAACAGAGACGTTGACTGATGCCAGGGCGTGCCCGTTTCCGCTCTCCACATCTCCTGCACCCGGAGAATGTAATCCATAGCATCTTCCCCGTCATTCATGGTACATTGCATTACTGACTGTAAGTCAGGGGTATCTGGGAACGTCTCCCGCAGTGCGTCCCACACCCTTGCTCGCACTGTATTAAAGGAAGCCCCGTCATGGCGGTCACAATCCAACGTCACGCCCGGGAAACCAGCCTTAGCCCATACTCTGTCCGCTTGATCTCCTACTGCGGATACTAGCAGGCTTTTCACATCGCCTACTGCCAACGGTATACCGGCGGTATGTTTCTCAAAAGCATATATCTACTTGCTCGCCCCTCCTGACAACGGGGGCAATAATTTCATTAAATTAGCCTTGTCCATCTGGGCCCACGGTATATAGTTTGGTCTCCCTCCCCCTCTGTGTATCAGCGGAAGTTGTAACTTCCCTTTTGGAGTTGCACCCTCCTCGACTTTAGTCGCTGCTGACTCCAATGACGCCATCTTCCCCACTCTATTTCTTAGTCGTCCCATCCATTCATCATCTATAGTCCCTAGCGAGCATGCACCGTCCACCTCCTCGCTTTCCCCTCCTACTGCCATACTCAACCTATCACTCTCATCCATCCCTCCTCTAACATCACATAGCAAGTCCTCTCTGATCCCTCTCTCTCGTGATGCATCACCAATGCTCCCTTCTACTGCTCCTACCTCTATTATTCGTGTCGGCTCTTCCTCAATTCTGAACAGTATTTCCCCCTTTTTCCATCCTTCCTCAATTTGTCTACTTTCGCTTGACGCTCTAGACGTGCGTCCTGATCGTGTAGGGGCGCATGCTGTGCGCTCACATATGTCTTTTATTCTTGAGAGTTCATCCCTTGCCACAGAAAGCCTCGATTCTAAGTCACTCGTTAGCTTTTCTATATCCATTCTCTGTGTGCTTCCCTGGGCACGCTCTCTAGTGCTTTCGTATGGTGGGGGGGCTGTTGGTCGTTGTGGTGTAACAGTTGTGGGGGGAGGCACATAAGTAGGGTCACTATATCCTGCTGCGGGGGCTGGCTTGTTCAATATTGGGTACAAACTAATCACCTCCGTTGGTTGTTCTGTATTTAACTGGTCCTTTTCCCCTCTTGGAATCATGAGTGGGTTGTCTGTTGTGGACGGCAGATCGACATTTGGTGCCGGATCTTTGGGTGGGGGTACTTCCTCAAACAGTCTCCAGAGGTCTAATATCTCCTTCCTGTTTTGCCATTGTTTTCCCTTATACTTGAGGCGAATGCATGTTCGAACCATATCAAGAACGCTTTTGTCAAAAGACCCTCCCTCGGGCCAAATCTGGGGCAATCCCTCCCCTTTTAATTCTGTTACCCATTGATCGTGATATTTATTTATTCGTTCAGCGTACCCCGGTAGGTTCTTACAAATATGTGACAAGGGAGTTTCTGCCCCCATATTCTAGGTCACTAGCAACGACCGTGTCCACTTCCTTTACTTTTAGTTAGATGTAGATATATGTATGTATACCTTTATGGCACAGACAAGAGCGGGCGTCTCAACGATGTCACCCAAATTTATTCACTGCGCAAATCCTTTCTTACTCACCACAACTCATCTCCTTCCCATTCCCATACACTCTCATGTAATTTCACTTCCAACCAATCAACTACTAGTTATGGCCAACACTCTCCGGCACTCCCTCGCGGTCAACCGTTCGTCTCCAGTACTCACACGGTGCGCGCACCTCTCACAATACTTTCCCACTCACACCTCGTCTTTTTCCTCCCTTTCCTCCCTGGCCAGCTGTCCCTGTGTTTCTGCTAAGGTTACTGTGTTCACGTCTGTACGTGCCACTACTTAATCCCCACTCCTACAAATGTGCTCCCTATTTTATAGTTCTTCTACAAGTATATTTATCTTATACCCTTTTCGCTTTCACCCCTTACCCCGCGGAATGGAAAAAAAAGGAAATAGAAAGAGTAGCAATCACTAAAAATATTCCCGGTGTCTCCCTTTGCCAGACACCAATAACTTATTTCTTACTTCTTCATATATTCCCAGTACTAGTTTAGATAGCACTATGCGGCGCCGCCTTCCACCCCCTTTCGGAGCTAGGTTCCCGTCACTTCTACTTCTTCACTTACTTCTTACTCCTAATGGCCATATGCAAAGAAAAGACAAAGAAAGTTTTAAGACCTGTCTTTAGTAAACACCCGTTATTCCCTCCTCTACCTGTCCACGTTTTCCTGTTCACAAGTTCCCCTCCCTCTCCCTTTATGATCGCTCGCACTCGGTACTCACGTGCCCGTCTTGAACCGATAGTCTCCGAAACTGGGTCCGTCCAGGCGGTGTTGCCTTTCTGCTCAACAGTCAGCCCCGGCTCCGGCGAGCGGTACTCAAAGGGGATTTTGCAACCGGGATCCCGTACCCCTTCTAGTTTGAGTGCGCACTTCTAAGCGTACCGGTCGCCGTTGGCGGGTAGCTTCCCGGAGCCGGCTCACCGTGCGTTTCCCTTTCTGACCGGAGATTCTCGTGCCAAAAGGGGGTCGTTAAAAGGAGTTCAGGAACAATAAATTTGGAAATATCACGTCGGGGTCACCACTGAGTGGAAGCGCCCCCAAATTAGCACGATCCTCCCCGCAATGGGAGACAATAATGGACACTCCCGTAGTGGGAATAAGGCCAAGACAGAGTGCGGGTGAGCGTAAATGGGAGTTTATCAAAAGAATATGGCATGCAAAGAACTCTGCAACCTCCGAGAGCGCTCTGCCTGACAATCGCAAAGGCAGGCGTATTTCTAATACAAAAAACGTCATCAGAACCTACACACTATAAGGGGCACAAGTTAATTGGGATTGGGTGGCGTCGACTAACTATAGGTGTTACTGCAGCGTGGTTGGTCCGGGTGGGAGGACGTCACTGGTCAGCCTCGTGGGTTGGGTTGGGCCTGGCAGGCCGGCTTGAGGTCATCCGGGCGGTGTTGGTTCGCTGGGGCAGCCTGTGACAAAGATGAATACCTTCCCTGACTTGGGTGCCCTAGATCATGCACATTGCAGTTACTTAAAACCCCATATCTAACTCCTACAATGAATCTTTCAATCAATGAAATACAACACAGGAGGAATGCACCGTGTGAGGGGTCTGGTGGTCATCTATTGGATTTACCGGTGTTCTGACGTCTGGTATTTCAGGTCGAGGGGCTGGGCTCTGGGGGCTTGGGCCGAGTGGTACATGTTTTATTAGAGGCTACTATGAAGGGGCTCTGTGTCTTGTCCCATTATCGGGGGTAGTGTTTGTGCGGGGTCAGACTTCTTGGGGTGGTCTGGGGGATTATGGGATTTACGAGAGGGTGCTGGTAGATCAGTGGATTCAAACGTGAGTTTATTACCGTGCTGTAAATAACACAGGTGGCGGCCAGTGGCCTTGGATGTTGTGTTGGGGCCTCTGACTCTCTGAAGCGGTTCCAGCTTGGTCGGGGGATGTGGGGGAGCACAGCACAGGCCTTAGCTTTTCTCTATTTGGCAGGCTTCGTAGGGTGGGAGGGAAAATGGCCTTGCGTGTATTCGCAAAAGGTATTTTCCTCGTGTGTTGCTTAATTTTGAATACACAAACTTTTATATCATTTGTCTTCTTTAAACTACGGTGCCATACATATATACTTCAAGTTCACTAAACATTTCGTTAATATATTTAGTCTGAGTATCTTTCCGTTACCTAACATTACATTCACTACAGTGTTTTGATTATTTTATGTACATTAGACGTTACATGAGGTAGTTCTAGGTTATGGCTTACAGAGATTGATACTAGCCGCTACGGGTGACTAAGAAAACATATACGAGTTCAGGTTTCTACATAAAACTGAAAGGACACTTATACATATAAAGGTTATACGTTTCGTTGACATCTTTCTCTGTGGTTATAGCAGCATTAGTCCAGACCTGGGGTGACATCATATAAACGTTACATATTTATAATTAATTCACAGTTTACAGAACCTATTTAAAAGGAGGTAGTTCATTAATACCAATACTTGAATCATTTTCTACTTTCTTCAGACAGTGATGCTACAGTTTCTTCCCCGTCGCCCCGGCCTCGCGGACCAGGTCATGCGGGGTGCAGTATTACATTGTGAACGACGAAATGTTACAGTGTTAACATCTCGGGTAAGCTCATACCCGGCTTTCTCATGGGAACGCGCTCGCAGCGGATCTACCATGGTGCTGCGGCGGCAGGGATGCTTGGAAAGCCCTCCAAAGGTGGGGGCCGCGCTACAGTGTGCTGAACTCACGCCATCTTTGCTGGGCACGATGGCTTCTAGGCCTGTCTAAACTTTAGTATGTGTGTGTGTGGGTGTGTGATGGATACGTGGGGGCAATGTCATCGGCGGGCGAACCCTCCTCCACCTGGGCCCGGGTGGCATGAGGGGACGCCCAGCGAGCCATGGTCCTCACCTGGGGAGGATAATGCAGGAGAGGGGGGCCTTCAAGGCCTGTCCTCCCCTACAGACCCAATATTCAGATTATGTGTGAAGCCGAAAAGGATTCAACCAGAAAGCAGTACAAAGCCAAATTAATCCACTTCGACACTCTGTACATTGATAATGTCATGTGTTTCATGTCCTGTTTGGCCAGGATTGGCATCAAAGCTGACGCATATAAATACTATCTTTCAAAAAAGGTAGCAGGCACTCCTCTCCAGAAAGAACATGGCATGATAACCTGTTCTGAGATGAGAGTTTGCAGCACACACTTTTTCGCTCACTGTACCTTTCACAGGTGGGAAATATCCATTTGCATATCAGTCTTTGTCCCGCCCACATGGGCAGTCCAGCACCGAAATGCTATGGCAATTCCTCTCTGAACAAAAGTACCAACAGCAACCCCATACACGTGTTTCAGCCTTGTTGGGCCTCATCAGTGAGGTGAAGCTGTGCCTCTCTGAGCACAGTGAGCAGGGAGTCCACGTCTGGTTGCCCCCAGGTAGCTCAGGGTGACCAACCCCAAGTTCCTTGCATATATTTCAAAAAAGGTAGCAGGCGCTCCTCTCCAGAAAGAACATGGCATGATAACCTGTTCTGAGATGAGAGTTTGCAGCAAATGGATATTTCCCATATGTGAAAGGTACAGTGAGCCACTTCAAGTAACTACTGTATTTCTAACCCAGCAAGGAAGCCCCATCCAAATTGGTATCTGAATATTATTCTTTATGTTTTGGTGCTTAAGAGTTTTAAAACCCTGAATAACTGTTTTATTCTGGTTGTGGATTAGATAATTGCAGACCTTTTCTCTTGTGAATCTTACTCTTTCACAAGAAAACATTCATGAAATGTTTGTTCTATTATCTACCATCTTTCCGAAACTCTTCACTCAGGTTGAGGGAATTCTGCATGATCTAGACATCCAAACCTCTTCACTTTCAATGACACCGCAGAAAAGCCATTCTTGCGCTATTTCTTTACGCCTGGTGGGTGCTCTTGAAGTAAGCAAGTGTGCAAAACATATGTTACTTCCTATTTGGTGTCTTGACATTGAAATATGAATAGGCTGTCTGACACCCCTATATGTTAAAATGTTTCCTTGAGTGTGACTATTTAAGGGGTGGATGTATCATTAAGTAAAATATGCTGACTAGTGGTTCTGGTAATGGAAATAGTTAGTGCCCTTTCCTCAAGACAAAGACACTCACCTCTGCCCCTTTTCTGTATACATTTATTTGTCTATGAAAAGGGACTGAGTGGTATGTGGTGTGAGAAACCTGAAGGTGCCTCACCCACTAGTCCCCAGGGATCTGTCATCAAGTTGGTCAGGACACAGCCATCGCTTTTGGATCCACTTCCTGGGGGTGGACCAGTCCAGGAGGATCACCTGGATGAGGGATCGTCGGGGAGTGGAAGTGGGACACCGGATGGAAAGACACAGTATCCCCTTCTTTACATTCCTCCAGCACCAACTCTCTGTGTGTCAAGCGATTCGATAAACAGCGAGCTGGTGGACAATATCTTTTTTTTATTTAGCTGCCATAAGCCTTTTTAAATGACAGTTTACATTTGCAAAACTCCTTTGTGAAATGCCACTTCAAGTAACTACTGTATTTCTAACCCAGCAAGGAAGCCCCATCCAAATTGGTATCTGAATATTATTCTTTATGTTTTGGTGTTAAGAGTTTTAAAACCCTGAATAACTGTTTTATTCTGGTTGTGGATTAGATAATCGCAGACCTTTTCTCTTGTGAATCTTACTCTTTCACAAGAAAACATTCATGAAAAGTTTGTTCTATTATCTACCATCTTTCTGAAACTCTTCACTCAGGTTGAGGGAATTCCGCATGATCTAGACATCCACAAACCTCTTCACTTTCACTGACACCGCAGAAAAGCCATTCCTGCGCTATTTCTTTACGCCTGGTGGGTGCTCTTGAAGTAAGCAAGTGTGCAAAAGATATGCTACTTCCTATTTGGTGTCTTGAAATTGAAATATGAATAGGCTTTCTGACACCCCTATATATAAATATGTTTCCTTGAGTGTGACTGTTTAAGGGGTGGATGTATCATTAAGTAAAATATGCTGACTGTAGTGGTTCTGGTAATGGAAATAGTTAGTCCCCTTTCCTCAAGACAAAGACACTCACCTCGGCCCCTTTTCTGTATACATTTATTTGTTTGTGAAAAGGGACTGAGTGGTATGTGGTGTGAGAAACCTGAAGGTGTCTCACCCACTAGACCCCAGGGATCTGTCATCAAGTTGGTCAGGACACAGCCATCGCTTTTGGATCCACTTCCTGGGGGTGGAACAGTGCAGGAGGATCACCTGGATGAGGGGTCTTCGGGGAGTGGAAGTGGGACACCGGATGGCAAGACACAGTAGCCCCTTCCCTGTAACACTCTTACCCCATCCTAGCAGGTAGGATACCTAGGAACTCAACCCCACCCCCCTTTTCCGACACAAACACTTTCTCACTGACAACTCACTGTGAGGGAAAACTGACTAACACCCAAGCCGCACACCTGACGTGTCTGAATACAGTGGCAGGGTCAGGCAATTACTGATCATTACAAACACCTAACGTCCATCACACTTCCCCACATGGATAAATGGCAGATCACGAAAGCACACTCTGAGTGAAGCAAAGCACACTAGGAAACAGCAGCTCCAAGATGGCAGTTTAATACAAGGCGAAAGACGACCAGACCAAACAGGATTGCAAGCACGGAAGTGCCTTTGACCTTTTCAATGAAAGACTGTCACTTTTATGAGCCTTTCGAGAATTGGAAACGTAAGACCTGGAATCAAAACTGCAGAATCCTGCATTGTGTGTCGGAGGGACCTAGGGCTCTCCCGCGTCGATAGTCAAGGCAGGGAGAATTATTTGCCGCTGTGGTACTGTCCTTGGCTCCTACAACAAAGCAGCTCCAGTGAAGTAAGCACAGCCGATGAGTTGGGGAGACTGATACCAAACCGGTCTGTGTGGAAACCAAGTTTGCAATCAGCAACATTGTATAAAGGAAATTGAAGAGTACAATGCATGAAGCGTATGTGGCAAGCGACACAAATATAATTAACCGAAGTGGTCCTGTAGCGGGTCAAGCCAAACCCTGTGCTCATTCGAAAGTCTTTGATACTTGATGTGAATTGAAATTGGTCCAAGCCCAGCTGAGGGAGACCAATTGTGTTAAAAAGGTATCTGAGCCCAGCTGAGGGTGCTCCAGGGTGGACCATGAGTCACCCGAAGAAGAATATCCTACTAACATTGTGCTAAAGAGATCTGAGCCCGACTGAGGGAGATCCGGGTGAATAGTAAATTGCCTAAAGTGAATACTTGTGAAAATCCAAAGAGGAAAAACGTTTCATTTTTGTTTTGGTTGCATGAGGCCCTATGAATGAGGAAACTTTGAGAAGCAAGGAGACTTGCACACAGAAGGCCCTGATGCTAATGATCGGACTGTATCCTCATGCTAAAGAAGCCAGAGACTGTTCTGCGCTCAAGTGAACTGTCTTGTCCCATGCTGAAAACGTGGGGAAGGGAAGCCTACAGTCTGAACATCCTGACATATAATTGTCTGAACACTTCTTTCTTTTTTCCATAACACTATTCCCCACACTATTTGTATTTAGAGGTAAGGATTGGCAATAGTTTTATTACTATAGGCCCTTTTATTTTGACAAGACATCACTAGGACTGCGTTATTATTATTTGATGGTCGTAGCTTGCTCCCATCTGTAGATTTAGGATTAGATAGATGTTTATCATACCATTTTTGAAGTTCAATAAACACCCTTGAACTGTGGTCACTTGTGTCTGTCTTACTGTTGATACCATGCCTTCCTTACAACGGGAAGACCATGATAATAGAGAGTGGTCTGGCGCGAACATATGTTCAGGCATGCTTGTTGGGTTCCCATTTTGAAGCAGTCATACTTCTACGTCACTCCCATCTCCTTTGTACTAAAAATGGTTTCCTTCTTTTATTTTACAGTTAAGACATTCACATTTGTCACCAGAACCCCACACCTCCAGACACCACTATCAACTTCACCTGTTTGTCCTTTGATGCATGCTCGGCGAAATCAGATGACTTTTTGGCAAACCAAGCTTGCTCTGTTCCTTTTGTTTTCAATTTTTCCTTTTTCTTGACATCTTTTCAGTGTATGTCTTTGTTTTAGGTCCGCCTAGTTATGCTGGATGAACAATGTTTTTCTGTTTGTAGCAATTGCAAGTGCAGCTTGTCAATGGTCGATTCTCACAGCTACCTGCTACACGGGCAGGTCTGTGGTTTCCTCTGCTTAGTACTAACACTGGGGTCTATACTGAGTGCAATCTAGAAATTCACAGCTGATGGTTAATACTGAGTTAAACCCCAATAATTCCCCTTTTTACGAGCTAATTCCAGGTTTTGTGCCTGAGTGACTGACATTCCTCATGAGAAGTATGGTGGCTGATTGTTACAGTTATGAATCCGTTGAGACTAGTACCTCTCTGTATTGTATAACCAAATCCCAAAAGGATTTTTTAGGAGTACAAACACTAACCTGATCGGATGCCAACTTGTTCGGAGCAGCAACTGCAGAGGAGAAGAGTCACCCCGGAATCCCTGTTCCCCCCTAGCACCGAACATATAAGAATCGGTGAGAGGAAACATGAACCCCAGGGAAACCCTCTGGGGAAAAAACCCTGGAGATCTTGAATCAGTCTTCTTGAAGCAAAGACTCCGGACGTCAGGACTGGCTTTCTCACAGGATGGCCCTTCTCTAGGTGGTGTAGTGAAAAGAGACCTACTGGACGAGAGAATTACAGGTGAGTTATAAGAAGGGCAGAATGAAGGGTAAATAGATGTGGAGAGTACCAAAAACTAACTTTAGATATGACTGGAGTTAGATCCTTCGAATAGGTCTTTCCTGGCAGTTGAAGGAGTTGTAGTCCAGAGAGGAGGAGAACAACTGACAAAGGAAGAATGATAAGTATGGTTCTAAACAAGGTAAAGATAAGTCAAATGTAGGAACGGGACTTACTTCCGCTAGGCGACTTGCTGTCTAGAGCGGGATAACAAATGGAGGGCCCCGCTTGAAGGAACGGGAGAATGCCCTGGACTGATCGAGGGAGAGGAAGTGAGCAGCCCGAGACGAGACACAATTCTACAACCAAAAGGAACGTTAGTGAGAAAAAGAGAGTTAGATAGTTGTCGATAGGATGGAGTTCGAGGGTCAGAATCTCTGCGAACTTACGGAGCATCACATTCAGCAGAAGCGACGCGCCGGAGCGGAGTTCCGGGTTCCTTAAGAGGGATCAGATGACTGATCACGTGTTCCTGACGGCAACGTGAAACAACTAGACTGCTGGCATAGGTTTCCCTTGCTATACCGGAGTTTCCTCGAATCATAGCTCCACACAGGGACCAATGACGCCTAATCTGCCATAGGCGAAATGGTGTGACACTGATAAAGGTAACTTGCCTGGTATCAGACAATTTTCCCAGACCCACTGCCCAGGGTTTGAGGAAGCCACTCAAAGCCTTGGCACGGTCTGAAACCTCAATCAGCTCACCATGTGGCAAAGTCCACCACACAGAGGAAATGGCAGACAGTGCACGGTAGTAGGTACTTGAATTGGCAGGTGATCCTAGAGAAGGGAGTCTCCAATCTTGACCCCTTTTGACTCGATAGATTTGTTTTTATTTGACAAACCGGTAGGGCCTTTCCAACACAAATACTATACAAAGAAATTGCAGGTCATAGCAGTACCTCAACCAGGTGCTTTACTTAAGGCATGGTTGTAGTGCAACTTGTTGTAAATCCGATGGTGAGGGGTAAAAATAATGGGAACACTGGATGAGGAAAAAGACAACAGACACAGAATAGTACATAAAATAATTACAGGTTTAAAATGTATACAAGTAGTTCAGTGCATTTCATAATCATATTTGAAATACGAACGAGAACAACATGGGAGTTGTCCCAGGGGCAATGTACATGAAGAGTGTGCTTCTAAGTAGAATGGATGGAATTTAATGGATTGCATTCTCCCACAAACTATTCATCCTGATAGATCATCCTCCTAGTGCCATCTCTGAAAATCTTGACATGGTGTGTAGTACAGCTCGATCTCTTTGACTCCCTCGTTCCTCAGTTGCCTCACTACTCGACTCTGGAAGTGACGTTGACGTTTGTACCTATGGCATGTACTATATCTCAGTTCAATTTTTCTGTGTGCTCAGCACTCTGCTCATCAAACAGCTCATCCATAAAAAATCCGTCTGCACCAGTAGAACTGGTCTAAACCTTTGGGATTCTAGCTGGGACTGCAGCTCCAAAATGTCAATCACGGACCCCACAACATGTGTGTGTTGTGTTTAGGGGGTGGAACATGACATGGAGCAATGCTGCTCCGGTTAGTCTATGAATATGAAGGCCCTGAGAAAAAGATAAATTGGCACTCGGTAGAACCTCTTCCAATTTGCAAGCCTGATTGGCCACTAAATCCTCAGGGGATAAAAAGAGGCCGGCCCCTGAGAAAACAATGACCGAGAAGGCAAGTGACATAAAAGGTCTTAAAAAAGGTCTCAATCTCGCGGCCCACCACTCTTTTCTCATCCTCCTCCATCATAAAGAAGCAGCACAGGTATAGTTGCGAGTCAGATTTGTCTGAGGAAAGGGGAAGTCCTTTCCTTCCAAGGGAGCTCAGAAAGAGAAGTGGGAGGTATTTAAGCAACAGATGCTTCCGCTAGTTGACAAAGCTGCAGTAGGTATGGCTTTGTCCTCAATGCCATCAGTGTAATAATCTAAGACTGTGCCCGGGGTTTCCGGCACAAAGGCGTCTTGAAAAGGTCATATCGAAGCCCCTGGTGCAGTATGAATTTACAGATATCTTAGAAAAAGAGTCACAGCCGGAAACAGCCATGCCTTCTATGCAACAATAGCGGATCCTATTGCGTACTTATGGCAGAGCCGCCACTTGATGCCCGCAGAAAACAAGGAGCTCATGAAAAAGTATAAACCAACCAACGGTGATCGGCCGTTCCTTTCCATACATCTGAGACCTGAGGGGTTGGTGGTTCAGGAGGCTTTTGATGTTAAATCTCCCTACGCATAGGGAGCAAAAAACTGGGGAAGAAGGTCTTTGAGTCTAGGAGCATGGCGCTGAAGGCCATTAATGCCTCTTATGCCTTGAAAAAATATTCCCATGTGCTCTCGAACATTTTTTTTTTTTTTACTTTATTGATTTTTTTCAAACAAAACAAACAGTGAGGCCATGCACCAGCCACTTTGAACACCCTCCTAACCCTGTTCCCTCCCTCCCTCCGTATTGTCTCTTTCTGTCAGTCTTCTCTCTCTTCGTGAGAATAAACCAGTTCATAACACAAGGGTCAGCGTTGCATGATTCCTGGATCGTCGGCGGCACGCGTTGGAGAGGAACTTGTTCTCTGTGCCAGGGACGGCGTCTGTGGGTCCAAGTCGTCGGTAGTTGAGATCAAATAAGCTATATATGGACCCAAAATTCCTGGCGGGCGCGTGTGAAGCGGCAGTGTCTTGATAAAGTTGGTTTCTATATCTTGGCAGTACGTGATGTCTTTTAGCCAGCGTTGTAGACTCGGTGGCGGTCGTCTACCCCAGTTGCACTCAACTCTCCTCCATGCCAAGACCAGTAATAGGTCTGTCAGCCTCCTCACTGTGCTAGGCAGGTTTTTGGTCAGACCCAGCATTGTTAGTTTAGGGTCGGAGACCAGGTTTATTCCGATTATCGCCGATGTTTTCTCCAGCACAGTGCTCCAAAATACAGCCACCGGTGGGCAGGACCATGCCAGGTGTAGGAAATCCGCCTCTGGAGATCCACACCTGTTGCATACTGCTGATATTGTTTCTCTTTGGGCATGGAGTTTCGCTGGGGTGTGGTTTGTTTGATTGAGGTAGTTGAAGTGTATCTGCTTGTTTCTCGTTTTGATTGTCACTTTTTGAGTGAGGTTTAGTATGTAGTTCCACTCCCCATCTGCAATCGTGGCTTCTAGCGTTTTCTCCCATCTTATTTTAGTGTTTGAACAAGGTAGTTTCTGTTCGGTTAGGAGGGTCTTTTAAATATTCGTTATCAGGTGGCCGCCCCTTGGGCTTGTATCGTATCATGCAGTAGTGGCCATACGGGTGGTTGTTGTGGAAAGCTTGGAATAATAGCTTGTAGGGAATGTCGCAGCCTGAAATAAATGAAGGTGTCTAGAGCGATGTCGCTTCCCATATCTTGAGCTTGTTGTAGGGACAAGAACGTACCATCTGGGAAGAGATTGTTCATAGTGTGTAACTACAGTTTTTCCGTCCTTTGCTGGAAAATGTTTTCTGCGGTGACGGGAATTCCTGGGATGTGTTTGATCGGAAGGAGAGGGGAGAATCTGGTTATGATCTCACTTTTCTTGGCCATCTTTCTCCAGATTGAGTATGTCGTGGAGACAATGCTCATCGATGTCTGAGTTGTTGGGAAATGGCTGAAAAGGATGGCATGGAGGAGGTGTGGTGTGGCCAGAGATCTTTTGATCTGAACGTGGGGTCTGATGAAGAGTATAGCATAGCAGTGACTGAGAAATTGAGCCTGGGCAGCCCAGTAGTAGCGTTACATGTCTGGGAGGGCCAATCCTCCTTGTCGTGTCGGCCATAGGCCACTCTTGCCACCTTGCCCGCCCATATCAGGTCAAAGACCATACTCTTGATGCGCTGCAGGAACCGTTGTGTCAGCAGCAGGGGGATATTTGAAAAAAGGTACAGCAGTTTCGCTAGGATCATCATTTTGACTATTGATATTCTGCCCCAAAGTGTAAGAGGTAGCCGATTTCCAACTGTTAACTTTAGTTTGGATAGCTTCTACTGTGTTCTCATAGTTGTCTCGTATGATGTCTTCTTTTATTCTGGACATGTAGATGCCCAGGTATCTAACTCGCAAATGTTGCCATTCAAAACCAAAGTCGTCCACAAATTTGCTGGTGACGGCGGTGAGCGGGAAAATGATTGACTTGCTGTTGTTGATTCTCAGCCCTGAGAAGCGACCAAATTGTATTACTGCACGCATCACTGGGTTCAGGTTCTCGCTAGCGTTCCGAAGGAAAAGAGCAACGTCGTCCGCGTGCAAAGAAATGACCAGGTTGTGCAGGCCTAAGGAAAGGCCTCTATGGAGATGGTGTATTCTAAGATCTAAGGCCAGGGGTTCCATTACTAGGGCGAACAGTAGTGCGGACAGCGGGCAGCCTTGTCTAGTTCCTCTTCTTAGGTGTATGTTGGATGAGCGGATGTTTCCCAGCGTGATGTTGGACATTGGCTTTTTATATAGGAGCGAGATTAATTGTATGAAGCATTTGCCTAGGCCCATATGTTGTAGGACTGTGAAGAGGAAGGGCCATTCGACTGAGTCGAAGGCCTTTTCAGCGTCTAACAGTACTGCTACTGCTTGGCACTCCGGGTCTAGGGCTTCCATCACTCCAATCATTCTCCTTATTCCATAAGAGGTGTTTCTGCCTGGGATGAAGCCGGCCTGGTCAGCTAGCACCATGGCGGGCATCAGAGGCAGCAGTCTTTTTGGTCAGGATTTTTGCAAAGATTTTGTCTAAGTTTATCAGTGATATCGGCCTGTAGGATCCACAGTCGTCCTTGGATTTGCCGGGTTTATGTAGGAGGATTATGTTGGCCAGGTAAAGTGTTGGTGGTAGTTGGTCATTGTCTAGGGAGTGGAGCTAGGAGATTCGCATAAAATGTGTAGAATTTGCTGGTCAGGCCATCTGGGCCTGGTGCCTTTGTGTTGGGTAGTTCCTTGATAACTTTGCATATTTCTTCCATAGTGATGGGTGCGTTCAGCGTTTCTCTAAGATCGGCATCTGTCCAGTACAGTTCAACTGTGTCTGGGTACTGTGCTAATTCAGCGGGGTCTGTGGAATAGTTCGAGTCATATAGACCTTGGTAGAATCGGCGGAATGCCTCAACAATGTCCTCTGCGGTTTAGACAAAGTTGCCAGCGTGGTCGATGATCGATTCGATCATTGTGCGCTTCCTGTCTGCTGCCACAAGCCGTGCTAGGAGTGCTCCGGGTTGTTGGCCTTCACCGTACTGGCGGACCTTGTGATGAATGGCCAGAAATGTTATTTCTCTTTCTGCGGCTGTCCGGAATTTATCCAGTTCTTTCTTGAGCTCCGCTAAATTCTGTGGGCTATTGACGGATAAGAGTGAGTGTTCAAGTTCCTTGAGATGGGACTCGCTAGTGCTCAACTCTCTCTGTATTTGTTTGAGGATGCCTGGCGAAAGAAAACATTCTTTCGCCAGGCAAGCTCCTCTAATAAAACACTTTAGGGTTTCCCACAGTGTTCCTGCTGAGGACACTGATCCCTGGTTGATTTCGAGGAAGGTCGCTATTTCTGTTCGGAGTTCTTCTGCAAAGACTGTGGGCCTCATCACGAGTTTGGCGGGTGCACAAGGCTCAGTCATCAGTGACATTGGCAGCAAGATTACATTTGTGTTCAAGAGGTCATGCTTTAAGGGCCCACTGGATCACAAGTACAAATACCGCCAGCGCTATTACATCCGGCGCAAGTACAGCCGGCTGTATAAGCGCCGGCTGTAAAAGCACCAGTATCCTTTTGCGCTATTACAGAGCAATCACGAGTCTGGCGTAGGCGGATAATCCGCCGAAAATACCTCTAGCCAAAGGCTGGAGGTAAAAGAACACAGGACACAGCAATAAGGGCCGAGGTGAATCCAATGCAAGTCAGAGGCCTACAAAGGGCCCACCCATGCACAACACACACTTACAAACACCATGCTGCCATTTGCAGCCGGGAGCCTTGATGTGGACATCTACCTGCCGTGCCTGGAACTACAGAGGCCAGCCAACCAGGCCAGGGCCCCTGGAGCGCAGGGGGTGGTTGGGATGAGGAGAAGGAGGAGGAGAGCAGCACCTACAAGGCGGCCAGCCATTTCCAGGGTCAGGCCAACACCCTGGAACCTGACTGATGGGCATTTGTTGACCGAGTATAGGCTGGACAGGGCAACCATCACCCAGTTGCTGGACACAATCCAGGCTGACATCGGCAGCCGTATAGCTATCAGGACTGCAGTTCCCCCGCTCGTGAAGCATGTGTCCGTGCTACAATACCTCGGGACCGGCAGCTACCAACACAGCCTTTCCATGATGAATGGCATGTCCCAGTGCACCTTCAGTGCCATGCTTGGACAGGTGCTGGATGCACTCCTGCTCCATGTGAATGAGCACATTGCATTGCCAGCAACACAGGCACAGGTGAACCAGCTGAAGGGTCAATTCCATGCCATTGCCCAAGTCCTGAATGTCATAGCAGCCCTGGATGTAGCACCAGTACCACCCCAGGCACATGAGGCAGCCTACCGAAACAGTAAACATTACCATTCAATGAATGTGCAGGTGACATATAGCCCTGACCTCACCATCAGACACTGCTGTGCCCGCTTACCAGGATCCACCGACACTCCATGGACCTGCGCAACAGTACCCTGCCAGCGTACATGGAAAGGCATCGAGGCCAAAACACATGGATGCTGGGTGAGTACAAATGTAGTCCGAAATGCATGTTAAATGAGATCTGATGGTGCTGGGCAGACACAGTGAAATCCCTGCATGCCAGCAGGAGACATAGGCAGCACCAGCACTGCAACATTCCCATGCATGTACCTCACACAAGAACCCTTGAACATGTTCAACACGGCAGAAGAAACCAGTCTGAATGGCAAAGACATGTGCCAGCACAGTCACATACGGAAGGCCAACTACCACAAAGCCTCATGTGTGTCGCTGTTTCGCTGTTTTGCTTCTCACCCTCACACAGCAGAGACATCCCACCTTGGCCACCCGACAGTCATGCCAAAGGTGCGCAAAGGTAGGCACATCCACATAAGCACTATACACAACTAGTTTGATTCACGGCAATGTACATCCCAGAAACACTGAACCCTGATTGTCCAATCACATGCCCGGAACTGTACATAACTGTGCCAATCAGCAAACGCAACAGCAGCCAAAGGAATTGCCAATGACACAGGGGATAACAACATGTCGCATGCACAAGCAGGTGAAAGAGTCCCCTCCTCCAGTGCCAAGGGACAGTGTACTGTTACATTTGGCAACAGGGGTGTTGCAGTTAGTAAGTACTCTATTGAATCAATGCTGCCTCTAGCACTGCACATACCACAATGTAAGTTACCATGTGATAACTAGCCCACATGTGACACTTGAATGTGATGCACATAACAACTCACATATACATGGATACACATCTGCATGGCAACTTCACACCATGCATGTCCCTGAAGGCAAAGGGGGTATGCCAGCATTGTAATTAGACAGCATGACCTCTTCAACTCAAATGTGATCCTGCTGCCAATGCCACCGATGACTGAGACTTGTGCACCCACTGAACCAACCTTGTCCTCATACCTGCATTCTCTCCCCTGCAGGTGAATCTGGATATCCCCAGTACACATGGCGGATGACCGCTGTGCATCATCCACACACTGCAGCTGAGTGGGCATACAACATTGCCCATGGTTGTACACACATCTGCGTGGAGAGGGCATTCAGACAGCTTCAGGTGCTTAGACCGTACGGGAGGGGCATTGATGTATTGCCCTGTAAAAGTTGGCAAAATCGTATTTACATGTGCCATGCTGCACTGCATTTGCTGTTTCAAGAATGTGCCACTGCCCTCCGATGCTAATGTGCGCCAACCTGAGGATGGTAGTGAAGATGATGATGTGCCAGAAGGTGTTGCGCGTGCACACAGGAATGGGGTGAGGGAGGGGAGGTTGGCCAGCCAGGGCTTGATTCAGAATTGATCTTGATGCAGGTGATGGCTACATTTTACACATATCACTTCAACATCAAAGAGCACCTTATCACAATCATGACTGTCCATGCTTTGTATGAATTTTGAATGTTATTTATTTAATGAATGAAAAAACCCCTCCCCCCAGTGAACACCCAGGACACAAAACCCATCCCCCCAGTGAACACCCAGCACACAATCCCCCCTCCCCCCAGTGAACACCCAGCACACTATCCCCCCTTCCCCCAGTTAACTCCCCTCAACAGTGCAGGTAGGTGCATGTTCTCAGGGCACCCATAACAATGCCATGTCCATCTATGATGGTCGTGGGCGCTTTCTATGTCCTGGCTCCTCTGGTGTGTGGGATCTCAGGTGGCGCAATGAACGGCGCCTGGGTGAAGGCTCAAGAGATCCCTCTGTGGGTGTGGTAGAGGTCGATGGGACTGACCCGGTGACCTGCAGCTGCTGGCGGAGAAGGTTGTTTGATTCCCTTGTCTGCTCAGCCAGTGCAGATACTGCCTCGCACAACTGCCTTGACCTCACACTAAGCAGCTTTAGAAGCAAACAGTTGGTGCGTCGGTGCAATAAGTCTGTGGGCGTGGGGCAAGGTGAGCTGCCTGCCCTGAGTTGGCACGGGGTAGGGGAGCTCAAAGGTGCTATGGGTTCATCAATGCAACGTTGGCCCTCACCTCATACAGTGTTTCTTGCCTTCAGCCGTTTGTTTGCACTTCCTGATCCAGCTGGGTGTGTATAGGCTTGTGGGATCGTTGGAATCGGTGTCTATGCGGCCTCAGCTTTGTCGCTTGTTTCTCTGCCACAGCCTAGGCGATCACGATTCCGTGTGGCTCGCCTGTGCGCCAACGTTACTGTGGCCCGTGGGCTCCGTGTCAGGCGTTTTCCAAATGTGTTCGGTGGTGATGGTTCGTTGTATAAACAGTATTTATGGCCTGGGATGGTGCCCGTTCCTCGGCTGCCGTTATTACTGCCGATCAGCTCTCGCTGCAGCCGCTGGGCTTGGCTGCGCGGAGGACCCTGGGGGCACCGGAGCATCGATGTTTCTTGCTCCACCGCCTCGCCGCCTCCTCTTTCGTCCCCCGCTGTCCCCGAATCCGAGCCGTTCTCTCCTGTCGCTCCGGCTCTGGCACTTGAAGTTGTTGTGGGGAAAGATTGCAAGCGGCGACCACACTTTCACCAAGGATTAATTTTAGCGAATTGCAGTCTCTGTTCTGACGGATGATGCAGGGGGGCGGCGGGCCGTTTGCCCCAGTTGTCCTCACTCGGAGTGTATACGTGCCCAGCTGCTGCCGATTCTGTGGTCGCAGGAGGGTCTGCTAACAGGTGTAGGGGGCGTTGCTGCAGGAACTGGCTGCCTAGCTGCCGACTTGTCCGCACTCCACTGGGCCCTCACCCGACGCCCGTCTGCACCTGCTCGCCGCCCACAGTCATCAGGCGCAGGGCGCAGCCGAGGCACAATCGCCCGTCAGCTGCAGGGGGTGCGGAGGAGATCCGGCCCCGGGCCAGTCATTGCCATGGTGTCGGGGCCCCCCTCGTTCTTCTCGCCAGGTCGTAGGAGGTTTCCCAAGTTGCTGCGGGCCAGCCGTCCCGCAATGGCTCTGCAGGCCCGAAGGGCGCCAACAGTCCATTGTCCAGCACACTTGGTTCGCCTCAATTGTCTGGTTTCTTGCTCAAGGTGATTTTCAGCAATGGATGCAGGCGCAGGGTTAGGTGAATCCCCCACCGGAAAGCAAGGATTAATCAGGATTTATTTCAGGGCCGCACCAGAGCTCACTGGGGAGCGGCCATCTTGGTCGCCTCTCTAGCACCCTTGTGCTCTGGAACGTTATTTCAGATTCGGCAGCTCATTCGTGTCTAATAGGAAGGACGTGGTTTGCCAAGCCCTCGAAGCGGGCCTTGACACAGCGGATTGTGTTGGGATGTCTATGGGGATGTCAATGGTCCTATGAAGAGCTTTGCATCTTCAGAGGTTGGCGTTCTCGCCCTAGGTGCAGTCTAAGCTTCTCGACATAGCCTTTGATGGGGAGCACTTCTTCAGACCGAGAGGCGATTAGTCCCTAGAAAAGTATAAAGCATCCATACTAACAGAAAAATTGCTGGGATTGGTGGTCCAGCTGCATGTCAAGAGCCAATCATTTTCATTTGGGTCAAGAGGCAGAGGCTTTGGGCGCTACACCCTGTTTGTGAGAAGGACGCAATTGTGCCAGGTCAAGCGGGGCAGAACAGGTTAGAACAGACACCCTTGGCGCGCAGCTCCACTGTCCTCAAAGGCTCTTAAGTCGACCCCCCATGTTTCTTCAGTTGAAGGAAGACCCTCCGGACAGGTCAGCAGGTGGAAGGTGATTACTTCAGACGCATGGGTTCTTCAGTTAGTGGAACAACGCTATTGCCTAACGTTTCTGGAAAAAAAACAGACAGACCCCCTATACCCTTTCCGTTGCAGTCGAATCCCGAGCTCCAGTACGAAGTGGCATCACTGCTGCTGAAAGGGGGAATGGAGGAGGTGCCAGCCCAATATAGCGGTATGGGTTTCTACTCTTGCTCTTTTGGATATTTAGGGAAAGGGAGTTCCAGTGAACAGGAGTTATGAGGGAAAAGGAATAAAAGCTGTAGGGAGGGGCGACTCCGTGAGTGAGGCGACAGGTAGTTTTCACTAAGTAAGGCAGAGCAATTATGTGGATAGATTTAAAGACTAGCAGTAAAAATCTGAATACAAAGGGGTTCTGCATAGATGCTAGAGGGTTCATGGTAATTGAAGGGGGAGCTGAGGGTGATGTTAAAATACAAGAAGGCTTGCATGATGTGAGAAGAGGGCAGGTTGGGGGGAAAGTTAGGGGACCAAGTTTCTGGTTTAAATGTTTTTTTGGTGAAGGGAACAGTGTGGGAAAGGGAGGTTGAACAGGTGAGTGATCAGAGGAAGGATTGCTAGAGAGGTTGGATGAGGTTGGAGGATGAGAGCAAGAATTGTCAAGGGAATTATTGTCAATGTGAGTGTGTTCGTTATGGAGGGCTTTTAGTAAATGATGAGAGTGCACGCTAACCAGATGAAAGGGGTGAGTACATGTCAATGCTTTTATGAGAGACATAATCATCAACAAGACACATCCCCTAGTACACACCGTGGGAAGCATCAAAGCCCCATCGCAAAGGCACCCTTTACCCAAGCCTCCTCACACTCTACCACACAAAAAGCCATGCAGTGAATCGGAGGCTGTACCCCAAGGTGCCCCAGAAGCTTTGAGGACCAACTCCTCTGGCCTCTGGGTTCAGATAGTGACCCATCAGGGTTAAGGCCTTCCCCTAGCCCCTTCCTCTTCCTTTTCCTGCTTTTGCTTTTCTCTCAATCAAATGGATCCGTCTCCCCTTTTTCAGGAGTTTGACAAACTGCGGGACAAAAGAGCAGTAAAGCTGCCTCCCCGCTCACTACCTCCAGCAGTTTTGCAACCTCCTGAAACCAACCTCTGTTCTTTTAGAGATTATTTATTTTAAAATGTGTTTATTGGCATTTTCAAATATATAGTACAACAGTAGCAATAAGTCGCAATGAGCAGTGAAATGGTAAACTCACACCTTAACTGGTTGTGGATCAGGTCAACATAACCACTAGAACTTGTTAAGCGAAACAACAAACAAACGTTCCATACAAATTCAGATTCATCTCCCAGTTTGGTGTGGGGTGACCCATTAGTCCGTGGGCTTCATTTGATAGGTGACGTTGGTTTGCGGGCTGTGTATCACCTGGTTATGTATTCCGGGGCTGCAAGACTAGGGCTTGTTAGCTGTGTGCTGCTGTATTCCAAATATTATTGGCCTTAATGGGGGCTTGTCGTCTGACGAGTGGAACATTGTATCAACTAAAGATTTTCAGGCTTCGTAGGTGATGACCAGATTGTTGTCTTGTGTGGGTACGGATTTTGCCCAAGTCCTTGACTCGGCTTCGCACCAGGTATCAAGGTCGTGGAGCCAGTGTGTATCGTGTGGGCCTTTCAGTGACTTCCAGGACATTGTGATCCTTCGTTTCGTGAGTATGCATGTTAGATCCATGAATTTAGTGACATTCTTATGTTTCCTTTGTGTAGAGTATGTACCCAATAAACATTCCCGTGGGCTCCAGGAGTATCTGATTATCCCTGCCCTCTTGCATGCTCGTTCAATTGCATTTTAACACCCCTCCCCCAAACATGTGCATGAGGTCTGCTTCTTCCTGGTGGGATGGAAGGCATTGGGACTGTGCCTCCTTATTGAACTTAACTATCCTGTTGGGGGTCATGTATATTCGGTGAAGCACATTGATTTGGAGCAACTTGAACCTGGCGTTTTGCGACACTTGTTTGGGGAAGTTAAGCGCTCGCTCCCATTCTTGGTTGGTGATAACAGAGCCCATGTCCGTTTCCCATCTTACTTTCAGTTGTGGGTCTCTAATACTGATTCTTTCCAGTAGGAGACTATCTAATCTGGTCACGGGTCTCCAGTCATCTTCTAGCATGCACCTCAAGGCTAGCAGTCCCGTCTCTTCCAGTTCAGCTGGTGATCCTCCCCATTTACGTTGTGTGGCTCCTTTTGCTTTCATGTATTGCAAAAACTGTCCTTTGGGTAGGCCCGATTGTTGTGATAGATTGTCTATGTCCCTGAATTAGTCATTATCATAGATGCCTCCACATGTGTAGACCCCCTACTCCCCCTCAACCCCTAGCAGCTCCCAGGTCTGTCCTGCGTTTACACACATCGTTAATTATCGGTACGTTGGGTGAATATGGGTTACGTATTTTGTGTAGTTTCATTATCCTACACCAGATCTGCTTACCTAGTCTCGCCAGCAATGGGGATGTGTTCACACCGTTCGCCGGGAGCCATACAATTTCATTGAGCCTTGCAATAGTCTCAATTCTGATGTGGGAGGGTCAGCCAGCCATTTTGTAACAAAACTTACTTGGGCAGTCAGATAATAAAGTTTGAGATTAGGTAACTGTACCCCTGCGTCCTTGTAGGGTAGTTGCAGTGCATTAAGGGCTAGTTTATGTCGACCTGTCCCCCATATAACGTCTCTGATCACTGAGTCGAGACGACGAAAGAAAGCTGCCGCTATATAGTGGTGGATGTTTGTAAAGTTGTATCGGAATCTCGGCAGTACAATCATTTTAACAATGGCAATTCTGCCCATAGTTGACAGTGGCAGTCTGGACCAGAAGGAAAAGGATTTCCCAAGGCCCCCCATCACTCGGAGTGTGTTGCAGTTGTGTGTTTCTATAGGTGTGTGTGCAAACTGAATGCCCATGTATCTGAACGATTTTGTTACCCAGAGGAGTCGTAAGTCAGGCAAAGTGTTCTCGTCCACCTCTCGGAGACCAGCCAGGGGGAAGAGGCAGGATTTCTATCTATTGATCGAAATCCCTGATAGTTCTGCAAATCTGTCTAGTACGTCCAGAATAATGGGGAGGCTTGTTGGGTATCTTGCGTAACATGGGTCTGCATCGTTCTTGTTGGATAGGTGTTAGAGAGAATTCTCTGTTTAGGCTGAATTTCCTAACCTAGTGAGTCCCCCAGCAACTTTGCTGGATTTTTGGGGTTTATGTTTTTCTCCTGCCAAGAGTGAGACTCTTTTACCCTCACTCTTGGGCATGATTTGAGTGTGTTTCTTTGAATCTAGATGTGTTTAATGGGCTATGGGGTCTTTTACTCCATAGGGCTTCATGTGTTTTTGTGATGTGTGTTACACAGCACCCTCCGTGCAGTAACACAGGGGTGTCATAGTGACCCCCCAGTATAGACTCCATACCCTGGGACTGACTACTGTCTCCCAGGGCATGTAAAGTCACCATTGACTTTACTAGTCTTAAATTCTGAACAGAACCAGTACAAACCATCATATTGTGGGCGTACTGGCTGGGGCAATTCAATTGCCCCGGGGTCTGTTAGTCGAGGGGGCACGTCTCCATCCCCCCTGATCGAGTTTTGGCTGGTGGCAGTGGATACTACTTTTTATATTCAACCGCGAATATTTTCCTATGGGATTTACCATTGTTTTAGGCGACTATCTTTATTTAATTATTTACGGTAGCCTCGAACATACCGCCGGTTTATTTAATTAATATTAATTCTCCGGTTGGTATTTTTTGCCAAAACTTGATTCTAAAATGGCGTTTGTGTTCTCTTCTGTGGCTCCAACCCAAGTCGAGCCCTTTGTTCCACTTTTTGGCGGGCTTCTCCACAGAAGCCCTCCAAAGTGGTGCCACTCTGTCTGGGGTAAGGAGGGGTGGAGGGAAATGTAGGCACCCTGGACTGAGTTGCCTAGGCAACTCAAGTCGCACTCCATCCTGATTGGCCCAAGTGGTGAGCCGGCCGGCTCACCACTTAGTATGTTTGAGTGACAGCTAGGCTGAGTGAATGGGGGTTTTCTGCATAAAAGCAGGGCTTTGGGGACTGGAATGTCAGAAGTCGCCACAGGACCTAAAAATCCGACGAGGGAGAAGCTGAGCCGACCTGCCACGACACCATCACCGGTGGAGCCCTGCTGGACTGCCTCACCACTTTTCCCAACGACAGAGGAGATCTCCCGCCGGAGAGTCTTCTTCCTTTGACTGGTGGGGATAACCAGTTTCACCGTCTTTTCGCTTTCCCGACGTACCTCGTGGCCGCCTTGCCCGTGCCAGGCACCCCGGCAACCGGGATACCACGTTTTACCACGACCGCAAAACAAAGGTACCACCTTTAACCGGAAAACTCTGCGTCTTGTTTCTGCCCTGGTAGTGGAACAACCTTCATCTTTCCTCCAAGTCGAGATCTTCTCTTCCCCTGGACGACGACGCAACTTGCACCCACTACCAGGAACAACTGCCACCGCTGGAGGATCCTTCCCACTTAAGGTACCGTGTCCCGCCTGGCTTCCCTTGCTACCGACTGTACGGGGTAGATTTAGCCCCCGGCTTTCGAACCTGGGTTAGCCTGGGACACCCTGGCTAAACTTTCATAATCCTCTCTAAACTCTTTTTTGAACCCTCTGCAAGACTTTCTAAGCCTAGTGTAACTGTGTGATCTTGGGCGCATTTGTGCTCTGCTCTCTCTAAGAGTGGGCCCAGCCTTTGGACCCAGCCTTTGGACTTTGGCTCACCAGTGACTTTTGCTCTTCTGCCTTGCTAACAGTGTTCCTGAATCCTAGAGTGGTGTACCTTTCCATATTCTGTCTTTTTCCCTCCCTTTCTCACAAACTTATTGGAGTGCCATCTAGTTAAGCGCTCACCTCTGTATGAAAATAAGTGGCGTTTTACTGAGACTTATCAGATAAGGAAAAGGAAGTGTATATATTACAATAGTAACTCTGTTTAGAATATTTTAAAATAAGAGTGCTGGAGTGTTTCAAACCGTGTGTTTTTAAATAAATAATTATATACTTTGATACCAAAGCTCTGGCCATTGTTTGCTTGTACTATTGAACCTGAGTGCCTATTGTGTATACTTTGCATACTGCCTAACTCTTCTTGAGGGAAGTCTGACTGCTCAGCTACAGCTACCAGGTAAATCTGGGTGGTGCGGACTGCTACCAAGTGGGTTTACTGCCAACACATGTAGTCTTAAATCTTTTGCAGTGTTTCCTAAGGGAACTGCACAGGTTTCTGCCTAACAATAGGTCATTATGGTCCATCCGCATGGCCGCGGCCTCTGGTCTTTCCAGGAATTGTGCCCTGCCTTTATAGAGGATTTTGAGTCTTGCAGGATATAGGAGCATGCACTTGAGTCCCAATTGTCTTGGTCTCGCTTTTATAGGTATAAATGTGTTCCTGGCCCTGTGGACTGTTGGCGTATATTCCGATCCTTGTGTTGCCCCTGCAATATTTCTCCCCCGCCTCTAGAGTATTGTAGGATGACTTCCCTGTCGCAAAGGTTAAGCTTCCTGGCGATTATTGGTCTAGGGTGTGACCGGGGGTGGAGGGCTTTATTTGGAGAGATCATTGGGCCCTTTCAATAGCAAATCCCTGCAAGAGCTTGCCTCGTCCAATCTCTTGAAACAGCAGGTTTTCGACGTAAGAGGTAGGGTTTGGTCCTTCAGTTTTTTCTGGAATACCAAGTATCTGCACATTGTTTCTTTGTGACCTGCCCTCTGCGTCTTCTGCACGTAGTTCCAATGTGGTGTTCCGCTTTCCAAGTTCCTTGACCCTCTGTTCTAGGTCCTTGGTGGAGTCTGATGTTTCTTTCAAGAGTGTTTTGGCTGACGTGACTATTTCAGCTAGCTGTCTGACATCTTGCCGTAATAGCTATATGTCATCTTTGACCTCATCTCTCTTTGTTTCCAGGGACGTGCGTAGGGCCTCAATAGCTGAAAGAACCTGGTTTTCTTGTGGGCCCAGTAGAGCAGCGGGGGCTTGTTGCTGGCCTGTGCTTTCGGCTTGCGTGGGGGTACTGTTTTGCCTTGGACCATGACTGATTCCAAGGTCATTGGTTTGTTCTTGCTCTTGGTAGGCGACATTATGTGGTATGCTCATGTGAGGATTTGTCCACAGCGACCTATCCCACTGCTAGGATGATTTTGTAACACCTGCAGTATGTTACCAGGTGCTACTTCGTCTGGTGTCGGCATAGTGATCCTGTTTTTGTGCTGCTGCAGCGTGGTGACAGTGTGTGGTAGGTGGGCCCCTGGGTGGATGGGGCCTCCGGGTGGTAAAGGGATCTGCAGGCTGGGGTCCCCCTTGCCAGGGGTCTGGCCGCCCTGTGTGGGTTACTGGCACAGTAGGGTGCAGTGAAGGGTCAAAGGCACCGAGTTTGAAGGCGTGCACTGTCTATATCCCAAAACGTGAATGCCTGCGTGTTTGCCCGTATCTTCAGTAGTCTAATTGGGCAGGGAAGTGCGCCAATGGGCCTATATGGCAGGGGCCAGGCTGTGTCACAGTATCCTGGGTCTTCATATCAGTGTTTGCAGGGCATAGAGGTGAGTGATCTGGTTCCATAGCTAGGGGCACAGTGGGTAGTATGCAGCTGGTGTTCAGGAGGGGGTATGCGTTTCACCTGGGTCTATCACAACCATATTCAAGCCCTCCCCCGCCAGTATGTAGTGCCCTAACTGGCTTTGTAGTGTTCCGTGCAGGTATGGGCCCCCGGGTGTTGCAGCAATGAAGAAAGCCACTCACCACGTTGTTCCAAGGTTGAAGGATGCAGGTCCTGCGTCCCGCTGGTTCGGTCTCAAACCTCTGACAGGGGGTGTGGGGTTCCGAGGAAGAGGATCTTCCCTGCCTCTGTTCTCCAGTCGCGAGGTGCCGGGAGCAGCCCGCATGGCAGTGCTTCTTTAGGCACGTCAGGCGCTTCGGTCTGCTTTGAAGGTCCGACGTCGGGATCATACCCGCAGGGATTCACTGCAAGTCACAGCAACACTTCCCGGGTAGCGGCCAGGGTGTGCCGCAGCAGGAAACAGCCAGCGAACCGCAAAGGAAAGCCGCGCCCTGTTGGCTGAAGGGGCCTGTGTCCCTCGCAGGTTGCGTTTCAGCTCTCACACATGCCACAGAGTCCATCTTGAGGCACAGTGGGGGGGCTCCAGTTACCCCACACATTCCCCGGCTATACCGCTCCGATTTCCTTCGGGGATATGTTTGTTGGGTGGGAGGTTGTTTTCCCCAACTACAGGTGTATTTTTAAAGTGGGATTAATTGGTTTGACTGCCACTTGCAGAATCGAAACAGGATCTTGGCGGGAGCTACTCTTCAGCCACGTCTCACTGCATCAGCTCAAGCCACGCCTCCCCTTTTAGAGATTATATGTGGTCCTGTAAACCAACCAGGAAGGCCTCCATGCAAGTCTAGACCTCTCCCAATTCAACTATGACTTTCCCCCAGAAAGGTTAATGATGATTACTCTGGTATAGATTCAGTTGGTCCAAAACCAGGGAGATGGGAACTGAACAGTGAATCTGACGGATTTCTGTATACAGTCTGATCTCGAAACTGTATAATGGTTTCCTCTGCTTTTCACTGTGCAAATGGCTCTTTCAATACTAAGTACTTCCCTTTGTACTCTGCTCTCAAAATTATTGTGGTGGTGGCTTCACACCTTACCCCCGAATGGTATCCACCTCTTCTCGTATTTAGATGGTTGGCTGGTCCGAGCTTCCACTCTTCAGAAGGCCAAATGCTCCTTTCAGCTTCTGTTACATCTTAATCTGGCGATCCAGAAAAACTTGTCAATGACAGCCTCTCAAGACTTACCTTTCATTGGCTTCAATCAAAGAATAGAAGGCGTACACATTTTGTTGATTGTGGAGAGAGTGACTTATTTATTTTCTTATCTCACAGGAGTGTGACAATCTGACATTTTGCATGCTGCCAGTTCTGGAGACTGGTCTCAAAATGTGCCTCCTTCAGCTGCCCATGGTAAGCTTGAGATGGCAAGCCTTCCACCCACAGTCCTTTATTATGCATCTTCCTCAGAAGGTAAAGAAGCCAACCGGCTACCAGGGTACCTTTTTTCGAGACATCCCTTGCTGCCAAAATCAGATCAGATTCCTCCATTCTTGGATATGGTGTGACGTTGATCGATACCCACGTTTAAGAACTTCAGTCCTCCCAGAACAGGCACACACACATAAATGTGCTAGAATTCAGAACTACCTATACCCTATGGAACTCCTCCCGAACATTGTAGGACTATTCTTGTTGATACTCTCAGACAATGTCAGGGCCAAGTTGTATCAGAACAAGCAAGGGTGGGTGAACGTTTTCTGTTAGCACTGGTAATCTGGGCGAAGACAATTCAGCATGACATTTATCTTCCTGGGGATTTGAATGAGGGGATAGACCTGTTTATTCTACACATAACTTAATTATCCCCTTTAAAGAGTAGTGATTTCCCCAGGTAAACATGCTTGTAACCCACCTCAATAGCCAACCATCTCTTTTCGCCTCTTCGGTAAGCAGAATTTTGGGTCCCTAAGGATGCCTTTGAGATTTTGTCAGAGATTTTGAACGTTTGCGCCTTCCCTCTCCACGATCCATGGAGCCATTTTAAAATGTCAAGAGATGCTCAATGATATTGATTTTCTGGGTCTCAGAACTGGTGAATTCGATAATGCGTATGTTATATATTTCCCCAAATCCTATGCACCTTATATGGTCAGTGGTGCCGGTTATAAAACTGTATTTGTTTTAGGAAACTGCTTTCAATAAACGTGTTATGTGATAGCACCATATATGGGCATACACATTCTGGCAACTGATAAATAAACAAGTAATGGTTTTGTTATAAAATAAATATGTAAGCATGTTGAGCACTCACGCTTCTTTCAAATGTGCATTTTGCTGTTGTTGCCATACCTTTAACAGATCATAACAAACATGTTTTGTAGTCTCCCAGGAGACAAGGAACCTTTGCAGTGTTCCACAGCAATGCATATAAATGTGTACAATGCCCCTGATGTCAGATACTCATCTGCAGCAGGAGGGCCTCTTTCTGGAACGGAATGCAACTGTTTTGAAGAAACGCACCTTGATTCATGGAAGTCCCTTACTTCAGCATGCCCTCATTGTTCTTCTGGGGAAGAAAGAATGATATGCTCTCTCAGCGAGTGGGTTGGATCTGCCACCCTTCCTTGCCATCACTGAGCTGAGTTCTGAACAGCTCACCTCAGGACACCTGGGTCTTTCAGCTGAAAAAACATGGAAGTTATCAAAGCTGCCCAGAAAGATTCAACAAGTCCTGTTAAATCCTGTATCCTTGTAACCCTCTCAGTCCCTTCACCGGTGACCGCATAGTCAGTGCCTCACCACACCTGGCCTGAACCACCGATGCCCCTGGTAACCTGCCTGATAATCTTGCAGGGCTATGATCCATTGTGTTGTCTGTCACCCGAACATCCTCTGTTTCTGGTTTGTCCTTTGAACTGCTGCCATACATTCTTTATATCGGCCTGGGCTCCACCAGCCTTACTCGGTTTCCCTTCACTTGTGACTCCCGTCTTCACATACCTTCCTGCTCCCTCTCCACGCCACGCATCTCCATTCCCTGTACCGCGGCCTACAAACATGGCCACCACAGGTATGGAGAACTGCAACAAATGGCTGCCCATGCACAGTAGGGGCCCTTTCCCACTTCCCCTACATAGTCCTGACAACATGAGCAGGCCTTGGAGGAAGTGGTTGGACTTAAGAACTGTAGCTCATTTTACTCTTTGCTCCACAATTTGATGTATACTGAACCCTTTGAAGAGTCCTGCTCTTTGACTTTCTTCCTGGATAAAGTTATTGCTCTTTTTGAGCCCTCCAAACCTTATCCTTGTTATTTTGCTCCTTAGAATTGTTTTCTTCTTGCCCTCTGCAGAAGCCTCTCCCTGGAGGCCCTCCCATCCTGGTGCTGCTGTAGCTATTCACTCCTTAGAGCAGTGGTCTTCAAACCTTTTAGGCCTGCCCCGCCCCCCAAGCAAAAGGTGGGCAGGCCGGGCCCACCCAAAAATGCCAAATGGACAGTAGGTCCAAATGGCTATGAACTATTGCGTGCTGTCACTGCACCCTGCTCCCAGTATAGTCCCTGGGCTCCCACACCTGCTCTCATCACAGTCTTTGGGCTCCTCCATCCTGCTTCTACCTAGTCCCTGAGCTCTCTCCACCCCATCACAGACCCTGGGCTCTTCCCACCCTGCTCCTACCACTGTCCCATGGCTCCCGCCCATCCTGCTCCTACCTCAGTCCCTGGGCTACCCCACCCTATTTCCAGCACAGTCCCAGGGCAGTGGAGGCTGGTGATTTTTTTGAGTGGAGCGGCATACATTTTCCCCCCAGATATGCCATTGCATCTGTGCGTAGCGAGGGTGCCCTAACCAATCAAGGGAGGTCCAGGGGGTTTTCCCCCCGTGTCTTTCTTTTAAATAATGGGTTAAAATGTTGCACTTTAGAGCATACTGTAAAAGAAAAATTGGGTAAAAATCCAAACAGTTTGCAATTGGCTCTGGCAGGCTTGGGGAGCAGGCATGATATTTTTTACTGGACATCAAGGATAGATGTCCAGTAAAAAGATACCACCCCTGCCCCTGGGCCCCACAGTGCCTAATACAATCAACATGATTATGTGTGTATGCAAGAAGCTGGGGGCCCAAAGGGAAAGCATTGTATTTTCTACTGGACATTTATGATAGATGGCTAGTAAAAAAATACCATCCCTCTGCCCTGGGCTCCACAGCACCTTAGAAGGAGAGCTGATTTTGGCAGGTGGATAGGGGGATTGTGCAACAAAGGCATTTTTGCTGTACAACCATGTCCCCCCCCGCTCGCTAAATTCAGCTCCACGGACCAACTCAAACACACACACATTCACAAAACATTCACACAGCAAGCACTTTATCATTCACACAAACACCTATCATCATACACTCACTCATAACACAAGCATACACGCATCCATACACATATTTAAATAAAAAATAAATGAACATAAACTTAACTTCTGCACTGGTCCTGCTGTTTCCTCCCCAGCACTCCACCTCCTGCATCATGAACAGGATTCGGGAAGCAAGAGCTTCCTGGTTCCTGCACATGTGTGCAGGGGCCTGCGTGTGGGTACTGAAACGCCCCGCTCCAGGCTACTCTGTCCATATGTGCGGGAGGTGCAGGAGCTCCCCCTCGCACATACAGACATGCATTTCCAATGAGCTATGCAAGGCGTGCGAAGCAAAACGCCCCCAGCCTTGCATGGCTCAGTGAGAAACAGTTCAGCCAGCCCAGGAGCACTCGCTCAGCTAGAAAAAGCAGCTGAGGGAGTGCTCAGTGTTTCACTGGGCTGGCTCCTCGCTCCTCCATAATGGGTGAGGGGGCTGCTGGATCGACGCCCCCTCGCCCATTATGGATGAGCTGCCAGACTCGGACTGGCCTATAGAGCAACAGGGCTATGTCAGAACCAAAAATGCAAAATGCTAGTGTGTGCCAGTTTTGTTGGTCAAAATGGCCCATTTCTTTGGCCAATGTGGTCCAGTTTGATGAGTTACTTCACTATGCAGCTAGTAGTTATGACCATTGTTGCTGAATAAATATTCTTTAAATATCACAATTTTCTTACATTTAAAAAAAACACCCCCTTGGATACTATTCAAACAGGAATGAATTGCAATTTGCAACGGTAGGCCACTTTTTCCATTGGTGCCCGAGACAGTTTTATGCTCCAGGCCGACCCTGTGAACCGCCCCTGACCATTTAAAAAACATTTTAGGCTGGGGTACTGCACCAGCCCCCCCCCAACCCCCTGGTATGCGGCGCACCCCCCTGTGGGTGCACACCCCACAGTTTGACAACCTCTGCCTTAGAGATTCTGTCATCCTCAGGTGCTGGTGCCTACTATTGTCTTGGCACATTCTGTGACCTGGCTTTTAAGACACCCTGAGATACTTGAAAATACCTGATGTAATCTCAATGACCACCAAGAGCCTGTTGACCTCTCAGTCGATGCTCTAGAACCACCAGCAGTAAGTTGTCCAAACATACAACAGTGGAAATGTTTCTACCACTGGTGCTTTCAAAAGGGCAGTAACCTTTTTTTCCTGCACATAAGTCAAAATGCTCTTCTTTATTACACAGCTGCCATAATGAGCACCACACACCATGGGTAAAAATAAGCAGCGCTCAGATGCCTGAGGGTTCGTAGCGCTACATAGATGCTAAATTATTATTATTATTAATCTGGCTTATCAGGGCAACTCTTGCCGGCCATACCGCAAAGCCTTTCGATACTTATAGAAATTGAGAGAATGGTGAAAAGGCATTTTGAAATGTTATTTCATCACTGCCCTCCTAGGAAGACGGTCCACTCCTCTTGGGACCGTATGCAGTGTTGGCTGCCCAGGCCCACAAGTCATTCAAAGCGATACCCATGTCAGACATCAAGCTAGTATCTTAGAAGACTCCCTTTTGGGGGGAAGTTACATCAGCACATAGGGTGGGGGAGCTTTCAGCTATGTTTGACTCAGAGACCTATATCATTTTTCACAAGGAAATATTGGTGCTGAGGACTCGGCCGTTGTTCATTCCCAAAGGGTCCCTGAGAATTCTACATGAATCAGTAGATTTCACTTGACACTTCTTTTCTTAGTCCTACATTGGAGACAGTGGGGGCTGTTCACAATTTCGATGTCAAGGGAGCTCTAATGGTTTACCTGGAAAGGACTAAACCCCTCATTACACGTTTGGCAGTATTTTGGTGGTAAATACACCAAAAGACAGCCAACCGGAATTACTTTTACATCCACTTGGTCCCATTGAGTTACCACAGGATTACATGTGGCGTTAATTCCTCATTTGAGTAGTCCATATAACTCCATGGAGATTTTTGCTGGATTTAGCTGGCGAAATTACTGTGCAGTAAATCTGCAGATATTTGATAAGTGGAGGTAAATACACCACATTTCCACCAAAAATTGGCAGATTTACTGCACAGCAATTCTGTAGGTGGTACATCTGCCACAAATTATAATTTGGCGGTGCAGGTAAATTGGCGTTAACAGAATTACCATCACTTTTTCCTGCACCGTGTGAGAAATCTGAGGGCATCCTCAGTTCTTCCCCAGAGATATACTCCTCTCAAGTGACCAGGGAAAGGCTGAAGCTGCTGGATCATGACCCTGGAGGTGGATCTGTGAGAGAGGACTACAGGAGGGGAGGCGACTTGGGGAGAGAAGGTGCGGCACCCTTGGGTGAGACGCAATATCCCTTTTTCCCCATCTTGATGAACTCTCCATTCCCCAAATCTTTATCAGACTTTGCACAACCCAAATTGTGAAAAACACTACTTTCCCCATTGGGACTTCAAGACCAATTCAAATATTACTGGGACGAGGAAGAGGCAACTGGGAGTTGGGAATATCAGTATAATAGCCAGGCATGTCCCACTAACAGGCCTAACTAAGGCCAGGCAATTGATGTGAGGAACGTGCACCTGCAACCTGTTAATGGGTTTCTGGTGTATAAAAAGAAAGCGGGTGAAGTCGGAAAATTAGGTGAAGCAGCAACCAGTATAACTGACCAGAAGCAAAGGCGGCGTGGAAGCAGTGAAGGCTGTGACAGACTGTTGCAAAGGGCAGAATGCGCTGATGTTGGAGACCCTGTGAGTCGAGTGTCGAGTCTCTTGGCTGGGGATGGAGCTCCTGCTCCGTTCAGCAGAGGCTGCACACAGGAAGGCGGTGCTCTGCTAGACCGTTTCCAAGTGTGCTTGTTGCCTCCTGGCATTACAGTAATATTGGAGTGCCAGAGGGGCAGGCTGAAGACTCCTGAGCAAAGCAGAAGACTGTGTGGAACTTCACAAGGCCTGCAGAGGCAAGTGCAAGGACCGGTGAGTTTCTGTGAGTAAAATCAGAACCGGATTGCGCTGTACGCGAACACGAGCGAATGAAGAAACTGTAGTAATTGACTATCGGCATTGTTAAACTTGTCAGCGTTTGAAAAGCGGACACGCGAACAGAAACTAAGCCACTGTTAAGTGTGCAGGCATCATGATGCAAGACACAGACAACAAATTCAAAGTTCAAATATAATTGTTTTTTCAAATGTCAGGATGGATGAAGGACTAACTTGCCTTATACTAAGGTGGGATTTCCCTACCTGAAAGAAACTAAGGAAAGTCTGTGTCCAAAACCTATACTTGCTCTCACAACTAAAGCTAAACAATGTGTAGGGATGTGAAGGGATGTCAGCAATAAATAGTGTTCGAAATAGAGTAATGAGCTTCTTCCAGCTCCTAGTTTACTTTTCAGCTCCCCTTTCCCAACTTCAAGAAAGTTCCAGGATAATTTTTAAAAAATCTATTTTATTCGTTTTAACTGATACAAAAACAGCAACATATCACAGAACAATGTCAGCATCTGACCACTTAAATGTTTCTTAAACACTACACCAAAAATCCCCCCTCCCAGTCTCCCAACTCCCACCCTCCTCTTGCCAAAAACACTGTGTTGGTATCTACCAAGAAAGTCTTCCATCATGTGAGACACCTCACTCACTTGATCCGCCCCCCATCCTTCCACAGCTTCCACCGTAAATAAAGTGTGCAACAAGATCTCCCATTCTGCGATGCCCGCTGTGGCCTTGCCTTGGCTACTCCATGCAGCCCTCTTCCATGCCACAATTTCCACCAACGCCCACCGCTTCAGGTCCCGCCACCAATCCTCCACTGCTGGGCGTCTAGGAGATTTCCATGCCGGCCTCTGGGAGATTTCCATGCCATAGCTATTCTATATTGGGCCAGGATGCACGCCAAATCTTTCATTTTATGGGCATATTTTGTGCCCTTAGGATGTGGAAAACAGCCCAACAAGCATGCCCCTGGTGGAAAGCGCATCCAGTTTCAACCCCACCCTCTATGTAGTCTGCTCACCACCCTCTGCCAGTATAGCCCCCCCACTGCGCATGCCCAAAACATATGCAACGGTCCAGCCTCCAATGCTTTGCACTTGGGACACACCGGTACTGTCGCGTCTGGGAACCGTGAAATCCTCCAAGGAGTCATATGTGCTCTGTGTGTCACCAGCAATTGTATAAGATGCAGTCTTGCGTTTCATGACACCCTTTTGTGATATCCCAGCACCTGCCCCCATTGTGCATCTGTGAATATTGTGTATAGGCGCTATATAAATAAACTATCATATCATATATCGTAATACTGCCAACAAGCCTTCCTCCCATTTTCCCTGTATCACTAGAGGGGAGGGAGGCCCATTAGACAGCAAAAGGTTGAATAGCTGCGATATAGCGGATATCTACCACTGCATGTTTCCCCTTTAGTTCGTTGTATGTGGGCCATCTACGCATAATCTCCTCTTGAGTGTGCTGTGTAACAGATGTTGGCCTTTATGTATTCCTGTGGTGCTGCCAACTCTGAAAAGGGTACATAGGTCAGATCATGCAACAAGTCCCCTATTGTGGCCATCCCACAGTTTTCCCATTTGGTGCCTATACCCCTCCTACCTTGTGTTGAAGATGCTATCACTGAGACCAAAGGAATCTGTGCTGAAATAGGGTCCATGAGCCCCATTGCTGCCAAAGCTCTCTGCCACATTCTCACCCCTAGGGACACTAGTTGCGACCACCCCAGGGTTTCCTGATCCACACCAATTCTTTCCGGTAATAGCGCAGCCCCATGGGCTGCAGCATCAGTTTATCCCGGGTGGGTCATCTGCCAACCAATCTGCCACAAACTGTACTTGCCATACTACATAGTATAGTTTAAACTCAGGGACCCTAATGCCACCCTCTTCATGCTGCCTGTTCAGTTGCGACAACACTATGCGATTATTCCCATTTTGTCACAGGCACCCCCCACAAATACTATCTAAAGTTTTAAAGAATGATCTAGGTATGTAGAATGGAACGTTTACAAAGAAGTGTAGCAACCTGGGCAGCACTACCATCTTCAACACAGCTGCTCTTCCCATCAGCAAAAGGGGCAGTCTGACCCAGGACTTCATAGAACTCTTAACCCCGTCCAAGGCCCTCAGCGTTTCTGTGCATGCTCCACCGCCGGGTCGTGATACACGTTGACTCCCAGATACCTGAACGTGGACACTTTCCACTGTAAAGCAAGAACAGGTAGCGCCCCTGGGTCTACCTATGCAGTTCCGCTAGGGGAAACAATGCTGAAATGTCCATGCTAATGGTAATCCCCGACAATTTTGCGGAGCGCGCCATCTCTTCCAGTAGCAGTTCCAAGTTATCTTCAGGGTTTTTGATATATAACAGCGTATCATCCGCATTCAGGGATGTCAGATGTCTAGTCAAGTCTATTTCAATGCCTGCCCCTATGTATTCAGCCCTGAGATACCAGGCAATAGGTTACATGGCTAGAAAGTAAAGCAGTGGTGACAACGGGCAACCCTGCCTCGTCCCTTTCTCCAGTTCCCACGCCTCTGAGATGTATCTCCCCGTTTTGACCCTAGCAATCGGTCTAGTATACACTAGCTGTACCCACTTAATATATATCTACCCAAACCTACGCAGAGTTGCGTAAAGTCAGTCCCATCTTACGGAATCAAATGCTTTAATGCGTCCAATGTGGCTATGGCTCATGGTGTGTCCCAGGATGCTGTACTATCTATCACGTGATGCACTCGTCTCAGATTCCAGGACATACTGTGTCCTGATATATAGCCCGTTTGATCTGGCAGCACCAGGTTATGTATCACTTTTTTCATCCAATCAATTTGCAAGTATAGATGTGAGTATTTTGCTATCTTTGTTAAGCATTGAGAGGAGCCTGTAAGAGCTACACTCCTCAGGAGGCTTGTGGGGCTTAAGAAGTGGTATAATGATGGATTCCCTCAAGCTCAATGGGAGAAGCCCCGCCTCATAGGAATCATTAAAGGTGCTAAGCAAATGAGTGGCCAATTCTTGGGCATATTCCTTCTAGAATTCACTGCGGAACCCGTCTGATCCCAGTCTCTTCCTTGTCGGCTGGGTTACATTTGTGCTTTGTATATCTTCCAGGGAGATAGGTGCTTCTAAGCTATCCCTCACCTCCTGCCTCAACACTGGGAGTACTAACTCGTCCAGCACTTCCTCTAAATACGCCCTTGGTGTGCTAGGATCTTCCTAATATAGGTTTTGGTAAAATTCCAGAAATGCGTCGTTGACGCCCTTTTGAGTGTGGCACAAATCCTGTCGCTTCGTGTATATTAAGTTTATGGGCCTTGTTTATCCTTATTTTTGCACAGCCATGCTAGCAGGCATCTGGGTTTATCCGCTTCTATGTGTTGCCTGTCAGTATATTTTACAAAACTGTATTTGCCCAGTCCCTCCCAACATTCCATGCATGTTTGTCTTAGTTCAAAGACCCGTGCATTCTTGTCCGGTAACTGCCCTTGAGACTGTTCTAATTGTCTCAAGCTTTCCTCTGCGGAGAACAAATCCCTGTTAATGCTTACTTGGACACTGTGTGATCCTGCTATGGCCTTCTCCCTGATCACTACCTTCAATGCCTCCCTCCCAGAAGGTCCCCGCACTTGGGACACTTCTCTTATTTTGCAAAACATAATCAGTGATACCGTCTTTGATGCTATTACGGAATGGGGGGGTCTTGCAGTGACTAGGGATTGGAGCTCTAGAGGGCACATATTGCCATTGCAGACTGAGCGGGGCATGATCCAACATAACTCTACCTTTATACTGAGCATGCGTGATGAGGTGGGCTAGTTCCTGTCCTATGAAGAAGTAATCTATTCTTGTGTGCACTGCATGTGGATCCGAGTAGTGCAAGTAGTGTCTGGTGTCCATATGAAGAGCTCTCCAAGCATCCACTAGGGCGAAAAAGTCTAGGAGTTTCTGAAGCGTCTTAGCAGGCAGCGCGGGTCTAGTATATTTAGTGTCTGATCTGTCCAGGAGAGGGTTTAGCGTGCAGTTGAGGTCACCTCCCCATATTATGTTGCTATTCCTATAAGGACACAACCTGGGGCATAGGGTTTGGATGAACAAGGCTGCTCCATGGTTGGGGGCATAAGTGTTGACCAGACATGTATCCACATGTTCAAGGCAACCCTATACTACCACCAGTCTACCCTCATTGCCGTTTTAACGTGGGTGACCTTAAAGGGTACTGAGGATGCGATTCATATCAGGACTCCTCATGCATAAGCCGAGTATGTGGAGCCCAGGACACGCCCCCACCCCATTTACTTGCCAGCAGTATTTGCTTCTCAGCCGTGAGATGTTTCTTGCTTTGTTTGTCTGTTTGTTTGTTTGGTTCTTTGTTTGTATTGCGTGCCAGACCCAAAGTTATCAGGGCGTAGAGGTTCCAAGGATATTCACAGCTTGGGTTACACAAGTTAATTACACGAGGCAAGCAAATATGTACAGTGGCAGGCATAGGTAACAGGTGCAAAATTTACAATCAGAGGTTACGAGGAAATTCACAGCTTGGGTTACAGAAATACATTTCACGAGGCAAACAAATATATACAGAATCTTACAATCAGGAGTAGCCACTTTGGTAGGGAGTGCTATATTAGAGCAGAATGGCAGCATCGTAACAGACTAGGTGCAGATTGGTGAAGGAGACCTAATGATCTGTTGACTTAAGCCAATTGATACAGTTAAATCTAAAGTTCTGGTATGATTGATCTTCCCGGAGAGAGGGCGGCAGGAAGTTCCATAGCTGGGCCGCTCTGACAGGAAAGCTACTACCTCCCACTTTAGAAAGTTTAAATCTGGGAATGCAGAGGCAATTGGAGTTGATTAGTCTAGAGGGTCAGATGGATGTCCTTATGTGAAATCTCGCAGATACATAGCTGGGAGCAGCATTGTTCAGCGATTTATGAATCAGTGATGCTGTTTTAAGTTGGATTTTGTCGTTTGTCGAAAGCCAGTTGTTTTGTCGCCTAATCTCAGATACATGATCTCTCCTAGCTACACCGAGGGCTGTTCTAAGGGCATTATTTTGGAGGGTTTAGATTCTCCTGATGATAGTTTTATTGGAGCCAATGTAAAGGGAGTTGCTATAATCCAACCGGGACAGAATGAGGGCTTTGGCCAAGATGATGCAACTGTGTTGGAAAGAAAAGGTTTGCCGGTTCTGATAAGTTTACAAGTATAGGCGGTGTCCTAGTTTTTTGAGGTTAGTGTGGGTACCCAGGATGATGAGCTCTGTTTTGTCATCATTCAGGCATAGACCTGTGAGTTGCCATCCATGCCTGGATGATGAGGTAAACTCTATTCACCAAGTCCAAATCCTTAACATAATCCCCTGAAAGTGGGAGGAGAATCTGAGTATCATCCGCATAATTGGTGTAGGTGATACCAGGATTATCCAGATCATCGAAACGGGGCTTAATGAATCCGTTGTACAATGTGGGAGGGACGCAGGAACCCTGGGGCACCCCACAGGTAATGGGAATAGGGTCTGCAGCATGGCTATGTCCACTTTGCATCTCTTGAGGAATGAGTGGACCCTATTCCTTTTCACATAGGCATTCAATCCCCTCACATTCCATGTAAGGAGATTTACAGTTCCAGCCATTGGCTTTTCTACCCCACTGATGGGCTAATCCGCCCTAACTCAAGGCCCATCCCTACCTTTTTCATATGAGGTGTTCCGAACAAAGGTGCTCTGTTACCAATCTTTATTGATCTACGTGCAGGCAAGCCCCTCCCCAACAAAACCTTCCCAACAATAAACAACTGCCCAGCTGCGTTCCCGTTGCTCAAGCATGCCCACGTCTCGCCTTCACATCAAGCCGGCGTGCAAGTGCACAGCGGATAGGCACAAAACGAGTGCCCCCCAAAAAAAGGAACGTACATTGCTGACCGATTGTGGAGCTCTGCCATGTACAAAGAAGGCAAAGAGTTTGCAAGTGCCAAAAGTATGTTCCAGGGTGAGTCCCACTCCTAGCAAAAGTCTTGAGGGTTCCACCCAGCAGTAGAGTCGCCGGAGCCCTGCATCGTACCCTGGTCTCTTCTAGAGTACCCTTGATACTCCTAGTCACTGATTGCGTGGAGCTTCCTTTATGTCTCTCTTCGTCGTCGTCTCCCTCTTTACCACCAGGGCATATCGTCTCTCTATCCATCCATGCCTGCGCATCCTGCGGAGGGTCAAAGAACCAGGACCTGTTTTTATGTATAATTTTGAGTCGTGCAGGGTAGATCAGCATATACGTCAGGCCTGCTGCTCAGAGCCTTGATTTGGCCGCTGGGAATTGCGCCTGGTTTTTCTGTACTTGGAAAGTGTAGTCGGGGTAGACCAGCAAATCTGCCGAAGCCCTTTTCAGTTTGCCCCCTTGCCTGGAATAGGCCAATATTTTTCTCCCTGTCCTTATAGTTCAGAACCTTAGCTATGATCAGCCTTGGAGATGCTCCTGGTGGAGGGTGCCTGGTCAATGCCCTGTGTTCTCTCTCGATTGTGAATCCCTGCATGAGGTTTCTGGGCCCAATTACCTGGAGTAGCATGTTCTCAATATAAGATGTAAGGTCAGCGCCCTCTTCTCCTTCCGGCAGGCCTAGTATGTGAATGTTAATCCTTCTGGCGCGCTGTCATGGTCATGAAGTCAGGGGCACAGGCATGCAGGGGTCGCATGCACAGGAGACCTGGGTGGACACTGTCTTGGCGCTTTTGGCACCAGGCTCATAAACAAAAGTAAACAAGAACATCCATTGAACACCAAAAAGCTTTTATTATGGACATAGCACTTCAGATGCATTAATTGAACATTCCATCCATTAAGCAGGATGCATTAACCTTAAACATTCCATCCATTAAGCAGCCCCAAGTGCGTTCTTGGGTGTGGCTGCTAATGGATTGCCTTCACACGTGCTCACTCTCTAGGAGTGGCAGGGTGTGGCTGGTGAGCCAGCCCTAATGTGCGTGCCCATGATCTCAGCTATATAAGCTGCCCCGATCCTCAAGACAGATGCTTCATGTTATTCTGCACTTGCAAGCAGCGTAACGCTCACCGTCGCCTGAGGTCAGACTTACCTTTGAATATCCTGCTTTCTGGAAATCCTGCTTCCTGCCAGCATACTTACCAACTGGGGGAAGCTGTTCTTACCTGTACATCTCTTCGGCGAACCAAGTATTCATCTTAACACTTTCCGGAAGGCCAAAATCTTCATCTTGGCACCACAGCACGACACGCTCCATCGTCGACAGCAACGCCTGCAAGGAAAAACAGAAGACCAGGTTAGACATCGAAAAAACAGTCCGTTTAAGGTTGCGCTTCGCCATACTTCACGCTTTTCCTTAAACATCACTTACCTGCTGTCAAACATTGCGGTAGCATCCATCTTCCATCCGGCCGCCTCTGGCGTCTCAAGGCTGCATTGAGGCTGCATTTCCATCTAAGGGAAGAAAACAGAAGAGAGACCGTTTTTTGCGGGCATAAATAGGAGCAACATATAAACAAATTAAACAGAACGAACAGCATCACAAGAGCTCAAGAAAGACTTAACATTCATAAGGAGAAGCATAGTCGCAGCTGGACTGGACTAATCCTTATCAGGGATCAGTGAAGGAACTAAATCCCACTCGACGCGCCCCTGCCAGAAGTAGTAGGACGGAGAGCTTATCTTCCATAATTCACAGGTGAGCTTTATGGGCCGGCGTATGCTCACAGAAACTGTACTTTGCGGTGAAGGGTTGGAGAGGTACAACAATCACAGATTGGCGCACTCACACACTCTTATGTCCACGCAGGAGCAGTATCACCACGTACCACCGCTCACAGCTTTTCTACTGAGGGAGAGGCCTGAAGGGGGTGATTCAAGTTCAGGGAGGGCTGCAACCGTGCCCCACCGCCTCCGCAGAGACCAGGTGAGCGTAACACACGCCCCTCTGCTTCTTCCACTCTGTTTTCCAGGAGGCTGACCTTCTGCTGCAGCACATGGACGTCCGAATGAGTCTCTCGGAGCACTCCTGTATTCTCCTTTGTTTGAGTCTCCAGGATAGCAGTGCGCTCCGCTAAGTTTCTCACATCCTGGCGCAGCAATCCGACATCTAGATACACTGCTGCAATCCATGCCTAACGAGGCTTTCAAATCCGCTATTGCCAGCATCACCTGGTTATGCAGCTCCATAGTCTTGCACCCCTTCCCCTGCGCCGGTTCCATGTCTCCTCCAGGAACCTGTTGTTTGGCCCCGGTAAAGCTGTCTAGCGTGGGCTGACTTGATTTTGTCTTGGCAGACTTGGGAGGCATCCAGCCTGCTGAATTCTTAGTGCTTGATAGCGCTTTCTTATTACCCCGAGCCCCTACTATGGGTGCATGGATGTGGGTATCCATATGTTACTTGAGGCTAAATCCTGACAGGATCCCTTCGTATATGTAGCAACTGTAAGGCTCACATAACCCTCCAGTCACAATTGCTACCCCATGTGCCTCAGTAGCCTTGAAGCTGTGCGCCGTCGTGATGCCAATCCCAAGATTCTGCTCCCCCAGGCTTTTGCCTGAGACTTGTCCTGGTGCTGCACCAAGTGTGGCTGCTGTGCACAAGTCTATTTGCTTTGGCAAGGAGATTTTTTTTGTAAACAATTTTTATTAACTTTTTTTTTTAACAACAGTCAATCTGTTACATAAAAACAAACTTAGCAGTATATGTTATACATTTTACATAGCACGTGTCATGTTTAAACCATAGCCGCAAAAAACCCCTTTACCCTCCCCCACAACATGAGCCTATTCCATTTCGCCATCCGCCATATCCTCTAGGGATGCGCCTTCTTCCGTGTCTCGGGAGGTATCATCTCCACTTGGACTTTCCTGGGTAGACCCCAATAATGTGGCCACTAAATGCCTCCAGGCCGTCAATGTATCTGCCTCTTCATCCCCTCCTATATTAGCTGCCTCAGTTCATACTGCCGTTTCGGTTTCTGGCCATTTTTTAAGATCATTCCACCAGACCTCTATCTTGGGTCTATTGCATGCTTTCCAGCCCATGGCAATTCTAGGCATAGCGAGTATATAAGCCAGGTCTTTCAGTTTACTAACATGTTTTAGCTTGCGTGGTCTAGGGAACCCTCCCATCATGCATGCCCATACCGATTTCACCACTAGCGTAATACCTTTCTCTGCCAGGCGGTGGGCTACTTTTTTCCAGAATACACCAATTTCTGGGCACGCCCAGAACATATGTGTCATGCCAGAATTTACTTCTCCGCACTTGGGACATGTTTGTATTCCTGCATTCGTAAACCGGGCTATCTTTTGGGGGGTCATATACGCTCTGTGAGTTGCATATAGCTGGATTTGTTGCCGCCTTGCATTTCTGGACACTTTTTTTATGGTACCTTTCAGCTCTCTCCCACTGCCCATCATTCATACTTTCTCCCACTTCTTCCTCCCATTCCCGTCTTAGCTGGAACACTTCCTTCCCCACCTTAGTCATCAGCAGTTCGTAGATCCGGGAGACCTCATGCCCTCCTTCTGCAATGTCATATATTGTATCTATGGCTGTGTCCAGTTGGTCTTCTAGCATTATCTCAGGCCATGTTTTCCTAACCCGTCGCACCGTCTAGTGTATGTGATATATTGCCCAAGATGTAGGCCTGTATCTTCTACCAGTACGTTAAATTCCAGTATGTTCCAGTCTTGCCATATATCTCCCAGTGTTGCAATCCCCACCGGTTCCCAATATCTGCATATCATCTGTCTCATTTGTGCGTCCCCATTGGTCAGTGCTACTAGCAGGACCTGCAGGGAGCCCAGGGTCGGGCTTTCCATGGCCTGACAGGCCTTCCGCCATATATGCCATCCCAGTTCGAACATTCTCGGGCACCCCTTTAGTTAAGCTTTGGGCAGCCATATCCATTCTTTCAGAAAAAATGAAACACAGTCTGACCCCAGCAATCTGGACTCAGCTGTTGAGTCTTCAGATAGCTACCTGGCCACGTATTGTAGCTGGCTGGAACAGTGGTAGATCTCGAAATTGGGAAGTTTTATGCCACCTTCATCGTATGTATTCTGTAGTTTCCACAGGGCTATTCTATTCCTAGTATTATGCCAGATGAAACCTCTGCATATGCTCTGGAGTTTGACAAAGAACCGCTTAGGTATCAAATATGGTATGTTTCCGAAAAAGTGTATCAGCCTAGGTAATACCACTATTTTCAACAAAGCCACCCTCCCCACCATAGCCAGTGGAAGCTTAGCCCAGAATATCATGCTGTTCTCAATGTTTGCTACTGCCTTTTCTGTATTATATTTGTGTTCATTCTCAACAGCATGGTAGATGTCTATTCCCAGGTATTTGAATGTATCAGTCTTCCAGGGTATTTGTAGAATGGGTAGGTGCTCTCGTGGAATCCCTTTATATCTCCCTATGGGGAATATGCATGATTCTTTAGGGTTGATTGCAATACCTGAGAGTGATGAGAATCGCTCCATTACTTCTAGGATGTATTGCAGGTTTTCCTCCGGGTATCTCAAATATAGCAACATATCGTCTTCATATAAAGATATTAGATGTGGCCCTCCTTTAGTGAATATCCCCACCTCTTCGTACCGTTGTCTTAAATATATAGCTAAGGGTTCTAGTGTTGGCAAGGAGAATTAACAGGATAGTACTGCCTGTGCTACTAGTATTGTGCCGGAATGTAGCTTAGGCACTGTCTTGCATTGCCTGGGGGTCTCAAAAGCTGTTTATCGTTTTCACCGCATGGCCTGGGTCCTAATGCTCAGGGCATTCATCCAGTCCTCTATACATAAGGAATCCTCAGTGCCCGGGGAGCCCAAGGGCTGCTTTTCATTTTTCACTGCGCAGCCCGGGTCTCTTTGTCCCAAACACACATCCGATCATCTTTACATGAGGATTCCAAGCATTTTCAGGACTGTAGCTGCGAAATCCCCACAGCGCTGGTACTCACACCAGGGTTTTAAAAGTTCAATCCCACTTCACCGCTGCGCGGCCTAGGATGACCGGCGTATGACCTTGCCCTCCTTTCTCCCCCCACATGGAGCTTGGACCATCAGGGAATGTAGCACGGCACTTGCCTTATGTGCAAAGTCAGGTCCTCCGCGCTGGAGGGAGTCCGGTGGCGCTCCTCCCTTCATGTATGCTCCGGGCCACGGCGCGTTAGTTCTCCGTCAACCGTCGGCTTAAGAGAGAACCCTTCTGCTGCTTGCCTCGGCAACCACGTCCTCCACTGCCCTGCCGCTGCTCCTCAAATGTGTTGCAGGCTCCTTGTGGCCTCCAAGCCTCAGCATCCCGTCCACCTTCACTCCACCCTTGCGGTCACCATTTTAGTTGAAGGCTCCTTCAGCGGTCCCACACTGTTGCGCACTGCAGCCCTTCACTAACGCCGATTCCATTCTCTGCTTCACGGCTGGGCACTCCAACAGTATTCTCCCACTTCCTCACCCGTTTCCAGCAACGTTTTTATCGTTGCACTTGCCAATCATATGGATCCTTCAGGATCAGACGGGAGAAGTCTACAGAGGCGACCTACTCCATTGGCTGCAAGCCATGCCCCCCCAAGTCCAGGATAGTTCTACAGATCTTTGGGCTGCCCTTCCCCCAGTTCAAGACAGTTCCATAAAAGCTTGGGATTCCCTTCCCCAAGTTCAGGATAGTTCCACAAAACCTTGGGATACCCTTCCCCAAGTTCAAGACAGTCAATTTATACTTATTCTCAATCTTGCAATGTTCAAAAAACAGCTCCAAATCAACTTTACTCTCCTTTTTGTTTTTTTTTTCCAGTTCAATCAGATTGCTTTTTCTTGGTCTAGGCGCAGTTGTCAGACCGCAAGGTCCACCCATTACAGGTCACGCAACCAGGAACCCTAGATTCTCTATCCCACACAGGTTCTTCTGTATCTGTACCTGTGTGAAGGTTCACACTCACTTGGATTCCCCTTGTCAGCCTCTTGTCTTTGCATGAAGATTCACATTCACTTCTCTTCCCCTTGTCAGTCTCTTGGCTTTACCACAATGTTTCACATATCCTTTGCCAGTCTTTGGCCTTGACACACTGTATTTATGCAAAGTTTGCCTTGCAATGGTTTTGTTCGCTTCACCACCTTGCTCTCATGCTCTCTCGCAATCTTCCATGCTTGCTTTGTTCTGTGTTTTAAATGGCTCGCACTTCGCTTTCAAATAGGCAGCATCTGGGTTTCACATACACTTGTCATCAGGTCATAACTTTGCCAAAAGATTTCATTTAGTTCGGGAATCAGTATCTGTGAGCTATTACTCTGCCGCTTCCAGATTATATTGTCCTTAATTCTCTCCCAACCCATGGCTTTGGGTTTGTTTCATCGTGCATATGTTTTTTTCATTCATTCAGCATTCATTTTGGGTTCCCCACAAACCCCAGGAGCCGAGTGATTTTCCCTTTTCACTCACCGGTCCCTGGCATCTCCCCAGGGCAGATATGCTTTAGATTTTGGCTCTGCCTGTATGTTTTGCTTTAACCGCACGTCCTGCACGCACTTCGGTTTCTCTCCGTCTCTCGCCGGCAGATCTGATTTCTCCGCGGATGCTGACGGTCATCTTGTTTCTTTCTTCTGCGTTCGCAGGTCTGGCTGCCAACCTCCGACCATTGAGGTTCCTACACCTGTGGCCTTCTCGCGGCCTGCCTGGGCCTGGGCTCCACAGTTCCTTGGGGTCATCTGCCAGCATCCTGGCTCTCCTGCAGGTCCCACCTCGGCTGACTCCTTGCATACATGATTCCCTGCTGGTCTGGATGCAGCTGTTCTCCTCCCTTTTCATACACCTGCAATCACTTGACAGGCTTCAGGTGTGAGTTTCAAATTGTAATTGCATGGTTGCAATTGGTGGAGCACTTGGGACATGCCTGTCCTTTACAACACTCTGCCAGTCTCTTCCTCGTCTCAGTACTCGAGTGGTGAAATGACTTACTAGTGTTCACTACTCCTATGTCACTTCTTCCTCCTCCTAATACTATAGTGGTGAAATGACTTACTAGCGTTCACTACTCCTAGTTGTCTCTTCCCCGCGCCAATACTATAGTGGGTTGAATAAGGGAAAATGAGGGGAGATGTTTTTCAATAGCCCACAAAGGCTGCTGCAGGGTTAGGTTGGTTCTTACAAGGGAAAGGGGGATAACATGTCTCACTATTAACCCTCCTCTTTTCCACCCTCTTTCTGTGGCTCCCAGATTTATAGTATCTTCTGACGTTATCCTGGCTAGAGGGAAAGGGGTAACAATAGCCCAAAAAGGCACCTGGGATTATGGGCTCATCGTGGAATGGGAAGGGGGAGTATTGAGTCTACCCCAGGGATGTCCCCTCCCCAATCGCCAAGGACCCTCCACCCAGGTGATCCTCCTTTGCTTCTCCACCCCCAGGATCAGGATCCAAAAGTGATGGCCTTTCCCTGGCCACCTGAGAAGAGGACCCATGGGGAGTAGGTGTGAGGACGCCCTTAGGTTTCTCACATAAGGCCATTTCCAGACCCTGCAGAGGAAAACATACTCGCATATGAACTATTCCCTTTGAGTAAGGCTGATTCTTTGTACCTGAAACGTCTGAAAGGAAAAGGGGAAGACAAGGTTGTACAAGTGTCTAGTCAAAAACCCATACACCATTAATGCTGGGATACTATAATGTCTAGGATGACTGTGTTGTTGGGAGAAATTTGAGAAACCAAATGTGCCTGCATTGATAAAGGTGGATTGAAAGAAAGAAGGAAAAAAGTACTTTTGAAGGGTGAAGTGGCCCTTATTGAATACCAAACTAACTGATAGATATGTTTAACACGTTTAGAAAGCTGATGAAGTACTATGAAGGGTGCAAGGAGCAAATCTGAAAAACAAGTTAATGAAAGGCTGGTTTGAATACGCCATCAAGGTAAAGCAAGTGATGAGCATTGAAAGATAAAGAATTAACCTTTATGAATAAAATGAAAAGCAAGTAATGAGCACTTATGAAGATTGTGAAAGCAAGGTGGTGGATGGGAGTGTTAAGGAGAATTCTCATAATGGCTGATTTCCCTTACCCAATGATTCCCACAGCAGCTTTGCTGGATTTCTACGGTTTATTTTTTCCACCTGGTAAGAGTGTGAGCCTTTTTCCCACTGTTACATGTATTTTCCTGTGTGTGATTTTACCATTTGTGTGATCTTGGGCTCTGGAGCCTCACCTACTCCATGAGCATCATTCTTTTGTGTGTTACACAGCAGTGACACAGGGTTGTCTTTTACACTTCCCACTGACTCAATTTTTCTGGGACTGACTACTGTCTCCCAGAAACATGTAAAGGTGCCATTAACTTTATGTAGTCCCTTTAAATCACAGACCCAGTACACCCCACCTTACATTGAGTATTGGAAAGGGTTAATTCTTATCCCTTTTTGTCTGTTTCTCTTGGAGCACTGTTTCACTCCCTTTTCCTCAAGACGTGGCTGGTGACAGTGGTAACTAACCTATTTTTTATACCGCGGTTATCTTAAATAACCATGATATTGTTTTAGGCCATTTTATTAGCCTCGAACATAAACCCACTTGACCAAATATATTTTATTTCGGCTCCGGCTGGGTTTATTCGCCATTTCTTTTTGTTAAAGTCTTTCTCGTGTTTTACTCAGCGTGCGAAACCAAGTTTGGTCCCTTTGTTTGCCGTCTTTTCGCAGGCTTCTGCACAGAAGCCCTCCTTAAGGCACCTGAAAGTCTGGGTGGGTAGGATGTGATGGAGGGGTCTTAGTCACCCAAGTCGCACTCCTGTTTGATTGACTGGGTGACTGTCCTTGCCAGGACAGCCACCCTGCTGTGTGATTGACAGCTAGGCTGTGTGAACGGGAGAAAACTGCATAAAAAGCAGGTCTCTGGGACTGGAGAGGCAGAGTCGCCACTGGAACGAAAGAACCAACGGGGAGCTGACAGAAGAGGACCCCTACAACGACTGAAACGCCCGGTGAAGCCCTGCTGCAGGTCCGAATCTCCAGAATCCGATGACGGAGAAGATTCTCCAGGAATCTTCTTCCCTTGAGCTGGTGGGACCAACCATTTCGCCCAAACTTCAAGCTAGGACCCCTCCTCTGGTCGAATTCACCGTACAGAGCTACAGTGGGCCGGATAGCCAGGAAGATTGGACCCTGCTTGGGTTTTAAGGAGCGCAGCTTTTATTCGTTGTTTCGCTCTGCTGCTGGTTTCTTCCCTGAGTAGTGCAGACCCTTCCAGTCTTCCTACTTCTTGTCAGTCCGACAGTCGCTTCAGGAACCGTGAGCCTGCAGGAACTACCAGGAACGTCCGCCTCAGCTACAGCTTCTTCTCTGTTTTAAGGTACTGTGCAAATCCGGTTGTTTGTTTCGCTCAACCGCGGTGAAAGTGTTTGAAATCTTTCTCCAATCCGAGGGCTTGTCCTTCTCTTCTCTTTGAACTAACTTTTCTGCCAACCAACCTCGTCCGGAACCCGTGGCACAAATCTTACTGCAAACTACCCTGAACCATGTGATCTTGAGCAAAAGACTTTTGACCTATTGACTTTGGCCCTAAGCCTTTTCTATCTGATGCTATCACTGTAGTTGCTCTTGCTTAATTGCCCTGAGTACTTACCTGTTGGTGTGGTTCAATTTCTATTAGCTTTGCCTTTCCCTCCTTTTTAAATTGCTGGAGTGCCATTTTGCTCCCACTTCATTTTGTGAGCTTAACTTGTCTGGAACTTATTGGGAGTGGTGTGGTTTATTAAGAGTGTGATTTTTAAACTGCTTTACTTTAGTGAAATGTTATATAACTGATGAGTGAATAAATGTATATTCTTTTATTTGGAAACTGTCAAGACTTGATGGTCGTGTAGGCAATGATACCTCTGTCCCCAAGTTCCACTCGAGCAAACAATCAATATACTGCTCGAGCAGCCCTTGAGGCCACAGGTGGTGAATGTCGTCAGCCGGAACCAGGAATGCCGGAAGATGTCCCCCCGACCACTGTAAGGCAAACACGCGGGTTAGATAACAAATACACCCTGTACACAATCCTTAATGTTTATCTACAAGGGAGCTTACCCTGATTGGTTGTTTGGAAACCAATGTTGATGTGGGGTGTTTGTCTGAGGGAACCGGCAGGGTTGACGACAAGGTAGCAGCCTGGCAATGCACTTGAAGGATGGAATCACCACCTGATACGGAACCTGGTACTGTGAGCCAAACAATATGGCACGTGATCCAGAGAGCAGAGTTTAAATCAAGGGGCAATCCAATTGCAGTCCAGGAGGGAAGCCGAGGTCATGTCCAGGGGGAGCGGTTCAAGACAAGATACCAAACAAGGGAAATCCAAGAAGCAGTCCGTGGGAGTAGCCAAGGTCAAAGCCAGAAGGAAGCAGGTCCAGGCGAGGTATAAAAGGGGAAGCGGGTCGGAATCCCAGGGCAAAATCCAAGATCAAGAAGCAGCGCCAAGTCCGTAGTCCGTAGTCCAACCAAGATCAGCTGTGAAGCGCGGATGGGAGTTTGCGCGTCGCTTTTGAACGCTCGCTCCAGTGATCACGTGGCTCACACACGTGATTGGCGCACACGCGATTGGACGCGTGGAGGAAGAGCATCCAAGTGCCGGCAGCGGAGACGCGGAATGCCTGTGGCGCGTCTCCACGGCAAGCGCCAATGCAGAAATGGAGAGCGAGGCATAAACCAGCGCCACTGAGTTCGGCCAGCCCCTTGTCGGCAAACCTGAAGGTGAGGATGTGCAATGGTGTGTGTGGAGACTTGCTGTGCTCTATGTCTCTGCCGTGTACTGATGGAATTACGGGGTGCAACAGGAGGGCTTGTGGATGTGGATGGGGGCGTGACAGAAACCTTGAGTCAGTGTTTGTTTGAATCATAGTAATTGCTGTCCTTTGTGTAACTATTTGATACTGTTCACTTGCTCTTGAGATAAGTCTGGCTGCTCAGCCATCGCTACCACTTTTACTGTGTAGTACAGGCTTGTACCGAAGGTGAATTTGTACTTGTAGTCTTAATTGTGTGTGGTGTTCTCAAAGGGTACTGCATTTAATTCTGCCTAACAGAGCGTGAGCACCACAGAGTGAGTTGTGTGTAAAAACAAACCGTGGCAAAACCAAGAGACTGTCAAGGAGACGCCAAAGTGAATGTAAACCAGAGCCCAGGTAGGTGCAGGGAAAGAGAAACCTGTGTGGGCAAGAAAGCCTAGGGTTATATTGCCCACACAGTGACCTGTAATGGGTGTACCATGTGGTCCGACAACAGCGCCTAGACCGAGGATACCCTTTCTGGAAAAGCCAAGGAAAATAAAGATAAAGCATCTCCACTTGTGAAATTCATTGCTGCAGTGAATGCAAAAGATAGCAATCTGTATACACTTGTTGAAGAGCTTGAAGCATTGTTACCTGGAATGGGTTTTGAGAATTAAGAGACTTGAACTGATTGTGAGCTGGTAAGCTGGAAGAGTTGACGTCTTGGGGAAGGGAAACCCAAGACTTTGTGAACTGTGTTGTCGCCTTGGGGAAGGGAACTCTGAAGCCTTTTTTGGAGCTGTCTTATCTTCTTGGGGAAGGGAATCCCAAGGTCTTTTTGGAAACAACCTTGAACTATTGGAAGAGAAACTATTGGAGGAGAACCCTGAGACTTATGGAAATGTGTTGTCACCATAGGGAAGGGAACCCTAAGGCCTTTTTGGAACTGTGTTGTCTTCTCAGGGAATGGAACCCCAAGACTTTTGGGGACTGTTTTGAATTCGGGGAAGAGGAGCTGGAAAGAAAGCCAAGAGCTGGACGAAGCTCAGAACTTTATTTGGAACACTATTTCTTTTATTGCCGACATCCCTGCACATTGTTTAGCTTTAGTTGTGAGGGCAAGTATAGGTTTTGGACACAGACAGACTTTTAAGTTGAACTTACTGACTCGAACTATGCTGAGTTTCTTTAGGTAGGAAAATCCCAGTTTAGCATAGGGCAAGTTAGGCCTTACACCATCCTGACATTTAAGTTAATAAAAGTATTATTTTGAATCCTGAATCTGTTGTCTGTGTCTGGCTTCGTCATCTGCCAAACTTGTAATGAGACCCTAAGTCTTTTTGATCACCTGCCAGACGTATTGTGACATATAACATTCCCCATACAACAGGGCCTTACTGCACAGCCATTAGAGACATATACCATGAGACGTTAGCGCCAAAGTGTTTTTTTTTGTAAATATTACTGTATGGCAGTCTGCTCTGTGTCCGATTCCTGATTTGGTTTCATGATCTTGCATAATCTCTTTCACTAGATTAGGCTACGGTCCACCACCCTATCTGTGTTTGTTGCTCTCCAAAGTATTGAAGAAAGGGGATGGGGCATAGGAGTATGATAATATTCCATTGTAGTGACTACTGTACCCTTAATCTGTAGTCCTCGTTCCTCTATGCTCCCAACCACCCTTCCTGCTAATACTTTTATTTTTAAACACTTTATCTTTCATTTTCTTAACAAACACTTGTTATGCAATCAACATCTGGGTATAAACAATTAGCTTGTGATATCACTGTGTCCATTTACATAATTTCCAGGTAGAGCACAAATAGCAACTAACAGTCCCCCATCCATTATTGGATACCAGCATCACCCTCACTCTCTTTCCCCACCCCCCCTTGTTCAAAGATCAATAACGATATTCTGTCCAACTGGTCACTCTATGGCAGTCATAAAATTCGAGCCTTCGTCCAACTTGTCCCAAATTTCATGCTATACTGTATACCACGACTTGTTTCCTCCCGTTGGAAACACTTGGTCCCTCAAATCCATTTTGGCCTTCCCCCATTTGCATATTACCCTGCGCCAATCCCCTAACCTTGGTGCACCCTGCACCTCCCACACCATAGCAGTTGCCCACTTAGCTAAAAACCTTATTCCCCGCACTATCTGAGAGCTGTTCCCCCACATCTGTTTCCCATTTTAGACTCAATTCTCCTGCCTTAGTGTCACATTCATCCCTATTCACTGCAGGTCCGAGGCACTCTTCCCCCCTTCAGCTCCTTTCCTGATAATACTTAGTCATCAGGCAGTTAGGGCCTAGACAGATGTAAAAGAGCTGACTCATGCATCTGAGGGTGGACCCTGTAGGTGCGGGCTATGGCATTTGACTAAAAGGATGACTATATGTTTTGTGCTGGCCAAAAAAGGCCCTGGTGCCTTCCCTGTGGACCACGACTCCCAAAATGATGGTTCAAAGGAGTCGAATAGTCACTACGGTGAGTAGCTTGTTCTTTTTGCTATTCAAAGAATAATTTGGTATCTTATGCAGACAAAGCAATACTTTAGATACATTAGGCTATTTAAAGATGGATTGATAAAGCAAGAATGTCTTTTAACATTATACGTTTAAGTCTTTTTCAGATCTATGTCTAAGATGTGTTGATCATCTGGTCAGGCAACCGGACCCAACTTGATGACTAAATAGCATGGATTATCTGTTGAATTCCAATTTAAAATGCTCCATGACATGCAGTCAACTTGAGATTGCTATTTTTAGATCTACTCATTAAAGTTTAATACATTTCCTTGATAAAATCATAAATTGACAGCGAAACAGCAACCAGAATTGGAAGTAATTAAGTAGAGTGATGTAATCAGGTAAATGTTGTAATAAAAGTTTGTAATAAACTGTGGGCCTCATTACGACTTTGGAGGCAGCCATGCCCTTATTAAGGGCATGGCTGCCTCCAAAATTGGGTCTGGGTCCGCGTTCCCTGAATGTGGAATTACCTTGGCCATTCCGAGTTTGTAGGGCCCGGTAATTCCTCCTTCAGGGAACCCGGGCCCGGACCTTCCCCATTTCCATTTGAGTCCCCATAGGGCTCAATGGGAATGGGTGCGGGAGCTAACAACGGGCCGATTACGACCGGCCCTTTGCTAGCTAACTGGTCCCCTCGCGTGACCCGCTCTGGACGTCTGGTAAAACCAGACATCCACATCGGGTCCCGCGAGGGAACCTCGAAATATTGCGGAATGGGTTTAACGGCACTAGCAGCGCCTGTTAACCCATTCCGCAATTGTTGTAATGAGGCCCTATATGTTACAAATAAAAATAAATAAATAAATAAAGTTTATCAGCGACAACTGGCAATCACACTACACCGGAAAACTCACCCACAGAAACACTATTCTTCATTTCAAAAGACAACACCCCACTAGTCTTAAGGCCAACATACCATTTAGTCACTTCCGTAGGGCTAGGAGCAATTGTACCAGCATATCAGAATTCTACGCAGAAGCTGAAATTATAATGAACTATCTACTTCAAAGAGGATATTTAGAAAAGTTGCTAAAAAGATCAATGAAGAGCGCAGGATATTACCATTGCAAGACCCTTCTGGAATAGAAGAGTAAACCAGATAATACAAAACTGGTTTCTGCCATTACCTATGGACCTAACAGTAATAAAATCAGCAACTTGATATTAAGAAATTGGAAATAATTAAATCTGCACAAACCAATGAAATTAAAACCATTGTTTCCCTTTAAAAAGTGCAAAAACCTGAAGCAACTCTTGTACACGTCACCAGACATCAAGATAAACAAATTGTTGATCTATGTAGCCAGTTAGGTTTGGTCGTAATTATTGGGCACTTACCTTGTGGAAGATGTGTTGCATGTAAATTTACTGTGAGGAACCAAGAATGAGGCACAGACCCAGAGGAATCATGGTGAATGGTATACACTTTTATTAAATTATAAAGGGGGTTGAAAAATGCCTGACTCTCTCTAATCTATGCGGAATGTTCCTACCTCAGCCGAAAACAAAGGGTCTGTCCTGTGTCAAGATGTCCAAAGCAAAAATGGCCTGTGTCTGAAATCCTATCCTAGCCCTCTCATTCTAAAAGTAACTCTAAGGTGTTTTGGGTAATATCTTTGGCTGGAAAGTGCACAAATGTACAAGTTCAACAAAAAGGTAACACCAACAAAAGTTCCAAATGGATAATGTTCACAGTTCCAGGGAATGACTCTCTTCCCCAGGTTTCTCTCCACCAAAACAAAAGTTCAAAAGAATAACCACATTCATTGTACCCTAAGAGGATAACCCCCTCCTCTTGGTGTTGCAAACCACTCCCGGGGAAATGACTCCATTCCCCACGTCTTTTCTTCATTCAATGAAATTCAAAATCCTAAGGAAATGAATCTTCCGTGGGATTCGTTTTTCAAAATACCACAAGGTTGGTGCGGGTCCCAGACTCGCAAAACACCTTGTATACTCCGCTATCAGGCTCTTTTGTACAGTTCCTTTACACAATTTGGGTGTAGATCTCAGACTTGCAAACGCCTGATATACTCTCCTGCCAGGACTTTTGTACAACACAACTCTATATTGGTGCAGATCCCAGATCTGCTCTTCGTCTGATATACTCTCCTGCCAGGACTTTGTTACTGTTCTCTCTTTTCCATTCAGTACAAGGGGGTATGGGTCTTCCACAAGTTCTTCTTATGACTCGTGTATTTATATCTCCCCAGATGCTGGGGCTATGAAAATCAGTTCATGATGTAAGCCGTAGGAAATGTTGCTCCTGTTCCAATTCAGGAATGTCTTCTCCAGCTCCCTCCCAGGACCCGATCTTCCACTGTGGGATCACCGGCTTTAGGACGGCTCCCTTGGCTTCTCTGACCCCGCTCTGGTCCTTATCTGCTTCTGCTCTCTCTCCCTCTCTCTCTCTCTCTGCTTTGGGCGGAGCGTCTCTGTGACTGGTGGCGGTCTGCGTGTATTTCCGGCTTCCCTTGCTGGCGCAAAGCTCCTCCTTTGCCTCGCATCACGTTTTGGCATTTTTCCTGCCTATGGGACTGTGTCTTTGGTCCAGATGACACATTCCCTTTTCTTCATGCTGCTTCTCTACCTCGCTCGCCGGATTCCCTGCCCTAGCTCGGAAGTCTTCTCCACCGTTCTCCCGCATCTCCTTGCTCTTCACCTGTCCATCTGACAGCTTGGTTTACCCAGCAGTGGCTAGCTGGACGAATCTCCCTGCGTTGCTCAGCTATTCCATCTTTGAACTTCCAGAGCCAATCGGATTTCTCCAACTGGTAGACTGCTCACTTCGCCTCAGCCGAACAATCTTTATTCTGGTTGCCCTTCTACTCGTGTCAGTCTTTGTCATTCGCTTTGCTACAGAATATTGAAGGATACTGTCAGCAGGCTTTGCGGGTTGTTGAAGAGTATTATTGCAGTATGCCATCAAGGCATGAGGATGGAGGGAATATCGCTAAAAGGGAAAGGGGGGTGCATGTCTCATCTGATTATCCCCCCCCCCCCCCCTTGAGGGTCGCCTCCCCTCATGTGATCATCCGTCTCATAGACACCCTCAGGGTTAGGATCAGGTAGCGGCTGCCATCCCCTGGCCACATGAGGAGAGGCTACCTCTGGGAAAAGAGTGATGACATCATCGGGTTCATCACATTATTTTTAAAATTCTGGAATTTACATTGACAGGCAAAACATGGAACCTAAAGGGATTTACCAACTGCAATACTCACAATGTTGTATATTTAATACAATATCCATGCAATAAGTGCTATGTAGGCAAGACTGAACGGCAAGTAGATTTGAGAATCCATGAGCATAGGTCAGGTATATGTTCGGGTAACGTAACTGCTCTTTTCTGTTAGTGGCTCACTACATAGAATGTCAGCAAACAGCAGACGATTTTAAATGGTTTGTTTTGGAGAAAGTCAATTAAGACCCTACCAACGCCTCAGTGGCTGTGCAATTAGCCAAGTGTGATCAGTACTGGATATTCTCTTTGAAGACTCACATTACAGGCCTTAATAACAGTAAAGAATGATCATCAGTTACCTAATCCCTATCCGGCCGGCAGCTCTTTCGATGGGTATGCCATGCATAGATATTTTGCACGCACATTGCCCATGTTATTTCTATTTGGGTGTAACATTACAGGTTTATACGTGCAGATCATATCCCTCTTTTATATTGGGCCGTGCAGTCTGCAGGTTTTTTAAAGAGCTCTTCTATATGCAGGCTTCTTTTCAGCAAATACATGAAAGACTCTGCATTGACATTACGTAATGCTATTAGTGGTTTCGCTGTTGCGCTCCTTTAATACACTCTACATTTACGCACGACAGGCCGTGGATGAAATGTAACCACTGAAGTTAACCTTCAACCGGATATTTACCATATTGCTGCATTCTTCACACATCCGTAGCGTTCCCTGGCGTCTTGACTTTAATACGAACTGTAGTCAAGTTACCTGGTATTATTAAACTACACATATGCAGGCAGAATTAGATCATGTATTTAGATGAGTGCTGTGTTGTTCTTCTATCGTTATAGATGCTCAAGTATGTAAAAGCCAGGAAGATTTTATAGGAGTCGATCACGATGCACTATCCTCAATTCTTTTTGCCTAGCAGTTGAAGCCACATGTAATAGTCGTTCGTTCAAGATAAGCTCTTTGCTAAGTGAATATTAATATCACTGAAATATGAGCCACTATGCCATTCGTTTGAATAGTCCCTTCATGTTCTGTTTACTTTATAGTTAGCTTTCATGAAACCTTAAAAACACTCATCAGATTAATAAAAGAGACCACCGCACGGGGTCAACTATCAAGCTACCCTATTCACTCCATGGAGTCCTGAGTGCAGCAATCAGTGCATCAGATACTTTCCTCAGAGAGCTACATGTCCTGTGTAGTGAAACATAAGTCTTTATGTGCATTCATAATTTCAAATTGAGTAAGACTTGTACCTTTGCATTTCGAATTTAAGAAATCACGGCCCTAAAAAAAATGAGCAAGTTCGTCGAAACTAGCAACAGTCCTGGTTGGCATTCATAGAGGCCAGCATCTACTTTAAATTATATTGCAGTATTTTAAGGTTTTAGCTAGTAGGCACTTTAGTCTTTAACTCAGAGAAAACGTTTGGCACTTTTGGCTTGATTTAGTTGAGCACATTAGCACTTTGTACTTTACCGGTGCAGCTCCCACTCCTGGGAGCAGCACAGGTAAATAGGGTATGATTTACAGAAGTGTTTTATAATGGCACAATCCCATTGGAAAAGCTCTGTGAATCAGGCCGTATGTATTAGCTGGAGGGAATATATATGTTTTTGTATTCGGCATTTCTTGCTACATTTGTTAAGTATTCTTGCACTGTCCATTGTTTTTCAGGAGTAACTGTCTATGTAGTTATTAATTTTTGTTTGTGCTTTGTGATGAGTTCTTGATCACTTTGATGTCCCATGAATTTTTGAGTGATTATTTTATGTACCTTTTTTATATCCATATCAAAGCAATATTTGTAATCATTTGTTAATTGAGACCACTTATGTGTAATGGTGCACATTTACATAGGAACTAAGCTATCGAGGCACGTTTACTTACTTTACCATCTGGACCATGTAAAGAGGGTCCAGGTGGTAAAGTGTTTCAATGAACTCAACTCATACAGTGATGTTTTTGGTGCTTATAATTTAGTATCGTATGCAGCCAAAGCAATTCATTAGATATATTGAGGCAATTAAAGATAGATTGATAAAACAAGAATGACTGTAAACATGACACTTTGTAAACTTTTTTCAGATCTAAGTCTTTTTCGACCTGTATATGCACCGAAAGATTTTCTTGAGGTATGTAGTTTTGGACTATTCACTGTATTAAATGCAATTTTATCTCATGCTGCTATTTATTAAGAACATCGGTTTTCTCATCATGAGATAGCACTAAATATAAACAATGAGTATCTCTGCATGGTAACCTTTCTGGAAATAATCTCTTGTGTTTCATTTTACGTCATGTATGATTATACAAATTCTACTTATTTTGGACATCTTATAACCATATTTAACAATTATTCTCCAAAAAGTTCATGAGTTCTGTTTTAAAATATAGCAAATTATTTGTTCTCCGGCACCCTCAGATAGAAAAATATTTTGGATAACAGAATATCTGTGTACCACAGGATGGAAAGGAAATAAGTTGGCATAACAAAGCATACAGGACTGCTGCCCTATTTATAGGCGCTCTGCCATCAGGAATGCATTTTTATCTGGGCTTTTAAACGTTGTGTCCTTCACAATGCTATTTTTTATGGAAATTACATCTGGCTGTTTATGATACTTTATGGTGAATAGGGTGCTTATTAACAAAGCTTTTCCTGTAATTTCTTTCTTGCAAATATAACATTGGCAAAAATAACAGTGCGAAAGATAGGATGTAATGTAAAACTGAAAGCAAAATGCTGCCACTTTATGAATTAAGTTTGGCTTTTTGGACACTCGTTCAAGTATTCCAACTGTGTTTCTCTCCAGAAAATCCTTTTTTCATCAGGCCTTTTACCTCTAGCAACATGTTTTATTGTCAGCTGCCTTTAAAATCACAATTTTGTGAAGTTTATGAATCCATTTTTTTCATCCACATGTTGTCTTACCTGACCTGTTCATGAGACAAGGTGCACAGATTATTTGATAAGTCTCGCTTAAATGGCCAGACTAGAATCATAGAAAGATAAGCTCAGTTCTTGTATAGTTTGTATTCTGGATTAGCCCTCTGTAGAAGAGTTGGGCATTTTTCAATAAAATACAACGGGAGGTTAAAAGACAAGGAAGGAATAAGGCTTACAGGGAAGCAGAATGTGTCATATGTAGGCACACTCGTCATCCTTTGTATCAGGGCCACGACTGTTATGAAGACCAATAACGGGGCATTACTCAGAAGTCTGACAGTTGGGCACCTTCATGGATTCCTCTGCATGGAGGTGTAGTCGCTCCATCACCTCCAGCTAGAACGTTGAAAACATTGGTGATGACCATAGAGTAGCCCCTCACAGCAGAGACTCTCAACGTCCCTACTTTTGCAGTCCAAGTCCTTAATGGTGAGAAGAGCATACTAGGTTTCATAGATCTACACCTGTGCAACAGGTTTCACTTTCCTTTAGTCTGGTTCCAATTCTGCAAAAAGCTATGGCACCATGGTTTACTTCCAGAGACCTTTCGGAGGCCCAGAACAACCTCTAAGACCATAGACATGCCTGTGAGTGGCATGACACCAGAATGAGATCCTGAATCTGATAAACATGATCTTGAACCCTAGTGCATAAGCAACATATCAACCCCATATTGTGTGGTAATATATACATATATACAAATTACACACTTGTACTAGCCAGTTTGTTTTGAAGTTTTAGGTTCAAGAACACCATTTTTCATAAAGACCTTGTTTGATCCTGAATAACAGTTTTGGAGTGAACCTGTCTACATAGTATCCTGGGGTATTTGTAGGTGAATCCTTCCAGTAAGGGTCTTGAATATAGATCACATTTTGGTAAATAAACAAGTACTGGATCCACCAGCTCAAAGTTCCAAACAAATGGATATATCAAGAAAAATGTGTCCAGAAGAGGAACCACATGAGTTGTGCTCTCTGAGATGTTGCAGGTTGGGGGAGCTCTGCAGCGCAACTCAACAAACATGAAATAATAATACTTCGACTTGGCATTCAACATTGGATACTCACATTTCAAATAAATCCCCCTCAGTGGATGTGAAGATATTGAAACAGCCTAAGATACAGTACAAGATATGTTTTTTTCTGCTGCCAACAGACCATGGGCTGAATAATGGACCACATTTTGCAAGTCGAGAAAATGCAGCAAGATGCAGGTACACACCATGAAGCTGCTCCAGGCTCAGAACTATCCAGGGCCATTGCAGAAATGGAAGCTGTTAGCATTAAAGTTGATATTGTGCAACATAAGGTGGAATTCACGGATGCCAGCATTGGCTGATGTTAAAGCTAGGGTTGGTAACAGAGAATATTACTAATGTTCTAAAAGAGAAAATTAATGCCTTCACCAAGGATATAAAGATAATAACTGAAAGACAAAGAAAGCAGTACTTGGAGAAATACCATTAGGATAGTGGGAGTAGCAGAATCAGTTGGAGCTTCCCATGACAAACCTTGTGGCAAAATGTGCTGAAGAAACTGCTACCTAGGGCTCAACTATCTAGCATAATCTCAGTGGAAAGAGCATAGTAGGCATTAGGTCCCAGAATACCACTGGGGAGGATTGGGAGCTGCACTCAGATCCCAAAAATTATTCCAGGGACAGGGATGCACTGTCGCAAGCAGCCAGGAAAGCAGGGGAGCGCCCACAGAGAAATGGGAAAGTAACTTTTTATTCAAATCTAGCAGTAAAAGTACAAAAAGCTAGAAGAGGGTGTGTTGGAGTGTAGCAAGCATTGTAGGATTGGGACATTGAAATATGCAATGCTTCACTGTGCAAAGCTAAGAAATAATTATTGTGGGTCAGTCATTTTTCTGTTTTTTACTGATCCTGCGTCATATCTAGACTATCTCAAGGGAGAATCCAACTCTGCACAGCACTAGGAACACCCACAATAATCCTCCATTCAATGGTTGGAGAAAGAAAGATGTGAAGAAGCTGATTAAAGGTCAGAAGGTAAACTTAAGCGATGAGTTGAAACACAGGATCAATGGATTAGGCAACCCTGCAGTAGCTTTGTCTTATTGAATAACTGAAGTTCTCTGAGAAGTCTCCCTCCTCCTTCCTCATGTCTGCATTGTTTTTGTAAATCCTTTTTATTCAAAACAGTTTTATAACATGAAGCAAATTGGCATAGAATGGATCTTGAGCAATTACATCATGTAATGTATACTCTTTTCATTTAAGTCTCCCCCTCCGGGTCAAACTGCCTGAATATAGTCACAAGCTGAAGTTTCGCAAACAGTCATAATCGAACATTAACAATCACCTAGCATTGCTGTAAGCTCAGAGGTTCTCAAAAGTCCAACAGGGCTCAATTTTGCAGGTTTCAAGTCCTGTTTTCTTCACCTTCGCATACGTCCCATTTAACTACCCTTGTGTCTCCCACCTTCCACCCCTCAGCCATTTTCCCTCTCCAGAAACCATGCCTTTCCACCCTCATGGGGGTTTCAAATCCACTGAGGACTATAGTTAATTTAACAGATGGCTCCAATCCACTGCTACCCCCTCCTCCAACCCTGGGTCCTGGTCTTCTTCAGGACTCCCAATTCCGCCATCCTCACCTGCGAATATCTCCTATCCACTGCCTCAAGGATGGCCCTTGGGGTTTCCTCCATGCTATGGCCACCCTCCTTTTGGCCAGTACACGCATAAACTGGGCCAGTCAGCTCTGTGTTTTGTGTAATAATCCTCATAAGCACACTCTTGGAACACACTCAAAACTGGAACCAAGTAGCCCATTGACTCTTACTACTACTGCTTGCCAGTAGTCCGTGATCACTGAACATTTCCACAACATATCCCAAATCCCTGCCTGCTCAGTCCCACATCTTGGGCAGTCTGCACTTAAGGTGTCGTTCATCATGTGTATTTTCACGGGTGCTACATATACCCTATGCAGGACATTAAATGGTATCAACTGAAATCTAGCATTTCTCGAGGTCTTTCAGATCTGTTCCCACATCTTTTCCCAGTCTGCTTCCAAAATCTGTTCCCCTGTATCTCTTTCCCACCTGGCCTTAACTGCCAGCTCCTCCTCAATTAATAGCTCCCCTATTGATTGATAAATACGGGAAACCCTAGCTTCCCCCTCTCCTTTGGTCAGCAGTACTTGCATTAATGGATTTGTAGCTGGTTCCTCTGTGGTTTCCACCCACAGGTTTGCTAAGCGTGCAACCATTGTCCCGTAGGCCAGGAATTGCCCCCCTGGGAATCCCATTTCGCTGCCTCCATTCCTCGAATGACTTGCTGTGCCTCCTTCAAATAAGGCCCCTTACCGAAGCACACCCCTTCTCCATCAATCTCAAGAACCCCATTCTCTGTGCCGCCGCCCAAAGCCCCTGGTCTGCGCTTCATGGCAAGTCTGATCTATAAAGCCCCAATACCTGCTTCCTTCTCAGAAGTTTCTTCCAGATCTCCTGCACCACATGAAAATCATTAGTGGTCCCCCTCTCCCAACCGCTCCCCACAGTAATTCCACTCCACTTCGGTGAGTTGGTAGACTCCCCAATAGCCCCTTTAGTAACCCCCCCGGGGGTCGGTCCACAATAACACTGCCTGTAGCTGAGCTGCCATAAAATATTGCTTGTAATTAGGCAAATTTAAACCCCCCTCTTGGCGTGAACGCTGTAGCGTTGCTAGTGAGGCACTCCTCCTCCCTGAGTGCCACAGTAGTTCCCCCACTCGTTTATCTAGCATTTTAAAGAAGACCTTCTTAATTGCATACGGTATATTAGTGAAATAGTAAAGGAGCATCGGGTGGATAACCATTTTGCACAGGGCTACTCTCCCCATCCATGATAACGGCAACCTCTTCCAAAATTGGACTGATTCCGCAATCCCTGGGAGTGCTCTACCGTATTGTACACAAATGTCTCTTCGATACTGTGAAAAATCTGGATGCCCAGATATCGAAATGAGTCCCCCTCCCACCCGAGTCCGAAGTCAGGCAGGGTCATCAGGTCCTGACCTCGGAGGCCCCCCAAGTAACACTGACTTTTCAATATTAATGCAGTATCTCGATAGTTTCCAGAAGTTACCTAGCACCTCTGGTAGGATTGGGAGGTTGTCTACCGGGTTCCCCACATATAACAACAGATCATCGGCATATAGAAAACCACATGTCGTACCACTCCCACCAAAATACCTGCGTCCCCCATCTCTTTCCCGAGATACCTCGCCAATGGTTCCACCACCATTGCAAACAATATTAGGGAGACTGGGCACCCTTGTCTCGTCCCTCTACTTCGTGTCCATCTCTGTGACACCCAGCTATTCGTTTTTACTCTAGAAATTGGTTTAGTATAGAAGAGCTGCAACCATCGACATATGTTGTCCCCAAACACATAGGCCCCTAGCACTGGAAACAACAATTTCCATTGCACTGAATCGAAGGCTTTCATGGCATCAAAAGAGGCCACCGCTATATCCCCCCAGGAGTCCCTAACCTTGTCCATTACATGGTGCAACTGATGGAGATTCATTGTGGTGCCCCGCCCCCCCTAAGAACCCACACCGATCCGGGTGTATTAGACCTGGGATCACCCCGGACAATATGTAAGCTAACACCTTTCCCAGAATTTTCACGTCAACATTTAATAATGAAATCGGTTGATGGGATGAGCATTCAAGGGGGTCCTTATGGTCCTTCAATAGGACCGTTATTATCGTTTCCTGCATGGATTCTGCCAGAATCCCTGTCTCAAAGGCCTCATCATAGACTTTAAGTCGGGGGACCAATAGCTCCTCAAACCTGCAGTAGAACTCCAGCGGGAGTCCATCCCCTCCTGGAGACTTACCCTTCCCCATTTCCCGCAATGCCTCACATATTTCGGATTCTTCAATTGGTCCATCTAACTTCTCCCTGACATCCCCCGTGAGCCCTGGTAATTCCGCTATATTAAGAAGCTCCCAGGCATCTTCATCTGAATATGACTTTTCGCTCGTATACAAGGATTGATAGAAGTCTTGAAAGGCTTTGTTGATTCCTGCCTGGGTGGTACTAAATTCCCCTAAATTTCGCCTAATCTGGGTTATGGTGTCCCGTGGCTGCTCCCATCGGATCAACCAGGCCAATAGGTGCCCCGCCTTGTCTCCCTCCCCGTGTCTTCGTATGCCCCTTTGACGCCCGTAACATTTTTAGAGTGAGTCCTGTATCTCCTGATGGGATGCCAGGGTGACAGCCAATTCCTCACCCTTGTCTTGTCCTTCCCCCGTTTCCTTTCAAGGTAGCTATCTCCTTTTCCAATTTCCGTAATTTCTCCTGCAAAGTTTTCCTAGCTATACAAATCCCCATAACCATGACCTTAAATACTTCCCATACGGTTCCCCACCTTTCCGCTCACCCCTCGTAGTTCTGAAAGAAAAGCTGTCATCTCTCCGTCAGTGATTCTTTAAATGCCCTGTCCTCCAGGATCGTGGCTGAAAGTCGCCAGGAGTACAGTGATGGCCTTTGCCATGTCCCTCCCATGTTTGTTACCAAGGGTGAGTGATCCGAAGGGGTCCTCCCCAATTACACCCTATTGCTGAATTTACTGAAGTGCTCCGCCCGACAATTAAGTAATCCAGCTGAGAATACGCTCCATGCACCCCAGAGAAGTAAGAGTACCTCTGATCTTGCTCACGAGACCCCCTCCACAGCTCCACTAGGTCCCAGTCCCCTATTATCTTCCGCAGTGTTGATGCTGCCTGCTGCTTCTGTGAGCCCAAGCTCCCCCTACTGTCCCAGTTCAGATCTAGCAAGCAATTAAAATCCCCTCCTCACATAAACACTCCCTCGTGGTACCCTCTCACCAGTTGCATCACAGAGGGGAAGTATTCTTTGTCATCCAAATTAGGAGCATAGGAGTTGACATTGGAAATGTCTTTACTTTCCAGCACACCCTGAAGCGCTACCGTTCTTTCCATCTCATCCGTTACCACCCTGCCCACCTGCAGTGGTAGCCCGGCTGCCACCCAAATCAACGCCCCTCTTGCAAATTTAGAGTAAGACGTTCGCACTACAGTCCTCCCCCCAATATCTCCTAAGTAGATCTAAATCTTTGCATACCCTATGGGTTTACCAAGCTGTATACCATGGTGTTTCAGAAAGCCCCCTTCCCGTTGGCATTTAAACTCTTTGGGCCTCATCACGAGTTTGGCAGTAACCCTTAAATCCGGCGGTAGCGCTGTTACCGCTGGATTTAAGGGTCCGCCAAATCAGGGCTTTGGCTGATTTCCCCCCAGCTAAGAGCTGGGGGGAAATCTGCCGAAATTTCGCGCTCATACCATTGAGCCCAATGGGGAATGGGGCATTCCCAAATGGGCTCAATGGGGAATGGGGATTTCCAATTCCGCCAAACCCATGATCCGGCACTAATAGCGCTTGTGGGTTCGGCGGTAGGGCAGATAACGCCAGCGCTATTAGCGCCAGCGCTATTAGCGCCAGCGTTACCGCCCAACTCGTGATGAGGCCCTTTACCTAGACCTCGAACGTTCAAGGTCCCAATTCTCAAACAATCACCCCCTGTTCTGGTTGCAGTTGTCTCCTCCCTCCCATACCTTTCCTATCGCTGTTCACCCCCATAGCCTTGTCTGAGTTGCTCTCCTCCATTCCATTAGCCTCGCTTCTAACTTCAACCAACTAGGCAACCGTGCCCAACGTGTGGTTTCCCCCAACTTCCCTCTCCTTTTCCCTCCTATTTGTTACCCCTTCCTCCTGCCCTCCCCTTCCTCCCTCCCACTGCCCCCCCTCTTTGCTCTCCCATTCAGCCCTTGTAGGTCCCCCAACGAGCCTATCGACTCCACCCCTCTACTCTGATTCCTCAACTCCCTCCTCCCAAACCTCCCCTTCCCTACCCTGGACCCTCCCCAACCATGGTCCGAATTCCCTTCTCCCCTAACTCTTGACCTGCCCCCCCCTTCCAGTCGACGAACGGTCATCAGTCCAGGGTTCCACCCTGCCGCCTTCCTTCCTCCCGTCCTTAAAGGCATATCTTGCTCTCCCACCTTCAATCTTAAACTGGTGCTTCACCTCCTTTCAGGTCCTCTCTGGCCATTCTCAGTTTCCAGCTCCCCCTCACCCCTCTTAGTCACCCGACCACTGTATTACCTTCACACCCTCTCCCTGAGCACTCAACCCCTGAGGCTGTGTATCCAGCCAGGCCCACACCTCCTGCGGTGATCCAAAGAACCATGATTTCCCTCTAGCAATAACCTTCAATTTTGCTGGAAAAAACATCATATATTTAATGTTTAGTTCTCTGAGGCAGCGTCCCACTCCATCATAAGTTTTACGTTGGCACTGTACTTCCAATGTGATATCTGGGAAAATACGGAACTTTATGTTTCCCACTTGGTAGTGGACCACCCTCTGGAACTCCTGTAGGATGGCATCCCTGTCTCTGAAGTTCAAGACTTTCGCCACTATGGCTCTCAGCGGTCTTCCTGGGAGCAGGGCTTTGCTCGGTACTCTGTGTGCGCGCTCCACAGTGAAAAGGGTCGATAGTCCCTTCACTCTCAGGGTATTTAATATAAGCTGCTCCACGAAAAATTCAGTGCTAGGTCCCTCTTCTCTTTCTGGAACGCCCACCAGTCGGATGTTGCATCGCCGTGAACGCCCTTCTGCATCCTCCGCCCTGGATTCCAATGTCCTTGTCGCTACTACCAAGCCTGCCACATGATGATTCTTGAGCAGTTGTAGGTCATCCTCCACATTGCTTACTCTCTGTAACACCTCCTTAACCCTTTCGCACACCTTCCGTAGGCCCGCTCTCACCAGGAACACATCCACCCATACTTCCTTAATGCTCCCCTCGAGGGAGATTCTTGTAGCTTGTATCGCTTCCATTAGGGCATCCAAAGTAACCCCTCCCGTGCCCCCTCAACTGGTACCTTCCACTTCCCGGCCTTCCTCCTCATTCTTCTGGTGTTTTTTGGTCGGGTCTGTGTATCTGTCCATCTTGTGTTGCCCCTTTACCATCGTCTCCATTCTCGGGTAGCCCAGACCCAACTTGTGTCCTTGCGCAGTTTGCGTTCCCTTCTCTTTGGAGCTAGGCGCCAGGGGTTAACACCTTTCAACTGGTACTTCCTTCCTTCAAGGGAAGTGGTCGTAGTGGTCACTCCGTATCTTGTTTGGGAGGGGTCCCGGACGTTCCTCTCCTTAGGATACTGTGCTACCTATCGTCGGGTTATTGTGCACCTGTGAAAACACTATCTCCCCGGCGCTGACGTGCTGCACAATATTCACTCCTCTGGGCTCAGAGTCTATCATCCACTTGCGGGGGAGTGCCCCTCAAAGTCACCTTGGTGTCGGAAGACAACCAGAAAGGGGGCAACGCCCCTACTGTCCGCCCCTCACTCCGCTGCCCCTCCGGGTTGATATTCCCGCTGTGGATCTTCTCTGGCCTCCGCTGCCACACTGCTCCTCCCTCTGGCCCGTCCCGTCTCAAGGATGATCCCAGCTCTTGTGGGGTGCACTCACCCAGGCACTGCGGGTCCTCGCTCCTCCTCTTCTTGGTCCGGCCGTCTTCAGCAGCGTCTCCTTGCCACCTTGATGCTCCTCTACTTGTCGCCCTTCCACCCATGAGGGCTCCACTCCTCTCGTTCAGGGAGTTAGGGATATCCGTCGCCAAGTGCTGTTCCGCCCGTAATCCGGCAATACCTTTCCTTTTCCTGCAACTTCAGGTCAGGCGGTGCTTCACGTCTTCGCTGTCCACCCTTCTCTGGGCTCTCACTGACACTTCTCTTTGCGCTCAGGGCACTCCGCTCCTCTAGCTTGTCATGATTCCCCTGCCAGGTTCTGCCACCTTCAGGCCGGGTGCCCGCGATCGGCTCCGGTGGCCATTTTATTTCCAGATCCCCGCCTCTGCATTCCTCTTGCGTCGGGGCTGTGCCTCACCGTGCTTTGCCTCCAAACTTGCACTGATTACTCTTTCACCGTTCCCACGGCCAAAGCTGAGTTGGGGAACGTCTCAGTGGGTTATTAACAGGATTTCTGCCAGGATCTTAATGGGTGGTCTGGGAGCCACAGAGAGCTACTTACTCATGCTCCGGCTGATGGCCACACCCCCCCATGTCTGCATTGTGAAGCCAACACATAATGAAGTATGAGATGGAGGTATGTTACGATCACCGCTGCAATGCAGCCATTCAGAATCCTCCACCAAACAAAACATTTACTACAAACCATGGATCAATGTGAGGTATTTCCCACTTTGCAGTAAAGAACATGGTCCTCTGAGCAAGCAAGCATAACTACTTTTAAGGATGATTAGAAGGATTTTTCACTAAGATTCCACAAACTGTGAGAAACCTGAGGGGACCCTCACCCTACTCCCCTTGGATCCTCTTCTAAAGTGGCCGTGGAAAGGCCATCACTTTTGGATCCTGACGCTGGGGGCGGAGAAGCGAAGGAGGGCCACCTGGGTGGAGGGTATTTGGGGATTGGGAAGAGGATATCCGCAGGTGAGACACGGTATCCCCTTTCCCTTGTGAAAACCAACCTTACCCTCCCTCGACCTTTATGGGCTATTGCAAAACATCTCCCATCATTTCCCCTCATTTAACCCACTATAGTACTGGGACGAGGAAGAGGTGACTAGGAATAGTGAACACTAGAAGAGGCCTGCAGAGTGTTGAAAAGGTCAGGCATGTCCCAAGTCCTTCACTAATTGCGACCAGGCAATTACAATGTGGAACTCACACCTGCAAACTGTCAAGTGGTTGCAAGTGTATAAAAAGGGATGAGACCAGCAGCGTTCAGACCAGCAGGAAATCCTGTATACGAGGAGGCAGCCAAGGTAGGTCCTGCCTGAGAGCCAGGACGCTGGAAGACGATCCCAAGGAACTGTGGAGCCCAGAGCCAGGCGGGTCGCGAGAAGGCCAAGAGGTGTGGGAGCCTCAATGGTCAGACGTTTGCAGCCGGAGCTGCAAACATAGAAGAAAATTGCCCGGAGGAGACGCCAGGGACCGGTGAGTGAACCGGGAAAATCACTCAATCTGGGGCTCTCCTGGGGGATGTAGGGAAACCAAAATGAATGTCGAATGAATGAAAAAGCACACACACACGAAGAAACAAACCCAAAGCCACGGGTTGAGAGAGAACTAAGCACAATATAATATGCAAGCGGCAGAGTAAAAGATCACAGATGTTGAATACCAAACTAAATTAAAGCTTTTGGCAAAGGTATGACCTGGTGACAAGTGTATGTGAAACTCAGATACTACCTATTTGAAAGCAAGCATGGAAGATTGCGAGAGAGCATGAAAGTAAGGTAGTAAAGCCAACAAAACCAATGCTAAGCAAACTTTGCATAAATATAGTGTGGCAAGGCCAAAGACTGGCAAAGAATATGTGACACATTGTGGCAAAGCCAAGAGGCTGACCAGGGGAAGCCAATTGAATGTGAATCTTCACACAAAGCCAAGAGGCTGACAAGGAGACACAAAGTGAGTGTGAATCTTGGCACAGGTACAGATACAGAAGAACCTGCGTGGGCTAGCGAGCCTAGGGTTCCTGGTTGCGTGACCTGTAATGGGTGGACTGTTTGGTCTGACAACTGCGCCTAGACCAAGGAACCCCAAATGTGAAAACCAAAGAAAATACTGAAGTGAAATAAGAAAAAGCAATCTGATTGAAATGTTAAAAAAACCCAGAAGGGAGAGTAAAGTTGATTTGGAGCTGTTTTTGAACATTGCAAGATTGAGAATAAGTATAAATTGACTATCTTGAACTTGTGGAAGAGACCCAGAGGTTTTCTGGAACTGTCTTGAACTTGATATGATATGATATGGCATTTATAACGCGCCTACACACAAGTGTTTCAAGGCACGAAAGTTTTGTGGAACTATCCTGAACTTGGGAAAGTTAATCCCGAGACTTTTGTGGAACTTTCTTGAACTTGGGAAAGGGGAGCTGGAAGAAGCTCGGAACTTTATTCCGAACCCTATTTCTTTTGTTGCTGACGTCCCTACACATTCTTTAGCTTTAGTTGTGAGGGCAAGTATAGGTTTTGGACACAGACAGACTTTTAAGTTGAACTTTCTGACTCAGACTTTCCTTAGTTTCTTCAAGTTATGGAAATCCCACCATAGTATAGGGCAGGTTAGGCATTCATCCATCCTGACATTTGAGTTAAAAAAGCTATTCTGTTTGAACTTTTAATCTGTTGTCTGTGTCTTGCTTCTTGATTCCTTCACAAAACAGAAAAGCTCAAAAATATTCCTAAGAGAACTCAAAATAGTGACAAATATTCTGGAGGCGTATTTGTCAGATAAGGCAGCACAATCGCTTCTATGCACTAAAAAATGTTATTACACCAGGGGCAATAAAGCTAATAGGATCCTGGCTGCCAAACGGCAGAACCACTCTTCCAGAACTGTCATTAGTGGTTTTTGATTTAGACACACTGATCATGTCAGCGGAAGGGGAAGAAAGAGATTCTGGTAAACTACTTCTCTGAGCTGCTTTCAGAAGTCTCGATGGGCTTCAATGAAATAAACTCTTACCTCGTCCAACTAGACCTCCTGCAATAACAAGGTCAGAGATGGAAGTTTTAGAAAGCCCAATAACTCCAGAGTAAATGAAGAGGCCATTATGAAACTGCCCACAGCGAAAGCACCAGGCCGGATGGTTTCCTTGATTCCTTCTACAGGGTATATAATGTTACACTAATCCCTAATACAGAGATGCAACTCGTTCTAAACCTCAGGGATAGTGGCCAATTCTATTGCAGAATCCACCCCGACCTTACTCCTGAAACTGGGTAAGTATTCCACAGAATGCATATCCTACCACTCAATCTCACTCATGCTCAAATCCCGGCTAATAGCATAATGTAAGTCCTCCCATCACTGATAGACCTGTACCAAACAGGGTTTTCAAAAGGAAGAGATACACGTGATAATGGATAAGGAACACAGTCAATTTAATACAGCATGGACCATGATCGGATAAGAAATGTATACATTTGGTGCTAAATGCTAACAAAGCGTTTGACAGCATTAATTTGGCCTACCTTCTTTAAATTATTTTAAAAATTTGGATTTTGCCCCAATTTTACAAAGTTAATAATGTCTTCTTTCCAGAACCCATACACCAAGCTTACATTTAATAGTAAGCAAACTGAAGCTATCCAAATGGGAGGCACACAACAGTGCTGCCCCTTATGTCCTCTAATATTTGCACTGGCTATGGAGCCAATTAGGATGAAACTCCAAGATTGAAGGCATCTAATCCTTTGGGTCCATACACAAATTGTCTATAAATGCTGATGATATGCTGGTGTTTCTATGTAATCGTACCGGCTCCCTAACAGAACAATTTTTAAGGATAAGCCAATTCTAAGAAATGTCAATCAATCTTTAGAAATCCAAAGCGCTAAACATAACAGAGTCAACTGAGGCAGTGGAACTATTGCGCACACTAACACACTATGAATGATCAGAAAACCCAATTCAATACTTAGATCTCTATCTTACCTCTTGTTATGATTCCTTATATCGAGCCAATATCCCAGAATTATGGAAAACAACCATAGATCACTTAACTAGATGGGATCTTAAAGAGATTTTATGGCTAGGCTATATCTCTGCAGTTACAATGACCCTCAATCCCAAACTTGTATACGTATTCAGAGCCCTACCCATCCAAATACTGTACAAAATGTTGAAACATCTACAAGGGGCTATCTTCACATTTATAAGGGCAGGGAGTTATCAAGAGTATCTCGTAGATTCTAGGCAGATTGGGCGCACCCTTTGTTAAACGAATCCGTGATCTCCTTGCAAATTAGTCGTATGACAATCTGGGCAAAGTAAAAAAAATAGTAATAGATGGGCTGCCATAGAACAGGGAATGTCCAAAGTCCCAGTCTTATCTCCTATTTGTACCATGAGGTCACAGGACCAGCAAACAAAACTTTTATCATTTACTAGATGCACTCTATCAAGAATGGATCTGCAAACTCCTGAGAATGAATCAGAGCCTAGGCCCACTTAGCCGTAACACACCCAATCCAGAATTTACACCAGGCCTGAAGGCTGCTGCATTCTGTGAATGGGAAGGTAACCGGCACCCCTCATACACATTCATTAAATGCAAAGGAGAATTCTATCTCCCTAAATCCGAAAGGTTTCATTATGTCCACTTATACCGTGGGCTAAAAAACAGAGAGGTACAAGAGACAGACACTGAATCCCCTAAAGGGGTCAATACATTAATAGCTCCTCTGCTAAGATAGTTTTAGGTTGAAAATATTATTGCTTCTTAGAATTGACAGATCTGTAGAAGGTGCTATGAGATTATACAAAAAAGAGGTGCCTGCTTATAGTCCTAGGTCCTTCAGGCGTTGTATACTAAAATGAAAGGGGTTGGACCTAACGGACAGGGAATAGCCACTTAGTACATTTATTTTTTCATGAATACCTATAAATGTTCAAATTTCGTTTCTAAAAACTTTTTATTCTCATAATAAATTCATATACAATGCTAAAACAATTCAATAAACAATTAAATGTAAATTCAACTCAGGCTGATTCACTCCTACCATTCATACTGTTTTTACTTTTTGTAACACACTAATGACGTGTATATTTTGGCCTCATATATAGAAGGCCTCTTGCTCTATTGAGACAATTCCACAAAAGTCCTCAATCCACTGTTCTGATGGTTCCGTCTGTGCATGCTTATCACACCGACTTTCGTCAAGGTGCTATGAGGGCATGAGAAAGGTTCTTAGAACTTCCCTTCCCGGTAGAATCCTGCTCACATATGTGGGAACAGGCTTAAAGAAGCTTTGAATAATTCGCAATTACAGCTTGCGCCTATACGATTTGTTTTCGATGGCACATTACTCAAGTAGTTTGCTTAACAGCTTTCCCAAAGTGTTTGAGCTCTGCTGGGTAGGTTGCGATTTAGTCGGCACCATGGGGCATCTCTAATGGTGTTGCCTGAGAATTAAAACTTACTGGAAGGAAATTGTAGCACAAATCAAGAACATGGTAGACACCCATTTCCCATGGGACCCATCAATCATAATATTGGGAGACTCTGACATGGATGGAAGCTATCCAATGTCGAGAATTAGAGCAACGTTAATTACCCATATAGTCTTCTCGACAGCCCAGATAAATGTGCACAATCTTGGAAAAACACTTAGGGTCCTGTCGTGTGCCACATGGTGGGTGGGACTCTGGGGAATGTTTGCCTCAGAAAAGATCTTGGCTCCATTAATAAGAGTACATCTAAGTTCATGCAAATATGGGACCTATTTATGCAATACGTTAAAGATTGCAAGCATATATTCTGGAGAACCCAGTTGATGAAATGCCAATGATATAGCTGTGGACATTTGCAATTAATTCTTTATTGATCGAAGATCATTAAGAACGCTGAACGAGAGAACGTAGACTCATACTAGTCCAAATTGATTACTCTGACTATGCCTTACACGTTAAACCTGTACTCTAGATAAGGAATGTAGTTGTATAACCAATTGTTAGACCTATGACCCTGCCATTTTATACATAACATTTCTAATGTACGCGAAGGAACATGTTATAGTTTATATTATTTTAAAATGTTTTTTTGATTAAAAAATGTGAAAATAAAGTGTGAAAAATAAGAAAGTGAAGATGGAGAGAGAGGGGGGAAGAAAGCATGGATGGGAAATGGAGAGAAACTGATAGTGTACGCACAATAGGAGCATGTGGAGAGAATGGCAGGCGTTATTGTGAGTAGTAGTGAGGGTGGAGTGAAGCAGGAGGAAGGTGGTGTAGTTGGAAGAGATAGGCTGAGAGAATGTGTTAATAGCAGGAAACATGAGTAGATAGTGGATTGAGAGTAGAGAAGGAGAGGAGATAAAGTGAGAGTGTAGAGAGAGAAAGGAGAAGAAATGGGGGGGCTAAGAAGAGAGCAGTAGTTGTTACCGTGCTGCAGAATACATTGGGGACATTCTGGGGCAAGGAACACCTAGGCGCAATGGAGGAGGGCAGCCACAGGGAGGTTGAGAGACAGTTAAAGACCACCTCAGTGTCAAATGTCTCAGCCTTCCCAGAATGGGTGTTGTGATGAATCTGATGATGCCACTGCTCTTTTCCCTGGGGTTGCTTCTCATGTGGCCAGGGGACAGCAGCCGCTAACTGCTCCTGACCCTGGGGGCAGCTATGCGATGGAGGATCAAATGGAGGGCAGGCAGCCTTCATGGGGAGGGGAGGAGTTGTCATCATCGGATGCAACATGGTATCCCCTTTTCCTTATAGGGATGTTCTGTCCTGTCCTCATGCCTTAATGTCATACTGTGGTAAATCCCTTTTACAGACCACAAGACCTACTAATGACATGTTTCAATACTGAATCAGCTACCAAGAACTGCCTATCAATTCCATAGGCATAGAAATACTGTCACAAGGAGACTGAACAGAGTAATGAAGATCAATGATTTTGAGAAGCACATCACACGCTCTATTGTTTGCAAACCTATGATAGGTGCCAGGACATTTAAAAATCCCAACCAGCATGGAGAGCGGAGGTGCTGCCTGGGAAAGCTTAATCCTCTGGGTGCGGACCGAGGGACAACCAAGCCACATAGCAGACCGTAGAGCCAGCCATCTCAGGGGGGCGTTGAAAGGGGGAAGACTGCCGATGCTGGTTCTCCATTTCAGAGCCCCGACAAGAAGAAGAGGGGCGTCTCCATGATGGCCGCAGGAGCCAAGCAGCAGTACCGAAGCTGCACGAACACAGAAGCGCTCCACAGCAAGGCGGCAGTCACAAGGGATGTGGGAGCAGCTGAGCAAAGCCAGCGTAACCGTTAAAGGGAAGCGGGACCCTGGAACACTGCAACCTATTTACCGCAGAAGAGCTGGAGGAAAGAAAAACTGGGGAGTCCCAAGAAGGGAAACTGGGACACTGGGGTGCTCCAGAAATGTTATCAAGGACAGATAAGTAAGTGCAAGCAAAGTGAAAGAAAGGGAATTTGATACCCAATGTCTCCAGAATAATAACAAAGTGAATGCGACAAATATACAACAAAATGAATGCAAGGCAAAGTCATGTTTACAAGTGTGTAAAGTGAACTACACAAGAAAAGTCCTGGCAGGAAAGTATACCAGGTAAAGTCAAATTTGCAAGTGTATAAAGTGAATACAAGAAAAGCCCTGGCAGAAGAGTATACCAGGCAAAGGCAAGTGTGTAAAAAGAAGCCACATGAGAAAGTTCTGGCAGGGGCGTACACCAGGCAAAGTCAAGCCTAAGTTATTTTGTTGACCACAGAACCCCCAAGAAAAACTCATACCCTTAGGAGTTTCTAATTGTGTTAAAGAGACCTGGGGTAAGGAAGACGTCTACCCAGGAGTGAATTATGACAGGAGGAGGGAGTTATCCTCTTGGGCTATAAAGAACTTTGATTGTGTAATTGATTTGCTGTGTTGGTGAAGATCTATGAACATTTGTGCACTTACAAGCCCAGAGACATTGGGCCTCATTCCAAGTGTGGTGGACCAGCAACAGCCACTGCATGATAGATGTCCAGTAAAAAAATACCATCCCTGTCCCCTGGGCTCCACAGTGCCTCAGAAGGACAGCTGATTGTGGCAGGTAGGTAGGGGGATTGTGCAGCAAAGGCTTTTTTAAAAAGCCTTTGTAGTACAACCATCCTCCCCCACTCGCCCAAATCCACTCTACGGACCAACGCAAACATACACACACACACATTCACACAGCAAGCACTCTATCATTACACCCATCGTCATACTGTGGTAAAAATATAAGTTCAGTGCGGTAAAAAGGATCAAACTTAACAGCTGCGGGAGTAGCGCTCTGAACGGACAGAGGGCTTCCTTGATAGCCACACAGTAATTTAAACTAGGCTGGAGATCGCCCTAAATAACAGTGTCTTAAGATAATAGAGATAATAAAGATGGGTCACAGTTAAGTATAATAAGGTTTAGCCTTAAAGCTTCAGAAACGTGTGCTTGTTTCATTAATTTGCTTAGAAGCCATGGCAGCTGGTAGCACATTGCAAAACCCACGCAGGATCGCACGGTAGGAAGCAAACAATGATTGTTACTTTGGAGGTCTTAAACCAGAGGTCACAGATCCCACTGAAAGGCAATGAATGCACAACCATTTTATAATTCGGCATATCTAATTTACGAAGCCTGCTCTACTGGTGGTTTCAGAAAGCCCATGGCAGTGTCAATTTCCCCTCAGTACATTTCTGCCTGGGAAGAAGGTCCAAGAGTTGCTAATGTGATACATTTACACAGTAACTTGTTCTTGATTCGAGGCTCTGCCAGTGTCATGGTAGAAGGCTTTCTCATGAGAACGAAGATGAGATGTCCGGGACAGATGAATAAAGTCCCGCTGGTCATCTCAAATGTTTCAATGAATTGGCACTATGATTGGCACTATGATTTGGGAATTGGGGTTGGATTGTGACGTATCAAGGGGGAAGCAGGGGTGGTGTGGTAAGGTCTGCGGGACCCAATCATAGAAAATAATGTATGCCCTATGTAAGGACCTCATGGTGGCAACAGTAAAGACAGACACAAGTGATCACGGTCCAAGGGTGTTTATTGAATTTTATAATGGGTGAGATAAACGCCTGATGTAAACCTAAATCTAAGTTGGGAGCAAGCTACGACCATCAAATAATAATAAGGCAGTCCTAGTGGCGTCTTATCAAATAAAAAGGGCCTATCTTAAAGTAAAAATATTGCCAATCCTTCTAAATTACCACAAAGAGTGTGGGATAATGTTCACCAGAAAAGAACAAAGTGTTCTCAAAATGATTGTCAGGATGGTATGGCTGGTTCTCCCTTCCCCACGTTTTAAGCACGGGACAAGGTGGAACCTCTGAGCACAGCACTCTCCTTGGCCTCATCAGCACGAGGTTCACAGTCCCAGTTCAATGATATCAACAACCTTTAGAGGCTAAGTCTCTTTCCTGCAGAATTCTCTTGCCTTAGAAGGCCTGCTGATTCACTATGACATACAAACAAAAGTTCTCTCAGTGATCTTTCACCTTGGGCGATTGCTCTTTGCCCCCAGGATCTCCCTCCGCCGGGCTCGGATCCTCCTTGCAAAAATGGGCTTCCCTCCGTTGGGTTCACTATGGCCTTCTTTAGCACAGTTCATGTATTTTTAACACAATTCATGTTTTACTCATTTTTCATCAGAAAGCAGGGGTTTCCTTCTCCTAACTTTCTTTCAGCATCTTTCTGTCCGGTTCACACTTGCCTTACAGGATTATTGGGAAGCGGGGTTCCCTTCCCCTAGCTTTCCTCTGGCAATGGGTCAGAGACTTTCGTTTGTATAAGGTATTTGATGTAACCCTCATAGAACCACTCTGATGCCTCACGCTACCCTTTCCTAGGGCTTCTGGTTCTTGTAGTTTCAAATAACAGGTCCCGGTCAGTGTCTTTCGAATGAGCTCCCACATGGCGCCGGGCCCCTCTGCGCCTGTACCTCAACTGGGCTTTTGTTAAAGTTCAAACACATACACAAGCTTTTTGTCTTTTGCATTCCTTGTATTCAAAATGTTGCTACTTGCAGCGTTGGGCTCAACACAGTTTGGTTTACTATCAGCTTCTTCTGACTCGCCGGCTGTGCTGAACCCATTGGCTTCTTTGTTCTCTGGAGTCAAGGATAGTACCACGGTAGCCAGCTTGCCTCTCCGCCTTCGTTATCAAAGCGGGAGGCCCCCATCTACTGTTGACATCTGTTGCTCTGCAAGCCAGCATTAATTTCCGGTCTTATGCTTTCCCTTTCGGAGGCTTTGCGGATCTGAATTGAAAAGGGCAAGGGCAATTCCCCCTTCGTCGTCCTTCCAGGTCTCACTGCTTTTCTTCTCCGTTTGAACTGCCGGTTTGGTATAGCTGTCTCCTCGTGCATTCGGCCTTGCTTGAAGTGTGCTTTCGGGCTCTGCCTTTTATCCCTGTGGGGAAGGTAAATGGCCGTCAGGTGTTCGTGGTTACTGACAATTGACTGACTCTGCCTGACCCGTGTGTTGGGACATGTCAGGTAAACGGCTCTGGTTTTAGTCCGTTGTCTGTTACAGTGTAAGAAAGTGTTTGTGTGGGAAAGGGGGGGGGGGTAGAGCTTCTAAATATCCTAGAGGATAGAATGGGGAACAGGTGTTACAGGGAAGGGGATACCGCGTATCAACCCTCAGTGTCCCACTTCCACTCCCTGAGGACCTCTCGCCCAGGTGATCCTCCCCAACTGGTCCACCCCCAGGAACTAGATCCAATAGCGATGGCCGTGTCCTGGCCACCTGGTCGAAAAATCTCTGGGAACTAGCGGGTGAGACACCTTTAGGTTTCGTTTCTCACACCTTCCCTAGGGGTTTGATATGCAGTAACCAGTCAGTTTCTTGTGCCAAGACTTTTTATGTTGCAAAGTGACTGATGTTAAGTAGTCTAGATGATTATAAAAGCTTTTGATTTAGGGGGGTTTCTTTGTCGGCACCTTTTCATGCAGTTCTGTTCCACGTTCTGTTTGAATATTGCTGTCCCAGCTGCATCTGGGGCCCTGAATAAAACTGCGTAACTTCTTGCTTGGCTTGCACTCGTTTTTTGACTTCTTTTGTACTTTTTACTGGTGAGTTCCAAGGCGACCCACTGAACCTTTTTGGAGGCCCCAGGGAGATCCATCAGCTTTCACGACCAGGTGTGGTGATTCCAGCCGTACTCCCGGAAGAGTACGGGATATCGCTTGCTGACCAGTCCTAAGAGCTCAAACATTGAGGAGGCCCGCAGACGCCGAGTTCACGAAGGTCCACCTGGTCAGGGCGCTGCCTTTGCTGCAAGAGGTTACTGGCCTTTAAAGGGAGACTCTGAGGTCGAGAAGAGTGGGGAATCTCCTAAAAGGGTACGTGAGTGTACACGTGCATGAACGTGCAAGGAGTAGGAGGGATTATTTATATGTTGTGTAGGATGCACCCTCAAGAGGTGGAGGGCGATTGGCCGTAGTAGTCTTAGATTTCAGGTCCACTTATCTGTTAGGGAGTAAGTGAGTAGTAGCATATCTGCATTAGAGCAGAGGGTTGCATAGTAAGGGGTGGACCTTGTTAGACGAGAGTTGCGCGTAGTGCAGGCAATTGGTATAGTTGCGTAATTTTTTATATTCTTTTGGGTAAAAGAGTTCGAACAAGAGAAGAAAAATGTGTAAGAAGCATATGTGCTACTGTGTTGCGAGTAGAAGCGGTTTATTGTGGTAGAGTGGATTTTTTCACAGTTTCTGTTCATTGTGACTGTGGAGATTACAGAAGGGACAGAGCAAACTAATGTATAAATATCTAAAGAGCTGGGTAGCGCATGCAGGGGGTGCGGTTGAACGAAGGGAGGAGCAACCGCATTCTTGGTGTACTAACATAGGGCATTGTTGTTAAGGTGGTGGGCCTGTGGAGAGGGCCATTTGTGTACTAATACAATCTAATGAGACTGTCCTGTAGAGAAGGCCATTATGTGTAAGAGTGGAACAAGAGGTATGAGAGGGCGGGTCCTGTGAAGAGGGCCAGTGTGAATGAAATAGGGTGAACGAGTTAAATGATAAGTATAAGATTGAGTGAGTTGGAGTGCGTTTACAAGGATAAAAGAGTTTAAGGTTTAAATAAGAAGGGGTAAAAAGAAAAAGGGGAGGACAGAGTACCCTAACAATCAGAAAGAGGTTGTGATAATGTTGTCCCACTGGATGGACAAACCCCTTGATCATAGGTGCAAAAATGTACCCCAATATTGCGATAGGATAATGAAGTACCACTTCCAGTGGGCAAACGACACAGTGGAGAAGTGTTATCAGGAATATCCCAGAGAGGGAACATTGGATAAGAGTATGTACTCATTCCTGTCAGCTACCTATAAAAGATCAAAGCTCAAAAAGAGGCATGACATTCTATGGCTCTGGAAACTGTACGAAGGAAAAAAAAAGAGACGGAGAAGGGGAGGAGAAAAAGGGGAGTACGCCGCCCCCTCCCTATGCAATGTAACCACTGTTAAAACCAGCTGGAGGATATACAAACCCTTGGTGAGTACCTCAAGATAAGGAGGGAATAAACAAAAAGAAAGAGGAGTGCGAAGCTAACTCTGTTAGTAAGGATGAGAAGGGGAGAAAGAAATATTCAGTGGACATTAAAAAGAGCACACAAAAGCAACTTCACTGTGTGTTCAGGGAAGCAGAAAAAGCAATGGAAAGGGAGATGGAGAAAAAAGGAAAGGAACAAGGAAAGACAGCTGACGAGCAGGGATGGACAGCAGGGCGCATACAATTTAAAACTGATAACTGGGGACAGGACTTGGGGGACGGTGAACTAGATACAACAGGGTGAACACACTGTATCAGATTGGGAGGAAAGTAGAGACAGCGACCATAGGGGTGACAAATTTGACACATACAATTTAACAGATATGAGCAGTGGAAGGAGAAGAAACGAAAGGGAAGAAGAGGAAAGAGAGGAATCATTGGGGCACTGGGGAAATAGGCTTTGGGATAAGAAGACTAGAATAGCAGTAGCTAAAAAACACGGTGAGGGAATAAACCCAGAGCATGAACGCAGAGGCCCATTTTGCAGAAGGCAAAAAGTGAGGTGTATTACATACCTTGGCAGACAATGGATAGGGATAATTTGGTCTACAGTCTACCTTCACTAATGGCGGGAGCGAGTAAGTGCATTTATGTTTTTGAGAAGGAGGCAGCAGGGATTGTTCTGGCGATAGGAGACATTAAGAGTTTATTGGCTGTATTGGTGGGGGAACGAAGTGACACAATTTGGCAACAAGCAGGATATGCAGGGGTAAAATTAAGTTCTAACTGTGAGAAACCAGAAGGTGTTGCACCAGCTATTCCCCGGGGATCTGTCATCCAGGTGGCCAGGACACGGCCATCGCTTTTGGATGTAGTTCCTGGGGGTGGACCAGTGCGGTAGGATCACCTGGATATGGGGTCCTCTGGGAGTCGAAGTGGGACACCAGAGGGTGAGATGCGGTATCCCCTTCTCAATAACACCTTTTCCCCATCCTTCAAGGTAGGATACCTAGGAACTCAACCCTCCGCCTTTCCCGACACAAGCACTTTTTCACAGACAGCTCACTGTGAGAGAAAACAGACTAACACCCGAGCCGTATACCTCACATGTCCCAACACAAGAGTCAGGCAGAGTGAGGCAATTACTGATAATTACACACACCTTACTTCACACTTCCCCACACCGATAAAAGGCAGAGCACGAAAGCACAGTCTAAGTAAGGCAAAACACACAAGGAAGCAGCAGTTCCAAAATGGCAGTTTGATACGAGGGTAAAGACGGCAAGACCAGAAAGGGTTGTAAGGAGGGAATTGCCCCTGGCCTTTTCAGAGGCAGAAGCTGCTATTTTCACGAGCCCTCGCGAATAAGTAACCTAAGACTGGGAATTAAAGCTGAAGAAAGGTGCATTGTGTATCAAGGGTATCAGGGGCTCTCCCACATCGATAGCCGAGGTGGGGAGGAGCGATCCCCGCTGTGGTAATGTTCTTGGCTCCTACAACAAAGCTATTCCAGTTAAGTCAGCACAGCTTGTGATTCTAGGAGACGGATAGCAGACCAGTATGTGATAGAACCAAGGTTGCAAGCAGCAATATTGTATGAAGAAATCTGCAAAGAACAGAGTGAGACATGTATGTGTTGAACGACACAAATATAATTGAATATCCAAGGAGTGACTGAACTTTTGACACAAAGGCAGATGCCATATACAGAGTGGTCTGGCACCATGTGGGTAATCATTTGAATGTCTCTGTTAGGTATCCAACTGAGAGCATACAATTGTGAACTGTAAAATCGAAGTGGTCCTGCAACGGGTTAAGCCAAACCCTGTGCATATTCGAAAGTCTTCGATAGCTAATACGAACTGTAATTGGTCCGAATCCTGGCTGAGGGAGACGAGTTGTATGAAAGGGATGTTAGCCCTGCTGAGGGGGATACGGCTGAACCGTGAGTCACCCGAGAAAAGATATTCTATAAGCATTGGAGAAAGGATCTGAGCCTGGAAGAGGAGGATCCAAACTAAAGATTGTGGTAGAAAAGGGGTCTGAGGCTGCTGAGGGGGATCCAGGGTGAAGAGGGAATCGCCCGACTTGAATATTTGTAAAGGAACTTTTTGTTGGTTTGGTACATCAGGCCCTCTGAATCAAGAGACTTTGATAACTATGCTCGAGTGAACCGCCTTGTCCCGTGCTGAAAACACGGCCAACGGCCTAAACATCCTGACTTATCATTTTGCGAACACTTCTTTCTTTTTCATGAACATTTCCCCACACTATTTGTAAATTAGTGCTAAGGATTGGCAATTGTTATTTTGATATAGGGCCTTTTATTTTGATGAGACTCCACGAGGACTGCGTTATTATAATTTGATGGTCGTAGCTTGCTCCCATCTTTAGATTTAGGTTTAGATATGCATTTATCACACCCTTGATAAAGTTGAATAAACACCCTTGAACTGTGGTCACTTGTGTCTGTATTACCTTGATACCATGCCTTCTTTACATATGGTGTCAGAGTGGGATGTGACTCAATTGAAACAAATTGGGGAATTCTACAATTCCAGAAGCTTAGCCATAGATCCTCCAACCCCTCTGTTGCCACGAAAGAATCAATAGACTTCGATATCTGTAGCAGTAGAGAGGCTACTATCCCTCCTGGGAAAAGAGGAATGATTCCCATAGACTTAGTTTTGATGCCCTCCCCCCAGGTGTTATATAATATTGGCCACAAAATGGCGTGGCCTGGAAGTTCGGTATAGACGTTCTAGCAGGCGTCATCGATCCCGCCTTCCGGGAAGGCATAAAGGTGCTCTTACAGAACCATGGCGAGTCCAAAACATCCACAGACGGCTTGAGTAAAGCCCTGTTGATAATCCCCAAAACACACCGAAGGATTGTGCTCGAGATTGCATATTCCCATCTGACTGGGAGACACATAGGACCATCCAAAACCCAGGCACTCATTAGCAGGAAGTTTTTCTGGCCAGGTATCCATGCTGATATAAAAACCTTTATTCAGACGTGTGAAATATGTCAGAAATCCAGTACTCACATCCCATTGCCTGCCCCTTTGAATTCTTTGGCAATCATAGAAATCCCTTTTTTTTAAGTGGTGTTGTTTCCGCATTCGGAATCCTTCGGGGTATCTAGTCGCGTAGTCGACAATTACGAGGACATTTGTTGCCCAATGCGGAAAATACACCACTCAGCAAATTCTAAAGCACCTCCTATCCTTTTTTTCCAGGGCTGGCTTTCCTAATGAAATCCTAACGGATCAAGGCTCAAAGTTTATGAACAAGCTCATGTGGGAAGTCGAGGAACTACTCCCTATTATCACCTTACAAACTTCAGTGTACCATCCCAAAACCGATGGTTTGGTAGAGAGATTCAATAAAACGCTTAAAATGATCCTAAGAAAGTTGGTAGATGAGGATGGGAAGGACTGGGACCATATGATCCCCTGGGCACTGTTTGCAGTGAGAAAAACCCCTCAGGCATCTACTGGATTCTCTCATTTTGAGCTTCTCTATGGTAGAGAACCTAGAGATGTCCTGGATATGCTCTGGGAGACCTGTGAAGAAAGAGAAGAGGCACCCATTCCCCTTTCGCAGACGTCTAGTTTATACTCATATGGAAAAGACCCAGATCCAGCAAAAAGCTTCCTATGACAAAAAGGTGAGTTTAAGATAGTTTTCCATAGGACAAAAAGTATAACTTGACAGGAAACAGAAGGTCCATCTATAACATGTAACTCTCTTAATTGTAATTGTTTATTTGTTAAGCGCTTATACACAAGTGAAGTGCTTCAAAGCACTCTTAAAAGAGTCGAAGTAGGTTGCGCTGAAACAAGATGGCCGCTTAAGCGCTACGCTCCGGACTGGCAGAGCAATTGATCCTCATTTACACCGCCCGACGCTGCATGTAACCCTGCAGGGCTACCTACAATCCTCTGTGAGCCTTCCTGCTGTGGGCGTACAAAGTTTGGAGCCTCTGCGCGCCCCGAGGACGGGGCTGCGCCTCCTTCCCCTGACTGCGGCTGTGCCCTCCTGCTCTCCCCGCCCTGCGGCTCCGGCGGCATCGGCTCGCCCACCCATCTGAGACCGCGGCGCTGCGGGCCGCCTTGGGGGAGGGGCCCCCGCCCGGCGGGGCGCACCGGACCATCGCGGCTGGCTGGGCTTCTCCGCATCTCTTCACAGCCCGACCTGGGTCGTCGGTGGCTGCCGGCTCCTCCACCTCACCCGCGGGCCCCCAGCTCCGGCTGGCTTCGCGCCCCCGAGCCGTATCCCGAGGCACTCCGGTGGCGGACCTGGCTCCCGCTTTCCCTCCCCCCCCACCCACCGCCACTCCTCCACACGGACAACGGCACCGGAGTGCAGCAAGGTAGGGGGCGTGAGGGGGAGGGGTATGCCTGGCTACTGTGGCCCCTGAGATCGCCTTCCGCAGACCGGAGACTCACTCTCTCTCCTGCCTCGGGAGTGGTCTCCCTGCTGCTCCGGAGCACACGGGCCGGCACCGCCGCTGGGCCTGATGCGGGGCTGCCCCCCCCCCCCCATGCCTGCCTGGGTCCTGCCTGCCTGCTTGACATCCGAGACCCGCCGGACCACGATACATCCCCCACTGCAACATACCCTGTTGTTGCCTGCATCCCGGTGCTGCTGAGACCTGGCACCACGCACCTCCTGGTCTACACTAATGCCCCCACGGGCTCATCTGGAGAACCGCACCTACCGCTGTGACTTCCATCGCCTGGTTACGCTTGGCCTTACACGGGTGGCCCACCAGCCCCCCTCCTGCTGACTCCCCTCGCCACCAATTTCAGCGATGTCTGCTCGTCAGCCCCTGAGGGGTCACAGCCTCTTCAACTCCTCACTACTCGGGTTATCGGTGAGCCCATCAGTTGCCCCACGCCTGCACTGACTCTGTACATGCATCGGACCTTGCGATCTGGGGAGCGGGCCTTGCGCTAATATCAAGCTCTCATATCTCCCCCTCCCTTTCCCTCGACCTCCGATACTGCCAGGATGACCAAGGGGGGCACGAGGAAACAGAGCTCCATCAACATGTTCGCGAAGGCTACGGTGAGATCGCCGGAGGAGGCTGCCGAGCAGGCCCCTACTGCCTCGTCCGACGCAGCCCCGGAATCCCAAAATATGATGGACTTTATTCGGGAGGGCTTCACCGCACTTCACTCAAAATTAGACAACATGAACGGCACTATATCTTCTATTAAGGCCCACATTGAGAGGACTGACAGCCGGGTGTCGGAGGTTGAGACGCGGGTCGGCTCCGCTGAGGATGCGCTGGGTGCCCTGCGTTCTGAGGTTGCCGCTCTCTCCAACCGAGTCCTCGAGGTGGAAAAGAAAAACGAGGATTTGGAATCCCGCTCGAGGCGTAACAATCTCCGCATTATCGGGGTTCCCGAGGATGAAGTCCACGAGCCAATGGAAGACTTCGTTCAGCGCACAGTGCTGTCGCTCCTCGACGAGCCCGAGCTTTCCCCACACTTCGCAATTGAGCGGGCACACCGCGCTCTGGTGGCTAAACCTAGGCCCAGCGCTCCACCTCGGCCCATCATAGCTCGTGTGCTGAACTACCGCGACCGTGACGCCCTCCTCAGAGCCGCAAGGCTCAAGGGCGAGCTACTACTGGGCGGCGCAAGGATTCACCTTTACCCGGACTTTTCAACAGCCGTCCAACGGGAACGCAAGACTTTCCAAGCGGTGAAACGTAGGCTGCGAGACCACTCAGTCAAATATGCTATGCTCTATCCTGCCAAGCTCCGCATAGAACACGCCAACCAGGTGTTCTTCTTTACGATCCTCCAAATTCATTGACAAACACTTCCCTGGCTGATCCCTCTCCTCTGACCACGGTTCAGCAGTTACCCTAGGTTCCCGGTGGGGAGCGCCCGGGCCCTTCCGCCTTCCCGCATCGGGGCCACGCTGATCCTCCATCCCGTAATCTGCTTGTTCAGTTCAACTTAGAGTCCTCCCGGATCACCATGTGCAAGTACTTTGCCCAAGCTACATGCGACTTCTATTGTGGGCATCTTTTGTTCTACTGGATCTGCTGCAGCCCGGAGCGACACGGCCAGTCAGGCCTACAGGCCCCCAGGCGCTGATGCCTTTGGTTTGGTTTTGTCTGAGAGGGGTTGGGCTTGTCATCCCTCTGTTCGCGGGGGGGGGGTGTGGGTGGGGGTGGGACATGTTTGGGGTTTTGTTATTGAAAAGTTAGCGCTGGCAGCGAAGGCGGACTGTGCTGTGGCACTCAGGAACTGTTGCCGTAGGACCGCGAATCTGACCCTTTGGTCATTGACATTCTTTTCGTTCCAAACGCCACCACACTGTGATTGAGAGTGCCCTGACCTTTATGAGCTGGAACGTACGGGGGCTGGGTAATTATAAAAAGATGAGGCAGCTCCAGTTGCAGGCCGAGCGCCATGGATCCAAGATTCTCTTTTTACAAGAGACTCACGCCCGCTCCGAACAATGCATGCGTTTCACCAAGACCTGGGGCCCCCATAGGTTTTTCACCGACTTCTCCACTCAAAGCCGGGGAGTCATGACCCTCATCCACAAGAGTCTCCATTTCACCCTCATTTCCTCGGTAATCGACCCCCAAGGCAGATATGTACTGCTCCATGCCATGCTACACCACAAGGAAGTGGTTCTTCTGAACATCTATGGCCCTAACCTAGATGACCCCCGGAATTTTATGTGCAGGTCACCTCCCTCCTCGATGGCTTCACCCTTGTTCCTATCCTTTGGGGTGTTGACTTCAACACGATCTTCGATGTAGCTCTCGATAGATCCGGCTCCAAGCCCCGTCACCTCTCCAGGGCAGCTTACGCCGCACTGTCTTCCCTACCCCGTCTGGCCATGGTGGATGCATGGAGATTCTTCTACCCGGATTCTCGCATCTACTCTTTCTACTCCTCTGTTCATGAGTCCTATTCCCGCATCGACAGATGGGTGATCTCCAACGAATTGGTTAAGAATGTAACACAGCTAATGATCCTTCCCAGAACCCTGTCTGACCACTCTCCTGTCACTGTTACCGTCGACTGGGGTCTTGATCCCGGCCGAACCCGCAACTGGAAATTGAAACCCCTCTCCTTACTGGACCCGGAGTTCTGTTCCGAGCTCGAGCTGTCGATTGAGGAGTTCTTCGAGACCAACACGGGCTCAGTAACGTCTCAGGCCACTCTATGGGAGTCCTTCAAGGTTTATATTAGAGGGATTGCGTTGTCCAAGGAGAATGGGGTCCTTAAGTCGATCCGGAGAGATCTTGCCACCAGCGAATCTAGACTATCAACCCTAGAAGCTACATGCTCACTTCACTCTACCCCGGGCACCCTGGCTGGCATCGGGATGGAATTGGACAGGTTCCGTTCCCTTGCGGACCGTGAGCAAAGGTTCTTGGATAGCCCTGGCATGGCGAGGAGGTATGGGGAGGGTGAGCGCCCTGGCCGATTTCTGGCTCGGTTGATCCGGCACGAGACGGGGTCCCCACACATCCTTGGTATTGAGAGGCCTGACGGCTCTATGGCTGTCTCTTCACAGGATGTCAACAGGGAATTTTTCACATTCTACGAAACCCTATATTCTAACACTGATGAGGTGTCGGTGGCGGAGATCGACTCCTTTCTCGATGCCCTTCCTCTGTCAACTTTGTCTCCGGAGACCGTGGGTTCCCTTGACTCCCCACTCACGCGGGAGGAGCTGTCGAACGCTATTGATTCCCTATCCTCGGGCCGTGCCCCTGGCTCGGACGGTATCCCAGTCGAATTTTACAAACATTTCAAGTCACAACTGCTCCCTCACTTGCTGGCTCTTTGGGAGGAGTCCGTGGAGGCCGGAGTATTCCCCCCTTCACTCCGTGAGGCTACAATCACAGTACTACTTACATCTGGTAAACCCCCTTCGCAGTGCGGTTCGTATTGCCCGCTCTCACTTAAAAATTGTGATGTCAAGATATACGCCAAGGCTCTGGCTCTCCGGTTGGCTCCCTTCCTGCCATCTATCATCCACCCGGACCAGGCTGGTTTCATCCCGGGTCGCTCTACCTCCCTGAGCCTGAGGCGTCTATTTAACATCATTAACAGAATCAGTCCCGAGACGCACGCAGTGGCTGTCACCCTTGACATGCAAAAGGCGTTTGACTCGGTTTCATGGAGGTATCTGTGGCGGGTCCTCGATGGTTGCAAATTCGGCCCCTCCTTTCTCTCCTGGGTCAGACTGCTTTACTCCGCTCCTGTTGCCAGGGTCCACACCGGCGACCGTTGCTCCCCCCTTTTTAAGATCGCCAGGGGGAGGAGACAGGGGTGCCCCTTCTCTCCCTTGGTTTTCGCTATAGCAATTGAGCCTTTTGCCGACATGCTCCGCAAATTCCACGCTCATAGGGGCCTCCGCTCTGCGGGACAGACGGACATAGTGTCCCTATATGCGGATGACGCGTTGTTGTTTGTGCGCTCTCCCTCCACCAACTTACCCCCAATACTAGAGGACATCATTCAGTTTGGTCGAATTTCAGCCCTTAAAGTGAATTGCTCGAAATCCACTCTTTTCCCACTCACGGAATGCACTCTCCCTCCCCCCGACACCCTCGGTTTCACATGGGCCCAATCCACATTTACCTACTTGGGGATAGTGGTAACCCGCCAGCGGGCGCTGACCTTCCAGGAAAACTATCAGAAGTATCTCACACACTTGACAGCTAAGATCCGGGTCTGGGATAAACTCCCGATTTCTTTGGCAGGCAGGATAGGTCTGTTGAAGATGGTGGTGTTGCCCTAGTTGCTTTACAGGTTCACTAACGTACCCTTGTGGCCAGGGGTGGGCTTCTTTCGTGACTTGACCCGCACTGTGAATTCCTTTCTTTGGCACTCGGGTGCGGTTCGCCTTAAAATCGATACCCTTTCCACTCCCATGTCTAACGGGGGCTTCGGTGCCCCTGACTTTCTTAAATACTGGCTGGTGTCCCAAATCCAATATACTTCTCACTGGTTTAATACTACGGATCCCCCCCGCATGTCCGACTTGAGAAGCTTGCGGTTTTTGACCGGGACATCCGCTCCTTGGTGTTACAACCCGCTCCCTTGGTACAGGACTCAGAGCCCGGTCGCCTGCACAGCCATCGCATTAGCGAAAATGTGGAAGCTGACTGGAACTGCCTACGCCTTCCACGGTAACCTCCCTCTTTGGAATTTTCTCCCGGGGGTCCCGCGGGTTCCACCGGGCACGGTTCGCCGCTGGGCGGACGCGGGCTACGAGTTGCTACGAGACGTGTTTGACCAGGGTATATTCGTTGAATGGCCCGATCTCCCCTTGCCCTTGAGAAGCGACCAGAGTGTATGGCTCCAATATACATCCCTTCGTAGGACCCTTAAGCGTAATTACCAAGCGTTCCCTGCATTGCCACCAGACGACCCTGCCATTGAGGAGCTCTCCTCCCCCGGCCCCACGAGGGGTAAGATCTCTAGGTTATATACTATGCTACAATCCAGATCTGTCCCAGACTTCGCTAAACTGAAACGTGCTTGGGAGGCAGACCTCGGTGTTGAGATGTCGGTTGAGCGCTGGGCACACCTATGCGAACGCACACATCGAGTTTCCTTCAACTCCCGGTTTAAACTCATTCAGTTCAAAGTACTACATAGGTTTCACCACACCCGATCAGACTACATCGTATGTCCGGTGATCACCCTGCCAGCTGCCCCAGATGCGGCCAGGACGATGCCGACTATATCCACATGATTTGGTCCTGCCCCCGCCTCTCACAGTTTTGGGAGGCTGTTTGCTCGACAGTATCCGCTGTGATTGACCATCCCATTGCTCCCTCCCCGGTGGTATGCCTCTTTCACGACCTCCCAGGCCTCTCCCGTGATTCCAAGAAACTAGCTGGCCTCTGCCTGCTTCTCGCGGTGCGCTCCATCCTGCTCTGCTGGCTTCGCCCCTCACCTCCCATACACGCCCAATAGCTGAGAGCGGTCACGTGGGCCTCAGATTCTGAGGAAGCCTGGTCCCATATGCAACCCACCCACTCCAGGCCTAGAAATATTTGGCTCAGGTTCCGCTCTTACATGTCCGATCTTGTCGAGACACCGGATGCCTCCCCCCCACCCGCTTCCCCCCACCAGCTTGGGTCCACACCCCTATCATAGTTTCCTGTTGCCCTCTCCACGCTGTGACTGTGTTCTTTGATTGTTCCATCATGTGTAGTAACCTCTGCGCACCTACTTTATGTACACTGTTTTCATACTGTAACTGCCTGACGCTGTTCGCCTGTGTTTTGCTGCCACGCTTTATAATAAAAAGAAGTTTAAAAAAAAAAAAAAGAGTCGAAGTAAAACCTGTCTGCCACCAATGCCACAATACTATTCTTTTTGGTGCTAGAAGAGGTAGACAACTTTGAATTAATTCCTCAAGAGCTATCTAGTTAACAGCAAGAAGATTTAAAAGATTTAATTATCTCGTTCCCCGATGTATTCTCGGAGAAACCAAGAAGAGTGAATGGCACCTATACCTACATTAGAACATCTAAAGGAAAAGTGGTTCATCTGAAACGATATAGACTCCCGGAAGCCCACAAGCAGATAGTGGTTGAGGAAGTGAATAACATGTTAAGAGCAAACATTTCCGAAGTCTTTTCAAGCCCATGGTCCTCCCCTACCATATTGGTCACCAGACTTAACAATTCCTGGAGTTTTTGCAAAGATTTCCACCAAGTTAATGCCATTTCCGACTTCAATGCTTATCCCATGCCACACATCGATGACATAATTGATAAACTCAGAAACGCCACCTTTCTATCAACCCTAGGCTTAACAAAAGGTTACTGGCAGGTCCTAGGATATGGACCGATAGAAAAAACTGCTTTCTCTACACCCCTAGGACTGTTTTATTTCGAAGTCCTCTCTTTTGGCTTACACAGTGCTCCAGCCACTTTCCAACGGCTTATGGACCAAATATTAAAGCCCTACTCTGATTTCTGAGGAGCTTATATTGACAATATCGTCATTTATAGTAAAACTTGGGAAGACTACCCTTTCCATCTTTTTACCATTATGAGAGATCTCCGAGAAGCTGGTCTAACTGTCAATCCATCCAAATGCAGACTGGCCCAATTAGCCGTGAAATGTCTTGACTTCTTTGTAGGCAATGCTAGTGTGCAACCTCAACGCGAGAAAGTTAAATCCATACTAGATACTCATACACCTAAAACTGAAAGAGATCTCAGAACATTTCTAGGGTTAATCGGTTATTACCGTAGGTTTATCCCAAACTTCTCGGACAGGACAGCTAGGGTGACAGATTAACTGAAGGACGCTGAGCCCCAGAAAATTCTTTGGACCGACGAGGATGATATATGTTACAACAACCTAAAACAAACCCTGTGCCAGAACCCGATCCTAAAGGTAGTAGATTTCTCAAAAGAATGTGTACTGCAGACAGACGCCTCCCTTACAAGGCTAGGACCAGTCTTATCACAAATTTGCGAGGGAATGGAACATCCCATCTTGTTCACGAGTCACAAACTTTTCCCATGTGAAAAAAATTACTCTGTGCTGGAATTAGAGGCCATTATCCATCTTACATACTACCTCCTAGGGCGAAGGTTCACACTCGTCACTGACAAATCCCCACTAGTTTGGATTAGCCAACGAAAAGACTCTAACCCTCAAGTCATGCAATGGTTCTTAGACCTGCAACCCTACTGTTTCACTATGGAGCACCCAAAAGGTAAAGACCAAGGGAACGTGGATTTCCTCTCTCGGTTCCCTTGTGAAACAGATGCAGCTACATCGCATAGGGGAAGGGTATGTGACAAACCTGAAGGTGTCTCACCCGCTTGTCCCCAGGGATCTGTCATCCAGGTGGCCAGGACACGGCCATTACTTTTGGATCCAGTTCGTGGGGGTAGACCAGTGTGGGAGGATCACCTGGATGAGGGCTGCTCAGGGAGTGGAAGTCGGACACCGGAGGGTGAGACGCGGTATCACCTTCCCAATAACACCTTTTCCCTATCCTACAAGGTAGGATACCTAGGAACTGCACTCCCCGCCCGATTTCCCGACACAAACACCTTTTCACGGACAGCTCACTGTGAGAGAAAACGGACTAACACCCGAGCCGTATACCTGACATGTCCCAACACAAGGGTCAGGCAATTACTGATAATTACACACACCTGACTTCCATCACACTTACCCACATGGATAAAAAGCAGAGCACGAAAGCACACTCTGAGCAAGGCAAAACAAATGAAGAAGCAGCAGTTCTGAGATGGCAGTTTAATACGAGGAGGAAGAATGCAAGAATAGAAAGGGTTGCAAGGAGGGAATTGCCCTTGGCCTTTTCTGAGGGAGAAACCGCTACTTTCATGAGCCCTCAAGAATAAGAAACATACGACTGGGAATTAAAGCTGAAGAAAGGTGCATTGTGTATCAAAGGTACCCGGGGCTCTCCTGCATTGAAAGCCCGATGCGGGGTGGAGTGGTTGCCGCCGTGGTACTGTCCTTGGCTCCTACAACAAAGCCTCTCCAGTAAAGTCAGCAGAGCCGGTGAGTCAGGGAGACTGATATTAGACCGGTCTGTGATAGAACCAAGGTTGCAAGCGGCAACACTGTATGAAGAAATCTGCAAAGAACAGAGTGAGACGCGCATCTGTTGAATATCCAAGGAGTGACTGAACTTTTTAAACCAAGGCAGATGCCATTCACACAGTGGTCTGTCACTGCGTGGGTGCTCATTCAAAGGTCTCTGTTAGGCATCCAACTGAAAGCGTAAAATTGCGATCTGTGAAATCAAAGTGGTCCTTCAACAGGTCAAGCCAAACCCTGTACACATTCGAAAGTCTTGGATAGCTAATACGAACTGTAATTGGTCCGAGCCCAGCTGAGGGAGACTACTTGTGTGAAAGGGATCTGAGCCCGGCTGAGGGGGATCCTGGGTGAACTGTGAGTCACCCGAGAAAGGATATTCTACAAGCATTGGAGAAGAGGATCTGAGCCCGGAAAAGGGTGATTCAAACTAAAGATTGTGGTAGATAAGGGATCTGAGCCCCGGCTGAGGGGGGATTTAGGGTGAAGAGTGAATCGCCCAACTTGATTATTTGTAAAGGAATTTTTCGTTGTTTTGGTACATCAGGCCCTCTGAATCAAGAGACTTTGATAACTTAAGAGACTTGGGCACAGAAGGTCCTGATGTTGGTAATGGAACTGTGTCCTTGTGCCGAAGAAGCCCAAGAGTGTGCTGTGCTCGAGTGAACTGTCTTGTCCCGTGATGAAAACGTGGGGAAGGGGAGGCCAACGGCCTGAACATCCCGACTTATCATTTTGTGAACACTTCTTTCTTTTGCACGAACATTTCCTCACACTATTTGTTTTTTTTTAAACAAACTTTATTAATTCAAATGTAGTCATGTTCAGATGCTGTATTGGCCAGACTTAAGTAATTTTAACACATATCATTAGTTGTGGCCACATATTAACATTCAGTTTTACAGTTGTTAGTTGAAAATTTTTGAGCATTGGACTAACTTTAACTACAACCGTTCAACAAACCTTCCCCTGTCCCCTTCCCCCCCCCTCCCGGTTCCCTTGTGGCATGGACCAGACCTTCTGCATTCCGATGAGATTGTTGTATTCTGTTTAGTTAACTTCTGCATAGGATCAAGGTTCCTGTCCTTTGTTTGTCGGTACTCAGTTTTAGATAGCTCTCAACAAGTTCAACATAGTTGAGGAAGGGGTCCCAGATTGCCCGGAACTTCAGATACTTGCCGTCACTCAGGGCCCCCACCTTTTCCATGGCCATTACATTCCAAATTTTCACCCGCCAACATGCTGTTATTGGGCCTTCTGGATTTTTCCAGCCTTGTGCCAGTCTCATCTTCGCTGCCATTAACAGGAGGGTGATAAGTGTTGCATTGTTGCCAGTTGCCACATAAATGTCCTCGACCACTGTACCCAAGAGTATGACTTTAGGTGACGCTGGCAGCTGTTTCTATTCTATTTTTCATCTGAAGGAAGATACAAAACGTCAGCCTCCATCTGGGTATTCCATTTTTATCACCCGCCATCCTTGTTCCAACCCTCAGGTGAGAGACCTTTGTTTCTATGTTTTCCTTACTTGGGACATCATTGATTGCAAAACATTGAAGTATTGTACTTATTCTTAACACATACCTCTCCACATCAGAGACCGCCAGGCCTCCCAGGCATGGTGGCCTTGTTAGGATTCTTCTTTGAATTCTCACTTTCCATTTGTGCCATATGAAGGAAGTCAAGTCACCCTGTAGTGCTTTGCATATCTTGGGGGGATCTCTATTGGAAGCAAGCTTACCGTGTGTTAGGGAGAATTCTCTGTTTAGGCTGAATTTCCTAACCTAGTGAGTCCCCCAGCAGCTTTAATGGATTTTTGGGGTTTATTTTTTTCTCCTGCCAAGAGTGAGACTCTTTTACCCTCACTCTTGGACATGATTTGAGTGTGTTTCTTTGGCTCCAGATGTGTTTAATGGGCTATGGGGTCTTTTACTCCATAGGGCTTCATGTGTTTTTGTGATGTGTGTTACACAGCACCCTCAGTGCAGTAACACAGGGGTGTCATAGTGACCCCCCAGTATAGACTCCTTACCCTGGGACTGACTACTGTCTCCCAGGGCATGTAAAGTCACCATTGACTTTACTAGTCTTAAATTCTGAACAGAACCAGTACAAACCATCATATTGTGGACGTACTGGCTGGGGCAATTTGATTGCCCCGGGGTCTGTTAGTCGAGGGGGCACGTCTCCGTCCCCCCTGATCGAGTTTTGGCTGGTGGCAGTGGATACTACTTTTTATATTCAACCGCAAATATGTCTCTATGGGATTTTCCCATTGTTCGAGGCTACTATCTTTATTTATTTAATTACGATAGCCTCGAACATACCTCCGGTTTATTTAATTATTATTAATTCTCCGGTTGGTATTTTTTGCCAAAACTCGGTTCTAAAATGGCGTTTGTGTTCTCTTCTGTGACTCCAACCCAAGTCGAGCCCTTTGTTCCACTTTTTTTGGCGGGCTTCTCCACAGAAGCCCTCCAAAGTGGTGCCACTCTGTCTGGGGTACTTAGGAGGGGTGGAGGGGGATTTAGGCACCCTGGACTGAGTTGCCTAGGCAACTCAAGTCGCACTCCGTCCTGATTGGCCCAAGTGGTGAGCCGGCCGGCTCACCACTTAGCATGTTTGAGTGACAGCTAGGCTGAGTGAATGGGGGTTTTCTGCATAAAAGCAGGGCTTTGGGGACTGGAACTTCAGAAGTCGCCACAGGACCTAAGAATCCGACGAGGAAGAAGCTGAGCCGACCTACCACAACAACACCACCGGTGGAGCCCTGCTGGACCGTCTCACCACTTTTCCCAACGACAGAGGAGATCTCCCGCCGGAGAGTCTTCTTCCTTTGACTGGTGGGGATAACCAGTTTCACAGTCTTTTCCCCTTCCCGACGCATCTTGTGGCGCCTTGCCTGTGCCAAGCACCCCGGCAACCGGAATACTACGTTTTACCATGACCGCGAAATAAAGGGTAATACCTTTAACCGGAAAACTCCGCGGCTGGTTTCTTCCCTGGCAGTGCAACGACCTTCATCTTTCCTCCAAGTCGAGATCTTCTCTTCCTCTGGATGACGCACTCGCTGCCAGGAACAACTGCCACCGCTGGAGGATCCTTCACACTGAAGGTACCGTGTTCCGCCTGGCTTCCCTTGCCATCGACTGTACGGGGTAGATTTAGCCCCCGGCTTTCGAACCTGGGTTAGCCTGGGACACCCTGGCTAAACTTTTCTGAGCCTCTCTAAACTCTTTTCGAACTCCCTGCAAGACTTTCTAAGCCTAGTGTAACTGTGTGATCTTGGGCGCATTTGTGCTCTGCTCTCTCTAAGAGTGGGCCCAGCCTAGGGACTTTGGCTCACAAGTGACTTTTGCTCTTCTGCCTTGCTAAAAGTGTTCCTAAATCTTAGAGTGGTGTATCTTTCCATATTCTGTCTTTTCCCTCCCTTCTTCATGAACTTATTGGAGTGCCATCTACAGTTAAGCGCTCACCTCTGTATGGAAATAAGTGGTGTTAACTAAGACTTATCTGATAAGGAATAAGGGTTGTATATATTATAATAGTAACTGTGTTTAGAGTGTTTTACAATAAGAGTGCTGGGGTGTTTCAAACAGTGTGTTTTTAAATAAATCATTTTTTTATTTTTTTGAATTTTTTTTTATTACGAGTATATAATCACCGAAGTGATTTTTACAAGAGGATGAGAAAAAAAAACATCAATTTTCAATTGCTAAAAAAAAAAATCGTTACAGAATGGTTGAAGCAGAGAACAGATCCAAAGTCAGGAGAAGCTGTAGCTAAGGGAAGCATGAGCAAGTTCAAAGCAAGTTCAAAGACACACTCAGCCCTCCTGGTGAGTGGTCCATCCAACGCCCAACCTCACATTTCACCCCTTGTGCTTGTGCTTAGATGGGTCCGTTCTGCCCAGACTGCGAATCTGTGTGAGGAAAGATTTGATCTAAAATTTTGGTGGCTGCTATTGTCCAAGAGGGTCTCAAGTCTCCTATTAGGCGATCCCACCAGAGTGCTTCGTCGACCAAGTAAGCTTGCTTTAAATGGTGAAGCAGGTACGGCGATCTATATTTGTCTGTTCCTGGACACAATAGAAGAAGATGCCGTACTGTTTCGATTTGTTGGGTGTCAGTACAAAAGCGGCAGATATTAGTTGAAGAAAGGCCTCTTATATGCAGGATTTCATTCGTAGGGAGCAAATTGAGCCTAGCACGGAGTAGAGGATTCTGGGTTTTTCTGCTTGGATGTTTTATCAAAAATGGTTGGATTGTATTTAATTTTCTGCATGTTGGAGGTAGGTTGCTAGTCAGCTTATACTCAGAGGCTTTGTCAAGTGTATTTATCCAATCCATTTCTTCCATGCGAGTTTTGGTTTTTGTTGGATTACCCAAAAGTTCTTCCATAGAGCTGCCGCAGATTAATGTGCTATGCACATTGCCTCCCATTTGGACAGAAGTATACTTGTACCTAGATTCATCTCCGCCTGCACCAATGAAAAAATTGTCGGGGAAGAAGGATCTTTGATTTTCCTGTATAACATAACAGAAGCCCTAGTTACTATTGACTCCAGAGATGAACGAGACAGTTCACGTCTTATCAAAGCTAGTGGAGTGGAAGGCGGTAGATTCAACACAGAACGCCAAAAAAGGCTCTCCAGTTTGGACCACAGTGAGATAGGTAAAGATGGCATAGCGTCCCCTCCATAGGTAATCGTTGGGATAACTTTGCCCCGATAGAATTTAAGTAAGGGCATCAATGAGAAGCGCCCATATTTTTTGTCCATTATTTTCGCTTGTGAGATGAGGGTTTTCATTTTTTCCAAGAGGTGGTGTTGCATCGCTAGGTCTTTAGCTGTCGAGTCAATGAGAACCCCCAAATATTTGAATTTTGCTACTTGTTCAAGTTTGTTTCCCGCCAAGAACCATGAAATGATCTTCTTCCTCTTGTTGTTTTTTTCGAACACCATGATCTTTGTTTTTTGTTTGTTCATTTCCAGGTCATTGGCAGCTGTATATGTGGTCAGTGCATTTAGCTGGCGTTGTAGGCCAATTGGGGTCTGGTCGAGATGAATAAGGTCGTCCGCGTACAAGAGTCTTGGGATCTTCTCCTTGCCTAATTGTGGGGAAAATGCTCGTGTTGTAGTTGATGTTTCTTTGTAATCCCCAAAGTATGAAAGAAAAAGAGCCGGAGCTAGAGGGCAACCTTGTTTGACCCCTCTGCTAGTTGTTATGGCTGATGAAAGGAGAACACTAGTATTCAAACTCACATGCACCGTTGTAGCAGCATGTAGAGCTTTGATGGGATTCAAGATCTCCTGTGGACAGTTCCAGTTGTTGAGTTTTTCCCAAAGTTTCCTTCGATTGACTAAGTCAAAGGCCTGGGAGAGGTCTATGAATGCCAAGTACAAGTTCTGATTTGATTCTCGGGTTTTTGCTTTTAATAGTCTGAGAATAAAGATGTTGATGCTGGTTCCTACTCCTTTTTTGAACCCGGATTGAAGAGGGTCGTTACATGGTGCGCTTTTCGCCCAATGGTTGAAGTGGTCCAACAATAGGGATCCATAGACCTTCCCTATAACGTCCAGGAGAGCCACTGGACGATAGTTCCTAGGATCATCCTTCCTACCTTTTTTAAATATGGGGATGATGACCGCTGAGGTCCATGAAGGCGGGATTGTACTCAAGTTCGTGCATTTTTGGAAAATCATACTCAATAAATTTGTCCAATCTTCTGGCGCGGATTTCAGATTTTCATTGGATAGACCATCGGGCCCCGGGGCCCTCGATTTCTTTAACTTAGAGATTTTACCCAGAATTTCAGTCTTATCCGAAAGGTCGACCCAAGGTTCTGTTGACAGTGATGGAAAAGGCACATCGCAAGAGTCAGGAGATCTGAACAATATTGAGTAAAACCCAATCCATGTTGCTTCCGAGATGCTATTTAGCAACATTGAGTCTACTTCTTTGGCTCGTAGATTGATAAGTCTCCAAAAATCTCTGGAATTAGATTTTCGGATTTATTTTATAATTATATACTTTGATACCAAAGCTCTGGTCAGTGTTTGCTTGTATTATTGTACCTGAGTGTCTATTGTGTATACTTTGCATACTGCCTAACTCTTCTTGAGGGAAGTCTGACTGCTCAGCCACAGCTACCAGGTAAATCTGGGTGGTACAGACTGCTACCAAGTGGGTTTACTGCTAACACCTGTAGTCCTAAATCTTTTGCAGTGTTCCCAAAGGGAACTGCACAGGTTTCTGCCTAACACCGTGTATAGCAGCCGCGGCAACAGGGTCATTTTGAGTGCCGCAATGTGTGCGAACCAGGATAGTTCCTGGGTGTCCCACCTATGTAGGTCCTCCCTCAGTTGTTTCAGCAGGGGTGTTAGGGTTATGGTTTTTATAACCCTATGTTAATTGGATACCTAGGTATTCTACTGATTCTCTTTCCAAGGTTAGCGGGTATCTTGACCCCAGAGCTTCGATCTCTTCTTCCCTCCCTGTGATGTTCAGGGCCTTAGATGTTGTGAAGTTTATGGTAAACCCTGATATCTGAGCGAAGTCTTGTAAGCTATCAAGTGCTGTTGGTAGTGTGATCTTAGGATCCCCAAGGAACAGCATTATACTGTCTGCGTCACTGGGCCTCAATACGAGTTTGGAGGTATTTCAGAGGTAAATTCTCTGAAATACCACAAAACTGATTTATAGTTACCACCACTTGGTCCTCTGGATTTACCACAGGATTACAAATGGTGATAGGTGGTGTAAATCCCCATTGGAATAATGAGTGGTAATTCTGCCGATTTCTGGAGGAAAAGTGGATGCTGCACCTCCAGTATGATTCTGGAGGTGAATCCTCCACTTTTCCTGCAGACAGTTGGCAGATTTACCACTCATTATTCCGCTGGTGGTAATTAAGCTAAAACATGTCATTTAGTGGTGTCAGAAAATTGGAGGTTACGGAATTACCTCCACTTTTTTCCCACACCGCCAATTTATGGACTTCAGAAAATGGGGATTTACACCACCTATCACCATTTGTAATCCTGTGGTAAATCCAGAGGATCAAGTGGTGGTAACTGTAAATCCGTTTTGTGGTATTTCAGAGGATAAGTGATAAGTGAAGACTGGTTTGTGCCAAATGTATACAAAAATGTTTCTGAATCTGTAAATAACTGTGTGATTTTCCAGAAATTCCTGCCAGGTGACACTTTAAGAATTGTGAGGAGAATGTTGCCTCAACCGGAGGGGCCTTTCTGGCGCTTGCATATCGACTTTGTCGATATGCAAGAGAGATGTACCTCTTACAGGTATGTGCTTGTAGTTGTCTGTCCATTTTCACGTTGGCTTAAGGCTGGTGCCTGTGCCCATAATTACACCCATTCAGCAGCAAAATTCTTTGTGACAGAGGTGTTCCCAAGGTGGGAGATCACAGATAGAGTGGTCAGCATTTTGCAAATGACTTGATTAAAGAAATCACGGCCCTCCTGGGGATAAGGCACAAATTATGCACCCACAAGCCTACGGTTTGGTAGAAAAGATGAATGGCGTGTCAAGAATGCACCTAGATAAGCTTACGCAAACGTTTGGAGAATCCTAGTTGCACTCCTTGCTGCTTGGACTTTTCACTTTGCGCAATTCGCCTGAAGGAGATCATCATCTCACTCCTCATGAGGTTGAAACAGGGCAAAGAAAGCATGCGCCTATACCTCCATCACCTACGATCTTTGATGCTCAATTCTCTTCTAGAATTCTGGGGGCGAATTTGATACATATCTCACAGAACTTTAAAAATCACTTCAATATATATCCCTGCAGACAAAGCCGAGAGTACACAAAGAGCAAACGAGTGATCAAAGAGGATAATTTCCGCAAGCAGCACTTGTCTACCCAGGAACAGGGTGTACGTAAAATACCACATCAGGAAGTGGAAAGAGGAGCACTTCACAGGTCCTCACACTGTGACGTACTCAACACCAACGGTGGTGAAGATTGAGGGCCGGCAGGAATGGGTCCACATCTCCGACGTGCACAAAGACAAGAGCAGCGACTCCCATAGACAAGAGGAGCACAGCACAGCACAGCATAATGGGAAGTATTTGTGAAATTTCATTAACTTTGTTTTCTGCAATAAGTCTTTACAAAAGGCCATCAAAGGAGGAAGGAGAGAGTGTTTCTAAAGACAATTTTGTTACCAGGAGACGGCAATGATTGTCTTTTGGAGTGTGATAATATTAACATGCCTTAGTATCGGATTCATATTTTTGATTTATTTGGTTTTAAGAAAAAAAAGTGGTGCACAGTTAACTGACATTGTTAATACAGAAAAGCGGAGTTTAATGGATGAAGAGGGTTTTCTTCATGACATGGAAAAAGGGCAAAGTTTATCATCTGAAAACGTTTGGTATGATGAAATGTTGCCGGTGGGTAGAGTAAGGGCGAATGGCACTTGCTACGTCTTTTCACTCCTCCCACATGTAATGGATTTCCCCAAACCTTTCTTGCCTCAGGGTTGTCTTATGAGGAGAAGGATGCCTAATGCACCTATCCCTCTGCAAAACTAGAGGTTTATTCCAAGGAGCAAATGTCACAGTACAGTGGGTTGATAAAAGGGAAAACATCTATGCCAATCATTACGTGAAACTAAACAAAATGACTGAAGAAATGGAGTAGAATATATAATGGAAGGCTCTAAAAGAGAGGAGCTTAAAATAAGTGAACACAAAAAAATGCAGTGCATACATAAGGAGGGGCAAAGCATTCCCTAGTGTCACACAAGACCATTAATGAGAATAATAGGGACAGTGTGGTATGATGGCCAATGGGAGGGGGGAATAATGCAATGTCGAGCTGAAGGGTTGGTGGGATATGAACAGAGCCTGGCAGCCAAAGTGAATGTCAGTTGTAAGGCAATTTGGGGAAACAATGTGCATGCATTGACCTGGTTACATGAAAGACATCAACCAGTTCAAATTAATAGCTTTACACAATTTCCTCTGTTTCAGGTTGAGTGGGTCTATCCATCTGGGGACTAACACAGGCTGTGCAAGGGGATGAGGAGTACAGCGCTGATGCAGGGGACTGCAGCTAAAATGGACATGTGGTGGGCCAGTGGATCAAAGGCCTACGCCAAGCTTCGGCCTCATTGGATTGGGCTCTCTGCAATCGCCACTCTGCACAGCCCTGCCCTGGTGGTGCGTAGAAACCGCACTGCTGTGGAATTTGCACTGCAGGAAAAAGTGCCACAGCAAAATGAGAAGCAACAATCGCTGAGCAGGAGGAGAAGGGAGAATAATTATTAGTCAGAAAAGAATGCGGAAAATCTGGCTGCAATCCCTGATGAATTTCGGTTATTCACTTTCAGGGTAATTCATAGAATTTCGCAGAAAAGTGTCGCAAGCGGCTGGCGCAGAGTGTCCGCGTGCGATTGTCTGCGCCAGGCACGTGCGCTAAAACCGATTTCCGCGCACAGCGTATTCATGGATTTCAGGCTCCCAAACCAGCCGTGGCGCAGAGTATCGCAGCGACCCTGCAGCAGCGCCAGTAACGCCCCCAAGAACGCCCTCGCGCAAGGAAAAGCCATCAAAATCGCTAAATCATCGCAAAGGGCTGCGCTAACCCTGGACCAGTTTACAGGGCTGCCAAACAAGGAACGCAAAGCGGGTAACGTGCATATCAGGGGTACGCGTGAAGTTATACACGCGATTAGCCAGGGTACGTGTATTACAGGGGTACGCGGGAAGTTGAACACGCGATTGGCCAGGGTACGTGTATTACAGGGGTACGCGTGAAGTTTTACACGCGATTAGCCAGGGCACGTGTATCACAGGGGTACGCGGGAATTATCACACGCGATTTGGCTGGGTACGTGTATTACAGGGGTACACGGGAAGTTTTACACGCGATTCGGCTGGGTACGTGTATTACAGGGGTGCGCGGGAATTCTCACATGCGAATTGGCCAGGTACGTGTATTACAGGGGTGCGCGGGAATTCTCACATGGGAATTGGCCAGGTTCGTGTATTACAGGGGTGCGCAGGAATTATCACACGCGATTTGGCTTGGTACGTGTATTACAGGGGTGCGTGGGAAGTTACACACGTGATTGGCCTGGGCGCGTGTATTTCAGGGGTGCGCGGGAAGTTCCACACGCGAATAGCCTGGGCGCGTGTATTTCAGGGGTGCGCGGGAAGTTCCACACGCGAATAGCCTGGGCGCGTGTATTTCAGGGGTGCGCGGGAAGTTCCACACGCGATTGGCCTGGGCGCGTGTATTTCAGGGGTGCGCGGGAAGTTCCACACGCGAATAGCCTGGGCGCGTGTATTTCAGGGGTGCGCGGGAAGTTCCACACGCGAATAGCCTGGGCGCGTGTATTTCAGGGGTGCGCGGGAAGTTCCACACGCGATTGGCCTGGGCGCGTGTATTTCAGGGGTGCGCGGGAAGTTCCACACGCGAATAGCCTGGGCGCGTGTATTTCAGGGGTTCGCGTGAAGTTCCTCACGCGATCGGGCCTGGGGGAGCGGGCTACGTGTATTCCAGGGGTGCGTGAGAAGTTCCACACGCGATTGGCCTGGGCGCGTGTATTTCAGGGGTGCGCGGGAAGTTCCACACGCGAATAGCCTGGGCGCGTGTATTTCAGGGGTGCGCGGGAAGTTCCACACGCGAATAGCCTGGGCGCGTGTATTTCAGGGGTGCGCGGGAAGTTCCACACGCGGTTGGCCTGGGCGCGTGTATTTCAGGGGTGCGCGGGAAGTTCCACACGCGAATAGCCTGGGCGCGTGTATTTCAGGGGTGCGCGGGAAGTTCCACACGCGAATAGCCTGGGCGCGTGTATTTCAGGGGTGCGCGGGAAGTTCCACACGTGAATAACCTGGGCGCGTGTATTTCAGGGGTGCCGGGAAGTTTTACACGCGATTTCAGCAGGGTACGTGTATTTCAGGGGTGCGCGGGAAGTTTTACACGCGATTTCAGCAGGGTACGTGTATTTCAGGGGTGCGCGGGAAGTTTCACACGCGAATAGCCTGGGCGCGTGTATTTCAGGGGTGCGCGGGAAGTTCCACACGCGAATAGCCTGGGCGCGTGTATTTCAGGGGTGCGCGGGAAGTTTTACACGCGATTTCAGCAGGGTACGTGTATTTCAGGGGTGCGCGGGAAGTTTTACACGCGATTTCAGCAGGGTACGTGTATTTCAGGGGTGCGCGGGAAGTTCCACACGCGAATAGCCTGGGCGCGTGTATTTCAGGGGTGCGCGGGAAGTTCCACACGCGAATAGCCTGGGCGCGTGTATTTCAGGGGTGCGTGGGAAGTTCCACACGCGAATAGCCTGGGCGCGTGTATTTCAGGGGTGCGCGGGAAGTTTTACACGCGATTTCAGCAGGGTACGTGTATTTCAGGGGTGCGCGGGAAGTTTTACACGCGATTTCAGCAGGGTACGTGTAATTCAGGGGTGCGTGGGAAGTTCCACACGCGAATAGCCTGGGCGCGTGTATTTCAGGGGTGCGCGGGAAGTTCCACACGCGAATAGCCTGGGCGCGTGTATTTCAGGGGTGCGCGGGAAGTTTTACACGTGATTTCAGCAGGGTACGTGTATTTCAGGGGTGCGCGGGAAGATTTACACGCGATTTCAGCAGGGTACGTGTATTTCAGGGGTGCGCGGGAAGTTCCACACGCGAATAGCCTGGGCGCGTGTATTTCAGGGGTGCGCAGGAAGTTCCACACGCGAATAGCCTGGGCGCGTGTATTTCAGGGGTGCGCGGGAAGTTTTACACGCGATTTCAGCAGGGTACGTGTATTTCAGGGGTGCGCAGGAAGTTTTACACGCGATTTCAGCAGGGTACGTGTATTTCAGGGGTGCGCGGGAAGTTTTACACGCGATTTCAGCAGGGTACGTGTATTTCAGGGGTGCCGGGGAGTCCTACATGTGATTTGACAGTGTGGGTCCTCCCAGGTGTTCACTGTACACCCTCCACGGCCCCTGCAGGCAGCCCACACCACAGGGGACTACCCTGCATCCCTGGTCATGTCCCGCAGGCAGCCCACCCAACATGGGCATGCCCCCCAGCAAAGGCACATGTCTCCTTGAACTAATGAACACCAACTCATGTCCCCCACCACCCCCACCCCCCAGCACTGTGGGGCACCTGCCAGCAGGCCCCCACCCATGTCCAACTCATGTCCCCCACCCCCCAGCACTGTGGGGCACCTGCCAGCAGGCCCCCACCCATGTCCAACTCATGTCCCCCACCACCCCCACCCCCCAGCACTGTGGGGCACCTGCCAGCAGGCCCCCACTCATGTCACCCAGCACCCCCACCCCCCAGCACTGTGGGGACACCCTCCACCAGGCCCCCACTCATGTCCCCTATTACCCCCACCCCCCAGCAGTGCAGGGGCAGCCTCCACCAGGCCCCCACTCATGTCCAACTCATGTCTCCCAGCACCCCCACCCCCCAGCACTGTGGGGCACCTGCCAGCAGGCCCCCACCCATGTCCAACTCATGTCCCCCACCACCCCCACCCCCCAGCACTGTGGGGCACCTGCCAGCAGGCCCCCACCCATGTCCAACTCATGTCCCCCACCACCCCCACCCCCCAGCACTGTAGGGCACCTGCCAGCAGGCCCCCACCCATGTCCAACTCATGTCTTCCAGCACCCCTACCCCCAGCAGTGCAGGGGCAGCCTCCACCAGGCCCCCACCCATGTCCAACTCATGTCTCCCAGCACCCCCACCCCCCAGCAGTGCAGGGGCAGCCTCCACCAGGCCCCCACTCATGTCCAACTCATGTCTCCCAGCACCCCCACCCCCCAGCAGTGCAGGGGCAGCCTCCACCAGGCCCCCACTCATGTCCAACTCCTGTTCCCCTGCACCCCCACCCCCCAGCACTGTGGGGCACCTGCCAGCAGGCCCCCACCCATGTCCCATCCATGCCCCCCCCTGCAACTGGTTCCCAACAATCCCCAATCATGACCGTAATGGCCAGCCTCCCCTGCCAAAAGGCCCAACCAACTATCACATCCACCCACACATCAGAGGCAATTACATGTGACACACCCAATGTAAATAACGCAAATGAACATATGTCTGTCACACACAATCGTTGCAAGTGAATGTTGAAACACCCCACATGTCATGCATGAAAGCAATGAGATGATACTACACATTGAAGGATGAAATGAAAATGTATTAAAAATCAACTAGAATGGAAAAGAAATAGAAAAAACCACAAAGCAAAACAACCAAAAGAAGAAGAATGTTGATGAAAAAAAATTCGAAACACAAAGCACAATCCTAAAAAATGGTGTCCAAAGTCACAGTCACAAAAGAAATCCAAGTGTAAATGAAATATAAAACACATTGCTCCATGTGTCCAAAAAAAAATCCTAAAAAATCCATCATCCATCCAAGAACTATATACAAGATGATCCTGGGTCCATGAGCCCAACCAAATTAAACCTAACTATGTCAACTAACTAAAAACTGAACTATATACAAGAAAGTGGCGCATTGTCCAATCGCAACCAAAAAGAAATAACAAAAAATTTAAAGGAAACCTACCACTAACTATATAACTATATACAATGGCAGCGGGCAAGTCCTGCGGCTCACTCTGTGATGTTGCCGGCCAGGGCATCATCGAACTCCATGTCGATGTCCTGGAGGCGGGACTCTGTCCTGGCCCCGAGGTCTCGCAGGGATAACCCCATGTTCACCTCAAACTCCCTGCGAGCTTCCTCGAGGCACTCAGCCCGCCTCAACGCCCGACGCATGGAGAACTCCGCCCTGACCATGGTGAGCCGCTCCTCTTCCGCCCGCTGCCGCTCCGCACCTATCCGCTGGACCAGCTGCTCCCACACGGAAGACACTACCATCCCAGGGTTCTCCTGCCCTCCGGCCGATGCCTGCCCCTCTGATCTTGATGGCCCCGAGCCATGATGCCTCCCACGTCGAGCCTGCTGCTGCCTCCGACGCCACTGCCTCTGCCAGCACGACGGCATCCAGGATGATGGAAACCACCGACGCCGTCGTGCACGTGCCCTGCCCGATGATGCCGTCACATCCTCCATCTGCTGGGGTCCAGTTGCTGTGTTGTCCACCCCTGCTGGACCTCTGACTCCCGACTGTGGCAGGGATGGGATCCCCACCGAGCTGGCTGCATTGGTCAGGGCAGGTCCACAGGGGGCCCTGGTGGCATCTGGGCCGGAAGACGGCAAGGAGATCGACTGGCGTATAGTCTCCACAGAGGAGGAGAGGGCCGCCAGATTGGCCGACACATGCAGGAAACCCCCGAACATGGCCGATCCCAATTGGGCCACGTCGGCACGGTGCTCTTCGTGATGACGTGCGTGCTCCTCCTGGGAAGCACGCACGGCATCACGAATCACAGCCGTGCGCATCGCGACCCCAATCAGGACCGTCTCCACACGGCCAGGGGTCCCCTCGTCCGCAGGTGGAGGGGAGTCAGATGACATGGACATCCCCTCTACCTGCGGACGGGCCTGGGACGGGGCATCCCTGCTGGTGCAAGGTGGTGCACCCACAGGTTCAGGGACAGCGACATGCACAGGCCCCTCCACGGTGACCTGTGCTGCCTCCTGCCCCTGCCCCTGGACTGCACCACTTGCACCAGCAGGGATGCCCCCACCAGGCCCCATGTGCGCCTCAGTGGCGGCCTCCTCCTCCTCTGTGGAAACCACCAACCTGGATGGCTCCTCGCCGTCTACCGCCGTAGCAGGCCCCTGTGGGGGCTCACCCACCCCTTCCGCTGCAGCCGTGGGGGCATCCCTGCCGCCTTGCTCCACAGCGCCGTCTCCGCCCTCTCCTTCACTAGCCGCTGCGTAGAGGGAGACATAGAACACAAGCATCAGGGTACTGTACAATGGTCCCCTAGACAGGAAGCAATAGCAGATGAGTGCCACTGTCAAAGTACACTTCCATCATGTCACACCACAACACATGTGGCAGTCCAGGCAAAACACACACAGTGACAGTCATGGTGCGTGCCATGGACATTTCAATGCATGTCCAATGGACTCTCGAATCATACAATGTAATGGGACTCACATGCATCATGGGTCATGCCTATCACATGCACACACTTCACCTCAGTCACATCCATCTGGCCCCGTACACCCCAATCACAGTGCATACAAGGATGACTAGGCTGCATCAGTGAATCTGTACATTGTCACACACATGTGTCATGCATCCATGGCACTCACAAAGCACAGACACGCAGGTCAGGCACACAGACATGGATACCACATATGTATCTGGCATCAGCACCCATCCCTCGCCCCCAACCATGTCCAGGAACAGAGACTGCCATGCTCTCATGTGTGCAATCTGCACAGGGCTCCCCATGTCGCATTCAAACACATGCAACAACCGTGCGGTTCACACATTACAGGTCGCACATGCATTCCCATGATGTCCCTGCACACATACATGCGTACATGGCCTATGTCACACATGCAGGCAAGTATCAGACAACCAGCACACTGCAACATGCCCTGTCTCACACAGCAATGCTTGGCCACTTACCGCTCAACTCCAGACGGGTCTCCCTCTCAAGGACCTGGGCGTGGAGCGCTGGGTGTGCGCGTTCCAGGACCCTCAACTGGATGGAACTCATGCGGCCCCGGCCCCCCTCCACGAGGTGCCGGGCCTTCATGAGGGTCCTGGACCTCAAGTCTTCCCAGCGCTTCTTGACCTTCTGGATGGTGCGGGTTGCCACCCCCTCCGCGTTGATGGCAACCACACAGTCGGCCCAGATCCTGTCCCGTCCTTCCTTGTTGGCGCGGGACGATCCGAAGAGGGCATCATACTGCCCCAGGACTTGCTCCACCAGGACACCAACTTCGGTGGCAGTGAAGCTGGTGCCCCTCTGCCCCTCTGGCTGGGGGTTGCCACTGGTGCCAGATGTTGATGTGCCCGACATGGCAACCCCAGGGGCAGGAGTGGGTGGGCAACTGGGTCCTGGGGCTGGGCTGTGGAGCGATGTTATCCGAGTCAGGAGTCTTCTATTCCAGCAGGGGTGGACACAGCAACTGGACACCTGCAGATGGCTGATGTGCAGGCACCAAATGGCAGGGCACGGTGGCAGCAGGCAGGCAGGCAGGCAGGCAGGCAGCAGCAGATGGCACGTGGGAGGCTGCTCGGGGCACTGGGGGGCAGTAATTCGGCCTTCTGGGCAGGAGCGTGGTCTTCCGTGTGTTTTCGCGTGGCCAGCTTGATACGGAGTGATTTGGCACGTGAAAATCCTGCACGTCAGCGTGAAAATCGAGGAAAGGCCCTTAGCGCGTAAGCGCGTCAGCACGCGTATGCGATTTCATTGGACCAAAGGCCCTTACAGCGTAAGCGCGTCTGTGACGTTTTGCGCACGGGCGTTGCCCTGGCAGGGCTTGGTGATCCCGCGTGCCTTTATGTTCTGTACGTGCTTTTCGTGCGGTGCGTGTGTTTTCCATCCGTTTGGGTTCACACGCTATTACTTCACAGCGGGTGTTGGCTACGCGTTCTTCTACATGCAAGGCAGACGGTGAGTGGTACCCCGCTCCCCCAGGCCCGATCGCGTGAGAAACTTCACGCGAACCCCTGAAATACACGTAGCCCGCTCCCCCAGGCCCGATCGCGTGAAAAACTTCACGCGAACCCCTGAGATACACGTAGCCCGCTCCCCCAGGCCCGATCGCGTGAATAACTTCACGCGAACCCCTGTGATACACGTAGCCCGCTCCCCCAGGCCCGATCGCGTGAAAAACTTCACGCGAACCCCTGAAATACACGTAGCACGCTCCCCCAGGCCCGATCGCGTGAGAAACTTCACGCGAACCCCTGAAATACACGTAGCACGCTCCCCCAGGCCCGATCGCGTGAGAAACTTCACGCGAACCCCTGAAATACACGTAGCCCGCTCCCCCAGGCCCGATCGCGTGAAAAACTTCACGCGAACCCCTGAAATACACGTAGCCCGCTCCCCCAGGCCCGATCGCGTGAAAAACTTCACGCGAACCCCTGAGATACACGTAGCCCGCTCCCCCAGGCCCGATCGCGTGAAAAACTTCACGCGAACCCCTGAGATACACGTAGCCCGCTCCCCCAGGCCCGATCGCGTGAAAAACTTCACGCGAACCCCTGAGATACACGTAGCCCGCTCCCCCAGGCCCGATCGCGTGAATAACTTCACGCGAACCCCTGTGATACACGTAGCCCGCTCCCCCAGGCCCGATCGCGTGAAAAACTTCACGCGAACCCCTGAAATACACGTAGCCCGCTCCCCCAGGCCCGATCGCGTGAGAAACTTCACGCGAACCCCTGAGATACACGTAGCCCGCTCCCCCAGGCCCGATCGCGTGAATAACTTCACGCGAACCCCTGTGATACACGTACCCTGCTGAAATCGCGTGTGAGACTTCCCGCGCACCCCGGTATACACGCACACGTATTTTTTGTCAGCGGGTGTCCGTGTTTGTGGGTACCCCTTTGCACGTCATTTTTCCTGGAGGGCCACAGTATAGGACATTCATCCTGGCAGTATATAGGTGCTATTTGTTGGCGCACCTTTTGGCGCACATTTCTTACAGCCGCAGAGACGCTACCGCCTGCTTTCTTGTGGCGGTCGTGTTTGTGCCTGTGCGCTGGTTTGAGCGTGCGCTTTTTTCCCCTATTCTATTCCATGAATACGTGTTGTAGGCGAGCGTGTGGGCGTTCCGCGCACTTGTGCCCTGTACTTCCCCCGTGACGCCCACGTTTTGGCAAGTTGTTCCCCATTCCGAGTGTTACGCCCGTGTTCCGCCTACTTTTGTTGCGTGCGCCGCGCTATGTGCGAATTTCGCTGTGGCCTGTGCGATTTTCGCTGTGACCTGGCGCACGCTGTTAGATGGCCTGTGCGCCAACGTGCGCCGCACACTTTTTTATCGCACATCCGCTGGTTTTCTCGCGCACGGACTTCCATGAATCGACGTGCGCTGCTTTTCGTGCGATTTTCGCACTTGCACTGCGATTTTCGCTATTCCACTGCGATTCGCACGTTTTTGCCCACTTGCGCCGCGCTAATTATTCCATGAATCGGCCTGTAAGGCTGCAACATTCTTCATGTCCCCATTGCTTCCAGGTGTGCAGGCTGCAGCCAAAGTGGAATGGCTTCAACTCTCACGGTATGAGCTGCTACAGCTGGCCAATTCAACAGCAAAGTGCCTAAATGCAATAAATGAAGAGATGAGGGCACTGTGTTTGGTGTCCCTCCAGAATCGTTAAGTTTTTGACCTTCTAAATGCTGAACTAGGTTTCCCAGCCCTTTAAGATGAGTAGCAATACCCTGGAGATGGATGGGGATGCAGATTTTCTTCATACATCAATAATCAAAACGATTCAGGTAGCTTGGCAAATAGGGGAGACGGTTTTATTAACAAGTATATAAAACAGGGAGTACAACGAACATTACAATGAACATCAGCATTTGTTCGGTCCTCTTACTCAATTCATTTTAGTAGAAACTGAGGTTATATGCATAAAATCGTCATCAGTGATGTATTGACCTGTATCACTACCTATGTGGCAAACTACAAAACCTATTGGAGGGAGTGATTGGCTCTAGGTGAATATCTAGTATAAGTTCCATATCAGTATAGAACTGTGAAGGAGAGTGATAGGACACTTAACATCAGGTGGGGCAACTAAGCCCCCCTCAAAATGTCCACTATGAACGTCACTGAATACACAACGTTCCATTGGCTACACAAACTATAGGACCCTAGATTACACGGTCCTCTACAATTGGTTGGCTTCTAATCCCGGTCAGTACTTTTCCACCTACGTCTAGGTGCTGGTGGGCTCGTTATAACACTAGCTTCCCACCAGGTATATATCAATCCATCAGTGCTTTGAAGTTTGGCCTTGAGTTTGTACTGTGCTCTGAGAATTTTTAAGGAGTAAAAGCACAGCCTGCCCTCATGCGTAGTTGTGACCACCTTGATCGTCCAATTTCTTCCTTCCATGTGACTGGACACCATGAAATCGAGCCCTTTCGTGTATTTAATATTATTTTTTAATAGTCCTCTGACGTCTTTTGTTTTGCTCAAGCCTTCTGAACAGGAGCCTCTTGTTCCTTCACACAATTTGTATCCAATGTCAGCCAATTCCTGTTTAATAAGAGTTTGGCTTCATGGCTCATCCAACTCCTTCTGCTGAGATTCTTTTGTAATTAAATTTGCTTTTAACTGCATCACACTGAAGTGATGCCTTCTTGTTCATGTTCAGCACTGCTCTATAATGCGTAGTGGAAACATCCATCTTTTATTTGTCCCTATGCATCTATATATATATTGGCGCTTGCCGCAATCTTTTTACTATAAAGCTTGAAGCTAGCTTTCAAGATTACTTTGCTGCTTGCATTTCTGTGGCATCTGTACACGTATAAACTAGCTTAATGTCTTCATCTGTGTCTGTGGCATACGTTTCTTCACCTTGATCCCAAGATGTGACTTATCCTTGGTACTTTCTTGATGCCTTATAGAATATCTGGATTGTCTGGTCTCTGCATTTCTTGTGTGTGCGTCATCACTTTCTTTGTGACGTCACCATTCATCCTTGCCTTTCATCTGCTCTGCTTCTTCAGGAATCTCATTCAAATGGCCATCATTTTGTCTTGCTTGCAGGTACGGTTTTCTCAATGGGTACCTTGCCTCCCAGATTCTCTTAGGTACTGGTACTCTTATGGGTACTGCACAGAGTCCACGCTCTGCTCTCTGCTGGTTCAACTGTTCCGCATACGTCACATACTTTAGTTCCCACTCTATAGGTAATAAGGGTGGGGCAGTTGGAAGGGGGTACGTGGCTCCTCCTCTACACTCCCCCCTCTGGGCGATTCATCAAACACTTTCTCATCCTCCTTCACCCCTAGGCATCCTGGACTGAAGAAATATTTCTTGGGGATCCATATCTTTATGACTCCTTTCAGACAACCTGCCGATTTCACATGCTCATCCTTATTCCATTTCATGAGCATGCACTGTCCACTTGGACTGCAATAGATCCATCTTCCCACATGTTTCTTATGGTTCTTCGAGTACAGGAACTTTGTTCCCTCAGGTGCATGGATACTGGCCTTCACAAAGTCTTGGATCTCTTCATCTGTCAGATCTCTGGGCTTCGTTCCTGGTTCAACATGAATCATAATCTTCATCCCTATAGCTTGCTTTGCTGTCTTCTTGCACTGCAAGATTATTATCTTGATCACACAAAAACCTAGCAATACCAACACGATCAGGCCTCCAAGAAACTTGAACATATCTGCCATCCATTGTGGAACCCAAGAGAAGAGCGATCCAAACCAGCTGTCATCAGCAATTTCTTCTACTTCATCTATCATCTGGCCATGGAGTTTCGTCAGCAAGTCTATGGCCTCTGTCAAGGTTCCATTCTTGTCATCATGAGAAGTTATGAATGTGCAACATGATTCTTCAATTTTTACACAAACACCTCCATCCATAGCTGCGATCATGTCCAAGACGTATCTGTTCTGGAGAGTCATCAGTGTTATGGCTCTCATTTCTTCTCTGATTGCATTGTATCCCTTTATAGTAGTGTTAATTGTTTGCAGCAATTCCCATCTGGTTATCTGAAGCCACTTCGTATTTGCTTCGACTTGGATTCTTGGCATAAAGATCAAAGTGAACACTGAAGAAGTCTGGCTGAACAGTCTGTGTTCATATGGGATGGAGTCAAGTGCTTCTATTGATTTGGCTGAAATGTAGTTCTCTCTCTTCATCCTCTTTATCAGCTCCACAGATCTCTTCTTCCTCAAGTGAGCATCTACTTTTGGGAAACTGTCAAGATTCAGGTCACTTTTTGGAATCACTAATGCTGGAACATGTGCATATGTCTCCCCAGTCTTTAGGTAGCCTTATGTAGGCCTTGGATCCACAAGCCCAATAATGATCCATGATTACGGATGTTCCATGCACCATCCCTGATGTATCAAAGATACAATCACACTTCTGATGTTCTCCAACTTTTCTTGTACCATTTCCTCTGAAACACAGCTTTGAGCTCCCCAAAGGTACTATTTGCAGGGGTCCTCCTCTGTTTTCGACCCATGTCAGTAGTTTAGAAAGTCTTGGCCACAATGGTTTGCACACTTCTTGCACATTCAAAATAGTGGATTCAGGATGATTAGTTACCATCCAGGCTCTGCAGATCACCACTCCTTTTTCCCATCCATCTGGTGATAACACTGATCCCCAGAACTGCATCTGACCTCTGTTCTTCCAAATTCGAATAATGTCTGCAGATTTTCCTGCGGTCTTCAGTTTTTTATTCACTTCCCTTCAGATTTCAGCTTCCTTTACTCCAGGTTTTTCATATCTGATCACAATACTCCTTGTCTTTGTTTCTTGTCTTTATATCTTGAATATAATCGTCTTCATCTAGATCTGTCCCTTCAGTTGCCCATTTGAGAGAAGCATCACTACCCATAAACTGGCCTCTTGTCTTGCAAAGTGCCACGTGTGAAAGACAATTTGCTGTGTGAACATCTATTTCAACAGCTATGACGATCTTCGACTTCCCCATGGTATATGGCAGGAGTTCACATACAAAACATTCCTCCTTTGAAGTTCTTCTACCAACTTCCTTCATTGTTGGTACCATATTTTATTTCCCAAGTGTGCCGTGCTGTCCAGGTAATCATTTACTTCATAATTATCTTCCTGTGTGCTTCTCTTAAGTCTCATTCTTTTCATACGAGCTTCCATAATCATATCATGAACTGTACCAACATAGCTTCTTCTGACTGAATTATTCACAGGAACATCCATCCGGGTTTCCTGTGTAGGAGAAAGTTGTGCAAGCCTTATTCTCTCAACAAGTTCTTTAGGTATACAAATGTCTCGCATAATCTCCATTTGGGATCTTCTTTTCAAAACCGTTTTTGGGTCTATTGTCACTGGACCAGGTGTATTTGCATGTATTACTTGTGTAGGCTTACCTTTTATCAACACTTTACCTTGCCTGCTTCGCCGAGCCTGTCTATGGCGTCCAGAAATAGTCTCTAAGACACACGTTTTGTATGTGTGTTATTGCTAATAACATCAATCTCAAGCTCAGGCAATTTGCCATCCTTCTTTGGAACAGGAATGACTACATAGGGTCTAGACTACCTTTAGTTGCCACGCATACATTTTCCCTCTGCTCAGAAACATGCACAGGAGTGTTAGCTCCATTTGCACCAATATAGAATGCCGTTCTCACAGTCAAGGAAACAGTACAATTATGAACACAATGCAAGTGTAGATAACACAGTGGTATGTTAACATACAACTTTTACTTCTTGGACAACGTGAGCGTCTTTCTTCATGCAGTAATATAATATAACTGCTCAAATTTCCCATCTTTACTACCTAAGGAAGGAAAAAACTTAAAACTTTAATACATCAGCATTGCAAACTGCTTCTAGAATCTGCTTTCTTGACTCAGCAACTCATCCTTGATCAGTTATCTGCTTTCTGGATGACAAAATAACTTTCTCTGTATCTCTGGAATCAGTTTTTCATCAGTCGAACTGTAGACCCCTCTTTAGTATGAAGAAAAACAACCTCAGTAAGTCTAAACAAGCTGAATGATATAGATTATCTCCCAATCTATGCCTCGAATCTGCCTTAGCCCAGACGACATGTCGAATTTCTTTCAGCAGGAACCAAAATGTCTTTCTTTATCAGCAACCTGTCGATCTGTCCCTCGAAGGAAAGTTTCTACACCGAACTGTGATTTCGCTCAGAATAGATGATCGCTTGTATAATAATACCCTCCAGGATCACATTCAGATTTGCAGTGTTTCTCGGATCTCTTAAAAAGGTAAGCACATCAGTGCGCCTCCCAACAAGGTGTGGCTACTCTTCAATCAGACGAAAGAACACCACACTGACTAGCCTATGAGCTGCTTCATTTAATAGGAGCATTTGTACTCTCCTCACTGTACTCAGGTAGCTGCAAGAATTGTTCAGTGATGACTATGAGAATCTTCTTATAGCTTCTTCATTCTTAGGATTTTGTAAAAAAGCTGGAATGCGAGTGGTTCTCCCCACCAGCAAAGGGTAAGTGCACAGCACTAACTCGAAATAAGTAAGAATGTTCCTAGTAAGGTCATCATTGGGTAACACCATAGTTAAATCCAAACAGGAACTCAATGTCAAACGAATCTGGTTATTGTATCCTTTTCCAATTGCTGTGTCCACAATCAGAATCTGGCATAACCCTCTTCTTATCAAGGCTTAATCATGCCTCAGTCCAAAGTTTATAACCTCTTATCACTTTTCTTCTTATCAAGGCTTAAGCATGCCTCAGTCCAAAGTGAATACGCTTCTGTGGCGTTAAGAACAAAAAGATCTTCTTTCACTCTGAAATGGCAGCACAGAGTGTTCGAATTAGTTTTCCTTGACCCTTTTATAAATGACTTAAAAAGAGTGTCCCGAATCAAGCCACAGTCCAATAAATTCTTTGTCTTTCTACTTGAAAGCTTCTGCGTCCTTTTCCTCATCATAGATCTCGTCTGCATGTGCTGTGGTTCTTCCCCGATGCTTGTACTTGCCTCGTCGTGTATGGGTGCAGGTAGAGGAGTTTCTCCAGCAAAGATTTTAACGTCCCCCAAGAAGATCCAAGCACGCCTGCCCTGCACTTTGACAGCAGACGGCGTGATGTCTTTCACAATGAACGGCCTGCAAAAACGGGATTCGTCCCACTTTTTCCTTACGTGGTTGCGGATCAAAAACGCATCTCCTGGGAATAGTTGGGGAACACAAAGTCTCTGAGATTGGTCTGTCGAAGCATCTCCTTCTGTGTTCTGTACTGCTGTATACCCACGTCTCTGCAGCTGTCCTGAAATGAGAGAAATACTGGAAGCCATACAGTTCAAATAATTACGTAATTCCAATCCTAATAGTTCTTCTGTTGGCTGAATATCACTTCTAACTCTGGATGGTGGCATTAGGGGGGGGGGGTTCTCATTCGTCTCCCTGTCACTATTTCGTGGGATGTGAGATGGTGGTCAGAACCTGGTTGGTTCCTTCAAGCATATAATGCCAGTGGTAGGCAATGCAACCACCCTTTCTTCAAGGTAAGCTTCAACTTGGCTATTCTTTCTTTAAGCAAGCTGTTGAACCTCTCACAAATCCCATTTCCTTGCAGATGATAAGCCAAAGAAAACATGTGATTTATACCAAACAACAAGCTGATCTGTTCAAATATCAGGTTTACAAAGTGAGGACCATTATCCGACCTCATAACTTTGCATACTCCCCATCTAGGAAATACTTCCCACACTAAGAATTTGGCTGCACAGGTAGGGTCTGGGTGTGTACATGGTCCTGCTTGTATCCATCTTGAGAAAGGACACACCACAACTTTCAGATATCTATATCCATTACATACTTGTATCATGTCGACATAGTCGATATGAAAGTGCTGAAAAGGGCCATTAGATCTCGGAACGACTCTCCTAACTGTTCGCAGTGTATGCCAAGCCGTGAATTGTTGATACACAATACAGTTCACTATAATAAATGCAACATGCTCCATTAAATTTGGCACTAACCATTCCGCATAACACAAAATTGAAATGGAAATGTTGGAAAATCTTATTGAGTCTATGTACTTTACTGAGAAATATAAAGTAGAATGAGTCTATAAGTTTTTTTAGGTCTATTTTTTAACTGTGAAAGGTGGTTCCTAAAGGAACATTTATTTTATTGTTTTTGGGTGTATTTTCTTTGGCAGGAGAGCTAAGAACGAAAGGTGGGGAGGGAGATGAGGGAAGAGGTACCAAACACTAATATGGACGGGGAGGCGGACAGGGGAAATGTTGCACGTGTTTTATTTCTAAGGTAGGGGGCAGTGTTTCACATGGTCCTTGATTACAGCAGTGGTGGAGGCTCTTGGGAAGGAGGGATGGCATTATCTGATGCCATTTTAAGATAAATAGCAGTTTTGCTAAAAGTGTACTGTGTACTAGATTGTTAATGGATAATGAGCAGGAATAGGTGTTGAAGCTTTGCAATGGAAATTTTGAGGTTGAAAGTTCCTAGATCAGCAGAAAATGTAGTTCCGAACTGCCCGCGAAGCACAGATCTTATTGTGAAGTGCAGACGGGTTCTCGGACACGTCAACGTGCCGCGCGCCAGAGTATGGTCATGTGGCACTGTCCGGAAGGTCCGCAATGAAGTCAGATGTTCGTAGACATCTACGGATGCAAAACTAGTTGAAATAGTTGCAAAAAGGTGGGAAATGGCAGAGTTTTAAGGTGACACTTTGTAAATTGGACAGAAATATTGCTATATTAGTAAGTTGTAGGAAAATAGCATGCACTGGTAAAAACCCATGAAATTCACTGAAAAAACTTTGTTAAAGGGACGTTATGGTTAAGTTGCACTAATAAAAAGCTATGAAATTCAATGAAAACCCTTTGTTAAGGGGACATTATGGTTAAGTTGGACTAATAAAAACCTATGAAATGCAATGAAAAAACTTTGTTAAAGGGACGTTATGGTTAAGTTGCACTAATAAACACCTATGAAATTCAATGAAAATCTTTGTTAAAGGGACATTATGGTTACAAGCAAAACCAAAAAACACCAGAAATTAGCCAGTTATGTAAGCTAAGCAACCATTACTCGCGCCACCACCGTGCACGGCTAAGACTAACACCCAGGACATCAAAGATGACATCACAAATGTCATTGATGACATCACATGTGAAATACATTTTGATGAAAAGTCCCTACAAGGAGTTGTGTTTATATTGTTGGTAACAAGATGTCAGGGGTGATCGAGAGACTTATCATGAACTACTTAATCTATTAAAGAATGTACTCATCTAAAATCATTGTATTGCAGTGTTGTTGTTAATACAGAAACCTAAACATATATAAACATTGGCAATGACTGCAGCATGCACCATAGAAGTACACTATTTATAATCTTGTAATTTTGGATAGTACAGTGATGAATGCTACCTTATCAGAGTTTTGAGTAATGGTAAACATGTAATAACTAGCTAACAATTCAAGAATTACAACACTTGTGCTGGTACAAACCATACATATGAAGAACCACAATACATATAAATCAGAGGCACATACAGGGAAACTAAACTAAGGAAGAAAGAAACAGCATCATCAGAAAATGTTAATGACATTAAAGTTTATCTTCATGTATACAAATGAATTATGTGTTTGAGGCTTGCTCTTTTCCCCATGTATGTGCACCATGAGCTGAGACCAAACCCTAAGGAAAGTACTTAAAGAACATATGACAAGGTTAACGTCTAGATATATAGCACATTTTTCAATTTTAATATTCTGACTGTCAGTGAACAAAACCACCTGGCCTATATATGTCAGTGAACAAAAACAAGTGTCCCAGATATGTGATGTCATCAATGACATTTGTGATGTCATCTTTGATGTCCTGTGTGTTAGTCTTAACTGTGCACTGTGGTGGCGCGAGTTATGGTTGCTTAGCTTAGTAACTGGCGAATTTCTGGGGGGTTTTCGGTTTTACTTGTAACCATAACGTCCCTTTAACAAAGGTTTTTCATTGAATTTCACAGGTTTTTATTAGTGCAACTTAACCATAACGTCCCTTTAACAAAGTTTTTTCATTGAATATAATAATAATAATAATTTGCATTTATATAGCGTTACAAACCCTCAGGTATCTGAGCACTGCTTATTATTACCAACTGTGTGTGGTGCTCATTTATCGACCTCGGAAGGATGAAAGGCTGAGATTGGCCCTGCCGGGATTCGAACCTGCAATGGCAGGCTCTGCAGTCAAAGCGAGCACTCTTATTTGCTGTGCTATCTGACCAGCTAATTAAGTTACCTGATTAGATTTCTAGTAAAAAGTGAGTCTTATTTATTGGTATACTAGCAAAAAGTAAGCAGACATGACAACACTCTCATGAATTGTTGAAAATCAGTTATCCTGTAGGTCACTGTTCCAATTCGCTTATCGCTTGATGTGCTTTGCACTCTGACGTAAACTGCACTGAGAATGGGCGAGTGTGGCTGACTGATATACCCCAGACATTGGAGGGAGGCGAGTTGGTGTGTTGCACACCCTGGTGTGGTGCAGTTCGTTGCGGTGCAAATATCTCGGAAACTGTGCATCCTAGGGCCTTGAAACGTGGGATCTCGAGGTTTGCTCCTCAGGTCGGGACCGTTCCTTCTACGACCACATTGATGTTTTGCCGATTCCAGGCAACCGTCTCATGTGTGAAGGTGCTGAAATCTGGGAAAGGGTTGGGGTGTCCAAATGTTCTTTAGCCAGTAATGTCCAGAGGGTCCTAACAGGTAACTATGTATAATTTGGTTCGGATTGGTGAATCAGTGTAGAATTGTATAAGGAACAACGCTTCGCCAAGCCACAAATCCACATATTTTATAAAAGAACTGTGTTATCACATACCATATTGTGTGAACATTCCATTGTGGGGTGTTTGGGGATTCACTGTACCTAAGAACCATCCTGCATCATCTCCTTTGAGTTTCAGTCTTGGTTGCTCATCCATGGCACCATTAGAGAATCTTGGCTGGGGTGCTCAGTGCCTGGTAATTTTGTTTTAGAATATATTGTATGATTACAATGTTTGTTGATGTTGTATGTTGTAAAGATATGCATATGTGCTGACGCTAGCTAATGTACTAACAATTTTGGTTTTGGTTTAAATTCTGTTGAGTGTATAGCTGTCTGCCTGTGTGCTACTAGCAATGTAAAGTCTTCAAAGCTCTGCATCGACCGTGACAGAGATTGGGCATATCCCAGCATACACAGGAGAGCTTTGCAGGAGATTAATTCCTTTGTGATTATATTAACTTCTGTATCACTTGAGCCCAATAATTGTAGATGGATATAAAGATGAAAACGAAATGTATATCCTCTGCTTGATCTTTTGTGCACCTGGGAAAAGCTGTGCAAGCAGGGGAACTAATTTCTTGAGTTTCACTGGAGTGTAATACATCTGATATAGGAATTGTGTCAAGTTATGCTTGCTGTTCAGTAAAACTCTCTTATCTTCAAATCTGAAAGCAAAAACAAATTCCTGTTGGCAGCATATGAGTCTCAGGTTTTCCACTGAATTCCTAATCTATATAGTGAGGAAAAAGCTCCAATAATGTTTATGTAATGTATAGTCAATGAAGCGCTATTTTCAGGAGTTTTAGGAAAGGAGGGGAAATCTGGTTTTCATTTCTCAGTTAATTTGCATCAATAACATCTTGTGATTAACTGGCGCGCCACCGAAATTGCAGAATCCTAGCTGCGGCCAGGAATTACCCATTAAACCAGAGGTTGTCTAAAGTGACCAGATGAAAGGATTTCAGTTCTTTAATTACTGCACAGTCATATATAATTGAAAGTACAGGTAATCTAGATATATGATATGATATGATATGGCATTTATAACGTGCCTGTACACAAGTGTTTTTAAGCGCGTTATAGATGATAATCGTACAATTGGGGGCAGCAAAGCACAAGTCCAGATAGTTGCGGCTACCAGATCTATCTCAGCTCTTGAGAATTTTGTTTATTCTACAGCATCGATTGTAGATTTTCTGGATTTCAGATTATCTTGTGGCTTGCAGGAGTAAGGTGCCGGATAAAGGAGTGAGATTTTCAGTAGAATCTTTAATTGAAATAATAATGAAAAAGGTCTATCTCTCCCTATCTCTAAAGGGGTTTTCCCTACCTAACTAAAGAATAACTTTGGTGCTTGTCATCAGGGTGTTTGTCAAACTCAAAGTGTTTGTCCTCTGTCCAATCTAGTCTACTCTAGCCCTACCCCTAACAAAAAGCTTTTACATAAATAGTTCCAGGAGAATGACGCCCTTCTCCTGGTTCAATGGGATCAGCCCTATGGGCGTGGTTCTATTAATCTTTGATAACATTTCAACTTCTGCACTTGTAGCTAATGCCAGCAGAATGACTCCCTTCTCCTGGTTCAATAGTTCATCAACTGCTATCTTCTCCTGGTCAGCTTGGTCAGCCTCCAGGCATCCATTTGGTAAACGTTTGCCTTAGTTTCTGATTCAAGAATTATCTGGATAACCAGGAAAATGACTCCCTTCTCCTGGTTTAGCCATTGGTTATCTTTGTATAACTTCCTGAAACGGTTTTTATCAACTTTGGAAATTCTTTTGAGGCTTCTCTCAGGGCTTGCTTAAAGGTTATACACTCCTTCTGTTTCCAATACACATTTAATCCCTGCCTTTCTTTACCATCCTCTTGTCAGTGAGTACAAGGGGAATTGTTCCCAAAGTGTCCTTGTTCTTGCGGTACTCTTTAGCTTTAGCAATCCTTTTGAGGATAGAGTGTTGAGGGAGACTACTCCCGATATGTTCTTCTCTATTAGTCTCTTTGACACAACAACTGAGACGAGGAAGATCACTTGTGATATAATCTTCACACTTGATACTTTTATCATAACGCTGCAGACGAGGGAGATTACTCCAGGGGCATTATTTCCATTTTATACTTTTGACACAACTACTGAGATGAGGGAGATCACTCCCGTTGTCTTTGTTACGTTCAGCACTCTTGACACAGCTACTGAGATGACAGAGATCACTCCCAAGACTTTCTTCCCATTCAGTACTCTTGACACAACTACTGAAAAGAGGGAAATCACTCCCGATGCCTACGTTACATTTGACACCCTTCCCCAATCCCCTGCCGGGTCTCCTGTGGCTCCCCTTACCTCTTCTGTGGTGAGGGCACGTCACTGGTTCTTCCTGGGGTGTTGGGCTGCTTTGTTCCTGCTGAATGCTCTCCTTGCTTCTCCTTCGAGCTCCCCGCTGCTGTGCTTTGGCTCCACAGGGTCTCTGGCCTGGCGGTGTTAGCATCCGTCCACCTTTTCGAGGTCATTCCACTGTCGGTCGGTTTCAAGCTTCAAGTCAGGCCCTCTCTGCGTCGGCCATGCCAAAAACTCCTGCAACCTGCTGTCGGCATCATCCCGACTGGAGGTTTGCTTTTCCAGCATAGCTTCTTGATTCCAAGTTCGAACTTCCTGTTTCTGCCAGGCTTCACGCCTGCTTTGCTTCTCAGTGAGCCCTTTCTCCATGGTTATGTTATACTACTGGGTCCTTCCCAGCGGAATGTCATAGTCCCTTTTGTGTGTCCATTGTGCATTCTTCATGGCTTCTTGTGGCCACCTTTTCCCAGTACCTTCTGTACTTGGCAAAGGAGTAGTTTGCATAACTCCATCAATCTTCTCCATCACAGTACTCTTGGAAGATGACTTAAGATCAGACTGTATGTCTAGTTTAGTCTTCCTTATCTTGGGGGTATCAATTCTTACAGGAAGGAAGGAAGGAGTATTGCAATAACATGCAGTAGTGCATACAGATTGTCTCTCAGCAGAATTTGTGGTTTCAAGGGTAAGACGGTTAGGACATTCCATCTTGGAATAGGAGTCCTTGTTCCCATGAAGGGCAGTCCCTACCTGTGAGGTCCCGCTTTCTGCCACCACTAGGGGGAGTGTTGTGTAACAGGCTCACCTCCCTATCATCACACGGAAGGGCTCCCCCCTGGGGAGAGGTGATGTGATTCCATGAATCTTCACATTGACCAATGAAACACAATGTTTACCAATGGATGGGTACTTCCAGCATATTGCACAATGAGTCTAAGCCACCAAGTAATAGGTTTTCATGTCATAAACCCCTAAACTGCCCTCCTTTAATGGCAGTGTAAGTGTAGCCCAGCTTAGGCAGGCGGGATCTCCTGCCCGACATTGTTTGAGCCGAGAGGAACAAAGGGTTGTAAAAAAAGATATAGGCAGTTTCTAGGGTTTGGCTATGAAAAAAATATTTTGTCAGGATTACCATTTTAATTAAAGCAATTATGCCTCTAAGAGGGCAACCTCACTGGGTGCTTTATTTTGTGTGCATTGGCTGTATAAAGAGTCATTGTTTTTAGATACATCAATACCTAAGTAATGTACTCACTGGGGACCATCTTGAGCCCAGATAAATTATAATTTCTAAGGTAAAAGATGTAAGGGGGACTATTTCAGACCTGCTCCATTGAATGTGTAACCCTGATAAAGTGCAAATGCCTTTCACTTATACTATGTAAGCAAGCGCCAGTATAAAAGTTCTGAGATACTTGATGTCTTTGTCTGCTTCTATGAGAGGCTGTATGCAGCAATCACAAGATAGAGCCACAACATATAAAAAAAGTACCTCGATAATATTGGTCTCTACTGGCTAAAACAGGAGGAAAAGGAGGAACTTAAAACCCATAACTATAGGTGAGATTGTAAACGCCATCAAAAGCTTTGCTGGTGAGAAATCACCAGGCCTGATGGCCTTACTGCAGTGTTCCACAAAGCCTTTGCACACTCCATAGCTCCAAATCTCCTTAAGAGTCTTTCAAGAGGCTATAAAGCAATGGGAATTGCCCCCAACTATGGGAGAAATTATTGTAACGCTCCTCCACAAGGCCAATAAAGATCCCACAGAATGTGCATTCCATTGTATATAGACCCATTTCTCTAATTAATCTTGATGATAAAATCTTTTCCAGGATCCTAGAGAACAGGCTGATTCCGTAAATGAGGAAACGGGCCGTTTCCGATCAATCCGGCTTCATCTCAGGACGTTCAACGCATATGTCCTGAGGCATATATTTGGGCTATTCCACCTACTAGAAGGTGACGCGCAGGCAATTTCAGTTTTACTAGATGCCGAAAAGGCTTTTGATTCGATTGAATAGCTGTTTATGTTCCAAGTACTGGAAAGAATGGACATGGACCTACATTTCTCTCCATGGTATCCTTACTCTCTGTGTCACTGGCTGCTAAAATTAATGGAAACAGCCGACTGTCAAAAGAGCTTCCTGCTATACAAGGGAACGAGACAGGGCTGTCCCCTCTCGCCACTGGTGTTTGCCTTGACTATAGAGCCTCTGGCTGTCTATTTATGAGAACAACACATTAATCAGGGCTGTCAATTCTATATGCATAATCTGATCGTGTCACTCTATGCGGAAGCCATGGTTTTGTTTGTTAAAAATCCCCAAGAAAATCTTGTTCCCATAATGGACGCCATAGAAGAATTCAGCTGCCACTCAGGTTTATGAATTGACCTTATGAATAAACGTAGGTTTACGAATGTGTGGTGGCGAACACATGCCATGCCTGGAGTAAAATGGCAGCTAAACTCAATGTCTGTGATCTTTACTCACCCCTCCTGCCAACTAAACTGTAAGGAAGGCATGGTATCAACAGTAAGACAGACACAAGTGACCACAGTTCAAGGGTGTTCAATGAACTTCAAAAAGGGTTTGAAAAGGCCTATCTAATTCTAAATCTAAATATGGGAGCAGGCTACGACCATTGAATAATAATAACGCAGTCCTAGTGGTGTCTTGTCAAACCAAAAGGGCATATACTAAAAAAACAAGGTTCCATGTAATAATGTCGCCACAAAAATCTCGCCATGCAAAAATCTCGCCGAAAAATGGCCGTTTTTTGTGGCGATATTATTGCATGGAACATTTTTTTCTTTTTTAAATTTTTTTTTTTGCCCCTGTCCCCATATATATGGTCACCCATATAATATCGCCACAACCTTTTCCCGGCGATATTATTTACGGCGACCATATATATGGGGATAATATTACCTGATACCAAAACCAATTGCCAATCCTTACCTCTAAATACAAATAGTGTGGGAAACAATGTTATGAAAAAGAAAGAAGTGTTCAAGAAATTATATGTCAGGATAGTCAGGCCATTGGCCTTGCTTACCCACGTTTTGAGCTCGGGACAAGGCGGCACACTCAAGCTTAGCACAGTCTCTGGCTTCTCTAGCACGAGGGTGCAGTTCAAGCATTAGCATCAGGGTCTTCTGTGCCCAAGTCTCTTCGCCTTTCAAAGTTTCTTCTTTCAGAGGGCCTGTTGCGACAAACAAACAATACGTTATTTTTCTCTCAGGATTTCACAGATACTCAATTTCTCAGGTGATTCACTATCCATCTCGGATCCTCCTCAGCCGGGCTCAGGTCCCATTTAACACATTGCTTGTAGGATTTTCATGTATCTAATTTCTCGGGTGGTTCACGGTTCACCCCGGATCCCCCTCAGCCGGGCTAAGATCCATTTTAACACAATGTTCAATGAGTCTCCCTCTGCCGGGCTCAGACCAACTTTATCTACTTTGTCATTTACTTTCTTGGCAGTATTAACATCGAAGACTTTTGATTGTGCACAGGATTTTGCTTGACCCATTGCAGGACCACTTCCATACACAGTTCTTTGCCACTTTTCCACCTTTGTCAACTCTCAGTTGGATACTTTACAAAGACCTTCGAATGAACACGCACATTCTGCTGGACCACTCTGTCAAAGCTATTGTAGCTTGGTTTCAAAGTTCAATCACTCATCTGTTCAATTTTACTCGCGTTGGTTATCACATCCGTTTCATACAATGTTCGCTTCAGCGTTCACCATAAAATGTTGCTGCCTGCAACCTTGGCTTCAACACAGACCGTTATGGTGTCGGTCTCCCCAACTCACCGGCTGTGTTGATTTCACTGGCACTGCTTTTTTGTAGGAGCCAAGGACAGTACCACGGCAGCAGGTGATTCTCCCTGCCTTGATTATTGACGCTGGAGGGCCCGGGTCCCTCCGACACCCAATGCAGGATTCTTCAGCCTGGTTTCCTGGTCTTACGCTTTCTATTTTCAAGGTTTTGTGAAAGTAACGGTTCCTCCCTCCATGCAGTCCCATTATGTTTCACTGTCTTTCTCCTCATGTTAAACTGCCATCTTGGAACTGCTGTTTCCTCGTGTGCTTTGTCTTGCTCAGAGTGTGCTCTCCTGCTCTGCCTTTTATCTGTGTGGGGAAGTGTAATGGAAGTCAGGTGTGTGTGATGGTCAGTAATTGGCTGACCCTGCCTGATCATTGTACTGGGGCATGTCAGGTATACGGCTCGGGTGTTTGTCCATTTTCTCTCATAGTGAACTGGCCGTGAGAAAGTGTTGGTGTTCTGAAAGGGCGGGGGTTGAGTTCCTTATTATCCTACCTGGTAGGATGGGGTAAAGGTGTTACAGGGAAGGGGAATACCGAATCTCGCCATCCAATGTCACACTCCCACTCCCCGAAGACCCCTCACCCATGTGATCCTCCCGCACTGGTGCACTCCCAGGAACTGGATCCAAAATCGATGGCCATGTCCTGGCCTCCTGGATGACAGATCCCTGGGGATTAGCGGGTGAGACAACTTCAGGTTTCTCACAAAACACATTCATAATATACCTGTTACGTGTGAAAAGCAGTACATAGCATTCATAAATAACCTGGGGATAAAGGATAAAGGAACTGGGCAATTGTTTTAATGTTTATCACCAAGTGGCTGATTTATAATGCTGGGAAGATTGAAGTCGATAGGGTGCACCTCGCCCCTAGATATTTTCCTATATATATCTGGGGGCGAGACACCATAATGAGCAAACAGTTTTGGTGGAGATGTATAAATACTAAAAATAGATCCTTGCACTTAAATTTATACAGAGTATGACTAATTGCTGTGAAAGCCTTGACGTAGATGTGGGCGGATGGTAACTACAGTAAATAGGTTTACTTGATTATACCCTGTATTAGGTGAGGAAGGAGCAGGGAGCGGAAATGCACTGCATTAATTGTTTATTTTATTCTATTGAGTTGATGAGATATGACTACAATTCGGGGGCTTGTTGGCCCTGGATTAGTTATAGATGTATATATGTATATGCAGTCAAACCTGAACATACGTGACAAATTTGGCAAAGTTTGATAGCGGTGGAATGAAGGTTACTTAACAGTTGGACAGTTCTCCAGCATTTGTATATTTTTTACGTTCACATGCTATTGCTGACCGTCCCACAGTATAAACTCACACCTCAGACTCTAACCACATGTGTAGGTGCAGGGTTTTTCTTTTCTCTTTTCAGAGAGCTCTGCTGTTGAAATTATTTCTGAAAGAAAATGTTTTATTTGAAGTGCTTTTTTTTCACTTATATTGCAAAAGGGTGTGATTTTTTTAGCAAATCATGACAGAAAAAAAGACCAGTCTCTTAAAGCCCTGTGTCAAAATGCAGGGAAAGGAAAATGTCAGAGGAAGACACAACGTGCCACGATGTGCCCAATTTTAAATTCTTCAAAACGTTCTCATCTAAAACAAGAAAGGAGAGCGCATTGAGGGTGCTGTATTTAGAGTCCTAACAGGCGAGCTCACGGAGGCCGTGAAAAAAAACGAGGAGGTTTCAAAAGTGGAGGTGAGTAAAAAACAACTGCTCTGGACACCATCTCCTGCCTTTTTTCACCCCCAATCTGTGGCCAGGAGAGATGTATGGGGTGGAGGATTACAATTATTTTTGGTTTAGGGTTCGGTTCTATAGAGTCGCTCTATATTCTTTGCTAATGGATAGATCAAGTTCAATGTGTCAAAATCCAAATGCACACAACTGAATTAACTAGACACGGACATTAAGCTGCTAGAGCTATACCGCTCATTCTGTAATCAGCCTCTGCCATTTCATGTTTTTTCCCTGAAGACATAGTGCCTTGGTATATATTCCATTTGACGATTTTAAAATGATTTCTACTGAGTCCATTTGCTCACTCATTACACGGCCTGCGGTAGCGGCCCTGTAGACTAGTTATGGTTAAGTTGCTCAACTCATATGAAGATCACTTTTTGGGTGGCTTATATATACATATATCGTTCAGGCACAGCTTCTTAATTGGTATCACAACATTTTCTGGGCTGATTATATTTTGAACCTAACACCAAATGTGTGACAACCCAAAAGAACATCTCTGTGCACATGCAATTCTATATGCCTTGCATTCAAGGGTGGACTAGAAATCAAAAGAGGCCCTGTTAATAATTTTCAAAATGTCCCCATATACACATTTTGAGCAAGCTTAACCAAGGTCTCATAAGAATATTTTGAAATAAAATTGGTAACCAAACAAAAGGGGGCCATGAAGGAGAAACCTGTAGGGCTGTCCACCCCTGCTTGTATTATCCCCGGATCTATAGGAACGTGCTGACGTGCACCTTTTCTCTGTGAGGGCCTGCGTTTTATTTCTAGTCCTTCAGAATAACATTTCCAAAGTGATGGCGCAAGCTTATTTTTTTTTGTTTTTTGTTTTTTTTATTGGTTTGTACAAACCTTTAAAAAAGAAGACAAGACAACATACATTTTTTTCACAATTTCTACAATTTCCATATCTTCATCATCTGATCAGTTCGTTCTCCAATTTAGTACGCAGATTTCAGATCTAATATACAAGGATTAATCCACATTGGACTTTAACTGTGACTGGGCTTTGGATTTATGCTCACAGCGTCTAAACCGTCCTTTAAAACACAGAGAAACGCCACTAGAGCGTATAGGACATGTCTGTTAGAGCCATCAAATAGTGCTCTCCACCAATCGTCAGCCGTCAAGGTTTGATATTTGCAAGTTAATGGACCAAAAATGTTTGTTCTTTGTTGAACAAACCCAGAGCATGACATCGTCAAGTGTTTGAGTCTCGTTATCAGTGTGACAAAAACTACATTTTAAGTCCAAGTCAGCATGTTGTGACCAAAAGCTTAGATGTTACTTAGTTGCCAGTATGTTGAGCCTAAAGTGCATATACAAGGCTCTGGTATGTTGGTCTGGAAAGCAGTTTAGATAATTTTGCAGCTGTCCATATGCTCTGTTATCTCCGGGGACATCTTTCATTGTTTTGGATTCAATTCTAGCAGTGCATGTGTTAATCTAGTCCATTCTCCACATCTTCTTCTTAGCCTGGTCTGGATTGTCCATCAGGGTCTGTATCGAAATGTCACACGTTTCTAGCACATCGAGACATAGCCTGTTTCATTGGAATATAATCGTTTCGGATTATTATGTTTCCAGTGTGTGTAGTATACGAATTTGAGGCAGCGGGTCTATTTGCCTCGTTTTCCTGAACAAACTTACTAGATTCCAGGCAACTCGAGCTTGGATTGAGATGTAGCCGAGTTCAAATCTTATGTAGGCTGTAGAGGTCCCCTTTGGTAGACGTAACACTTTGGACCAGAAGATATTTTCAAGTGAGTTCCACAACTCGTGGCCACATCCAAAGGCATTTTCTCTGCCATATATAAGTGCAGGCACCACTTTTTGTTGAAAAAAGGTGACAGTTGGTTTTAAAGAAAACGTACCAAATTTTCTGTTAATCAAGGAAGCCTGACAAGCCAACTGACAGCATTTATTTTTAGTCGCCTCAACCCAGGGCGCATCATTTCTGCTTGCACTGATTTTCATACCTAGATATGTGGTGTTCTTCACTATCTTGATCGGTTCTTTGTCAAGGTACCAGTTGAATTTTTTCCCTTTCCCATTATTGCACAGTAGTTTTTCAAGGACCAAAATCTCGCATTTTCGTTTATTTATTAGCAGTCCATTTGCTAATAAATACTTTTCAAGAATAGTAAGTTTACGCTGGAGACCTATTGGAGATCATCCGCGTAAACAAGGTAATCAATATGCGTACCATTGATTTTCGGTGGGAAGGTGGCTAGATCATTGAAGATCTCCTTGATGTCCGATATAAACAAGTTGAAAATAATGGCTGCTAAAGGGCACCCTTGTTTAACCCCTCTGTGTGTTTATAGGGGCTGATAGTGAGCCTTTAAGATCTAGTCTGATTTTAATTGAGGTGTTTGTGTGTATCTCGCGAATGGCGGCCAGCAAGCTAGGTGGGCAATTCCACGCACTCAGTTTTTCCCAAAGCAAGTCTCTGTTTAGGCCAGATAAACTTTAGAGGTAGATCGATGTACTTCCATCTTCAATAAGTTTATCAGCAAAAGATTCACACCACACCCCGCCCCCTTGACAAACCCTGCTTGTCTTGGATCTACCCGATTGGAGACGATAGACCACTTTAGTAGTTTCTGTTGCAAGAGGGTGGCATAGATTTTTCCCAACACGTCCAGTAGCGCAATAGGTCTATAATTTTTGGGATTGCGTCTGTCGCCCTTTTTGAAAATTGGGACGATCACGGCTGACCTCCACAATTTTGGTGTACTGCAAAACTTGACAATTTTGTGAAACAAGGTTGTACAGAAGTCTGTCCATTCGTCCGGATGTCGTTTGATGGAGAAGTTGGTCAAGCCGTCCGAGCCAGGAGCTCTAGAGTCATGCACGTTCTTAATTACTTGCAAGATTTCTTCTCTAGGGAACACAATCTCCCAGTGGGTCAGAGTCAGAGCAACCCACTCTGTAGTTGTCGCATCCTTGCAAAAAAGGTCAGTGTAAAAGGACGTCCACTCTGCTTCTGAGACCAGGTTTGCTTGGAGAGCATGTTGTGGAGCTAAGTTGGTGTTTAATAGTCTCCAATATTCTCCATAGTTTTTACTCGCCATTTTAGACAGCATAAGCTTGGCGTCATTTTGTAACATGATGGCCTTATGGGACTTAAGCCAGTTCTTATATGCTTGTCTGATTGTTCTTTTTTCATTGTTAACATTGGCGTGGTTTTCTCTTTGTGCATTCCGGAGGTCACGTCGTAGTGATCTTTTCCGTTTAAGGATTTCTAGGTCGAATTTATGTTTAGGTGAAAAATCAACATGTTTTAATTTGTGTTTTCGTTCCTCAAATTGCGACAACAGGTCAATATTCGAGTCTCAGAGTTTTTTGGAAATTCAGAGGTGACGTGAGTTAGCTCCTCAGTTTCGAGGTATAGCCGGATTCTACATGCTCCAGTTCTCACTACATGCGGCCACAGCCTGTTATCGCGCTGAGTACTGTTATTGAAGTTTAGGGTCACCATATCATGGTCACTATGAATCATTTTGGTGATTTCCAGGTGAGTGGACCTCGTGTAAGTTTCCGGAGACAAATATATAATCGAGGGTCGAGCTCTGGTCACATCGTCTCCAGGTCGGTTGGGCGGGGATATCACCTACTGTTTGACCATTTAACATCGTCAACCTACGTAGATCCATTTCCATGCACCATTGATTTATTATCCTCTCTTGGCGGGTGTTGGTTCTCTTTTTGCCACCAGGTAGATTTAGATGTTTGATGCAGTGAATGTTAAGATCTCCGCAGACAATTAGTTCGATCGAGTTCTCCTTTTCTGTTAGACCGTCAATTATAGTTGTAACTTAGTTGACAAAGGTCTCTGAACCAGCAGCCAAGTGGTTCCAATATAGGTTAATGATATACAGTTTAGGCACATGAACGTTTTTTCCCACCGAGGAACTAATCACCACTACTTGAATAAACGGAGATGGATTAAAAGATTTATCAAACCTGAAACCAGACACTCTCTTTACCGCCACTAAAAGCCCAGCCATAGGTCTACCCTTGAGCTGTTTGATGGCCGGGTTAAGTGCAATTTCGAAACCTTCAAGGATAGGAGTTTCATTAAGCCACGTTTCCTGCAGACAAATGAGATCCAGGTCAAGGGCCCAAGCAGTGGTAAACAGGTGCGTAAAGCCCCTTGTGTTCCACGATCCCATTGTGCAGTTTTGAAATTCCCCTTGGGCCTGACATTACTTGTCCAATTCGATGTTTAAGGTACCGGCAAGCCAAGACCAATCATTGACTTTGGCGGCTGAGTTGACAACTTCTTCTCTGTCACCGGCGGTTGTTGGTCCACTAACAGCCCTTTGAATTGTTATCCTTATAAGGTAATTCATTGGCATTTTGGCCATCGATTCAGAATGTGGAACGCAAATTTGTAGTTGCGCCGTTTGAGGCTGGACAGCGGTTGTGGAATGAACATCTAATTGTTTGGCTCCACTGACAGGCACTCTACCTGGGCCAAGGCGCGGAGTGATTAACTACTGCAGATATGTCAAACCCTAGAGACATTAACACTGGACCCGCTTCCAATAGAATGTCTACTATGAGTTTTCACTGTAAGTGAAGCATGACCGCGTCATTTTTGGTTTCATTTTCAGGTCTCCAGATTCAATTGCTCTGAGACTTGGCACAAGATGGCACAGCCATAAGACGTTGTGACGGTTTAAAATTAAATCATCCGAAGAGTCTATGCGCTCCAAGAGCACTTGATGCAGGGCCTGTGTTTTCGGTAAGGTGCTTTTTGCTTGTTTATCCTTTAGGGGTTGAGAGGGGTTCTTGCTGTTTTCGGTTGTGTTTGGCTTGTGTTTTATGGAGGCATCAGAAATGTGAAACTGCGGCACATCAGATATGCGCTCAGGTTGTATATCCTTCTGCACATAGGATTTCGAAGAGTCCACGGGTTGGGGCTCATTGTAACTAGCAACGTTCTTTTGAATATCTAACGCTCTCGGGTGGCCATCTGGATTAGACGACAGGGCCACCAATTTCATACGTTTCTCGTCCAGTGTCATGAAAGTGGACTTAGGTTTTAAGGAACCATCTTGAAGAGAGGGAGGTTGTTGCAAGACCTGACAGCTTCTTGGTACTTTGTTGCATTGAATTGGGCTTTTTTCTTCACATGGGGTTTCTCTTCCAGACATTTCAGAGGCCATCTGTACTTTCACTACAGATTCAGTTGTGGCAGGCAAGATGATTGAGAGAGTTTTCGAACCGTGTTTATCCTGCACACCTCTTTGGATTGTCCTACCGTAGCACTTCTGGGCATAGTGAGAGCTGGTTGGCAGTCAACCAGTGCCGCAGCAGCGTGCTCGCTCAGATCCCTGTCGTCGACTTCCTCGTAAGTTGACAAGTTCAATAGATCTTCAGCTACATTACTGAAACCTGAGGCCGACTCTAAGGCCTCGTCCGATACAGTTATTACTTCTTTTAGACAGGCTTTTGTTTCACGACTTTTTTCTTTTACGATAGTTCTGTTTACTGTCACATTCACGATTTTAATGTTTCTCAAGAACTTGCGTGAGTCATTCCCTCGTTTCATTTTTTTGATAGGTTGATTTTTCTGTTTTTTTTCACTGATACCACTTGGTTTGTTTTTGTCCATGCATGGTCCTTGCATGTGCGTTGGCTTCTTGAATATTTCACAGAGCTCTGTAGCGTTGGCGTGGGCATCAGGAAGTGCCAGTGTTGCATCCACACTAACAGGTTGAAACTGAGTTCCCAGATTGGAATTGGAAGCCATGTGGGGATCTAGAAGAGCCAAATTTCCTGAGGATTGACTCTCGGTAAGAATGTCCACAAACTGCATGGACAGCACCTTCTCTTTAGAATGTAAGGTGTTTTCTTGTGAATGTGCGCTAGCACTCACTTCCTTGTCGAAGACCACGTCCGGCAGTTCACCCTCAGGAAGCCGCACACTTAGGTCAGGTGTGGTCTCAGTTGCTGGAGCAACTCCTTGTCGTGTGATATTATTTGTTATTACATCATTTGGCACAGTGTTTGTAGTTAGAGCGCTCAACTCGCCCAAAGCGTTTTCAATTGAAATTGGGCACCTACAGCTACTGGGGGAAGTCTCACAGTCAATTGGGGCTCCGGCAGTACACCTTTCAAAGTTTTGTTTCACCACAGGGTGCGTTTCGTTTCTTTGTTGAAAAAGGTTTAAGGCTTCTTTCGCCACATCTGCCAGGAGTTTCTTATCCAAGTTGGCATTTTTAGTACACTCAGCTAAAGAGTCCAGGGCCAGCTCGGTCTTCTTTTGGGTACCACGCAGTGTCTCTTTGTATGAGCCGTGTACACATTCGATATTCGCGAGCTTCAAGTTCATAGAAGCAGCCAGACTAAAGAGGTCTCTGATATTGTCATTCAAATGCTCATACATTTTCAAGAAAGAGGCAATTGCCAGTGTCATGAACGACATTATGGTAGCTTGAAGGTCTTTCGTTTTTTGCTCGAGACGCACTGCTTTGTCGTCGGCAACTTTTTCTCGTGCACAGCACCTTCGGCAATATGGCAGCTGTCTAATTTTTGGAAAAGGACGTTCCATTAAAGAGGAATTAGAAGCAGACAAATCCGATGAAGAATCAACTGATGAACAATAAGTGTCTGGCACCTCCCCATTTAAGGGCAAGTCGTCATTTGAGCCGTCCAAGTTGGTTTTAGACATATTGTTTGACATTTTGGATTTTTTCATCTGGGAGCATCTAATACTCAGTGAAATACTCAAGTCAGCTCTCCTTCGTTTAGAGAGACTCCTTGTGCGTGCAATTTGGCTAATTTGTGATTTAGAACAAGAGAGGCTGGCAATGATAGGGGGCTCGATTGATGTGCCCAATTCCTCGGGTAACGCATTATTTGTTGATTCGTGCGTTCTTTCCTTATTTAGCTGAGTAAGATCTGTGAGGAGTTTATTAACAATGTTGAGTGAATTTCATCATTTTTCATGATGATACAAATCATTTACATTGACTGCTGTAGAAGGCTGCTGGGGTCATGAGATAGCAGGCCACCCACCTCCATATTGTCAAACGTAGGGAAAAATACATTGTTTTCGTTGTCAGATGCTGTCGCCACTTCCAGATTATGCGACGGAGAGGGACCCAATTTTTCGAGGGTACTGTAGAATCTAGGGCGGGGCAACCCAGACTAATCTCGCCACTCTCACTCATACCTCCATTGGGGCGACTTATTTTTTTGACTTTATCATGGGCCACATCTGTACATTCCGAAAACGCCCCCAAACGGGCGTTTTTTTCGAGTGTTAGCTCACACTCATTCAGCGTGCGTCACACCAGCTCTCGCAGGGGGACAACCATTCCAGGCAAGGAGACAGCAGTCATGGGACCGTTACCTGACTTCTCGACCCGGGCCCCACAGCCCGCCATCGAGGCCGCGGTCAAGCACGTTGCAATGGGCGTCTCCATTAGGGATGTCCCTCCCATCTTTGCACAAACATCAGCAGGTACAGTTCGAATTGTGGACTTTGCATTGAACGTTTGTGTCACGGTAAAATTGACAAAATCCTGAGCTCTCGCATTTGGAACACTGGGCATAGTAGCACTTAATTGGGTCCAAGGCAGCAGTGAAGTCGCGGGCGTCGATGCAGCAGGCGAGACAGGCGATACAGCTGGGAGGACAGGGTGCACATCCGGATGACTGGGCGTTTCGGATTCCAGCTTCCGTTGAGCGCGATTCTTCGCAAATGAGGTGGACTTCGTAACGTCATGCATGGCTCCAGTAGTGGGTTGCTGAGGGGGCAAACAGAGGAGGAGTCGGGGATGGTCCAGGATTCCACGGACTTCCTCGGACTCCTCAGACTCTGCCAGACTCCGCGCCCGCTCCACGGGGGAGAGCAGATTTTAAAGTTTGGTCACTCCCAGGAAATGTAGACACAGTAGAGCTACTAACACAGTAGCAGCAGCAGCAGCAGCAGGGAAAGCAGACTCACTCCTTCCACTCCTCAGACTCTGCCACACTCCGCAAGCTTATGTGCAGGTGTGGTGGATTGGTCTGCTGGATACAAGCAGTATTTTTAGTTTGGGCTATTAGGTGGTGCTGAAAGCACTACCTTTAAGCCCAAACCATTGTCATTAAAATGAGAGCTTTAACATAAGAGCTTCAAATATGCGCTTTGAATGAGGGTCTCTAATGCTTTTCAATGGAGGTGACTTTTAAGGAAGGATACACTGTATGTTTGGTGTTATTTGGTTATGGATCCCGCCCATTTGCTGCCCCTAACCATGCTAATCACTATGGCTAATCCCACCCATTCCTGCCCATCTCGGAACTCTTTGAGCTTTGAGCTCTTCCTTGGAGGCAGCCACCCTGAATGACTGTCTCTAAGGAAGCTCTCTGGAAACGAGCCAAAACTAGTGGCCATATTTGAATGGGAACGATACCATGCATCTTCCAAATAAAATGATACATTGTTTAAAATAGCTGAAGTAATTTGCATTTTGTGAGCTTGTTTTGATTTGCAATTAAATGAATGCTAGTTTTGTTAAGCTGCCACTATGGTGACTTGAAATTTAGGATGTATTTGTTGTTTACAGGTCTAGCGCTTGTTTTTCTTTGCTAGAGAGCCTGGATTAATTATGACTCTTACACACACATTGCAAAGATTCATGCCATGGCGGCTCGCCTGACAGGTTACAGTTATTTTAGCTGGGTGGGAGGTGGCACGTGGCCGAGCCGCTAACACTCTGGATCCCGCCGCGAGGGCCAGTGTGTTGGCAGCTTCTTCCCCAGGAGCCGCCACTGTGTGCTGGGGGGAGGTGGAGGGACTGGAGGACCGGGATTCTACTGGAGCCCAGCCCTTGTCAGAGGCAGGAGCAATCCTGACTGCAGAGAGTGGAGCACCACCTCTTACCATCAACAGCAGCAGTCCGGGCAGCTCGCTCCATAATGCTGGTGAAGATGATCATCGTGAAAGAGGCTGGCGCTGTGAGTGTTGGGGATTGGATGGGGGAAAGGGGTGCTATTCAGGTTGGATATTGGGGTATGGAGGGTTCTGGAGCATTTGATTGTGAGGAAGTAGAAGTTGTGTGGCAGTTGGATGGTGTGTTGTCCTGCTGTAGCTGTAGTTCATGGGCATTATTTAGGCATGTGCAGAATGCACAGCAGAGGCTCCATTATTAGATTCACGGAATGACAATATGTCTGTCTCTGACTCTAGTGACCGCATAGAGTTGGGGTAGAGCAGGATGCCAATCGCAGACCGGGCAGTATTATTCTTTTTTCAAAATTTGACATTTTTCTCTCCCTACACACTACTGTGAACTCCTTCACTGCTCCAAAATAAAATGGACGTTTCAACAGATCATACATTAATGTTATCTCTCGGCCAGTGCCTGTGTGCAATCAGACAATGCGCAAAGTCACTGGGCGTAATTAAAATAAACATAACAAACAATTGTTAACGATTGCATATAGTACTTGGGACCGTGCTTTACATCACCCATTTTAATATTAGTCATTTCAATGGTAAACACTTTATCAACCCCGGAAGTAAAATTTCTTGAGTTGCCACTTAAGCATGTGACCGGCATTTTGAACACCATTCTGAGCAGCGGATCAGCGAGCTATCTGTTCTGCAAGCGAATGTGAGCTGTGCAGATATCTCATGAATAGGAACCAGACATCTTACAATGGGAAGGAGGTTCTACAGGAAGTGCTGTTAATACTTTAGATTTGATAATTCTGTGTGGTGTATTGGTTGGTTTGTGTCTGTTGAGGCACAGCTCAGGCTTGATGGAAAGGGAAGAGGAAGCGATCACATGTAGCGAGGAAGCCAACCACCTGTGGCATTATAGTCCTGGCGGATTTGATGATTTACATCGAGCAATTTTGCAAAACATTAGTTTGCTTGATTGCGAATGTATCGCTTGACACTGTTAGTACTTGCCTCCATTTTAATCGACTCATAACAAATGCCGCTTCACCCTTACCCAGTGAGATCTGAAATTGGGAAAATGATCACTCAGACTTTGCAAGTGTGCTTAGCCCCGTCCTCCGGCGCTCACGGCCGCGCCTTCCCACGGCTGTTAACCCCACCATTTGTCCCGAGTGGCGCCTTCAGTTTCAATCGTGCGTTTTTTCTACAGACGAATCAACCACCAAACGCCAGCGTGCTACAAAATGTTCTCCTCCATCCCCATTTGGCAGCATTCATTATTGATAGATATGTATGTAGGTCTGTCCATCTCTGGATGGCTTTCACCCCTCTCCCCCTGGCCACCCCTGCCCTGCACTTGCTCCCAGGTCAAAATCTACAGGTAAACTACATGTGGCTGCTGAAGACCTCCAACCACCTCCCCCCCCACCCGACACACAACCCCTACCGTGGAAAGTTGCATGACAGACCCTTCCCAAGGCCTGTCACACAGCTGAGCAGCAGGTGCGCATGTGAGGGCTTTTCGGAGTTACGAAGTTAAGAATATATTTGTGATGCTATACTGCCCAATCTACACTAATATAACAGCAGCTACTCCAATGTAGCTGCAGTGTGATTTTTTTGAGGGGGTGCTGAGTTGAAGTGAAAGGAAGGCGCAGACTGGGGGAGGAGAGCAAGGGGGCAGAGCAAGAAGCAAAAAGGAGCAAACAAGAGATTGGGAGCAAGCTGAAGAGCAAGGCACAAGTAGCAGAAGTAACGGGGGCTGCCAACATCTCATAAAGGAGAAGAATGGGGCATAGAGAGGCTCGCCAAACAAGCATCACATAAGGAAAAAGGGAATCAACCAAAAGTGCAAGAAACAAAGGAGATAATCTAACCTCACAAAAGAAAAGCACAAGTTAAGAACCTGAAATTGTTGTCAAATTCAGTGGATTTGTGCACTATTTGAAAGCGGCTGGTGGCAATTCCTTTTCTAATGACAGAAAACTTGCTTTACTGGTGCACCATTTAGGATAGGAGGGACAGAGGATTTTTTAGACTCTTCCATAGCTGATGGTGAAGGGGATGCCATGTCTGAACTTGATTGTGCTTTTGCTAAGATGGACTTGCACTTTAACCCGAAAACTAGCACTATACTGGATAGGTATCATTTTTGCATGAGAATGCAGGAACCAGGAGAGTCGGTAGAAGAGTATGTACCGCTCTCTGCTAATTGGCGTCATCCTGCAAGTTCCAAGGGCCATATGATGATAATTTACGAGATGAGTTTATGACGCACTGCAGTTTTGACCGGATACGTGAGGAGTTATGGCTCAAGGACGAACCTACTTTGTATGAGGTGTTGGGCATTGCCCGCAGAGTTGAACACTCATTAGCCTGCATAGCGAAGTTAGCAAAGAAAGACACCAACGAAATAAAGGCAGAAGTATTGAGTATTAATGAACCCAAAAACAAGAAAAAGACTAAGGACAAGGAGAAACAAGTGCATCGGGGAGGAAACGAGACAAAAAATTACAAGCAGAAGGGAGAGAGAGGAGAAAAAGAAGAACGGTCATGTTATCGTTGCGCCAAATACTCACATTTTGCTGCTTCAGTGGTGTGTCCGGGTAGAAGAGCAATTTCTTCAAAGTGCAAGAGAAGAGGACCCTTCGCAACTGTTGCAAGAATTATCAGTACAGTCAGAAGAAGGTCTTATACGTCACTGAGGAGGATGGAAGAAAATCGTCAGATGAGGAAAATGATTTCCCTGTGGAAAAGGTCATTGTTAACACAATAAACATTGTGGGTTGTGAGAATGATGAGGATGATGATTGTGAACATCCCTACGCGAGTGTTAAGGTGAATGGAATTGTCTGGATGATGGTTGATTCGGGATCAAAAATTACCCTAATATCAAGAGAGGTGTTTGAAAGGGATGTGAGAGGTGATGTGCAGAGACTGTTGAAGCCGGACATCAGACCTGGGGGTTTCAATCAGGATGCAATTGATTTGTTGGGATACACTATGGGTCAGTTTGAATTCAAGGGTCGCAAATGTGAAGGAAAGATTTATGTAACTAAAAGAGGCCTCACTTTGTTGGGGTGGAGGGAACAGCGAAAGCTGAAAAGCAGATTGGATCCAAACAAACCTGACCAGGTGTTGCAGGTTGGTGGAACGGCCATGAGTAGGCACCCCATGGTATTTAAAAAGGGTATTGGCAAGATTAAGGACGTGCAGCATCACATTTTTTTAAGGAAGGGAAGCGTGCCTGTAGTAGCTAAACTAGGGCCGGTACCGTTGGCTGTGATGGAAGGGGTCACTGAGGAACTTATCAAACTGTTGAAATTGGCCATTATTGAGAGAGCAGGAGGGATGGACTGGACTTCTCCGCTAGTGGCGGTCAAGAAAGGTTTGGGAGAGCTTTGTTTGTGTGTGGACTTAGGCCAACTTAACAAATGTGTGATGGTGGATCGCCATCCACTTCCGAATATGTCAGAGATGTTATCCATAATAGGCCAAGGGAAAGTATTTTCCAAGCTGGACATGGCGTCCGCGTACCACCAGGTAGAACTAGAGGAGGGGTGTCACAAGTTGAAGGCGTTTGTCACTCATGAAGGGGTATTTCAGTTTAAACGCATGCCGTTTGGTCTTGTGTCCGCTTCTGCGGTTTTTCAAAAGGTCATGGATAAGTTAGTTGGTGGGATTAGAGGTGTATATTGTTTTCAGGATGATGTGCTGATATGTGGGGAAACTTAAGAGGAACACGATAGCATTCTAGATAGGGTGCTAGAAGTGTTTGAGAATAGTGGCATTGTGTTAAGGGAGGAAAAGTGTAAGTTTGGTGTATCTAAAGTTGAGTATTTAGGTCATGAGATATCGGTCAGTGGAGTAAGACCGAAAGAGAGTTTGGTGAGTGCTATCAGAGAGATTAAAAGCCCAGAAAACAAAGCACAGTTAAGGTCGTTTCTAGGGATGACAGAGTTTTATCAAACATTTGTCTGCAATTATGCCAGTAAGGTGATTGAATTGAGAAAACTATTAAAGAAGGGAAGTGACTTTGTGTGGTCCGCTAAATATGAAGAGGAGTTTGTGAGATTCAAGAAGAAAATTGACTTAGCACAACCTGTAGGGCATTTTGATACCAGACGTCAGAGCAAAGTCACGGTTGACGCATCAGAAATGGGTATCGGAGCAGTATTATCGCAAGTGGATAATAAAGGTGAGGAGTTTATCATAGCTCATGCTTCTCGGGGTTTGAGGGTGTTAGGGAGAATTCTCCAGAATGGCTCATTTCCCTTACCCTCTGAGTCCCTCAGCAGCTTTGCTGGATTTCTAGGATTTATTTTTTTCACCTGGTAAGAGTGTGAGCCCTTTTTCCCACTCTTACTTGTGTTTTGCTGTGTGTGTTTTAACATTCTTGTGTTCATAGAGCCTCACCTACTCCATAGGCATCATCTTTTTACTGTATGTTACACAGCACCTTCAGTGCAGTGACACAGGGTTGTCTTTTAGACTTCCCAACTCAGACTCCATTTTCTGGGACTGACTACTGTCTCCCAGAACATGTAACGGTGCCATTGACTTTATTAGTCTTTTTAAATCCACAGACCCAGTGCAAACTATCTTACATGGAGTACTGGAAAGGGTTAATACTTTTCCCTTTTTGTCTGTTTCTCTTGGAGCACTGTTTCGCTCCCTTTTCATCAAGACTTGGCTGGTGGCAGTGGTAACTACCCTATTTTTCCTACCGAGGTTATCTTAAATAACCTTGGTATTGTTTTAGGCTATCTTGGTAGCCTCGAACTTAAACCCGCTGGACGATATACGTTTTTATACGGTTCCGGCTGGGTTTATTCACCATTTCTTTTTGAAAATGTCTTTCTCGTGTTTTACTCTGCGCGCCAAACCAGGTTTGGTTCCTTTTTTCACCTTCTTTTCGCGGGCTTCTCCGCAGGAGCCCTCCTTAAGTGCCTGAAAGTCTGGGTAGGCAGGATGTGAGGGAGGGGTTTTAGGACCTCTGCCATGGGTTCCCTTGGTAACCGAAGTCGCACTCCTGTTTGATTGGCTAGGTGACTGTCCCGCCAGGACAGCCACCCGGCTGTGTGAATGGGGGAAAACTGCATAAAAAGCAGGTCTCTGGGATTGGAAAGGCAGAGTCGCCACTGGAACGAAAGAACCGACGAGGAGCTGACAGAAGAGGACCTCTACAACGACTGAACCGCCCGATGAAGCCCTGCTGCAGGTCAGAATCTTCAGACTCCCAACGACAGAGAAGATCCTCCAGGAATCTTCTTCCCCTGAGCTGGTGGGACCAACCAATTCGCCCAAACTGCAAGCCAGGACTCCCTCCTCTGGTCGAATTCGCTGTACAGAGCTACAGTGGGCCGGATAGCCAGGAAGGTCGGACCCTGCATGGGTTTTAAGAAGCGCACCTTTTATTTGTTGCTTTGCTCTGCTGCTGGTTTCTTCCCTGGGTAGTGCAGGACCCTCCAGTCTTCCTACTTCGTGTCAGTCCGACAGTCGCTTCAGGAACCGTGAGCCTGAAGGACCTGCCAGGAACGTCCGCCTCAGCTACAGCTTCTTCTCCATTTAAAGGTACTGTGCAAATCCGGTTGTTTGTTTCGTCCAGCCGCGGTTAAGGTGTGTGAAACCTTTCGCCAATCCGAGGGCTTGTCCTTCTCTACTCTTTAAACTAACTTTTCTGCTGAACAGCTTCGTCCGGAACTCTTGGCAAAGACTTAACCGCGAACTACCCTGAACTGTGTGATCTTGAGCAGAAGACGTTTGTCCTATTGACTTTGGCCCTAAGACTTTTTGATTTGATTCCATCACTGTAGTTCCTCTTTCTAGATTGCCCTGCTTACTTCCTGTTGGTGCTGCTCAATTTGTATCTAACTTTGTCTTTCCCTCCCTTTTTAAATTGTTGGAGTGCCATTTTGCTCACACTTAATTTTGAGCTTAACTTGTCCAGAATCTATTGGGAGTGGTGTGGTGTATTAAGAGTGTGATTTTTCAACTGCGTTACTTTAGTGAGATGTTATACAACTGATGTCTAAATAAATGTATATTCTTTTACTCAGAAACCATGAGTCTGTGTTTGTTTGAATCGTAGTAATTGTTGTCCTTTGTGTAACTATTGATACTGCTCACTTGCTCTTGAGATAAGTCTGGCTGCTCAGCCATCGCTACCACTTTACTGTGTAGTACAGGCTTGTACCAAAGGTGAATTTGTACTGTCACTTGTAGTCTTAATTAAGTGTGGTCTTCCCAAAGGGTACTACATATAATTCTGCCTAACAGAGGGGTTCTGAATTCCGTTACTCTGTGCTGGAGAAGGAGACATTGGCATGTTATTGGGCCATGGAGAAATTTAGAAATTTCTTTTGGGGGACGTGTTTTGTTCTATGTACAGATCATAAACCCTTGAAAGAAATCTTGGAAAATAAAGGTTTGGATAAAGTGTCCAGAAGGGTCGCTGGATGGATTACCTGCATGCAATGCCATAGTTTCATCGTCAAGGTGATTCCGGACAAGGAGAATGTACTAGCAGAAAGTTTGTCGAGATTGAGAAGAAGTGATGATACTGATGTAGGGGTTGAGAATATGGAAATGGATATGGTGTTTGTTAATACCGATGGTATAGTATTCAAGGAAGAATGGTTAGAGGAAACTGATCAAGATAACTGCTTCATTTTGGTTAAAGCGTACGTGGAATTGGGGGTATGGCCCAGGAAGGCCGATATTAAGCAGGATTTGGTACCATTCTGGGAGGTCAGGAACAAATTAAGTGTGATGGACGGCGTCCTATTCAGATGGGAGCGTACCCAGAATGTTACGAATTAGAGTGATTGATTTAGCTCATGCGGGACATATAGGCATCACCAACACTAAGAGTATTTTGCAAAACGACTATTGGTGGCCTGGATTTGATAGAGAAATAGAGAGGAGGTTACTGGAGTGTTCTATGTGCAACAAAATAGGGAAGGGAGAAGTAGTAAAACAACAACCCTTGGTAGAAGTCGGTGTACCAGAAGGGGTCAGGAGAGAATTGGCGATGGATATTCTAGGTCCAGTCGATCTAGGGTATGGAAGAGGAAAATATGTGTTGTGATTGTTGATTTATTCTCGCACTGGTGTGAGTTTAGCATTGTAAGGGAGGTTTCCGGTGAGGTTATGGTGAAGGAGTTGCAACAAGTGTTTGCCAGGGAAGGTATTCCAGAAAGTATTATGACAGACAACGGTCCCCAATTTACTGGTGGGTGTTTTGGCAAATATGTTAAGGGATGTGGGATCAAGCAGAAGATGGCAGCTTTGTATCATACTGAAAGAAATGGATGTGTGGAAAGGATGAACAGATGCATCATGGAGAGTATTCGAATGGCAACAGAAACAGGGTGTGACGGGAAGGTTGCTATTCAAGACAAATTATTTGGTTTGCGCATGGCGCCACACTCGACCACGGGGATAACCCCGTTTGAATTGATGAGGGGCCGTAAACCCAACACCGCAGTTAGTCCTCCGTGGTTGGGAAGGAGTAGAGAGAGCAACTATGTGGTGGATGGAGTGAGGAGAGATTTGAAGAGAAAGAAAGAAGAATGGGTGGCACATGAAAATGTAAGAGGCAGAAGACATTGAGGATCGAGTGTGGAGACATGGTGAGGATAAAAAAAGGAGTGATAAAGAAGAAAGGAGAAGCATTATATTCAGATCCTGTGAGGGTTGTGGCTGTGTTGCGTGGTGCGATCCGTGTGCTGGCAGGACAGGTGTGGAACATGAATCGTGTTGCTGTTGTGAGAAGAGGTTGATGGTGTTGTGGCAGAATAAAGGAGGTAGATGTGTTATGGTGTTAGCTTTAGTGTATTTACTTGGATGTCTAATAATGCTGGAGTGCAGTCATGTCATCAGATGACATAAGCGTTCTACATATGTGTGATGTAGATGTTTAATTTTATTAGAGTTCTATGTTTGTCAGTTGTTCTCCTGCAGTTCGAGTTGATGCTATGTTTATACTGCTGGAGGTTTTTCATGCATATTTATCTTAATAAAACTATCAAGTTAACTTCCGTGTATCCTGGCATGATTAACTTAACAAAAACCATAGTGAGTCAAGACAACTGCTGCAGTGAATAGGTGATGGGGTGGGGCGGGTGGAAGAAGGGATGAGGGAGAAGGGGAAGCTGGAAAGCAGAGAGCTGGAAAGCATGGGGGGTAGGGGGAAGGACATAAGAGGGGCCAGGGGATGGGGGTAGGTGGGGCGGCACAGCAACATCATTAGGGACCAGGGAGGGGTAGAGGTGGGGCACAACGACATCACGAGGGAACAGAGGAGGGTGAGGAGCACAAACGTGCATCAAGGGGGCCATAGGGGGTTGGGGGCTGACAGAGAACATCACGGAGACCAGAGAAGGGGTAAAGGGAACATCACGGGACCAAAGGGGGTGGGGGGTAAAAGGGAACATCAAGGGGGACCAGAGGGGGGTGGGCGGCACACACTAGCATCACGGGGGACCAGAGAGGGGTGGGGGGTGAAAGGGAACATCATGGGGGACGTGGGGGGGGGTGTCACACACAAGCATCACAAGAGATCAGAGAGGATTGGGGGGTAAAAGGGACCCTTCCAAGCTTCTCCATTGTCCAGTGGTGCTAGTTACAGTGCACCGACTTGCATCACGTGTTGCAGATAGAAATATAAACACGTAGCCAATGCATCGCACACAGTAGATTTAGCAAATACACTGCACCTAGACGAATTTGAGGGTCAGCTATGTATCACACTTAGACGATTTCTGATGGTAATCAATGTGTTGCACTTGGAGGAATTTGAAGGTTAGTCTATATATTGCACTTAGAAGAATACGCGCAAACACGCGTTTTTCCTTGTTAAAGGGTCTTGGGCTTTCCCTAATTAATAATAGACTTTTCTTGGACAGGGATTACCTTACCAGTGCCACGGCCAGTCCACATGTTGCCACTGAGACCAGCGTGTCCTAATTGACCGCCCACCTTTAACACCATTGAGGGCAGTGTGGGGGTGCCACAGCCATGCGTTTGAGCCCAGCCAAGTGCCATGAGGCTTGCTTCACAGGGAAACTGCTCTGAGTAGAGAGCAGGCATGAACAAGGTCAGGAGAGGCCATGCACAGCTGTTCTGCAAGGACTGGGGGTTCTATTTTTTTCTAATTTACATTTAGCTATTAGGTGGCTAAGCCGAAAATATCGCATTAGGGCACAGCTGGGGAGAATTGGCATACGAGGAAAGATACTAAGCTTGTAGGTGTTTGGTTATTTACCCGCCCATTGACTGACCATGGCCATGTTAATCCCTGTTGCCATTCCCACTCACTTCCTGCCCCTTCACGCCTAAAACACATCCTCCTAGAATCTCTTTGATCTAGGTTTATTAAACATTACGATCAAACGTTAAGCTCTAATTACCTGTCAGTGTTTTTGAAGCAATCGTCTGAAAGTTAATGACTTAATTGTAGCTTTAAAGGTGCTACTGGTGTCATAAAAAGGTCTAGACCACGTTTGTCTTGAGCCACTCGATTTATAAGCACTCTGCTGTCCTTCACTGAAGTCCTGTTAAAATAAGCATTTACAAAGCCAACAGTTTTGGCTTGTTTTATATGGCTTTTTTGCCATTCGTTTGCTGTTTCCTAGTATTTATTATAAATAACTGGTGTTGATACTTGCCGCTAAATAATACTCAAATGTACGACATCGGTGTACGAAAAGCTCAGTCTGTTCTTTTGGGGACTTGGTTTTATGTTGAGCTGCAAGCAGCAAGTGTCTAACTTGCTGAGCTAGTTGACCGGATACTTATAGTGTCTGTTCCTTTTTAGTTTGGACTAAGTGCCACCTATAATCCGAAACTATTGCATTAGTACAGATGTGGAGAAATGGCTTATGAGGAAGTACACAAAGCTTGTAGGCGTTTGGTTATTTGCTCATCCATTAACTGCTCATGTGTATAAGTATTAGACATTTGGCAGGGACTGCTATTAGATGCGCACAAAAGCCCGAAACTGTTGGCATTGCCAATGCTTGTTTGTTTATTGTCAGACTGACACCAAATTGACGGCAGGCGCTGAACAAAAGTCTTTGTTCACTTATAGTAAGTAGATCTCTACTGAAGTTGCATTAGCCCACGCAGGTGTGATAATGGTATATACTTCATGGATTAAAATTGTACACAAACATAGCTACAACATGTGCTCAAGCGCATAAACAATAATATTGGAATTGCATCACAGGCAGAATAACTCCAAGCGAACTCCACTTATTCCTTCATGCCGCGCACTCTCTACCTCTTACTCCTCACTTCTGCTCTTCCCCTCACTGCCTGGAGATCCCCATTCAATTGCTCCCTGCAGACTCCCCTTCCAGTACCTATACAAAAGCCATCATTATTACCTTCGCCACTGCTTCTTTCTAAAGCACTTGCGCTCACATTTTTGCCTTTTTAATTGCGTTGGAAATAATAGATTTTGCTATTCAAATAACGTACTCAACCTGTCAAGCAAGGCAGGGTGATGAGTTGACCTTGCTATGGTTTAAACTTGAGACCTGCATCTGGATCACCGATCTGAGCAGCGAGCGCTTAACTCATTGGTCTATCTCACTCAGTAGTGTGTGATCGTTGAATGTTTTTGTGATGCATACCTCCATTTCGGCCTTCCCTGCACCATCGGTCCCACTTCGGTTTGAAATATGATATGGTTATGTTTTAAGTAACTTTTCTAAAATCAGGAACGTGTATGTTTTTGTTTATAAGCAGCTAAACTACACGCATCTACCAAAGCCTTGCAATAAGAGATGTGAGCTCTGTTGCTCTTTTTATCGACACTTGAATGACAGGTGGAGTTGACCGCTGCTCTGTAGGCTGCAAGCTGGGGACCTGGTGCTGTAGGCAGGCCCGCTATTCCACTGAGCTACCTTAGCACCTCATGTTTTGCAGCTATATATTACTGCGAGACAGGGGAGCCGATTTATGAATTTCCCAGGGGTGCCCAAAATATAGGAAGTGACATCACCAGCAGTTATGACCGCATTTGCACGTAGTCGCCAACTTGGTGCAAGGGGGGTGGGTGGAAACATTGGCTAGCATGTACTGCATATACTAAAGTCAAGTAAGAAGGAGGTTTAAGCCTTCCAGTTGCATTCCAGTAGGCCATCACTGTCCCTACTCCACCCCTCTATAATCATCCACGTCATAGTAGCCCTCAAAAGGCAGAGCAACACAACTAGGATGGACCTAGGATGGGATAACGAGGTTTGCTAAACAGAAGGTGGATTACCAGCACCAACACCAAAAAGAAGTTCCCAAATCAAGGGAAAACAAGTGAAGAAGTTTCAACATCCCTCCACAGGCAGCTATGGCATTTCCAGTTGGGGTACACTGCATGTAAGTGTAATGATTTGGAAATCCTAAAATTAGCCGATTTCTTTGAAACAGTACCCTATTTCTAATGGAGTGCTTGTTTGTTGCAAGCGCAGGAAAGTAAACATGTTTTTCAAACTAATAAATAATGAACCTTTCAATTCTGAGGACCGTGAAAACACTAAACAGAAATTCAATTTGGAGTTTATTTGTTGGGACTAAAGAGGTTTGGTGTTGAAAATGATACTGGTTTGTGTATTTTGAACATTATATAATAACTGTCTACTCCTAAAATGATTTAATTGAGAGTGTTAAGAAATATACTGCAAACATGAGCGCATTGGAACATCGTGCAAACTGAATATGATCATTTCACTGTTTTTCCTTTTTTTGGAAAGGTTTTGATTAATCTTCGCAACCCAAATTATGACAGCAGTGATCAACCGAGTTTCAGCAGCCATCTTGGCTTAATTCAGATTCCACTTCAAGTTAAAGACATTCCTGAACTGGTGAGTACATTTACTTAGAGCTGTATTAGCAGAATGGATTACTTCACACAAGTGATGTTTTGACAGTTCTACTAACAGAGGTATACAATATTTAGTTAACAAAAGAAAAGTGATGCTTATTTTAAATATTTACATTGTTTTCTAGCTTATTGAAAATTTGAAACAAGCGTGTTAACTAGGGTCTCTCCTCACCCCCTCCAACGTAGGTATCTGAGAATGTGCGCTCAACTGCATTGCTTTCTATCTGTCAAACCGATATTTCTCCAGCTTGTGGAACTCTGACAACTCCGCTCCCACTCACCTGCGGGACTGTTTCTTTTCACCCTGTACACCGCTCTGCTTCTGAAAAACTGATGTCCTCTTTTGGCTTCTCTCCTATCATCTATTTGCTGATGACATCTAAATCTTCTTTCCCTCCACTTCTGGATTATCATCCCACATTATTTTTCTATCGGCACTGCCATCCGCAGCTGAGTGGTACTTAAGTGCTATTGGCTCAGTTCCTCATTTCAACAGGCTGCCTTCCTTCTGTCCACATGTCCTTTACCACGATCATCTTATGCCATCACTCAAGGCTCTCAACCTCGGGGTCATCTTTTACAGCAATCTCTTGCTCCAGCCCTTCATCACCTCGACGGCTACGACGGCTAGGATGAGCCTCCCTACTAAACAGAATAGCTGTCTGTATCTTACCTACTTTTCCATTACAACCTTAAATCTACTGTTGTTCTGAGTTGACATCCTTCTGGGCTTTCCTATCCTCTCCTTTGCTCCCCTCAACAAAGTGCTGGACTGTTCTACTTGCATCCTCTATAATTATATAAGTATATATTGACTGTAATTGTTCTAATGAACATTGAAACTATTTGTAACGCGCCCATATACCTCCGGGTTTGGTGTGCTATATAAATCAATAAACAAACAAATAAACAAACAATTCCCCCAATATTCTCCTACCTCCTCCCTCTCCTAAATGTTTGGAAGGTGGTGTACAGTAGGAACCTTTCGAAAATCATTCTCCTCGTGGGGCGTGGCCAGCAGTCAATGGAGTAGGACACGTGACTATACAGAGGGTCATAGCACGTAATTTAAAACATCCTTGAACCAGATGCTGCCATTGTGTTTGAATCAGGGCTATGGACCTCTGTGTTGCGGTCGTCTGACCTTTAAATTAGCAGAAGGGACTTTCTAATCGCAGCCTCTGGGACATTGAAAATAGTAACTGAGCATGTCTGAATGAGAAAAAGTGTGCCCTCAGACAGGGAGGGCGCAGCAGCTGTAGCGCCCAGAACAAACACTGTGTGAGATGTCCAATACTACAGATACACATAACTGAACAGGGACCGGAAGGCTTACCGGGAATGGCCACAGCTACTGCAGCACTAGGCGGTTCCATTACACCATTGGTGTTGAGCAGGAATGAGGATTCGAGGAGGCAGAACGGAGACACGTGTTATTTAACCCTCCATTTTTGCGCTCACCCAAGCCTATTTTCAGCACTCTCCCTCCTTATTTATGGATGACCTACCATTCTTACGGAGAGCAACATTATGATTCCTGGTAAATTCTGCAAAATTCAATGATCATGGCACTATTTCACGCACTATTGTCAGTAAAGAAGGCTGAATCCCTGATATAGTTGCTCAGAAGGGTCATTTGCTATTGCGCTAGCATTCAAACTTAGACACTTCGAGTCAAAAGGATGATGAAGGAACATTTAATCCAAATATTGTGTCTCATTGGTCCAAGCTTCAAAACAAGTTTCATACATTCCCAAAACAAATTTCTTAACCTGTTGGCCTTAGCTTCAATGCAGGTTTCATATGGGTGTTTCTAAGGAAAACGTTTTTGCTTAGTTACCTTTACAAATGAAGTGCTCAAGGATGCAGTTGTACTTGTGTTGTTTGAAACGCCGACCCGCGAAAGGGATCAGTGTTTGAATCCCGGTTAAACCCTTGTTAGTAAGTCCTGTAACAGTGTTATTACGTTTTCAGTTTTTACTATAAAAAACACATACGTAAAAGGCAATTGTGACGCAAGAGTCTAAAGTTGGTCACTTTATGCTTATACTCACCAAAGAAGGAGACTCCCATCTCCCTAACTCAGGATCCATATTCAAAATGATGGCTACAAGCCTGGTTTTCTCTCTCTCACTCTCCCTCTCTTGTTATCTCTCTTGTTTTCCTGTTCTCTCTCTCTCTCTCTCTCTCTCTCTCTCTCTCTCTCTCTCTCTCTCTCTCTTTCTCTCTCTCTCTCTCTCTCTCCCTCTCTTTCGCCCCCCTGTGCTTCCTAGACAATCTAACTTGGGATAGCCTTTACGTCCCTATCCTCGCTCTCTCCTAACACTCCTCTTCTTGACTCCACCTCTGCCTCTCTATCCCTCTTTCCATTCCTGCTCTTATCGCTCCTCCCACTTCTGTCTGCACTCTCTGCCTCCCTTATCTTGTCTATTCCCAACTCCTCCCATCCCCTGCCCATGTGGGCTAGAATTCCTCCTGGGACACTTCATAAGGGATTTGAGCCCCACCCCCTTTTTAGCCTTCCAGGCTGAATGGGAAAAGTATCTGGCATTGTTTGTACTCTGTTCTTCTCTTGTATTTGGTAAATCACTGTCCATAAAGTTTTTTGGGCATGTTCTCCCACTTGGCTTTTTAGTGGGAAATGATTGTCCATCTTCATTTGAGCAACCACTTCTTTCTTTGTGTTCTGGGCTGGTTCTTGACTGTTGGACAGAGATGCATTATTGTGCTTGTAGCCCTTGTTGGTCATCTCTGGATGGTGCTTCCTCTTTGGATCCATTAGCCATTTCAGTGGTGAGAAGTGTGGCGCATGGTGGTTGCTGTAGTCACTTGCATTGGAATAGCAGGTCGGTCAGATCGCAATGCGTCTGGGAAACCACATGAAAGATTATAAACACTTGTGTACAGGTGCTTTATAAATGACTTATCAAATATCATATCATTAGAAAGAGAGACCTGAGCCATGACAAAGGCTAATAGGCATAGTACAGTGAAAGAGGTACCGATACACATGCATGACTCCAGGGTCTGGGGTCCCTCTCAGCTCCCTCACACCACCTCTGGGGTAGGTCCGGCTCTGGAATCACCCTGATAGAGGCTGCCTACCCCAGATCGAGAGGGATCCTTTGGTCCCCTTGACATGGTCTTATCCCTGACCCTGTCACTTACGTCCACCTTTTCCAATAGCCCTCAAGAGGCCCCTCTTAAACTCCTTGATCTGTGCCTGACTTTGTCTAAACCTCTCCCCCATTCCATACATGGCCCATGTATTGGCCTCTTGTATTCTTTATACTTGCAAGGGGTCTTGCAGCTGTCCTGATTCTTCCATCCCTGAGAGGAGTTCCCCTTCTAAGCTATGTTCCACACTCGGTCCATGTCGTAAAAGTATGATCTCCATGGGCTTTTCCTTTGGCTGGTCATGGCATACCCAGGTGGTGTGACCCTGTCTCCCTGATATAGTATCTCCACCTTGCTCATCTCGTAGGTTTACCGGGGTGGCCAGAAATTGGGGCAAATCATTTCTTTCCCTGGGAAACAGCATGATTTTCCGATCCTCTGGTTTTAGGTTGCTGGTCGGTGGTCCCACTATGGGCTGGCCTATTGATAGGCATTCCCCATTTGGGCTGCTTCTTCTAGGATGGGCTCATGGAGTTGGCAAACCATCCTTTGTAGCTATGGAATTAAGGGCTCAGTAAACTGTTGGAGAATGATCATCTCTTTTACTTCCTCTACTGTCTTGGTCTCCCACCATGAGTTTAACACATCTCTCACCCGGTAGTATAATTGTTGGGCTGTTACATCTTGACATAATCTCTGTCCCCTGAGTTGCATCATATAATGCTACTGGTGATGCCACAGATGCTCCAGGACCACCTTTCTAATGTCCTCATAGGAGGACCTCTGTCTGTGTCCAGGGCCTGAAAAACATGTTGAGCCACCCCAGTAAGGAGTGCTGCTATATAGTGAATCCCACAGACCCTGGGCCATCTGACTGTCTCAGCCACCCTCTTGAAATTCATAAAGAATGTCACCAGGTTCTCTCTAGTCCTCAGCTTCAGGTGCACCACTGGTGTTACCAAAGGGCACCTTGGTTTCTCTGCTAAGGCTCCATAAAGCGCTGTACGGGTCAGCTGGTGTTTGCCTCCCTTCTTCTGAGGGATTTGTCTGCCTGGGCTAAGGCTGTGAGATGGATGGACTTGTTCCAGACAGGGTTTAGGCGGGGGCTCGGCACTAACATTAACGCCTTTTTCCTGTGATTACTTAAACAGGAGGCTTTGTGTCACGCTCGCCTGATTCCCACGGAGGCGCAGGTCTGGCTTCGAGTGCTGATGCTTCTTCAATGGTGAAGCGCAGGACTCTGAAGATGGACTCACTGGCTCGCAGGAATATTCCCCTGTGCGGTGCGTGAAAAGGGAGTATTACCTACTGACGGAATAATGCTCAAGCCTCCCACTCCCTACCAACCCTCCACGATACCCTTCCTCGATTCCCCGTGAAGTCTCACCTTAGGGTCAGGAAGGAAGAGCTCTCCATCCTGTTTCTGATGCAGGGGCGCGTTGAAACCCAGTTACTTCACTGGATTGAGGTTTGATGGGAGTTCAAATAAGCTTGACTATTCAGGTAAGGCGCTGTAAGAGTTCTGTAGCAAGTTCAAAAGTTCAAGCTTAATAATAATGTTCATTGTCTTATTGCAGCAAGCGCTAACGCTTATGTCTTTTTCCCCTTAGGGGCCGGGGTTCGGAATGCCAGAGATATGGCGCCGACCCGAAGTGAAACGTGCAGTTCCAGTAAATGACAGGTAAGTTCTGGATGAGTGTTCGGGTAATGTCTTTGCATTCGCTCATTCAATGTCTTTGTCTTTTTTCCCCATAAGGGCCGGGGTCCGGAATGCCAGGAAGCGGCAGGACCCGAAATGAAATGGGAATTACCCAACAGGTAAGTCTTAGAAGGAAACTGAGCTTTTCCTATTCCCTTCCTTCTCTCACCTTATGTTCTTGTCTTTTTCTCTCTAGGCTCTGGGAAGTGGCTGCGGATCTGGATGATCGCTGCTGAAGATGGAGGTGCCCAGGAAAGGTGAGTGAAATGCAGCGCTGCAGCGATCGAAGCGAAATGCTTTTAAAATGATGTCTTCCCTTTCAGGATTGTCGGTGTGATGTCTCTGTGATGCTGCTTTAGCAGGTAAGGTCTTCTTTCTCTCCAATTCTCTCTTAGCAGGTGACCCAGGATGCTGACAGGCGTGGCTGAAGTCCAGAAGCAGGACACGGTGAGCGTCCAGCTGCGAGGAGCAGAACAACGCGAAGCGTGAGTTGCTGATCGGGTGTGGTTTAAATAGCTTTGGAAGAAGTTCCAGGTATGTATCCTTCCACCGATCAGGTATGTATCCTTCCCCGACCACACCCAGGGAAAGTAGTCCCACAGCTACAGTAGTTCCATTCAGGCCTCATGAGGGCCTGGATGTAGCAGCATGGTCTGCATCAGGTAAGTGCACATTAAAACACTTGAACACATGTCTAGCTTTATGAGCCTGGCGCCTAAGGCGCCAGGACAGGGGTCCAACATGAGCCTGGCGCCTAAGGCGCCAGGACTGTGTCCAAAGGGCCCCAGCTTGGGCCCGCTGGCACTTCCCTGGGGGAAATGATGCCTGCCTCTGGGGTTGCTGGGTCGGACCTGGCTCCTTGGAGGTAGGCATCATGTCACCTTGGTCTAAGTCTGTTTATATAGCTTTTATTGACTTCACCACGGCCTTCAATAGTGTGAACAGGAATCTTATTTGGCATTAACTGCAGTAATGGAGTTGTCCACCTAGCCTATTGCAGATGATCGTGCCTCTGCACTCGAACACCTTGGTGCTTGTCAAGCTGAACAATCTGGGAATGTTGTCATCATCGATTGAAAAACATTGTGGCTTTAAGCAAGGCTGCGTTTTGTCCCCGCTGTTGTTCAGCCTGTTTATTCCGGATCTCAATGAAGTATTTGAAAATGTGCGCTGTTTTTCCCCACAGCTTGCAAATTCCAACTTGCATTACTTATTATATGCGAATGACTTGGCACTGTTCGATAACACACCAATTGGTCTGCAGCGTAAATTAGAGTTGCTGAATTCTTATGCCAGGGTTAACAACCTAGTTATAAATGGTACTAAACCAAAAAACCTTCTGCCTTAGACCAGGGATGAAACAGAAATCTCCAGGGAGTTATAGTTGTTTCTGGTCTCGAAGAAACTAGAAGAAATCCCACATTTATTATATTTGGGGAAACAGTTGTTTGAGCTGAGGAATCAGGTGGAACTCCATGCTTACTGCAGAGCAAACATTTCTGCTCTTGCAGCACAATCCATCACAGTTAATAGTAACTTCGGCCTATTCTCCCTAACTCCAATCTTGGAATTGTACAAAGTGAAGGTTTTACGAACTATGACATATGGGCGGAAAACCTTTGCCTTCCAGTTCAATTGGATTGTGATGCACTCGAAGGTCACTTTTGGCACAAGGTACTGAAACTTAATAATGAAGATTGTCCACGCTTAAAGCGCAGGCCAGTCTTGATTCTATTAAAGAAAAGACAAGGTGGTGAGCATTATGCTTTTCTTCTTTATTACTGTACCCAAAGCATTTCAACTTCAACACATTTTTACTTTCTTTAAAAACTTTGATAACACATTTCTCCAGCATGGGGTCCGGCATGGATTCACATGCTCATGAATATTCCCCGTCATCAGGCTGGGGAACAACAGTTACAAGTAAGTAACTTGTTCCTTTTGTTTCCTCCCATGCGCTCTGGAGGTCAAAAAACAAAACGGGGATAGTAAAGTTTTGAAAATGAAGTAAAAGGTCTCTTTAAACTACAAATCCCCTTGATCCTCTGGGTTTATGTAGTCCTGGATATCTTCCTTCATCCAATCAGGCTCTGACCATACGTATAATAGTCCCTTCTCTTGAGTCCCACTCCTCTTTCCTTGACAGTCAACCAATGTAAGTGAACAAATCCAACAGTCAACTTTAACCAACTGGCGTGAACTTCAATAGACCAACTTTGCTGTAACTTCGGCTATGCGATGGTGAAAGGCACTCCTTCCTTGGGTTTAGTCTCCCTCGTCCCTTTGTTTACACTCAGGTCACCTTCTGGTCTTCTCCTGAAAGGAAAAGAAAAAAACGTATGATGAGGGTGGGTCTGTCATTAACATATGCTTGTCCAACCACATATTCACACAAATACTTGTCCAGTTTCATATTTAAACAAATACAGACATTGTATGTTCATGACCCACTAGGGTGGGATACAATGCTCGCCTCCTTGTCTTTAATAGAATCAAGACTGGCCTGCGCTTTAAGCGTGGACAATCTTCATTCTATGGCGAGAAAGGAGGCGAGCATTATGCTTGTTCAAAGCTACTAATGACTATATTCGCTATCTGCGAAACAGGCTTAAAATAAAAAGTCTTGAATGTGCATTCATTAGACCAGTCAGCAGATCTCATGATATCTTGCAAGGAAACGCCTGCTGCGAATGCTCTAGATGCCATAGCTCCTCGCGCCAAATTGGGATAGATCAACCCCTGCCCAGTGCATGACTTCTCTAACCCATCTTGCGATGGTGGCTGTTGCTACTGCCTGGGAAGGTTTCATACGCGCAATTAACAGCTGAGTAACTCCTCTAGATCTCAACTCTGTCGTGGCCGCTTCATAATCCTTAATACACTGAGCTACGCATAGTTTAGTATTCTCTGGAAAGTATGGATATGAAATAACGGAGGAGTCTGATTTAGTCCTGTCCGCTAAATTAAAGGCTGCTCCTTCTGGGTAGAAGATCTTTCTGTCTACTTCCAATGCTTTTACATCTGACACCCTTCTGCAAGCTATAAGACATACGAGCATGGCTAACTTCCCCGACAATTGGGATTGAGTTCTCTGTTCTCCGGCCAAGAAAGAAATAGTTGAAACACTACTCGCACATCCCAGAGCACTGAATACTTGGGCTCGGGTGACCTACGTATCTTTACCCCTTTCAAAGCCGAAGAACGGCTGGGTGTTCCCCTATCGGGTGCCCTTCTACTTTGTCGTCCCCTGCTGATATTGCAGACCTGTAGACACCTATTGTCCTGTAAGCACAGCCCTCCTCAAATCTTTGGGCTAAGAAATTCAGCATGTGTACTAGAGGGGCTGAAACGGGATCAATGCCCAGACCTGCGCAGAATGAGGACCAATGCTTCCAAGCTGCACCATAGCTCCTGATTGTGGAAGGTGCCCATGAGTCTCTGATGCATTCTGCAGCGAGCTGTGAAATGCCCGACAGCTGCCAGTGTTGCCTGAAACCCTGCAAGCGAAAGGGCGCAAGGTTCCCTCCACTACGAGCGGGTGAAACCGACCGTTCGGATCCTGAAGAATGTCCTCTCTGTGAGGGAGTATCCTTGGGAAATCCGTAGAAAGTTCCATCACTACTTGAAACCACGGCTGTAATTTGAACATCGGAACTATGAGCGCTAGCTCTGCTTGCTCTTGCCTCACCTTTGCTAAACCCTCGTCAGCATGATGAACGGAGGGAATGCGTAATGCACTGCTCCAGTCCACTGCTGCAGGAATGCATCCGTCCCTGCTGCTTCCGGGTCTATCCTCCAACTGTAAAATCTGGGGATCTTTGCACTGAGTCTGGTGGCGAATAGATCTACTTCCATGGGTCCCCAGAGGTGGCGAATCTGGGTGAAGATGTTCGGATGCAGCCTCCAGTCGCTGCAGTCTACCAAATATCGCAAATTCCAATCCGCTACTACGTTCTGAGCTCCTGGCAAATACTCTGCAGAAACTGATATGTGCTGCTGCAGACAATGATGCCAAAAATCCTTTGCCAATTCTGCCAACATTTTGGAGAACGTGCCGCCCAGTTTATGTACTGGATGGCCGAAATGTTGTCCATTTTGAGAAGGACGCAGCAGTTGGCTCGATCCCTGGTAAATGCCCTCACTGCAAAAGAGTCCGCTAGGAGTTCCAGACAATTTATATAGAGTTGAAGTTCCTCCTGGGACCATTTCCCTCCTGTCTCTAAATTTCCGCATCGCGCCCCCAAGACTGCTCTACTGGCGTTTGATTCTATCACTAGGTCTGTAGTATCCCTGAAAATTGCTCTGCCGTTCCAGGCTTCCATGTTCTGCAACCACCATTGTAGCTCTGTGATCCCCTCTTGGTCTAGGGTAACAAACTGTTGATAGCCTAGTCCTCCCCAGAGATGCCTGATATTCAGTCACTGCAGGGCTCTGTAATGCAATGGCCCCGGAAAAATCGCTTGAATCGAAGCTGCGAGGAGGCCCACAATGCGAGCTAGGTTGCGCAGCGAAATTACTTTCTTCGTTACTACTGCTCTGAGCTCTTTCCTTATTGCTCGAATCTTCTGAGCTGGAAGTTCTAGTGAGGCTTTCTTGATATCTATTACAAAACCCAGAAACTATATTCTTTGCGTGGGCTGGAGGTCTGATTTCTCTGTGTTTATAATGAAACCGAGGGATGACACCAAGTTTCCTACCCTGGCCGCTTGTTCTCGCAACTGTACTGCGCTCTAACCTAGAATCAGTATATCGTCTAGGTAACTTATCATTCTTATCCCTCTTTCGCGAATGGCCGCTGCTATCGGCCGCATAATGTTGGTGAAGGCCCATGATTCTGAAGCTAGGCCAAAGGGAAGGTATGTGAACCTCTATAGTTCCGTGCACCACCTGAAGCGGAGATACCTCCGGTGCTCTGCTGCTATGGGAATGGTCAGGTAGGTGTCTTTGAGGTCTAGGCGGACTAGCCAATCTCCCGTCCTGAGTAGGTCTCGGAGCAGGTGAATGCCTTCCATATTGAAGTGTCTGTATATGATCCATTCGTTCAGACTGTTCAGATTTATCACTGGCCTGACCTTCTCCCACCTGTGCAATAGAAACATGTTGCTGACAAAGCCCGGACTTTCTTGAGTCTCTCGTTCTACTGCTCCCTTGCTTGCTAGGCTGTGCAGCTCGTCGAATAACTGTGACTGCTCGCTTTGCGCTATACAAATTGGAACTGGCTCCTGCGCTTGGGTGGGGGTTCCTCGGAATTCTAGACGCATGCCTGCCACTGCTTGAAGTACCCAAGCATCGTTGGACAAAACGCACCATGACTGCAAAAACCAAATTGTTCTGCCACTTAGTTCGTGGGTGAACTTCAAGGTACTCACCGCCTGGCGCGTTCTACTGCCTGTAGGTTCCTCTCTCCCTCCTGTTTCTGGGGTAACAGCTTCTTGCGGGGAAAAAGTTATCCCGCTGGCAGTTTTCCCAGTATTGGGCCCTTGGTCCCTAGGGTCTCCTGGGTGTCGTGAAGCGACCGGACGCTCAACCCCTCTGTCGTCCGGTCCCTGCAAATACCCGACTAGGCAAGATTCTCCGTATTGAGCTCTGCACCATGTCCAGGGTGGAATATGTTCCGACAAAATGGTTCATCTCCTTGGTGAAGGCCTCACCAAACAGCATTCCTTTGGCCGCTTCGCCCGCTTTGTATGAAGACGGGTCGCTCAGTTTGCTGTCTATAAGAGTACCTCTCTTGTTCTCTCAGAGAAGAGTGCGCAGTTTGCGTTTCCTAGTAAGCAAACCTCACGTTAGGCCCAGTTCGCTAGGGCTCGGGGGTCTACCAGGGTGTCAGTGTCTATGGCCCTTTCCGCTAAATACATAATCTTAGCGAGTGATCCCGAGAGGTCCAAGAGCTTGTCCTGACACCCCCTCCACGCTCTGTCCACCCCTTTTCTCACATCCTTGGATGACTTGGTGACAAAGGTGACAATTTTTGGGTCGGGGTCCGGGGTGTCTGTGACTTTGCCCTGCAGCTCCGGCCTGGGGAACTCTGCCCTCATCTTGGATCTCAACTCCCTGTCACGAGATTTTCTTATGTGTTGAGCGATGTACTGCGCCCCTCTGGGCGACGGCACCCAGTCTGTAGACCTCGGATGTCTTATCAACTCCGGATCAAACCTATCCGCTAAACTCTCATCCTCTGGGGAATGCTCTGGCACGTCGGGTTGGAGAGATTCTTCTTCCTCCCCACTCTCATCGTCCGGAGTGTACCCTGCATCCTGCATCTCCCCTGTATTATACACCCCTGGGGCAGGGGGTCGAGAGCCTGGCATTGCCGCCCTTTTCAAAAAGGCTTCTTTCAGCCTGCTCATTGGGTTGACTGGCTCTTGGGGTCTCAAGTCTACCCCTTCAGGATGGCTTGGGGGCATTAAAGAGTTCTTACTCTTCCAAGCTTTTTTACTGCCCTGATTTTCAACCCTTGTGTCGGGGTGTCTGGCTGAGGTTCCCTCGCCGGAACTAAGCGCCCTCCTCTTCTTGGACTTTTCATGCTCCGCTTTTTGCTCGTTAACCATAGCTTCATGGCTATCTAGTCTCTGTGACAAGGGTAATGCTCCCTCTGACACTGCCTGCGATAATGAGTCTCCCAGGACTCTCTTAAAACTAAGGGAGAGGTCCTGGTCTTCTCTTACAGGCTCTTTTGGCCATTCTTCAGAACTACACTCTGGCGTGGTGGACCTAGACCCTCTGGGCTCTTTGTATTGTGCCATGTGGTTATGGTGGAACCTCAGCCTTAGTATCAGCATATGAAGTGTCTTATCACTGTGTGGCAGGCAGATTGAGCTGCAGACAACATTCGATTTCGTATTTCTTTTTTTTGTCAAAGATTCAAAAATATATCGCGCTGCAGCGTTCGTTCACTGCTCTGAGTGAAGAAACGGTTCGAAAAGCGCGGTGGCTGCTGGGGTGCTTCTTACTCGAGCTTCCTGCTGCACCCGCTGGGTCCTAAAGACTGCCGGGGGGAGTGTTCACACTCAAAGCGATCTGAGGAGGGAGAACCGACTGCCTCTGCCTAATCACGCGAAAAAGATTTGTGGAACTTAGAAAGAACCAATGCCTATGTTCTATCTAATCCGGGTACGTGAATTAAACGAAAATAAGCCGCTCACAATTCCCTCATGCAGCACTAATATACTTTCTTTCGCTTAGCATTAATTACAAAGTATATAAATAATAATAGTAATGCGCTCCATTAAATTTGATAAATCCAATACAACGTACTATAAATAAAACGAATAACAAAGCACTTATCTTGTGGGACAGCAACAAAGAGAAAAGTAGGAGTGGGACACAAAAGAAGGGACTATTATACGTATGGTCAGAGCTTGATTGGATGAAGGGAGATATCCAGGACTACATAAACCCAGAGGATCATAGGGATTTGTAGTTTAAAGAGACCTTTTACTTAATTTTCAAAACTTAACTATCCCTGTTTTGTTTTTTTGACCTCCAGAGCGCCTAGGAGGAAACAAAAATGTGTTATCAAAGTTTTTAAAGAAAGTAAAAATGTGTTAAAGTTGAATTGCTGTGGGTACAGTAACAAAGAAGAAAAGCATAATGCTCGCCTCCTGTCTCACCATAGAATGGGGTTGCGCTGCTGTAATCCGGTATGAGCTGGGATTACCATCAATTAAATCTGTGTTCCACTGGAAGCACCTCTCGCTGTTAAATAAGATCACATACGCAGAGGAGGGTTCAATCTGATGAGAAGAATTGAAAATCTTATTGTAGAAGGGTTCTTGGCCTTCATTGGTGAGTTGGAATGAGGGAGTGTGAGAGAATTGGTTCTGACTACAACATCTCTAGCAATGTGCTATATAGAACCCCATTGAAAGCTGAAAAAAGCTCTGTGAAACCGACTGGATTCACTCAATTTAGAGAGTTATGGGATACAGGCTGTATGCTGGATTACTCATTGATGTGAGACCTATCTGAGTTTGTCTGGCCTACTTGACTATGTCCCTGAGTGCTTTTTGGTGCTCTCAGATAATGCGATTCAGATTAAACTTGGTTTTGACACGTGAAGTTTTAGGAATTAAACATAACATTCCGAGAGACCAAAGAAACTGTAGGCTTTGTTAGAGTACAGATATGTTGGAATCATTGAAACACATTTTACTAAACGGACATGTAATGAAAGAACGTAAAAACCTTTACTTTGGTAAGTTACTGGAGGAATATGAATTTCTCTTGACAGAGGTGGAAATGCAGTATATGATGTTCTTGTACGGTCAAAATCATTGGGTTAATGGCAGCGGTGCATTTTTTTAAACTATATTTTATCGCCAACTTTTAAATGTGATTGAGTGTAGCATCGTAGTTTTAGGTTGTATGGCAGCAAACTGCTTGCTTTTATTTTTTTATTTTTCTCCAGCATGGGGTCTGGCATGGATTCACATGCTCATGAATATTCCCCGTCGTCAGGCTGGGAATCCTCGGTAAAGAAAAAATCCGTATCAGTTTCGTTTCTGATCTGTCTTTCTTAATAGTAACCAATCACTGGTCTCTGGGTCATACTGCCCTCAGCCAATGACTGCCCTCCCAAGTGTTGGGAGTCCTCGTGCTACAGCTCTCGAGCTTTTACTGCGTTTTCACGCTTTTTTCAAAGAGATTTTCTCATTTTTCGGTTAAATCAAGCCTCAAGCTCCACTGTTCTACTTCCGATCAACGGGGACCCGTTTCGGAATTTTCTATGCCCCTCAAGGGTGAGGTTTTCGTCGGGTTACGCTTCTTGGAGGATTCCAGAAGATCTGAGGCCTACCATGGACAAGGCCCAGGACAAGGGAAGCTCGACGCCCGGATCCAAGCTGTTCAGGAACTGCCCTGGATGCGGGTTACAGAATGCTTTCAAGGAGGACGAGCATTCGAGATGTCTCTACTGCCTTCATGAGGACAAGACGCACGTGGAGAAGGTCTGTGCGTTCAGCCATGAGGGATCGTCGTACCCGCCTCGCCAGCTGGCTGGAGAAGGGCCCAGCAGGTGAGAAGAAGAAAAGGTCAGAGCGGTTTTCTAAGTCCTGTGAGGGCGCCCCAGCGATGGGGGCCCAACAGAAGGCTAGGCTCTGCGAGTCCTTGGGCACCGGGAGCGCCGAACGGTCAGGCTCTTTGGCTGCTAGGCAGGGTGCGCCCCTCCCCGGCACCATCAACTACGAGCCAACACTCTGGTTCGGGGAAGAGGAAATCCCAGAACCCGGGTAAGCTTCTGGAGAGGCCCCGGTCGATCTCGAAGGATTCGGCTGAGGGGGAGCGAGGCGGTGACCCTCCCCCCAAGGTGAAGGCCTCAAGCGTGCCAAAGGTGGCGAAGGCCTTGATTCACCCGGCTAAGGCCTCTATCAAGGGAGTTGCGGCGGCCCTGGCAAAGCCTGGGGAGGCTACACCAGTGGAGGCGATCTTGGGGCCCAGAGTTTCCCTGCCACCGCAGAGGGAATCCTCTTTCCAGCCCATCGACAAGACCCCCGTGAAGACACCGGTGGAAAATGAGAGGGGGGGCGGTGGCTATTACGGACACGGATTCAGCCTCTGAGGAGGAGCTAGTGGAAACCGTGAAGAACCTCAACGAGAGGTTCGAGAAGGTATGATCCCACTGGAGGGATCCCGAAGAGGTGGACGAAGAAAGCGACAGTGGCGCCGACGAGGCCCCAGTGGAGGAGCAGCCTTATCTCCCGTCGCAGCCATTGCCCGAACCTCAGGACAACTCGGCGGCCATTTTGATGGCAATCCAAACCTTATGCACGGAGATAAGGACGAGATTACCACGAACCTCGGCAGACGATCCAGAACTGGGCCCATCGGGAAGCCCTCCGAACAAGCAGAGGAGAGTTCATCCCTCCCCGCCCTTCATGCCCCCACGACCCGTGGAGCCCTCATCCCCCTCACCGGACTCCAGGGATGACACGGCGACGGATACGACGACGGGGACGGATGACAACGGTGGTGACGAGGGGACAGACCTTCCATCACCACTCCCTCGTGCTTCCCCACCCGACGAAATTGGCTCCTTTCACGCCATGATCGCCAGGGCATCCGAGCTCTTCGAGCTCTTCCAGCTCTGCCCCGAGGAACAGAAAAAGGACGGTTTCCTCTATCAACGGCGAGAGGCCAAGAGAAAGACGGTCCTCGCGGTTCCGTTACTCGATATCTGGGATGAGGGACTTGCGATCCTGAAGAACCCTTCCACAACGCCAGCCAAGAGGGACAGGTATGAGAAGAAGTACCGGGACCCTGACGCCGCCCCCTTGTGCGTCAGGGCTCAACCTATGCCGGATTCGGTCGTCTCAGCGGCGGCCAAGAAGAAGGCGGCGGGGGCGACAGCCTCAACCTCTACTTCCCCAACTGACGGCGAGGGTAAGAAATTGGACGACATGGGGCGACGGGCCATCTCGTTGGCGGCAACGGCTATTAAGGCGGCAAATGCCTTAGCGATTGTGGCCCGTTATGACAGGGAGCTATAGTACAAGATAGCTCCCCGACTGGACTTCCTACAAGAGGACAAGAGGGCGGAGGCCCTGGAGATTCTGCAGGAAGGTGGCGTCGGACCATGCCATAACGGTGGCAACGGACACTGGCGACACCGGGTTTCGCCAGGTAGGCAACAGTGTTTGCCTTCGACAACGAGGCTGGCTCAAGGTGACAATCTTCCATCAGGATGTGCAGACCTGGGTTTTGGACATGCCGTTCGACGGCAACAACCTGTTTGGAAAAACGGTGGATGAGTCGCTGCAGGCCATCACGGCCGACACAGAGACGGCCTGAGCCCTGGGAGTCCTTCAGCAACGACGGCCCTTTCGGAGCGCCAGAGGCAGACAGGGGGCCTCCAAGGGATCAGGCGGTGGCTCCTCTACGTACCGCCAGGCGGCCCGGTCCTCGTCCCAGGAGGCTTACAAAAAGCAGCAAGCAAGGAGGACCTCGGCATCGTAGCCAAGGAGGCCAAGGCGGCAAGGCCACCTCCAAGCAAGATTGAACCGGCCGTAGCGTCGGGCCCCCACCAAAGCACCCCGCTGGGAGGCTGGCTGGCGAAGTTCGTCAGCGTGTGGGAGTCCATCTCCACCGACCGTTGGGTGCTGGATATCCTGGCCCACGGGCACACTCTCGAATTCCAAAAGAAGTGTCCCCGCATTCCTCCCGTGGCCAGGAAGCAAAATCACGTCCCTCAACTGCTGTTGGAGGTAATGGCGATGCTCAAGAAAGGTGCCATCGAGCTCGTCCCCAAGAGGCTCCGGGGCTCCAGTGTGTACTCAAGATACTTCCTCATCAGAAAGAAGACAGGCGGTTGGCGCCCCATCCTGGACCTACGTTGGTTGAACAAATACATCAAGGCACAGAGGTTCAGGATGGTCACTCTCCAGCATGTGCTGGGACAGCTGGAGGAGGGCGACTTCCTATCGTCGTTGGACTTGGAGGATGCTTACTTCCACATCCCCTTCCTAAAAGGACACCGAAAGTTCCTCAGATTCGTAGTCCAAGGACGCCACTACCAATTCAGAGCTCTGCCATTCAGATTGAAGTCGGCACCCAGGGTGTTCACCAAGTGCCTAGCACCAGTGGCGGTGGCTGCGCCTGCAGGGGATTCACGTCTACCCCTACCTGGACGACTGGCTCACCCGTGCAAGGACAAGAGAACTCGCCGTTGAGCACACGGCGAAGACCGTCCGCTTATTCACGGAGCTGGGTTTCTCCATCAACTACCCGAAATCCCATTTGGTTCCATCGCAGGTGGCACTGTTTCTGGGAGCGAAGCTTGATTGATACAGTTGAACGATTGGCGTCTCCGTCGGAGGAAAGGACGAAGGCCATCTTAGGCAAGGTGCAGCGCCTGCTAGCCACGGACGTGGCCAGGGTGAGATCCATCAAGTCCCTCCTCGGAATGATGTCCTCATGCATCTATCTAGTGCGCCTGTGCAGGCTACGGATGCGTCCTCTACACTACAAGAGTTCCTCGACGCCCGCTGGATGCAAGCGGCGGGCAGCTTCGAAGACAAGATCCCGCTCAATTAGTTTTTTCGTCGGACGATTCAGTGGTGGGGCACCCGTGCACACGTCACAGCGGGCACGGACATCCAGACCCCGGCACATCAGGAGACGGTGACGACGGACACCTCCCTGGAGGGATGGGGTGCGCACACCGTAGATCTCCACGCAAGAGGCCTTTGGCTCCCGGAGGAGAGGTCTCTCCACATCAACATCTTGGAGCTCCGGGCCATGTTCTGAGCGCTCAAGTCGTTCCTCCCGTCCCTCAAGGGCAAGGTCGTGAGGATCTTCACCAACAACACCACCACGATGTTCTACATCCGGAAGCAGGGAGGCACCAGATCCCCAGCCCTATCCAAGGAGGCCCTGGATCTGTGGCACTGGGCCGTCGCCCAGGGGATGTTTCTGGTTCCCTTCCATCTGGCAGGAATAAAAAACACCATTGCAGACTCACTCAGGAGGGAGCTGCGCTCGTGCCACGAGTGGGTACTACACCAGGATCAAGTGGATCGGCTCTTCCAATGATGGGGCAAACCCCAGATTGACCTGTTCGCAACAGCGACAAACTCCAAGTGCCAGAGGTTCGCCAGCTGGTTTCATGGGCAATGCTTTCTCGTTCCCCTGAGACGGCCTGTTCCAGTATGTGTTTCCTCCGTTGCCGCTGCTGCTTCGACTCATCAGCCGGATCAAGAGGTCCCAGTGCAGGATGATCCTCGTCTCACCGGCGTGGCTGAGACAGATCTGGTTCCCGGACCTTCTGGACCTCTCAGCGTCCCCACCAGTCAAGCTGTCCATAGACGCAGATCTTCTCTCCAGAGACGGAGGTGCCATTCTTCATCACGACCCAGAGTCGCTGAACTTGCAGGCCTGGCTCCTGCAGCACTAGAGTTTGGAGGGTACGATATCCCGGCTGACTGCAGAGAGGTTCTTGCAAAGGCCAGGGCATCCTCAACTCTCAAGTGCTACGGACATAAGTGGAAGAGGTTCTCTGTCTGGTGCCGTGCACAGAAGATCAACCCTCTACGGATTACGGCACCTCAATTGCTACCATACCTACTGTCGCTGGCCAAAGCTGGACTAGCTCACGCTTCCATGAAGATACATCTGGCAGCGATCTCCCGATACACCAGAACTGCAGGACGGCCGTCCTTGTCTCATCGACTGGTGAAGGAATTTATGAAGGGACTGTTCCGATCGTTCCCGCCGGTGAAGGCTCCAGCCCCGGCATGGGAGCTCAACGTGGTGCTGACCAGGCTAATGGGGCCACCATTCGAGCCTTTGCATTCGACTCCGTTGAAGTTCCTGTTGTGGAAGACAGCGTTCCTTGTGGCCATCACCTCCGCACGACGCATGGGAGAGATTCAGGTCATATCCTGCAAGCCTCCATACTTGACTTTTCACGATAAATGGGTGGTGCTGAGGACGTACCCCTCTTTCATGCCTAAGGTGCCGTCGGACTTCCATCTTAACGAGGCCTTGGTGTTGGCAATTTTATTTTCGTCGCCTTCGTCGCCGGCCGAGAGGACTTTACACTCGCTAAATGTAGCTAGAGCGCTTAAGTTCTACGTGGACCGAACAAAGAGTTTTCGGAAGACATCACAGCTGTTTGTGAACTTTGGACCTGTGAACCAAGGGAAGGCTCTCTCGAAGGCTTCCATTTCCAGATGGCTCTCCGTCTGCATCATGCACTGTCATCGTTTGGCCAACCGACTGCTGCCTGGCCTTCCGAGAGCCCATTCGCCCAGAGCGATCGCTGCTACTACGGCGTTCTTGTCTGGTGTGCCCCTGCTGGACATCTGCAGGGCTGCTACGTGGAGGTTGACGCACACCTTCACGAGATTCTACTGCGTCGATCGGGATTCCAGGGAGGAGTCCAGAGTCGGCCAAGCAGTGCTGCGCAACCTGTTCACCTGAAGGTGGGCCTGGTGAGGAGGTAAGAGTTGCTTAATATTGAGTTCATGTAATGCTTAATGTTGAGCCTTTTGCCACCTTCCGTCGTTGTGCATGTGTTTACTGCTATGTATTCTTATATTCATGAGCATGTGAATCCATGCCAGACCCCATGCTGGAGAAGGAACAAGTTACTTACCTGTAACTGTTGTTCTCCAGCATGGGTCTGGCATGGATTCACATGCGAACCCTCCCTCCTTCCCCTCTGCGGCTCTTCACTTGTTCATACTGCCACTTTACGTGCTACCAAATCTGAGGATGGCTGCCAGGGGAGGGGTTTAGGGAGAGGGCAGTCATTGGCTGGGGGCAGTATGACCCAGAGACCAGTGATTGGTTACTACTAAGAAAGACAGATCAGAAACGAAACTGATACTGATTTTTTTTCTTTACCGAGGATTCCCAGTCTGATGACGGGGAATATTCATGAGCATGTGAATCCATGCCAGACTCATGCTGGAGAACAACAGTTACAGGTAAGTAACTTATCCTTCTTTTCTTTTTGGTTTCTTCTTTGTTCTTGTAATTGAATGAAATGCATTAATTGTGTAAACATTTCCTTTTTATCCTTCTTAATTATTAAATGGATGTATTCGTAAAGGTTAAGTGTAACCATTCAATAGGGTTAACCAATCAAACTGCGCCAAACATCGGAATTTTTATGCACAATTGTACATATATTTAATTTGAAAGCACAGTCAGCCTGACACGTGTTTCGAGACTTGGCTCTTCTTCTGAGGCTGAAGTACCATATATAAATGCGTTTGGTAACATAAATCACAATCATGGGTAATCATTAAAACCTACACAGGCATCAAGATATAAGGGTGCACAAAGAAAAGTGGTTCAGCACAAATCGTAACATATGTATAGTTCCATTATGACCAGATGACCAATATAAATCATTGGTATGCAAATTGTATAATCACGCAATTATAAATGAGACAAGAGAAACAATCAAAATTGTAGGGGGTGAAATAACACAAAACTACCCTGGCAATATGGGGTTAACGGCTCCGTTAGAGCTGCTGGCGCCGTTAACCCCATACCGCCTCATTACAAGGCCCGCTCGCGGGACCCACTCAGGACGCCTGGTTTTATCAGACGTCCTTAGCCGGTCCCGCGAGCGGCCCAGCATGCTAACAACGGGCCTGTCATCTGTCATTAACGGGCCCGTTGTTAGCATGCTCCCCATTCCCATTGAGCTCAATGAGGGCTCAGTGGGAATGGGGATGTACCAGTCCGGGTTCCCTGAATGGGGAAATACCGGGCCCTCCTAGGTCGGAATGCCCCGCTATTTCCCCATTCAGGGAACCCGGACCCGAGTTTGGGGGTAGGCATGCCCTTATTAATGGCATGGCTACCGCCATACTCGTAATGAGGCCCATAGACACAGAGAAAGAATGATAAAATAAAAACACTCCATTAGTCTTGTTTAAATGCACACCTATATTGTACTTATATGTCTGAAATCGGAAACACAGTGCCCCACACCATGTTTCCAACAAACCCATTTTTTAGAAAGGTATAATTACCAATTGTACTTCTCTGAATTTATCTGATAACTGTAGAAATAAACATAAATCACATGTGTCCTCAGTTAAATTGGGCTCCTAAATTAGTGCGAGATAATCAATTTTTATAGGCAAAATTACCATTTGACACAGATCCGTGACTCGCCAAATGATTGATACTTGCTCGATCTATTCTAATACCTGTCAGATATTAGAACTAACACCATGTTTATCAAAAAAACAAAATTAATGTGCGAGACCCAAGCCAAAGTAAGGCTACCTGTTATTCACCATAGTGTTGCACAGACACTTGATAATTGCTACCAAAGTTTCACACCATCATTGTCATGCCTGCGCCACGGGCGCACTCATTGGCAGCCATCATGGACTAATTGTTATTCATTCATCTTCATAATACTCTTTGAACAACCCCTAATCACACTTTGGTCCTTAATTCCCATTTGCGCAACATTGGTACTTTCCTATTTAATTCAACTAACTACATGTACCATAATGTACCTTGCTACAGCTATCAATTCCTGGCCATTCCCATTCGTCAGTATTGGAACCACAATCCCCAGAATCCCTAGCGATCAGTGCTGCTTCCACCATCTCAGGACCAGAGAGGGAGGAGGCAGATTATTTGCAGGTGTGCTGCACCAGGTGCTGCCAATTAGCTTGCCTCAGTACAGGGCTGTATTTAAGCCGCTGCCTGTAGGAGCTCAGTCTCTTGCATCAATAGTCTCCCAGCCCCTTTTTGCCTTGAGACACAAATTTGTATGCTGTTCCTGCTATATCCTGCTTTTGCTCCAGTGCCCTTTCTGGGCTTCCTGCCTTGCAGCCTACTGCAGTCCTCTGCAGCCCTCTACAGTCAGCGGCCCTGCTCCTCTGGGCTCACTCCTTGCTGCTCTGCTCTTCTGGGCTCCTTGCCTTGCAGCCTGCTTCACTCCGCTGCCTACAGCCCTTGTCCTCTGGGCTCCTTGCCTTGCAGCCGATCACATTCCTCTGCCTTCCACCTACAGCCCTTGTCCTCTGGGCTCCCTGCCTTGCAGTCTGCTTCACTCCGCTGCCAACAGCCCTTGTCCTCTGGGCTCCCTGCCTCGCAGCCCTGCTCCTCCGGGTTCACTCCTTGCTGCCGTGCTCCTCTCGGCTCCCTGCCTTGCAGCCTGCTTCACTCCGCTGCCTACACCCCTTGTCTTCTGGGCCCCCTGCCTTGCAGCTTGCTACACTCCTCTGCCTTCAGCCGTTGTCCTCTGGGCTCCTTGCCTACAGCCCTTGTCCTCTGGGCTCCCTGCCTTGCAGCCCTGCTCCTTCGGGCTCGCTCCTTGCTGCCCTGCTCCTCTGGGCTCTCTGTCTGCCGTCTACTACAGCTCTCTGCCCTGCTCCTCTGGGCTCCCTGCCTTGCAGCCTACTACAGTCCTCTGCAGTCCACAACAGTTTACCTGCACCTTGTGCCATCCGTTACTGCAGCCCTGCTTCCCTGTTTGCAGCCCCCCTGTTTCCTGGCTGCTTCTCCCTTGCTCTCTTCCTTGTTTGCAACCCCCTGTTCTTGATCCCTGTCCTTCTCTTCCTTGAGTCCTCTGTCCTTCCCTTAGGTTACCCATTTCAGTTAAACTGCTTTTCCTTCATTTCCTTCGGCTAGATTGCTCATTGACTTCCTTTTCCCTGGATATTGTCTGTTCTTGTCTTCTCTTGTATCGTATGTAGATCCCTTTGTACAGAGCTTGACTGTTGGTTTCCGGCAGGCAACCTCTGCCCCTTCCCTTGTCGCATTACAGTGTTACAGACTCCCACTGCTGTTGTTCCCAGCCATGAGCATACAGCGTGGGCCCCTGTAATAGCAATCTGTGCAGAAGGCTGGAGTTTCCAAAGGTCCGTGGAACACTCTTTCCCATTTCTGCATACACCCCAAGAGGGAATCCAGTTTGTTTGTACCTTTGTATTCCCTGCTACAGTTGCCTTCTCTTCGTTCTTGTTGAGCTTCCTGCTGTGTGTGTGCTTATCTGTCACCTTACATCAGCACAGCCACCCAAACCTTACCTGGGTGCCCTGTGCCACTCTTGACAGAGTTTCATCCTTGACAATCATAATGATACCAATACAACCATGTTCCAACCGAACGTCAATATAGTGATCCAAATTATAACATGTCCACAGCAAAAGACAAATATAGAGAGAACCAAAAGGGAAAGCCACATATCTGATTAACGAATACACCAATTTAGCTTCAATTGTAAGCCAGATTCACCCGTTAGGGATCGGAACCAAAGCCATAGCCTCATTGCTTACCAGCCTTTCGGCATTCAACTCATTTTCAGGGAGAGCCGGTCGGCGCTTGCAGGACGGGCATATATTGGCTCAGCATTAAACAGCTAGACCGCATTTGCTAGGCTGTCTGTAGCTGCCATCTTGGGTGGGTGTTACTCCCGATTTTGTGCATAAACATAGTGCAGTTGCAATACGGCGGTTTCCCATGACAACTAAATCCATTCTTGTATCTAAACATGATAAACTTCGTAGCCCTCGCAAAGGTATTCCTAAAAAATGCGTTTTTGACCACCACCTGTGACAATAAAAACGGGTTACTTACATGCTCCTATATTGCAATCGCAAGCTTAATCTATGATGGGTATTCAAATATTAAACTTCCAATTTGTGGCACATGATCTGATGGGTGTGGATAAGGTGTGGCAGTACCCCCTCAGACGATCAGACCATACTTACAGAGTGTTATATAATAGTGTCATAACACAAATCCAATGCAATTTCAAACATAACATAAATGACACTACATATATGCAATCTCGAAACATACTGGCAATTGTTCTCAAATATCACAACCCCATGTATTAACATAATATGGGACCGCAAGTATTATTGCAATTATAATCACAAAACAATTTAAATTGGTACCATCAGTGTAATAAAAAAGGGGAACACTTACTTCAAATGGAAGTCAATCCTATGCATCATTTATAGAAACCCAATAACTATTAACATTGCATCTCATTTTTGTCATTATTCACATTTGTCTCACATACATAAACAATAAGCAGCCTAATATTGTGCAGTTCCATGTTATGTTACCACATACTTAGAGAAGTACTTGAAACTCATGGTCCGAATCGAGTCCCCTGGATACAGTTCGATATTTACAAATCAATCTGGCATCAAGTTGTCTAAGCCTGAGTTCAAGGTCCCTCCCGCTCCCTCCCCTCCTTTGTGGGAGGCTCACTTGAGCTATTCCAGTGAATTGTATGTCCTTTTTGTTGTCCATTTGGTGGACTTCTTGCCAATGAGTTGTTACGGAATATTTTGTCTCTTGTTTAGACATTGATGACAAGTGTTCTCTTATTCGAATTTTCAAAGGTCTAATAGTGCTGCCAATAATATATATTTAGTGTAACTATGTAACAAATATTAAACAAATAATTTCATGTTGTCCCTCAACCACGGCCTTCAGCAAACATACAGTGGCTGGGAGGATTACGATCATTCTGGGATTCTCCATCCTCTCTGGTTCCTTGAGCGACTGAAATGGAGCCTTTCTCTCTCCCTCTGCTTTGAACTGAGGCTGTGGTTTTGGAAGGTGAATGTGTATAGGACTGTTTAAAGTCCACTCCAGCTGGCTGAGGCCTTCTCTAACCGTTCTTCAGCGTTCCCAGCTTTCCCTAATCTATGCAAATAGATTTAGTTATTGATCATCAACCAGGATGGCGTGTTCCTCAGTATCGGAAAAGGGTTCTGTCTGAAATTGTTGAGGTCTACAAGTCGCTGGATCTGTTAGCTGAAGGATAAACTCTAGCTCCACTACGAATTCCAGGGCTTCCCTGTCAATGGGTTTGTTAGGTGCTGTGACCCAGGTTTCCACTAATTTTGAATGGGCACCAGTTTGTTACCTAGGGACAGTGTTTAACCCTTATGTCAGTGTCATATTCTACTTTCTCCCCCTGTGTACCTGCATGGTTGTCTGTGTGCGAATGCTGTGATATCAAGAACTTGTGGGTTCTCCCACAAAGTGTTTCCATTCCAGGGTTCCAGAGATGTCAGTTAGAGCTGACCTGGATGATGGGAGCCAATGGGTTCATATCTGCTTATATACTTAAAATGTACATGTAATTGTAAACTGACTAAGGGAACTTACCTCATGAGTCCAGCAGGATCTGCATAAGCAAGTTACTACAGTGCATTTGTGGTTGGCTCTGTGTCCGAGACTAAAGGATCCCACGATGACACCACTTGCGACCACCTTGGCAATAAGTCACTTGACAATATCAATCATTTTTCAGTTTTTATTATAAAAACAACATACACAAAGAGGCAGTTGGGGCTCAGGGTCTATGGGTGGTCCTTGTATGTGTGCCCAAAACCTTGATGGGGGCTCCTACGTCCTTAGCCCAGACACCCTATTCCAAAAAGACTTCATATAAGATTAGTTCACTGTGTCCAAGGTACCCCTACTGTCTAGACTGACCCTAGCTGTGGCCTCATCTCTCTATATCCCTCCTGGTCTTATAAGGAGACCTAACCCACAATAGACTCATGGTCTTGAAATATCCTTCCTCTTGTAACAGGCTTTTATCCAGCACTGCATCTCCCTCCCCCTCTATACCCACCTTCCCGCTCCTGGTCTTCTCACGCCTCTAACTTTTCCTGTCTTCACTCGCTGCCTCTCTCCTGATCTTTTTCCTCCTCTCACTCTGCCTCACTATTCCCTTCCCCCTTCTGGTCTTAACACCTGTCTCCACTCTCCTCTTAACTCACCCTGTCAATCCCCCTTGCTCCACTCCCCCTTAACTATCCTGATCTTACTCCTTTCTCTTCCGCTCTCCTCCTAATTTTGCTGATCTTACTCCATTCTCTTACACTCTTTCTCTGTGTTGCTCATTCACTTCCATGCATACTTGCTATTTGGCTAAAAGACACAGGGCCAGATTCTCAAAAAGCGACCAATTAAAGGAATGCAAAGAATGTGCTTGTTTTCTTTGTGCTGCTTTTAGAAATGCACAGGTCACCTTATTCTCAAAGGTGCCTTGTACATTTCAGGAGGGGCTGGACAATGGAGCAAAGAGGCGCTGTCCAGCCACCTTCCATACACGCTTCTAACACTAATGTATGACTGGCCGCCAGCAACCATGAGATGGCTCTTAAAGGACCTGTTTCTGTTTAATGCTTGAAAACAAAAAGGATTTCCGTCCTTGTTTGGGGGATGGAAAGGCAAGTGTGACAACTGTGGTTTAAACTGCAGCTGTCACACTGTAAAAAGAAAATCATGACCGTGTCAGAAATGACTGTGTCGTGATTTGCACCTTCCCCAGTGCCTGTTACAACAGGGAAAGAGGGATGATCCTTATTTCTGTGCATTTAAAAGCAAATTCCATTTGTGAATTTAGGATGTGCTTTTAAATGCACAGTAAGGCCTCCTCCACATGCGCAAATGTGACTAATTGACTTCCGCCCTGCAAGAGTACAAGGATGAGTAGAGCTTAAAACGCCCACTCAGACCCCACACTTCTACAAACCAAGAGCCAACACAATTATAAAGGTAAAATAGGCACAGTCAAGAGATATACCTCCTTTGCCTTTTGTGGTAATGTGGGCCGAAGGAATTCTATACTCTTAAGAGGGGTGTGAATGTGGTTCAGTAGCAACCCAAACAGAAAAGTATAACAGTCCAAAATAAAGCAATGTCCAATCAAGCTTCTATCAAATTATATGTGTTTTAATTAAACACACCATGTACAATAATACTTAAATAGAAAAACACTACACAAAACGCATCTGGAGCGAGCAGAAGGGACCGTTCTTGAAACATGATCTTAGAAGTTCAATGGAGAAAACCACTTGACTTCTGACAGTCTTGGCTCTCAGGGTGCTGTGAGTCCCAAACCAGGGGCTCAGGGACAGGATGAGTCCTTTTTTTGTACACCCAAGGTAGGCTGGCAAACAACTGCAGGAGTCCTTCAACATGGTGAGGTCCTATGTACCGCTCTGGCTGGCAGAGAAGCAGTCTTGCTTCAGCAGCAGATCACTTCGCAGGTTGCTGCGAGTCCAGCTTCAGGTACTCGGGGACACAACAGGTCCTTGTTCACAGGCTCCCAAGCAGGGAGTAGGCTGGCACATTACTTCAGCGGTCCGCCAACATGGTAAATTGCTGGGTACCGCTGTGACTGGCAGAGGGGCAGGACCTGTACCAGCAGCAGATTTCACCCCCAATGATCCCTGGGGATGGTTAGGGGACAAAGTTGGTCTCTGCCTTGGAACAACTGCTTTCATTTCACTACTGGATAACTTTAGAAAGGACTTCTCTCTCAGCAGGGTCCAGCAAAATCTTCTCAAGGGCCAATCCAATATTGCTTGAAGATGATTTACAAGATGATCTAAAGAAGTGGTGGGAGACCCATTCTTTTATAGGAAAAAGTCTTAATTTCTTGATCTAAAGCTAGCCTGCAGGCGTACGTCGACACGCACAGCATAAAAGTGCGCGCAAACAACAAACAAGCTCAGACGCCAGGATGAATATACCGTTCCTAGCAGCAGTGGCCGTGGGATACCGCAGGAGGAGGAGGAGGATAGTCAGGGCCAGAATTTTTACACCCAGAACCAGCCTTTTTGGGATGCCTGATGACCACGTGTATGGGAGGTACAGGCTTCCACCTCACATAATACTCGACCTGGTCAGTGAGTGGGAGGATGACCTCACATCACCCACCCTCTGCTCCCAAGCACTCAGCCCCCTGGAGAAGGTCCTTAATGTACTGCACTTCTTGGCCACTGGATCATTTCAGCAGACAAGAGCCATAGTGGGGGGGGGGGGGTGTCACAGGCCACGCAGTCACGCTGCCTACACCAGGTCTTGCCCATCATGACTGCACGCCCATCAGTATGCAGGCACACATACCTGCCCAGAACACCTGCAGAAAGGCAGGCTGTCGTCCAGGATTTTTACGGGGTGGCACACTTCCCCAAAGTGTTAGGTGCCATTGACTGCACCCATGTGGCTCTACGTCCCCCCAGGGCATCTAAGCACATCTATAGAAACCGCAAGCACTGGCATTCCATCAACGTCCAGGTAGTATGTGATGCCAAGGGATTCATCACCTCAGTATATGCCAACTATCCAGGGTCCACCCACGACAATTTAATTTACAGAATGTCAACCCTAAACCGGGACCTAGAAGCTGGGCGGCAGGGCGATACATGGCTGATCGGTGAGTATAAATGCCACAGCACATGCATGCATGTCAGATACTGAGTAATGTCACAACCCCACTAATGATACCCATTACCACCTCCCCAGGGGACAGTGCCTACCCTCTGAGCACCCACATGATGACGCCAATTCGGAACCCCACCACGCCACCCGAGGTAAGATACAACACAGCCCATATTGCAACCCGGTGCATAGTGGAGCGCACATTCGGAGTGCTCAAGTCACGCTTTCGCTCCCTTGACCGTTCTGGCGGGCAGCTGTTATACGCTCCCCTAGTAGTGTGCAGGATCATAGTGGCAGCATGTGTCCTGCACAACGTTGCAACACGCCCGGGCCTGCCCGTGGACATGGTGGTGCCCCCACATCCCCAACCGCATGCACGCCCGCTGCGCATCGGAGGGGAAAGGACACGGGGTGAGGCAGCCCGTACGCAGCTGGTGGCTAATTACTTCACCTAAAATCACACCCCTGTGGAGTGTACACAGCCCTGGCACATACCAGCTGACTATCAATGATGATGAGTCAAGTGACAGTCAACTGTCACAACCATACCAGCCTGAGATTGTTCACCTGGAAGTGTTCCATCGTGTGCATCCCTACCTACACAAACACCACCAATGCTGTGTCATCAAAAGACACACTTCTATGCTGCTAACATCATTACCCCCTTGCAAGATACAACATGACAACAGTGCCATGTCATCCAACACCTCCCCAGCACCGCCACCCAACACACCATGGCATGTCATGCTATGTGAGAGCAAACAAAGGAATCCCCAAAACATGACACAAGTGTCATAAAGTACAGTGTCCCGAAGGGAAAATGGCCACACACAATATGCTCCCATTAATGTAGAACTGACAACACACATGACCAAAGACTTACCACAATACAATGCAGCTAGCCAACCCCAAACATAGCATTCACATGACAGTACTAAGTTAAAGGATACGTAGTCTTACAACCTGGTGATGCTAGCACATCTGTCATGATGCCTACCTCTAAGGAGCCAGGCCGGGCCCAGCAACCCCAGAGGCAGACATCATTTTCCCCAGGGAAGTCTCAGCCGGCCCAAGTCGGGGCCTTAGGCGCCAGGCTCATAGCGGACCCCAGTCCTGGCGCCTTAGGCGCCAGGCTCATAGAAGAGGATATGTGTTTAAGTGCTTGGGTGCACACTTACCTGATGCAGACCTTGCTGCTTCATCCAGGCCCTCTTGAGGCCTAAATGGGACTACTTAACCTGTAGGACTACTTCACCACCCGGGTGTGGTCGGGGAAGGATACATACCTGATTGGTGGAAGGATACATACCAGGAACTTCTTCCAAGGCTATTTAAACCCCACCCGAACAGCCACACATGCTTCGCGTTGTTCTGCACCTAGCAGCTGGACGCTCACCATGTCAGCTCATGCATCCTGACTTCAGCCACGCACCCTGGAACACCTGTAAGGGGAGAAAGGAAGAGAATGGGAGAAGAAAAGCCCTTACCTGCTAAATCTGCATCCCGGAGTCATTTCTCCAACGGCCCTGAAAAGGAAGACACCATTTTAAAGGCATTTCGTTTCGATCGCTGCAGCGCTGCATTTTACTCACCTTTGCAAGGCGCTTCCATCTTCAGCAGCGATCTTCCGGATTCAGCTACGCCCCGGCGCCTAGAGGAAAAAAGACAAGAACAAAGGTGAGAGGGAGAAAAGGAATAAGGAAAGCTCAGTTTCCTTTTAAGTCTTACCTGTTGGATTATTCCCACTGCATTTCGGGTCCTGCCGCTTCCTGGCATCTCCGGACCCCGGCCCCTATGGGGAAAAAAGACAAAGACATTGAATGAGCGAATGCAAAGACATTACCTGAGCGCTCATCCAGAACTGTTTCACTTCGGGTCGGTGCCATATCTCCGGCACTCCGAACCCCGGCCCCTAAGGGGAAAAAGACATAAGCGTTAGCGTTTGCTGCAATTAGACAACGAACATTATTATTAAGCTTGAACTTTTGAACAGAACTTTTACAGCGCCTTACCTGAACATTCGAGGAGGAGGTATCGTGGAGGGTTGGAAGGGAGTGGGAGGCTTGAGCATTGTTCCACAGTTGGTAATACTCCCTTTTCACGCACAGGAGGGTATCCAATGAGCCAGGGAAGCCAGAATAGAGGGGCCCTTCCTGTCCATCTTCAGAGTTCTGCGCCTTCGACGCCGCGCCTCCGTGGGAACCAGGTGAGCGTTACAACATCGACCACTTCCAACTGTACAGTGTTGGTGCCACGCAAATCTGGAAGTGCACTGCTTACAACATGAACTTCATCTCCAAAGTAGACGGCCTTGTGAAGACATGAGGAATGAACCTGCAAATTAGGAGGGAGACATGGATGCACAAGCACACATCAATACACCATGCAGTGTACAATACTACAACAATATGCACTAGGAATGTATACACAGTATTGACTACAGACTGCCCACACATGTAATGGGAGTCCAACGTCACTGTGTAAGTCACTGTCACTTGGCCACACCCTTTGCAAGCCCATGGAAACGGGAAGCAGGAGGCGTGTGTGTCTCACGAACCCAAGCATCTAACCCAAACTCAGGACAAGCCTGCATGTGCCCAGCCGGAATACAGTGGATGCCCACGGGAGCCACACAAGGCAACACACTGTAACAAAAACTCAAAAATCAAAAATGGCCATGTGGGGCCCAGGGGGAGGCGCGGGAGGCCACCCAGGTGGTCCGAGGACAGGGTGCACACCAACAGCCGCCTGTGTGGAGGTTGCGAAAAAAAAAACACCTCCATGGGCTCATGGCCTGCACGGCTACGCTATCGTGAGAGATTCAGAATCGCTGTGGTCGCTCTCATCACTCTGCGCTGCTGCCGCCACAGGAGGTGGTGGTGCTATGGGAGGCAGCCCACGCAAAGCCCTAGTCTGGTCCTCCATGGCAGCAAGTATGCAGGTGTGGAAGGTCTCGCTGGAGGAATATGGTGCGGAGATCCCCATGCACCACCTGACGTGATGCCTGGACCTCCTCCCGAGTTACCTGCATCTCTGCTGAGAGCGTACGTGTGACCTGACTAAGGGAACTTAGCTGTTCTGTCCTCAAGACAGTGGAAGCCCCAAGGTCCACAAGAGTCTGCCTGAGGTGATGGACTTCTACCCTCAGGGCTTCCCTCTGGCCCTGGGACTCTTAAGAAATGGCTTCCCGCAGAGTGTCCAGGGCCGCCCGTCTGTCCCTGTTGGACGCCAACATATCCTCCCTGAGTGATCGGCAAATGGAGTCTGTTGCCTGCTGTAGTTGCTCCATCTGCCTTTCTGGGGGGACAATGGAAGTGGCCACCCTTTCCATAGCTTGAGCCATCATCTCAGATGCTGCTGCTTGTTTGTTTGCCATACCGTATATGGATTTCTCCCATGCGGTATTGCCTGGTGGCGTACGGCCACCGCGTTGGCGGGCACCACACCTGTCTGGGGCATGGCGAACTGTGCCTTGCTGTGTCGGCACTGCCTGAGGCTGCAGGACTGCATTCCCCCTCTGATCTGCTGGCCCAGGAACAGGATCAGATGTTGCGGAGTGTGGCCCTGCATCCGTAACCACCAAAGGCGGACCTACCAACACTGACATCCCCATAGTGGGCTGTACCCCTGGTGCAGGTGGGTCGCACAGAACAGAATCCCTTCCAGAAACACCTACCTGCGAAGCCACATAGGTCTCATCATCCGAATCAACACCTGAATAGAGGTCTGGGGAGGTGCACCCACAGACACCCCTGGAGAGAACGGTCTGCAGCAAGAGTGGGTTCTCACCCACCACCACACTCCGTCCCCCACTGGTGCCCGGTCGTGCCTGAGATCCCTCCTGGGTCTGCACCATCTCCTCACCCTCAACAGCATCAAGTGCGTCATCCCCTGCAAAAACATGAAAGACAAAAAATGGAAAAAGGCATTAGCACCATGGCACACAATTAGGCCTCACAAGCTACAGAACCAGTATTTGATTGACACATGCCCCACATGACTATAACCCTCCCATGCATGCACTGCCACTGAGTTTGAAGGGGAGAAAATGTCAGACAGTGATGACACCAAGATGGAAGAGCAACACATTAGCTGCATGCTGGCTAGGAGAGCCATCACACATTGGCCTGTGAGTGGCATGTCCAATCCACATACATGACACATGCCATCACACTGATGGCATGTTCCATAGGCATGTCACATATCGTTTTACAATAGGGCTGAGAAATGCGTAGTGAAAGTGGGGGGATCGAAACAATCAGCCTGAATGAACAATGAGAAATACGGAACAATGTTGTTGCAAGATGCCACTTCATGGGCAACTGGCGTGATGTTGCACAAAATGTCTACTGTGGGAAGAAGGGATACTGTAATACCCAAATCCAGGGGCGCAGAATGTTTTGGATGAAGTACATGGGTGACCCAAACCACTCATGCACACACAACCTCACCTGGCACTCAATTAGAACCCCTCACACACACACAACATACACACGGATCACACACACATGCATGTGCACTCACCGGACAATGCCTCGTAATCTGGCAGTTCTCCCACACCTTGGATCTGTTCCTCTGTGACGTAGGTCCCAGCAACAGACTCATGTACAGTGAGTTCAATGTCCTCTTGTGGAGACCCACCTCCAGTCACCAGAGTAGCGGCATGACTTGAGGCCAGCTTTTTCTTTGCCCTGCGCTTAAGGTCATTCCAGCGCTTGTAGCACTCACCAGCTGTGCGCCTCACTAATCCAAGGGCACTTATGATGTCCGCGACGGTCTGCCAGTGTGCCTGACTTTGAGCAGGTGTGGTCTTGCACCCTGAAGTGATCAACATTTCGCTGTCATGTGCGGACACATACTGCACAAGTGCATCACGTTCGGCATCATTGCAGCTAGGCTTCCTTTGCGTGCCGGACTGCGTAGCCGTGTCTGGGGTATCAGCTTGTAGTGGACAAGCACTCTTCCTCTTTTTTTTTGGAAGGTGGTGGGGATCCTGAGTGGCCTACGCCGCTCTGGCCCTAGGGGAAGGAGCACCGGTGGACTGGGTAGTTGGAGTGTGGGAATGCACACTGAGCATGGGACTTGGTGCAGGCATTGGCTGAAGTGTTACGTAGTCAGGGGGAACGTTAGCAAGATGGACTGGGACCAACACTGCCCTGGCTGGGATAGTCAGAGCTGGGGTGGATGGAGCTGCAGCTGCCCCTGCAGCCTCCCCACCCTGCCTACTCGGGGCAGCGGATGACATAGCTGCCCCTGATCCACGTGGCCTGGAGACACCAACTTGCACCGCCACACGTGGCCTAGACTTGGCGACCTGGAAGTCAGCCTGGGAGTCACCCTCTGCCAGGTCAGATGCCACAATGGGCCGGTCCAACAAGGGCTGAGCAGAGATGGCGTCCGCCACGTTTCCCTCAACTATGGGGGGGGCATGGGTGTCCCTGACTGGTCCTCCACACATTGGGGGCTGGGGGTACCCTGCAAATCCCGGCCACGTCCCCTACCGCGCCCACCACGCCCACCACTTGAGGCTCAGCCACCTTTGCCATCTTTACCGATTGGTCGCCTCCCAACCATGGCACTGATGTTGTTGTGCGTATGGGAGTTGCAGTAAACTATTGTCCTGGGCAATTGGGGGTCAAAGGGGTAGGGTACTAGATGTAATTCGTACCCTAGTGCTCTAGCAAGGCTGTATGTGACCCCTGGGGAAAGATGACGGGTCACGCAACGCACAGGCACCCCAAAAACAGAAAATAACGTGCACGCAACCCCTCGTAGACCACGTGCGTGGAAAAATGAACCCGCACTACGCTGTGGCACCCAGAAACACAAAAATGAACGTACGCGTGTTACACGCAGCCTACATTGACCTCTGAAGGGGTACCCGACACACGGGGCAAGCACAGTTGGTAAATACATGTGCGACTCACCGTCTGCCTGGAAAATGAGCGTGAAAAATACGCGCATGTGCGCGTTGGCAACACCCCCGCCAAAAGAAGAATTGTACACTGTCTGAGGAGACAGGACAAAAGAAGAAGTCAACACTGTTTGAGGAAACAGGCCCAACAGAAAATCAGATAAAAGCTGTCAGAGGTAACAGGGAGTACAAACTAGAAACGCTGTGAAGTAAATCACGTGTGAACCGACAAGAAGTACAGAATTCACCCACTCGCTCTCCACGAAAAGCACGTACAAGGAAATGACGTCCTACACGTACCTTTTGAACCGGCCCACACGTCCAACGTCACTTCCGCGTATACGCGCTAAGGCCCTATCCTCCAATTACATGAGCTGACACTCGGACGTGCAGTTCTTGGACGTGTAACATGCACCTGGGTTCAGGGAAACGCCTGCGCGTGCACGTCACAGACGCGCTTACGCGCTAATGGCCTTTCGTCCAATGAAATCGCATACGCGTGCTGACGCGCTTACGCGCTAAGGGCCTTTCCTCAAATTACACGCTGACGTGCTAGATTTTCACGTGCCAAATCACTCCGTATCAAGCTGGCCACGCGTTCGCACACGGAAGACCACGCTCCTGCCCAGAAGGCCAAATTACTGCCCCCCAGAGCCCTGAGCACGCTCCCAACTGCCATCTGCTGCTGCCTGATTGCCTGCTGCTCATGTGCCCTGCCATTTGCTGCCTGCACGTCAGCCCGGGGTGCTGTTGCTGTGACCACCCCCGCTGGAACCAAAGACTCCCGACTGCTATTCCATCGCTCCACAGCCCAGCCCGAGGACCCAGTTGCCCACCCACACCTGCCTTTGGGGTTGCCATGTCGGGCATTACACAATCTGGCACCACTGGCAACCCCCAGCCAGAGAGGCAGAGGGCCACCAGCTTCACTGCCACCGAAGTTGGTGTCCTGGTGGAGCAGGTCCTGGGGCAGTATGATGCCCTCTGCGGAAGGTCGGCCGCCGACAAGGAAGGACGGACTCGAATCTGGACGGACATCGTGACTGCCATCAACGCGGTAGGGGGTGGCAGTCCGCGACTTCCAACATGTCAAGAAGCGCTGGGAGGACTTCAGGTCCAGGACCCTCAACAAGGCCCGGCGCCTCTTGAAGGCAGTGGATGCTAAGGGGCGCCGTGGCCACGTGTCGGAACATCAGATGAGGGTCCTGGAACGCATACGCCCAGCGCTCCACGTCCAGGTCCTTGAGAGGCAGACCCGTCTGGAGTCGAGCGGTAAGTGTACATGCATACTGATTGGAAGCTGTGCCAGTAGTGTGCAGGTTGTACATGTGGTTTTGTAGGGCCATGTATGGATGTGTATATACAGGGCTGTGAGGCTGACACATGCAAGTCCTTTCATGTGTGAGACACATGGATGGTGTATGTGTGGGTAAGCATGCAGGCCAAATGCAGATGTGTGAGCACACATGTTTTGATTACTGTGTATGTAAGTTGGCATGGTTGTGGTGTCACACATGGATGTTGGTTCCAGCTGCATGTATCTGCACCGTGTACATGTGCATGTGTGTGTATTTGAGATGGGTGCAACAGTGATGCAACATGGATGCATGTGAGACTGATATGTAGAAGACTGATTGATGCCAATCTCATCACTGCGACAGTTGGCGGAGGTGTACACATGCATGTAATTGTGGTGGTGTGTGTGCATGTCTAGTGCACTCCCTGTGTTTCATGTGATGTCTGGCTCACCTTTGGCTGCTCATGCTGTTTGTATGTGTATGGATGGTGCTGGCTGTTGCAATATGGCTGTGGAATAGCTCATGTGTGTGAGTTGCACTGACATGTGTGTTGGGGATTGTGATGCCATGTCTGAAGTATGAAAAAGCCACTCATGTACAACTGTCATGTGTGTATGAGTCCATTGTACAGTGCCCTGATGCCTGTCTCCTATCTCTCCCTGTCTGCAGCGTCAACTGATGAAGAGGGCGGAGAAGGTGCTGTGGAGCACAGCGGCAGGGATCGCACCGCCAGCCGGAGACGCAAGGCCCGGCTCCCCTCCCAGGTTGTCATCTCGTCGGGGAGTGAGGAGTCCGGTGCCACGTCCCAGGTCGCAGCTGCCAAGGGGAGGTCCAAGAGGCAGAGGTTGGAGTTGGACTCCTCGGCAGCCGAAGGGGCAGCTGAGACCCCACAGGGCCCAGCGGAGGAAGATGGCAAGGAGTCATCCAGGTTGGTGGGGGGTTTGGTGGAGGAGGAGGCCGTGCATGGGACAGAGATGGGGTCTGGAGGTGGGGATTCCACTGGTGCTAGTGGTGCAGTGCAGGGGCAGGGGCAGGAGGCAGCACAGGCTGCTGTGGAGGTGCCTGTGTGTAATCCTGTCCCCGATCCTGTGACTGCATCATCTTGCACCAGCAGGGATACCTACGTCCAGACCCGTTCTCAGGGAGGGGATTGGCTTACACCAACTGGCCTTCCTCTCCCTGCGGTGTGGCTATCCGGCACCGGGTTGAGCCTGTCCTGGGTGGGGTGGCGTTGCGTCAACGTGCCATGCGAGCTGACCTGCAGTCTTTTCATGAGGAGGCTGCACGTCTTCTCGCATGGCTCGTTGACCGCGTTGACCCTCTGGGACAGCTCACCATGGCCAGATTCCTCCGTTTTGTGGACCTTGTTCCGACCCCCTCCTCAACTGAACACCCTATGCGCCAGTCGTCCTCCGTGCCATTTTCCCACCCATGTGTCACCTGGGTGCCCTGTGGAGCTGCCTCTGACCCTGCGGCCAGGCTGGTGGAGGACACATCCCTGCCACAGTCGGGAGTCGGACGTCCAGCAGGGGTGGGCACCTCAACAACTGCACCCCAGCTGGAGGAGGATGTGCAGGCAGCAGGAGCCAGGGCACAGGCAGTGGCACAGTAGCAGCAGCAACAAGGTGGGAGCCATGATGGCTCGGGGCCTTCATCATCGGAGGGGCAGGCATCGGCCGGAGGGTAGGAGGACCCTGTACGGGAAGTGTCTTCCCTGTGGCAGCGGTTGGGCCATGCGATAGATGCGGAGCGGCAGCGTGCGGAAGAGGCACGGCTCACGATGGTCAGGGCGGAGAACTCCATGCGCAGGGCCCTGAGGCGGGCCGAGTGCCTCGAGGCCATTCGCAGGGACCTGGAGTTCCAGATGTCATCGTCACTGCGAACCCTCGGGGCCATGGAAGAAGACCACCTCCGGGAGATTGAGCAGGAGTCTGATGATGCCCTGGCCCGGAACATCAACATGTGAGCCGTTGGACTTGCCCGCTGCCCTTGTAAATAGTTAGATAGTGTTAGGTTTCCTTTGGTTTTTTCTTTATTTTGGTTGCGCTTAGACAATGCACTACCTTTCTGTATATAGTTTTTCATTAGGTAGTATTTTTGACAGGTTTCATTTCTTCAGTTGAGATCATGGACCCTGGATTTTTCTTCTGTATATAGTTCACTATTGGATTCATCTTTTTTATTATTTTATTTACCCATGGAGCAATGGTTTTCAATTTTGTTTTTCCCTTGGATTTGAATTTTTGAACTGTGACTTTGGACACCTTTCCTTTGGATTATGATTTGTTGTTTTTCATTATTTTACGGACATGCAGCTTTTCGTTTTTAATTCCCATTGTCGTTTGTTTTTAATTCCATTCATGTTGCTTTTAATACATTTTTTTCTTCATACTTCGATGTGTGGTATTATCTCATTGGTTTCATGCGTGCGTGTCATGATATGGGTTTTGACATTCACTTGCACCCATTGTGTGTGTTTGATGGACATGTGTTCATTTACATACTTGCCATTGGGGTTGTATCATGATCATGAAATTGGCATTTCTATATGGGTGGATGCAATACTTGGGTGGGTCATTGGCATGTGGAGGCTGGCCATAAGGGCCACGGATCTAGATTGTGATGGCGTGTTGGCTGGGGGACATGTGTCGGGGCCTGCTGGCAGGTGCCCTGCACTGCTGGGGGGTGGGGGTGCTGGGGGACATGAGTGGGGGCCTGCTGGCAGGTGCCACACACTGCTGGGGTGTGGGGGTGCAAGGGGACATGAGTGGGACATGAGTGGGGGCCTGCTGGCAGGTGCCCCGCACTGCTGGGGGCGCCAGGGGACATGAGTGGGACATGAGTGGGGGCCTGCTGGCAGGTGCCCCACACTGCTGGGGGGTGGGGGTGCAAGCGGACATGAGTGGGTGCCTGCTGGCAGGTGCCCCGCACTACTGGAGGGTGAGGGTGCAAGGGGACATGAGTGGGACATGAGTGGGGGCCTGCTGGCAGGTGCCCCGCACTGCTGGGGGGTGGGGGTGCAAGGGGACATGAGTGGGAAATGAGTGGGGGCCTGCTGGCAGGTGCCCCACACTGCTAGGGAGTGGGGGTGCAAGGGGACATGAGTGGGACATGAGTGGGGGCCTGCTGGCAGGTGCCCCGCACTGCTGGGGGTGGGGGTGCAAGGGGACATGAGTGGGACATGAGTGGGGGCCTGCTGGCAGGTGCCCCACACTGCTGGGGGGTCGAGGTGCAAGGGGACATGAGTGGGACATGAGTGGTGGCCTGCTGGCAGGTGCCCCACACTGCTGGGGGGTGGGGATGCAAGGGGACATGAGTGAGGGCCTGCTGGCAGGTGCCCCGCACAGCTGGGGGGTGGGGGTGCAAGGGGACATGAGTGGGACATGAGTGGGGGCCTGCTGGCAGGTGCCCCGCACTGCTGGGGGGTGGGGGTGCAAGGGGACATGAGTGGGACCTGAGTGGGGGCCTGCTGGCAGGTGCCCCACACTGCTGGGGGGTGGGGTTGTAAGGAGACATGAGTGGGGGCCTGCTGGCAGGTGCCCTGCACTGCTGGGGGGTGGGGGTGCAAGGGGACATGAGTGGGACATGAGTGGGGGCCTGCTGGCAGGTGCCCCACACTGCTGGGGAGTGGGGGTGCAAGGGGACATGAGTGGGATATGAGTGGGGGCCTGCTGGCAGGTGCCCCACACTGCTGGGGAGTGGGGGTGCAAGGGGACATGAGTGGGACATGAGTGGGGGCCTGCTGGCAGGTGCCCCACACAGCTGGGGGGTGTGGGTGCAAGGGGACATGAGTGGGGGCCTGCTGGCAGGTGCCCTGCACTGCTGGGGGTGCAGGGGGACATGAGTTGTTGATCAGTGGTGCAAGCGGACAGGTGGCTTGTCTGGGGTGCATGGCCATGGTGGATGGGCTGCCTGCGGGACATGACCAGGGGTGCGTGGTAGTCCCCTGTGGTGTGGTCTGCCTGCAGGGGCCGTGGAGGGTGTAGAGGGAGCACCTGGGAGGACCCATACTGCCAATTCACGTGTAGGACTCCCTTTTTACCCCCGAAATTCACGTACCCCGCTCTGACAGCTAAATCACGTGTGAAACCTCCCGCGAACCCCTGAAATACACATACCCCACTGACACAGGGCCTATCGTGGGTGAAACTTCCCGCGAACACCACTAATGCATGTACCCCACTCGCACATGGCCTATCGCGTCTGAAACTTCCTGCGAACCCCTGAAATACACGTACCCCACTCGCACAGGGCCTGTCGCGGGTGAAACTTCCCACGAACACCAGTAATGCACGTACCCCACTCGCACATGGCCTATCGCGTGTAAAACTTCCCGCGAACCACTGAATACACGTACCCCACTCGCACAGGGCCTATCGCGGGTGAAACGTCCCGCGAACACCAGTAATGCACGTACCCCACTCGCACATGGCCTATCGCTTGTGTGAAACTTCACGTGAACCCCAGGAATATTGGCCCTGTGCGAGCGAGCTGGGTACGTGTATTCCTGGGGTTCCCGTGAAGTTTCACCCGCGATTTCAGCAGGGTACGTGTATTCCTGGGGGTCGCGTGAAGTTTGACCCTCGATTTCAGCAGGCTACGTGTATTCCTGGGGTTCGCGTGAAGTTTCACCCGCGATTTCAGCAGGGTACCTGTATTCCTGGGGGTCGCGTGAAGTTTCACCCGCCATTTCAGCAGACCTGAGTGGGGGCCTGCTGGCCGGTGCCCCACACTGCTGGGGGGTGGGGATGTAAGGGGTCATGAGTGGGGGCCTGCTGGCAGGTGCCCTGCACTGCTGGGGGTGGGGGTGCAAGGGGACATGAGTGGGACATGAGTGGGGGCCTGCTGGCAGGTGCCCCACACTGCTGGGGAGTGGGGGTGCAAGGGGACATGAGTGGGACATGAGTGGGGGCCTGCTGGCAGGTGCCCCACACTGCTGGGGAGTGGGGGTGCAAGGGGACATGAGTGGGACATGAGTGGGGGCCTGCTGGCAGGTGCCCCACACTGCTGGGGAGTGGGGGTGCAAGGGGACATGAGTGGGACATGAGTGGGGGCCTGCTGGCAGGTGCCCCACACTGCTGGGGAGTGGGGGTGCAAGGGGACATGAGTGGGGGCCTGCTGGCAGGTGCCCTGCACTGCTGGGGGTGCAGGGGGACATGAGTTGTTGATCAGTGGTGCAAGCGGACAGGTGGCTTGTCTGGGGTGCATGGCCATGGTGGATGGGCTGCCTGCGGGACATGACCAGGGGTGCGTGGTAGTCCCCTGTGGTGTGGTCTGCCTGCAGGGGCCATGGAGGGTGTAGAGGGAACACCTGGGAGGACCCATACTGCCAATTCACGTGTAGGACTCCTTGTGCACCCCCGAAATTCAGGTACCCCGCTCTGACAGCTAAATCGCGTGTGAAACTTCCCGCGAACCCCTGAAATACACATACCCCACTGACACAGGGCCTATCGTGGGTGAAACTTCCCGCGAACACCACTAATGCATGTACCCCACTCGCGCATGGCCTATCCCGTGTGAAACTTCAGGTGAACCCCAGGAATATTGGCCCTGTGCGAGCGAGCAGGGTACGTGTATTCCTGGGGTTCGCGTGAAGTTTCACCCGCGATTTCAGCAGGGTACGTGTATTCCTGGGGGTCGCGTGAAGTTTGACCCTCGATTTCAGCAGGGTAGGTGTATTCCTGCGGTTCGCGTGAAGTTTCACCCGTGATTTCAGCAGGGTACGTGTATTCCTGGGGGTCGCGTGAAGTTTCACCCGCAATTTCAGCAGGGTACGTGTATTCCTGGGGGTCGCGTGAAGTTTCACCCTCGATTTCAGCAGGGTACGTGTATTCCTGGGGTTTGCGTGAAGTTTCACCCGCGATTTCAGCAGGGTACGTGTATCACAGAGTTCGCGTGAAGTTTCACACACGAAAGGGCCCTGTTCGAGGGAGTACGTGAATTTCAGGGGTGCGCGGCAAGTTTTACACGCGAAAGGGCAACGCCCGTGCACTTACGCGCTAAGGGCCTTTGGTCCAATGATATCGCGTACGTGTGCTGACGCGCTTACGCGCTAAGGGCCTTTCGTCGAATTACACGCTGACGTGCAAGATTTTCACATGCCAAATCACTCTGTATCTAGCTGCCCACGCGTACACACACGGAAGACCACGATCCTGCCCAGAAGGCCATTTTCCTGCCCCCCAGAGCCTCGAGCACGCTCCCACCAGCCATCTGCTGCTGCCTGTCTGCCTGCTGCCCACGTGTCCTGCTATTTGGTGCCTGCACGTCAGCCATCTGCAGGGGTCCAGTTGCTGTGTCCACCCCTGCTGGAACAGAAGACTCCCGACTGGGATTCCATCGCTCCACAGCCCCAGGACCCAGTTGCCCACCCACTCCTGCATCTGGGGTTGCCATGTCGGGCACTACACCATCTGGCACCACTGGCAACCCCCAGCCAGAGAGCCAGAGGGCCACCAGCTTCACTGCCACCGAAGTTGGTGTCCTGGTGGAGCATGTCCTGGGGCATTATGATGCCCTCTTCGGAACATCACGCGCCAACAAGGAAGGACAGGAGAGGATCTGGGATGACGTAGTGGTTGCCATCAACGTGGAGGGGGTGGCAACCTGCGACATGAAGCAAGTCAAGAAGCGCTGGGAGGACTTCAGGTCCAGGACCCTCCACAAGGCCCGGCGCCTCGCGGAGGGGGTCCGGGCACGCCTGAGTGCCATCCAGATGAGAGTCCAGGAACGCGTAGGCCCAGCTCTCCACGCCCAGATCCTTCGGAGGCAGACCCGTCTGGATTTGAGCGGTAAGCGGCCAAGCATTGCTGTGTGAGACGGGGCATGTTGCAGTGTGCTGGTAGTCTGATGCTTGCCTGTATGTGTGACATAGACCATGTATGGATATGTGGGTGCAGGGACATCATGGTCATGCATGTGAGACCAGGAGCCCAACGACTCGCGTGCCTGCCCCGGCTCCCTTAGCCCCCAGAGCCAGGTGAGTGCAGCAGCCTACATTTTGGCCTCCAATTCCGCCCATCTGGTGGTCCCCTGCCCCCCTCGATAGCCCATCCGCCTCCCTCTCCCTCCCCGCATCCATTTCCTGATTCCCCGGCCCTCCCCGCCTCCCGCTCCCGCCCACCCCCTCCCATTGGTCACATCAAGAGGACTTCCACTCATAGCCAATCTCCCCAGGGCAGCCCCTGCCCGGCAGCCCCATCGGCTAAGGACCCCAAGGCAAAGGACGGCTCCAACTGGACGGCTCCAGATCGTATCTGCAGGTATCCGCAGGAGAAGCAAGAAGCCAAGTAAGCGTGGCAAGGGCAGGGCCAGAAGCAACTACTTCAGGCCATACTACCCTACCACCCCTCTAACTCAGCATCAATCCCTCTATAGTCAAACTCGGAATCCCAGCATTGCATTGCTCCCAATTACATTTTTGAAGTGTCCCAATCGCATTCAGGCGCTGCGTCCAATAGCCTCTCCGAGGAAAGCTGCATTTAGAAATGTTCCCAATTGCATTCTGAAGTTGCGCGCAAACGCCTCCCTGAGAAAAGTTGGTTGCATCTATAAGTATCCCCAATTGCATTAGCAGTGTTCCCAATTTGAATTTAGGTGCTGCGCCCAATAGCCCTTGAGGAAAGTTACATTTAGAAGTGTCCCCAACTGCATATAGAAGTGTTCTCAATTGCATCTAGAAGTGTTCCCAACTGCATTCTTGAAGTGTTCCCAACTGCATTCTTGAAGTGTTCCCAACTGCATTCTTGAAGTGTTCCCAACTGCATTCTTGAAGTGTTCCCAATTGCATTCTCGAAGTGTTCCCAATTGCATTTTTGAAGTGTCCCAATCGCATTCAGGCGCTGCGTCCAATAACCTCTCCGAGGAAAGCTGCATTTAGAAATGTTCCCAATTGCATTCTGAAGTTGCGCGCAAACGCCTCCCTGAGAAAAGTTGCATCTAGAAGCGTCCCCAATTGCATTAGCAGTGTTCCCAATTTGAATTTAGGTGCTGCGCCCAATAGCCCTTGAAGAAAGTTACATTTAGAAGTGTCCCCAACTGCATATAGAAGTGTTCTCAATTGCATCTAGAAGTGTTCCCAACTGCATATAGAAGTGTTCTCAATCGCATCCTCGAAGTGTTCCCAATTGCATTTTTGAAGTGTCCCAATCGCATTCAGGCGCTGCGTCCAATAGCCTCTCCGAGGAAAGCTGCATTTAGAAATGTTCCCAATTGCATTCTGAAGTTGCGCGCAAACGCCTCCCTGAGAAAAGTTGGTTGCATCTATAAGTATCCCCAATTGCATTAGCAGTGTTCCCAATCTGAATTTAGGTGCTGCGCCCAATAGCCCTTGAGGAAAGTTACATTTAGAAGTGTCCCCAACTGCATATAGAAGTGTTCTCAATTGCATCTAGAAGTGTTCCCAACTGCATTCTTGAAGTGTTCCCAACTGCATCCTTGAAGTGTTCCCAACTGCATTCTTGAAGTGTTCCCAACTGCATTCTTGAAGTGTTCCCAACTGCATTCTTGAACTGTTCCCAATTGCATTCTTGAAGTGTTCCCAATTGCATTTTTGAAGTGTCCCAATCGCATTCAGGCGCTGCGTCCAATAACCTCTCCGAGGTAAGCTGCATTTAGAAATGTTCCCAATTGCATTCTGAAGTTGCGCGCAAACGCCTCCCTCAGAAAAGTTGCATCTAGAAGCGTCCCCAATTGCATTAGCAGTGTTCCCAATTTGAATTTAGGTGCTGCGCCCAATAGCCCTTGAAGAAAGTTACATTTAGAAGTGTCCCCAACTGCATATAGAAGTGTTCTCAATCGCATCTAGAAGTGTTCCCAACTGCATTCTTGAAGTGTTCCCAACTGCATTCTTGAAGTGTTCCCAACTGCATTCTTGAAGTGTTCCCAACTGCATTCTTGAAGTGTTCCCAACTGCATTCTTGAAGTGTTCCCAACTGCATTCTTGAAGTGTTCCCAATTGCATTCTCGAAGTGTCCCAATCGCATTCAGGCGCTGCGTCCAATAGCCTCTCCGAGGAAAGCTGCATTTAGAAATGTTCCCAATTGCATTCTGAAGTTGCGCGCAAACGCCTCCCTGAGAAAAGTTGCATCTATAAGTATCCCCAATTGCATTAGCAGTGTTCCCAATTTGAATTTAGGTGCTGCGCCCAATAGCCCTTGAGGAAAGTTGCATCTAGAAATGTTCCCAATTGCATTAGTAGTGTCCCCAGTTGCTTTTACTAGTGTTACAAATTGCATTTAGGTGTTGCGCCCAATACCCTCTCCGATGAAAGCTGTATTTAGAAGTGTTCTCAACTACATTTAGAAGTGTCCCCAATTGCTTTTACTAGTGTTACAAATTGCATTCAGGTGTTGCGCCCAATACCCTCTCCGATGAAAGCTGCATTTAGAAGTGTTCTCAACTACATTTAGAAGTGTCCCCAATTGCTTTTACTAGTGTTACAAATTGCATTTAGGTGTTGCGCCCAATAGTCTCTCTGAGGAAAGTTGCATTTAGAAGTGTTCCCAATAGGATTCTGAAGTTTAGGTGCTGCGTCCAATAGCCTCTCTGAGGAAAGTCGCATTTAGTAGTGTTCCCAATTGCATTAGTAGTGTCCCAATCGCTTACCACTGTACCCTGTATATTATTGAATCTAAAACTGTGACTAATAATCTGACTCCCCCTCTAAGCAAATAGAATCTAGAGGCTGACCGAATATCCTCCTGGGGTCAAACAATCTTAGAAGTGTACCCAATAAACTAAAACAATCTCTATCTACAACTGTAACTAGAAAAGCACCAAGTAAACCTAAGACCATCTTCGAGCAGTTGAACCTTGAAGCGTACCTAAAAGCGTGTCATCACCGATCTTAGAACTACAATCAGAAAACCCTCCTAAACCATCCTTTAAGCTTACACCAATCATGAGTGCACCCACTCCACCAGAATCAGTCAGAAACATCTCCCATGGACCACCCCCTTCCTCCGATCAGTCTTCCTTCCCATCCCGCCCCCCCGAAACCCCCGCACCCGCTCCCTCTCGCCCTGCCTTTCCCCTCTCCAAACACCAAGCCAGGGGAGCACGATGGCGAGCCACCCACCCTAAAACCACTCTTCCCCTGAACCCCACTCCCGACCCACCAGCACTCCCCATACCCGCTCCCATCTCTACCATACCTAGCACACCCCACCCTGCAATCACCCACCTCCCGCCCTCCCCTCATACCCCTGCCATCACCAACCTCCCGCCCTCCCCTCATACCCCTGCCATCACCAACCTCCCGCCCTCCCCTCATACACCTGCCACCCCTCCCCCCCCGACCACACCGTTTCCCCTCCCTAACAACTGCACGGCTAGCCCTAGCAAGAACCGAAGCTGCCTCCTGCTCACCCTCCGACCCCCCTACTCTCTCCCACACACCAGTCGCAACAAAGAAACTAAAGAGGAAACGTTCTTGGTCCCCCTCAACCTCCCAGCACTCCTCGCCTCCCCTGGCTCGACCCATCGCCTCTATCCCGCAATCCCCTCCTTCCCCCGTCGCTTCTCCCTACCTGAAACCCCTCTCCCTCGATTTCTCATCAACTCCAACTGAAACTCCTAACCGCCAACATCCCTCTTTCAAACCCCCCAATCAAAACCCGACCATCCTATCACACACTGCCTCCCAACCCCTCCCGAACCCTGCCAATCTCACTGCTCGCCCACTATTCCCATCTATCACCACCCACCCTACCCCTTTCTGTCCACACCCCCCTCCACCGCCCCGTCCCGCTCCAGCACCGAGACCATCCTTAGCTGCCGATGTGAACTGCATCCTATTTAACGCCCGATCGGTAGCAAAAAACAGACATTCCATCTTTGACCTCCTCTCCTCTGCCACACCAGACCCAGTTTTCATCACCGAAACCTGGTTCTCTGATGACTTCGGCCCAATCGCTAATGAAGCTTTTCCTCCGGACTACTCCCTCATCCCACTGAACCGCACGTCCAGGGGAGGAGGGATAGCATTCGTCTTCAAATCCCTCTTCCGCGCCTCAATCATCGACAACCAACCCTCCATTCCATCCTGCGAATCGCTCCTTGTTAAACTATCCCTCTCCCTTTCACTCTCGTACAGCTTCCTAATAATCTACAGGCCCCCTGGCTATGATAGACACTTCGCAAACAACCTTTGCGACTCCATCTCCACCCTCCAACTAAACCATCCCAACCTCACCCTTCTTGGAGACTTCAACATATGGCTCGACATCCCCACCAACCCCATGACATACTCCCTGATTGACGGTTTAGATGCAATTAATCTCCAACCCCACATAAACAGCCCGACTCATTATAAAGGACACACTCTTGATGCCATCTTCAGCTCCAACACCCTGATTCATCTAATGCCGCCCACTCCTATCATCTGGTCCGACCACTTCATTCTCTCGTTCGCCATCCACTCACCTGAACCCCTTCACATACTCGTATCTGAACCTCCGAACATTCGCAAAAGCTGGAAGAAACTAATAATCACCCCGGACCTAGCCGAGGCACTCCTCCAGTCCCCACAACCTACCTGCCATCTCAACAATCAACTAACCCCTGAGGCCTTTGATTCATGGCTCAACTCATCCCTGATGCGCCTGACCCCCTCGTGCAAACCATCAACCCGACTTGGCCTTTTCCCCAGATGGTTCACTCCTGAGCTAAAAAACACTAAACGACATTACAAATACCTAGAACGCAAATGGCATAAAGAGAAAACCCAAGACAGCAGGACCACCTTGGCACAACACCTGTACCAGTACAAAGCCGAAATCCGGAAAGCAAAAAAAACCCACTACAACTCACGAATCCTAAACTGCAAAAACCCATGCAAAGAACTTCACAAAATTATCTCCGAATTCACCAAACCGGCATGCAACACAACCATCCCGACCGCGTCACAATCACTATGTGACTCACTCTCCCTCCATTTCTACTCAACGGCAATTGAAAGGACAAAATCTCTGACCACCAAACAGGCTCTCTTACAACCACCAGGCAATCATCAGCCCGTACCAGCCAGTCCCCCAACTACGACCACTACGCAACCAACTTTCGAATCCTTCAGTCCAATATCACCAGAACAATTTCTCAAACTCCTATCCGACCGCAAGCCATCTGGATCACCACTAGACCTTTGCCCAGCCACAACCCTTAAAGAAATCTTTGCCTCCACCTGCGCAGGAGAACACGCAAGATCTATCATAAACGCCTCCCTTTCCTCCGATATCTTTCCAGATGCATTCAAATTAGTGTACGTCAAACCTCTGATTAAAAAACCTTCACTCGACCCTCTCGAACCAAAAAACTACCGCCCGATCTCTAACACCAGGTTCCTTGCAAAACTCATTGACCGAACAGCCTACTCCCAACTAAACGCCTTTGTTGAAGCCAACAATCTCCTAGACCCCGCCCAATCAGGATTCAGATCTTGCCATGGAACTGAAACCACCCTAACCTCGATCTGGGATGACCTAAAAATGACTGCTGACTCTGCAGGATGCGCCGCACTAATCCTTCTCGACCTATCAGCCGCCTTTGACACGATCAATCACTCTATACTCCTTGACCGCCTCCACTCCCTAGGAATCCGTGGAACCGCCCTTAAATGGATAGCCTCATTCCTCAAAGACAGACACCAAATAACGACACTCTCCAACTTTACATCACAAGCCCGACCAGTTGACACAGGAGTCCCACAAGGAGCATGTCTATCCGCCCTCCTGTTCAATCTCTACCTGATCACCCTCCCACCAATAATTCGTGCTCACAACATCCTGTGTTACAATTACGCAGATGACACTCAACTAATTCTAAAGTTCCTGAACGCGAAACCAAACTCCCAACCTGACCTGACCTCTTGCCTCCTCAACATCGAGCGCTGGATGACCCAAAGCCACCTCCTGTTAAACCCCTCCAAAACAGAAATCATGGTCTGCGGCAACTCAGATTTTCTTCCGCACCCACTACCCTGGCCACCCACCATGGGCATCTCACCGACCCCCTCTAACATAGTAAAAAATCTTGGGTGCACCCTGGACTCCGACCTAACACTCTCGCGCCAAGTCAACAATGTCTCTAAGTCCTGCCACTACCACCTCAAAAACCTTAGGCGCATCTTTCCATATCTCTCATTCCCTAACAGAGTCTCCGCGGTCCAATCAATCGTCATATCCCGACTGGACTATGGTAACCCCCTGTACCTCGGAATTCATGCCTACCAACTGAATAAACTACAAAGAGCACAAAACGCAGCAGCCAAAGTGCTTCTCGCGCTCGGTCCAAGGGACCACGTATCCCCAGCCCTTAAAACACTGCACTGGCTTCCAGTAGCCCGCAGGGTAGCTTTCAAAACCCTATGCCTCACCCACCGAGCTCTACATACAACTGGACCCTATTATCTTCAAAAAAAGCTAATACCCTATCACCCCACCCGCACCCTTAGATCAAGCTCAGCCGGCCTCCTAGTAATTCCTAAAACAAACTCAGTCAGATTAGGCGGAGCATCATTCTCAGCCCTGGCCCCAACCCTATGGAACTCGCTCCCACCCCACATCCGCCGAACTCAGGACCTAACGGCCTTCCGCAAACTACTGAAAACCTGGCTCTTTCCCTAAAACCAACCAGCCCTAAACCACCATCATCCCAAAAAAAAAAGAAAAAAAAAAAAAAAGAAAAAAAAAAAAAAAAAAAAAACAAATAAAACAAATATATTAAAATAAATAAATAAAGTAACCGAACCAGATTGTAACCTACATTGACAAACAGAACTAAAACGAATAAACTAGATCTAAACAGGGAAATGATTAAATAGAAAAAAAAATCACTGAATAATGGAAAGAAGAGAACGTGGAGAGCGGATGAACAAGGAGAGCGGATGAGCATAGAGGGCACGACCGGATGAGTAGAAAGAACGAATGAGTATGGATGAGTATAGATGAGTATGGGTGAATGTGAGGATAAATGCTGTTGGCAAATGAGCCTGGAGAATGTGCAGAGCACAAGATCATGCAGAACGAAAGAGCGCTGAGAACAGAGGCACATTTAGAGCGGAGAAATGTGGGGAACAACCGAATGGGGGGAGAGACTGAGTGTGGGGAGCGTATGAATGTATAGAACATATGAGTGTGGGGAGTGTATGAGTGTGAGTAACGGATGAGTCTGGAAAGCGGATGGGTCTGGAGAGCGGATGGGTCTGGAAAGCGGATGGCTGAGTGTGGGAAATGGCTGAGTGTGAGAATGGCTGATGAGTGTGGGGAATGGCCGAGTGTGGGGAATGGCCGAGTGTGGGGAAGGGCCGAGTGTGAGGAAGGGCCGAGTGTGAGGAAGGGCCGAGTGTGGGGAATGGCTGAGTGTGGGGAATGGCTGAGTATGAGGAACGGCTGAGTATGAGGAACGGCTGAGTGTGGGGAACGGCTGAGTGTGGGGAACGGCTGAGTGTGGGGAACGGCTGAGTGTGGGGAACGGCTGAGTGTGGGGAACGGCTGAGTGTGGGGAACGGCTGAGTGTGGGGAACGGCTGAGTGTGGGGAACGGCAGAGTATGGAAATCGACTGAGTGTGAGGAACGGCTGGGTGTGGGGAACGGCTGGGTGGAGGAACGGCTGGGTGTGGGGAACGGCTGAGTGTGGGGAACGGCTGGGTGTGGGGAACGGCTGAGTGTGGGGAACGGCTGAGTGTGGGGAACGGCTGAGTGTGGGGAACGGCTGAGTGTGGGGAACGGCTGAGTGTGAGGAACGGCTGAGTGTGGGGAACGGCTTAGTATGTAGGAACGGCTGAGTATGTAGGAAAGGCTGAGTATGTAGGAAAGGCTGAGTATGTAGGAAAGGCTGAGTATGTAGGAACGGCTGAGTATGTAGGAACGGCTGAGTATGTAGGAACGGCTGAGTATGTAGGAACAGCTGAGTATGTGGAAATGGCTGAGTATATGGGAATGTCTGAGTATGTGGGAAATGGCTGAGTGTGGGAAATGGCTGAATGTAGGAATTGGCTGAGTGTGAGGAACGTACACAATATGCATTAATATGCGGGAACATTCGAATGAACATATATCATACCACACCTCACGCCTACTCTCCTCCTTACACCATCACTCAAATAGAACACAGGGATACTATGACACCATTCGGTATAACTGTTCTCATATCAACATCGCCCGCTCACTCCCCATCACTCTAAGTAACCACCGCTGGTTTAACACCCCCAGCCAGGCGTCTCTCCTCAGGCCTAACGCAGCCACTCTCGAGCTGGATTAATTCTGCCAGAGCGTACACATTCTCCTGACCTCTCAACCACCACACCTACCGCTAAGAAGCAGCTACCACAATAACCCCGCACCAGCTGCACACATACTCTGTGCGCACACGCACCTTTTGTCTCTCTTCACCCTCTCTACTGACTCGAACCTCGGTTCCCAAGGGCGTTCAACCTACCAGCGCCTTCAGACCATACCAATGGTATATAAGGCGCTATATAAATGCAAAATACAATACAATACAATGTGTGAGCCACATGGTTGGTGCATGTGTTTTAAAGCAACATGGGGAGCTCTATGTGGAATGCACACATGAATGTATGGCTGTCTCTGTTCCTGGACATGGAGGGGGGGTGAGGAATGGGTGCTGATGTCATGCACATGTATGGTGCACATGTGTGTATGTGTGCCTGAGAAGTGTGTGTGTGACTTTGAAACGCCATGGATGCATGTGACTTTGAAGGCAACATCTTGGTTTACAGGGGCCCTTCTACATGGATGTTGATGTTGATGTTGATTGCAGGCGCCTGGACTGTTTCTGCATGTGTATTGTGTGCATTCACCCATGTGTTGTGGAATGACAGGATGTAAGTGACATTTGACAGTGCCACTAATGTGTTATTGCTTCCTATCTAGGGTATTTTGTACTGTACCCTGATGCTTGTGTTCTATGTCTCCCTCTACGCAGCGTCAAGTGAAGAAGAGGGTGGAGACGGCGCTGTGGAGCCAAGCAGCGGGGATGCCTCCACTGGGTGGCGACACAAGGCCCAGCCACCCTCCCAGGAATTACCATCATCCGGGAGCGAGGGGGCTGGTGCTGCGTCTGCCTCAATGGCTGTGGCGGAAGGGCCGGGGGAGCCCCCACAGGGGCTTCCAATGGCGGCAGACGGTGTGGAGACATCCAGGTTAGTGGTCTCCACAGAGGAGGAGGAGCCCGCTACTGAGCCGCACATGGGGCCTGGTGGGGGTAGTACCACTGGTGCAAGTGGTGCAGGGTCAGGGTCAGGAGGTAGCACAGGTCACTGCGAAGGGGCCTGTGCATGTCCCTGTCCTTGACCCTGTGACTGCACCATCATGCACCAGCAGGGAGGCCCCGTCCTAGGCCCATCCGCAGGTCGGGGAGAGTGCCATATCACCTGCCTCTCCACTACCTGCGGGCGAGGGGTCCCGTGACCGTATGGGATCCGTCCTGGTGGGTGTCGCGTTGCGCACGTGTGTCATTCGTGATGACGTGCGTTCTTCCTGGGCGGAGAACGCACGCCATCACGAAGAGCAGCGTCGTGACGTGGCACTGCTGGGAGGGGCCCTGGTCGGAGGGTTCCTACATGTGACATGCACTCGGGCGGACCTCTCCTCCTCTGTGCAGGCTATGTGCCGGTCATTCTCCACATCGTCTTCCGGCCCAGATTCCACCAGGGCCTCCTGTGGACCTGGCCTGACCAACACAGCCAGCTTGGTGGAGATCCCATCCCTGCCACAGTCGGGAGTTGGCGGTCCAGCAGGGGTGGACATCACAAGCGGAGACCAGCAGATGGAGGATGTGCAGGCACCATCCGACAGGGCACATGGATAGCAGCAGCAGCAGCAGGAGCAGGCTGTAGGTGGGAGCAATGATGGCTCTGGGCCATCAACATCGGAAGGGGCAGGCATCGGCCGGAGGGCAGGAGGACCATGGACGGGAAGTGTCTTTCATGTGGCAGCGGTTGGGCCATGCGATAGATGCGGAGCGGCAGCAGGCGGAAGAGGCACGGCTCACGATGGTCAGGGCGGAGAACTCCATGCGTAGGGCCCTGAGGTGGGCCGAGTGCCTCAAGGCCATTCGCAGGGACCTGGAGTTCCAGTTGTCATCGTCCCTGCGAACCCTCGGGCCATGGAAGAGGACCACCTCCGGGAGATTGAGCAGGAGTTCGATGCCCTGGCCCGGAACATCAACAGGTGAGCCGTTGGACTTGGCTGCTGCCCTTGTAAATAGTTATTTGGTTTCCTTTGTTTTTTTTCTTTATTTTGGACCTTTTGGACAATGGACCACATTTTTGTATATAGTTTTTTTTATTAGGTAGTAGTTTTTGATAGGTTTCATTTCTTCAGTTGGGATCATGGACCCTGGATTGTTCATCTGTATATAGTTGACTGTTGGATTCTACTTTTTTGGGGGGATTTCCCCATGGAGCAATGGTTTTCACTTTTGTTTTTCCCTTGGATTTCATTTTTGGAACTGTGATTTTGGACAGCTTTCCTTTGGATTATGATTAGTTGCTTTTCATTATTTTACGGACATGCAGCTTTTCTTTTTTAATTTCCATTGTCGTTTGTTTGATTTTAATTCCATTCATGTTGCTTTTAATACATTTTTTCCTTCAAACTTCGATGTGTGGTATTATCTCATTGGTTTCATGCATGTCATGATATGGGTTTTGAGATTCACTTGCACCCAGTGTGTGTGACGGACATGTGTTCATTTACATACTTGCCATTGGGGTTGTATCATGTAATTGGCATTTCTATGTGGGTGGATGCAATACTTGGGTGGGTCTTTGGCATGTGGAGGCTGGCCATAAGGGCCAGGGATCTAGATTGTGATAACGTGTCAGTGCCTGCTAGCAGGCCCCCCCTACTGCTGGGGGGTGGGGGTGCAGGGGACATGTGTCGGGGCCTGAGTGGGGGCCTGCTGGCAGGTGCCCCTCAGTGCTGGGGGATGGGGTGCAAGGGGACATGAGTGGGGGCCTGCGGGCAGGTGCCCTGCGCTGCTGAGGAGTGGTGGTGCAAGGGGACATGAGTGGGACATGAGTGGGGGCCTGCTGGCAGGTGCCCCACACTGCTGGGGGGTGGGGGTGCAAGGGGACATGAGTGGTACATGAGTGGGGGCCTGCTGGCAGGTGCCCCGCACTGCTGGGGGGTGGGTGTGTAAGGGGACACGAGTGGGGGCCTTTTGGCAGATGCCCCTCAGTGCTGGGGGGTGGGGGTGCAAGGGGACATGAGTGGGGGCCTGCTGGCAGATGCCCCTCAGTGCTGGGGGTCCAAGGGGACATGAGTGGGGGCCTATTGGCAGGTGCCCCACACTGCTGAGGGGTGGGTGTGCAAGGGAACATGAGTGGGGGCCTGCTGGCAGGTGCCCTGCACTGCTCGGGGGTGGGGGTGCAAGGGGACATGAGTGGGGGCCTGCTGGCAGTGCCCTGCACTGCTGGGGGTGGTGCTGCAAGGGGACATGAGTGGGGGCCTGCTGCCAGGTGCCCCTGACTGCTGGGGAGTGTGGGTGCAAGGGGACATGAGTGGTACATGAATAGGGGCCTGCTGGCAGGTGCCCTGCACTGCTGGGGGGTGGGTGTGCAAGGGGACATGGTTGGGGCCTGCTGGCAGGTGACCCTCAGTGCTGGGGGGTGGGGGTGCAAGGGGACATGAGTGGGGGCCTGCTGGCAGGTGCCCTGCACTGCTGTGGGTTGGGGTGTAAGGGGGTAATGCGTTGGTGATCACAAGTGCAAGGTGACATGTGGTGGATGGGCCGCCTGTGGGACATGACCAGGGGTGCAGGGTAGTCCCCTGTGGTGTGGTCTGCCTGAAGGGGCCGTGGAGGGTGTAGAGGGAACACCTGGGAGTACCCACACTGCCAATTCACGTGTAGGACTCCCCAGCACCCCCGAAATACACGTACCCCACTCGCACAGGGCCTATTGCGTGTGAAACTTGCCCGCACCCCAGTAATACACGTACCCTGCTGAAATCGCGTGTCGAACTTCCCACGCACCCTGCTGAAATCGCGTGTGGAACTTCCCGCGCACCCCAGTAATACACGCACCCTGCTGAAATCGCGTGTGGAACTTCCCGCGCACCCCAGTAATACAGGTACCCTGCTGTGATCACGTGTTACACTTCCACGCACCCCAGAAATACACGTACCCTGCTGAAATAGCGTGTGGAACTTCCCGCGCACCCCAGTAATACAGGTACCCTGCAGAAATGGCATGTAAAACTTCCCCGCACCCCAGAAATACACATACCCTGCTGGAATCGCGTGTGGGACTTCCCGCGCACCCCTGTAATACACGTACCCTGCTGTAATCCCGTGTTGAACTTCCCCGCACCCCAGAAATACACGTACCCTGCTGAAATCGCGTGTGTAACTTCCCGCGCACCCCTGTAATACACATGCCCTGCTAAAATTGCAGGTCAAACTTCCCCGCACCCCAGAAATGCACGTACCCTGCTGAAATCGCGTGTGTAACTTCCCGCGCACACCAGTAAGACACCTACCCTGCTGAAATTGCGTGTTAAACTTCCCCGCACCCCAGAAATACACGTACCCTGCTGAAATCGCGTGTGTAATTTCCCGCACACCCCAGTAATACAGGTACCCTGCTGTAATTGAGTGTTGAACTTCCCCGCACCACAGAAATACACGTACCCTGCTGAAATCGCGTGTGTAACTTCCCGCGCACCCCAGTAATACAGGTACCCTGCTGAAATTGCATGTAAAAGTTCCCCGCACCCCAGAAATACATGTACCCTGCTGAAATCGCGTGTGGAACTTCCTGCGCACCCCAGTAATACTGGTACCCTGCTGAAATCGCGTGTAAAACTTCCCTGCACCCCAGAAATATACGTACCCTGCTGGAATTGCATGTGGAACTTCCCGCGCACCCCTGTAGTACACGTATCCTGCTGTAATCGTGTGTTGCACTTCCCCGCACCCCAGAAATACACGTACCGTGCTGAAATTGCGTGTGGAACTTCCCGCGCACCCCAGTAATACACGTTCCCCGCTCACCGTTTGCTGTTTGGCAGCCCTGTATACTGGTCCAGGGTTAGCGCAGCCCTTTGCGATGGATTGGGAATTTTGATGGCTTTTCCTTGCGCGAGGGCGTTCTTGGGGGCGTAACTGGCACAGCTGCAGGGTCGCTGCGCCACTCTGCGCCACGGCTGGTTTTGGAGGCTGAAATCCATGAATACGCTGTGCGCGGATATCGATTTTAGCGCGCGCGGCTGGCGCAGACATTCACACGCGCACACTGTGCGCCAGCCGCGTGTGCCACTTTTGTGCAAAATTCTATGAATTACCTTGTTTATGACATTTCTTTCTCATTATTCTATTAAAGGAAAATGAAAGACAAATGCACTCAATTTGCTTAAAATTGATGCATAGGAATATTTACTAAACAAATGTCCAAAGCAGATACGGTTTTGATATGGTTGTCAATATTATTGAAAATATGTTGTCAAGGTTATTATTCTCTTAAGTGCCCTCTCGGGCAATATGTGGGCTTTCCCAGAAAGGTATTTGATTTATTTTCTATTTTTGGGATAAACCGTATAAGAGAATTCTTCTATATAATGTGTGCATTTCCTTTTTTTTTCAGAGAGAGTACTTCAGAGAGTTAGACCTCAAAACAGGACAGCTGGGCATTGATGATTCTACACAAGTCCCCCCAGGTTTGTGTCAACAGAATGTAGAGCAAGAAAGTAAAGCCATACACTGCTTTATTGCTTCAACTAGTGAAAAAGCCCATCCCCAGTGGCTAATGTGCGTAAAGGAAGACATTTTCAGAGTGTAAATATATTATGTGCTGTATTTTCATGTAATTTATGTTTATAGAAAAAAAGAAAGTGTAAAGGATATTGCTCTTTTTACATGGGGTAGTAACCTCAAACAAATCTCTCAGAATCCAAGTTCAACATAGTACATATGGCCAATTGTTGTATCTGCTCCTCATTGTCTTGTAATCAATTTATGGGTTTTGGACTAAAGTATATAATGTTGAGGGATGTCAGAGTGATACAATTCACATGCTGCATGATTCGAAGTAGACGGGAGATCATAAAAAAAGTAAATTGAAGTCAAAAAAAGTTTAAAACGTACATGAAGAATATGATTGAGATAATAATACATACCAAGAAATATTACAATGAATAATTATATAATAGATAAGTACATTGAAAAAAAGTAATTTATTTTGTTAGAGAAATAGCACTTAATCAAATGAATTTCTGTTTATATGGTTTTTATTAAAAATGTATATATTTTCTTAGTGTATGCAACTTGAAGTATGCTTTTAAAGTGGTATCCCTGTCTTGGGGTTTTCTGCAGCTAATTGTATAATATCATTGTTGAAGTACACGTTTTGTTCCCCTGGAAGATCAACTTAAAGCTTTATTGGTGTATGCATAAGTAAACAGCTCCCTTTAGTGGTGATAACAGGTGAAGCGGGCAGGACGGCTTCGGACAAACATAGGTCTGGCCTTTTATTGTATAGTATGATTGTTTGACTTTAAAATCTAGTTCTTTCTCTTCAATTTAAGATAAACAGATTACATGTTAATCTCAGTATGAAATACAAACATTATTGCAAGCGTTTTCAAAATATTTTGTGACTTTCGCCAATATACTTCTGAATTAAAATATTGCAACATTTATAGGGTGCCACTGACTCGTAAAAAATATTGCAGCAATTCTAGTGTATCACTGACTCATAAAGTTTTGATTTGTAGCCATCCGTGTATATATACTTTTCAAAATAAGTCTCTCCATGCTATGAGATCACTGGAATGAAATATAGAAGTGATAGTCCACTCCCATTACATGACAGCATTTCCTCTCCCAGCATCTGGCCTCCGTTGATCAGAGGCAAGCCTAAAATGCTCAGCTCTTTTAATTGCATTCATTGTGACTTCTGTACAGCAATTCTCTGCAGCATGTAAGACACAAGCTTGTCTGTTTTACAGAACTGGTGGTGTCTGCACCATAAAGGGACAGCACCGCCATCTGCGTTGCAAATGGAATGTGCAGAATTCACATTTCTGTTAAACAGGCAGGGTTGCGGATCCCACTCTGTGTGAGCTGTGCCTGGAGGGACAGGGTAGGGAAGATGAGGATGGTGGGGATGACGGACAGGATGATAGGTACGACTTTACTACTGTGGAGGGACAGCACCACCTCAAGATAAGTGAGGGTGGTTGGCAGATATTGTTGTGTGCTTTATGGAGCATACAGGAGGTCTGTTGGGGATGGAGCACTGTACCAGGTACTACTTTGTTTTCTTAGGTTGGGGGATACTAACATGAGGGAGGCAAAGGAGGGTGACAGGAAGCCAGGTAAACATTGTTGGTAGGGGTGGAGGGGCAGAGTGAGGCTCCCATCTGTTTTTCAGGCTTTGCTTAAAGCTCCACTCTCTGCAACCTGCAATACCGGTCTGTGGGTATAGTGGCAAGGTTTTCGCTTCACAGTTTTGAGTGGCATAGACAGCTGAATCTTCCCTCTCATTGCCTATCAAATGTCACCCTGTATTTGATCCATCTATAAATCTGTAAACACTGTTTCTCATTTAAAAAACCTTGTTCATCAAACACTTTAACTTGTCCAAGTAATGTTTATTCTTACAAAAATAAACAGTCAACACTATTAACTGCTAAAATGAACAAATGCTGATGCTATCTAGGATAACCTCTTTTAGGAATGTAATTTTTCAAATGTTTTTTATTTACAGAGCTCTTTGAAAATGAGCATGTGCGTATTGGGAAAAAAGGTGAGAAGTAATTTCTGATTATACATTTTTAAAGAACATTAACCAGGACCCACCTGGTACTAACATTCTGTATAAGCAAGATGGGAACATATGAACACAAACTAGTACATTTATGTCAATGGCCTTGTGAGTCCAGGTAGTTATGTTGAAGGAATTTATTCTTGTTCCGGTGCTTCTAAGCTTGGGGTCAGTATTTAATTCTTGTAATGAATATATCCAACCATTGCCAGGGATGGTCATTCAAGCAAAACAATTTCGCCTTTAGGAGCAGCACATGGTGTAAGAACAGACCAGAACGTTCTTATTCTTGTGTTCTCTGCCTTTCTCTTTCTGCCTGCAATCCTAAGAACATATGTGTGGGCACCATATGGTTATTACAATATACGTCCCAGTCTGCTAGCCTTTCCAGGATTTCGTCTCCTTTTGCAAATAAATTGCCACCTGACTTGGATACTTTTAGCCTCATGTTAGAGGTCTGTTTTAAAATTGGGCTTCCAAGAGACCTTGGCAGGTGTCTCTACAAAGAAGTGGAGAAGAACCGATTGGTGAGTAGATGAGGCCTCTCCTTGGACTATCAAGTGGAATTTTCCCTCTTAACCAACTTCCCTTTGGGTGCCTCACAGAAGAGCATTAGCAGCGCCCAAAAACAATTTTCACCTTCTATTTTAAAAATAAATCTTTCTTATTGAGATGAAAACCGTAGAAATGATAGAGCACAGAAGGAAATTCTGTTAAGTGCAAAACATTCAAGTTACATTACACTGATTTTCCGAAAGCACCCTACAGATCACAGAACAATGAAACCTTCTAAAAAGCAACACCATCTAACCATGTGGACTACATAGAACACACAATGGAGTCGATGTAGAGGAAATGTAAGATCTCTCGTGTAACATGTAGCTTCTTAACCTAGCATCTAAATACCCACTAAAAGGGACCAACATAGAGTGCTCCACCTAGGGCAATCTTGTCCTAGATAGTTGTTTGGAAACATTTTCTATTGTGCACCTTTCCCTCTATTGACTTAAATGGGAAACCCTTATTGTTGCTTATTTTTTAACCTGTCCTGACTTTTTGAAGGGAAGTAAAGCCCTCAGCTTTACTTCCCTTGTCTTTGGCTCATTGTTATGGGGAATCTGACTAGTCCCCAAGACTGTTAGTACTGAGAGAGTATGGGCCTCATTACAAGTTGGCTGGACTGGAAATAAACTGCCGGTAATAACGTTTACAGAGACTGTTCCAGACCGGACAACTACCAGTATGCCGGTAGGGTGGAGGATTTACCTCCGCCTCTGAGCTATAGGTATATCCGCCATCCTACCGGCAACTAACTGCCGGTATTAATTGTCCGGTAACACCGGTGCCAGTAATACCAGCAAATCCCCTCATGGAGTTGTGTGGGAGCGAGGGGCCGTTAGGCCCCCCGTCTCCCCATGCATCCAGTACAGCTTGGACCATGTGCCTCCAATAGTGAGGAATGCCTCCATCGCTCTTATGTAATACCAGCGTCGGCTGGCATTTGCGTAGATGGGGCTGTAGCACAGGACATGTGGCATCCATTTTGTGCACCCTCGACTCCATCTTTGGACTAGGCCTTACTGCGATAATACGAAAAGGCTTCTCCCCCTCAGCAGCGCCACGCACGCGTGCATGGCCCCCACCCTTTCTCTCACTGTGTCCGAAAGTTTCATAGCTCCATTCTCATGCTCAAGCCGGAGGCAATTGCAACAAAAACAAATGTAACATCTCACTCTTCCTCTGTGATCACTGTCCCGTGTGTGAACCTGCTTGAGCCAGGCCCTGTAAACTCACCCATCTCCACAAACCTGTCCATGCCCCCTCACCCTCGCTATTGGAAAATTACTACCAGTGTAACCCTGTGTCCCTGCATGGTATTCTCTTGATGTACCAGATATGTGACCCCGCCATGATGCCCACCCCAGCATGCCTTTCGCTAACATCAGACCACTGTCACAGTATATTGTCTCCCACTACTAACAAACGTCGATCTTATTCACCCTCTTTTATGAGTCCAGACCCTCGGCGCAATCAATGTTATCACACTGGTCAAGACCCTTAACTTGGTACCCCATATAAATTCCAAAAAGTGATGGTGTAAATACACAAATAAAATGTATGGGTTCACAATGATTTGCTCAAAGGAGTTGTGATGACTTTTATTTTAGTGCATGCTCTATTAGGTTGTATTATGTTAGCTTAGTTAGTGGCCGCCCCACCTAGCAGCGACCTGACCCTCACCCCACCCGGACACAGGCAGATGGACCTTGTGATGCTCGCCCTCCCGCCAACTGGATAACCAATCCGGACGGAGCAACGCTGCACTATATACATCCATACTGCCTATCCAATCCTGCACTGGCCTAGCACCCTATGTTAGCTATGTCATTTATGACGATGTTTTACTTTATATTGTCATGTACTTGTAATGTTTGCCAGAGCGCTCTCGGGCAGCAGAGTTCTATGGATGCCTACTCTAGATAAAACATTCAAACTCTTGCAACCTGTCCTCGTATCCTCATTCCCGTTGGGGTGTGTCTCCTTTACTTGTATTGCACGCGGTAAGACGGGGAGGGCTCTGACATTTGGTGATCCCGACATGATTTGGGACAAGTGCCCCTAGGCCCCGTGCCGTGCGGCGAGATCCGGGACGCCCCCCAGCAAAGCCATCGCCTCTGCTGTCGACCATCCTGTGCGCACAACAAGAAGGGTCCAAGGGTTCCCATTTACTGAATACCCAACTAAAAAACTGCTTGCCAAGGCGGGCCACGGGTGTGGACCAGAGTATGGATAGACCGTGAACGGCGACTCTCGGACCACCCGACTGAACACGTGAGTACCGGTTGTGAAAGTTTCAAAGAGGTAAAGGAGGGGTTGGGGAAAAAGGGAACAGGTAACAGAGTGAGCGAGACGAAAGGTAGGGTCTGTGTGAATGATACTGAGGCTTTTTCTGATCTATCCTTTATTTGGCCATTAGAAAACAGTAGGAGTCTTGTATATTTAGTAGACTCGGAGTAGTAATTTAGAATATTCTTTTCCGTATGAGCAGAATTCTTGGTGAGGTAGCAAGAAGGGAGTCAGAGGTCGGGAGTGCATGAGAAAGTTAGAGTAAGGAGTAACAAACTGAAGTAATTTAAAGAGGGAGTCAAGCGTGCAGGTAGTCCATGTTGCATGTTTTATGTTTTGCGTACGTCAAAGTGTTACATGTTGGTCTGCTATTAAATGCTTATGTGTTTGTAAGTTGAAAACAATTTAAGGGCAATTAAGAAAATTGACAATGCAATGTGTACGTAAATGAAAATATTTTGGATATTGGTAAATGATGAATGTTCACAATTGAAATAATTTACGGACCCAGTAAGGTGGTGAAGGTGGGAAGGGTGTCAAAATAGTGTTGGTACCAAAAGGTAAAAAGAAGGTTGCACAAAAACATTGAGAAAGAGAATGTGCCGGAAGAGGGAAGTGGGGCTACGGGGGGCAAATACACGACAACTCCAACAGAAAATGACACTACTAAAATATACCCGCTGATGACAAGGCCTGCAGTGGGATATAGTGAGCTCCTGTATGTGCCCATGTGCCCTACCCCGACCACTCCGGCAACGGCATCAGCCACCGCACCACCCCCATATGGGGGTATGACAATGTTGGTAAAATGAGCATCTGTGAACACGGCCCAACTAGCACCCCTCCGGTGAATTTAACACAACTAACCAGAGATTTAGACAGGCAACTTGCACACGCATAATTGGAAATAACACGATTAAGAGCACTATGCGATAGGAGCCAGATGTTGCCAGGGGGAGTGGAAGTGCCACCATTGGCGGCGACAGACCTCACTCCTCAGCCAAGTGTTACTGGAGAAGCCGCGCCACCGCCGGCGCCAATACCGGGCAAGAGCAAGAGTGGCAGTCGGGTGGGTTTCAGTTCCTTTTAAATGGTAAGCCCGTAAGGATAATACGACCAACAACCCCAGATAGCCAGCACGGGGGAAGGGCAAGACGAGAGGGAGCAAGAAAAAGAAACAGAAGAGGTATGGAGCGATTTAGATGAATATGAAGGAATGGCAGAGGCGGGGTTTCCGCTGCCATTTCCATTCGACCAATTAGATGAAAGGGCTGCACCAAGGTGGCAAGGGAGGTTAAGACAACGCATAGGAAATATGCTGGTGAGTCAGACAAAGAAGGGAACAGTAAGTAAGACAGGAAGAAAACACAAACTACAAATGCTGCTAATACATAAAAGGCAGGGAGGCTGCACTACATTCCGTGGGCCCAAATGGACAAGAACAACTTGTTGAAACTTCTCCCCCCCACTTTCGGGTGGGGTGGGAAAAAGGATACACTCATTCGAAAAGAACACAGCAGGGGTTCCACTAGCAATAGGGGATGTGAAAAGTTTGTTAGTGTCCGCTGTCGGTGATCAAGCAGACGTAGTGTTGGTGAAGGCGGGGTTCCCGGGAGTGACGATGAGCTGTGACCGCCATGATGGATCGCCATTCAATAACATTAGAGCACAGGTATGGGATGCATTGCGGAGAACGTTTCCAGACATTCCAGATTTACATTTAGTGATGCAGTACACGATGGGAGACGAGGATGAGTAGCCTACGCAATTCAGTCCTCCGGGTGCAAGACCTGTGGAGAAGTGAAACGGGTACGGCGTGAGATCAATCCACCGCCTTGTTCTATTTCATAATTTAAAAAGGGCTCCCGAAGGAGGTACAGAAGACCTTGGATAAAATAGCTGGGATAGAAGCCAAGCGCTGGCCTGAGATCCAGGGTATAACTGTTCACCATTGAAGGAGGATCAAAGAACGAGAAAAGGAGATAGCACAGATAAGGTTGGCAGACGGAGCAAAGTTAGTGCAGAATAAGTTAGTGAAGGTTGCAGCGCTGAATGCTGCAACATCAACTGATAGGAGCAGTGAAGGGGACGACGGAGTAGGAAACACACCAGCCAGAATGGCCGCAACATGGGCTGCAGGAGGACAAAAACATTGGGACAGAGAAGAACAACACGGAGGGCCCCAATGGCAACGAAGGCCAACAAGAGGATGAGGTGGGTACATAGGACCAAGAGGGGGGTTCGGAGGAATGGGAAATAGAGGATTTGGTGGGCCTGGGATGAGAGGAGGATCGCAAGGGTCATGTTGGAATTGTGGAAGTTGGGGGCACTATTCAAGAGAATGTAGAATGCGACGCACAGGATATTATCAAGGACAGCCCCCTATGGGAAATGAACAGCAGTATGGTCACCCACATCTGGGAAGCCCCTACGGGTTACCTATGGGAGGGGGTGTACAAAATGAGCAATATTACAATGAACCCCAGATGCCACAAAGACAGCAACCCCAGAAGCAGCAGCCACAACAGAGGGGTGTACAGCAACCTATGGCAAGATAAAATACTGCAGGGAATGCAAACAATAGCATTTTTGCAACATCTGCTAATGGTGCACCTTTACCTTTCCGCTGCGCAGCGCTGGTATGAGATTATGTTTTCTCAGTACCAGGAACTCAGACGTATGATTAGGACAGCCCACAGAGAGTACTTGCGTGTCCAGTCCTATCCACTACCCTACGTGCAGAAGAGGAACCACTATTGGGAGCAGAGATAGGGAACAAGCAGTTTATCTTCATGGTAGACTCAAGTGGAAGAATCGTGTCTCATGGAAGGGCGGTTACTGCTCTCGGGAAGAAATCTGGAAACGCAGGGGTTCTCTGGGGCTATTTTAAAAATTCCTTACACAAAAGACCTTGACATAACAGTAGGGGGAAAAACAGTGCGCGCACCTTTACTGTATCACAAAGACGCGCCAATAAATTAGCTAGGAAGAGATCTTCGGAGCAAACTGAACATGACGATCTTGTCATGATCTCTGCTTCCAAAAGGTCAGGACTTGCCCAACTCCCTTGGAAGCAGACCCATAACCCCGGTTCCGAGTGCCAGCCAGTCCCAATTGGGACCTTTTGGACCCTGTCCTGGCGCCAGTGGCACCAGGCTCATAAAGATGCCCAGTCCCAGCGCTGGAAGCGCCTGGCTCATAATGCTTGGGTGGACTTACCTGCAGCAGACCATGCTGCTTACTTACCTGCCAGTTGAGCCCCTGATCCTCTTCTGTTTGGGACTACTTTTCCTGTTGGGTGGGGCAGGAGCCACTCCCTAGGTTCAGAACACTGGAACTCTTCTGGAAAGCAGGAACTCTTTTCTTACCTAGGCGTGGCTGTGGAAGGAGACACCTAAGCACTACAGGAGGCTATTTAAACCACACCCGATGGATGAATCTTGCTTTGCGTTATTCTGCATTCTCTGCAGCAGAACACTCATTGTGTCTTCTGCTTCTGATCCTGGGCCTAAGGGAACAAAGGCTTATCATCCTGGAATCCAGTCTTCAGCAGCACCTGTAAAGACAAAGAAAGAACAGGTTAGCACTACGGTCTTCAGTGGCAGCGCATCTCTTACCTGGTCCATCGGCTGTCACCAACGCCTCGCGCTGCATTCCGGCATCTGAAAGACAAAGGCTTACCTACTCTTCGCATGCTCCGGAGGTCTTCGCACTGCATTCCGGCATCTGAAAGACAAAGGCTTACCTACTCTTCGCATGCTCCGGAGGTCTTCGCACTGCATTCCGGCATCTGAAAGACAAAAGCTTACCAGCTCTTCGCACGCTCCGGAGGCCTTTGGCGCTGCATCCCGCATCTGAAAGACAAAAGAAGGTGCGTTTAAAGACATTGGGCAACTTTATTACTCACGTGCCATTACTCCTTCCCACGCCGAATCCAGTGGGTATTCCAGCACCCTTCAGCTTCTCTAAAGCTCCGAACTTGTACCTGCAAGATAAAAGGGACAGTTAGTGCGCATAGTGAAGCAGGCTACAAGCGCTTACTTACGTGCTTCCAGGCGCTTCTATTCCTCACGCGGGTTCGATCCTCAATTCTCTTCAGCCCGCCATCCGCCATCGCCGGAACCCTGAAAAACAAGAGACATCATTACAAAAGACTTTTAAGACATTTGAAGTGCCCAGAACTTAGTGCAGTTAACGACGGACAGCAGTCCTCTGAGGTCAAGAGGCCTGCACCCTTATCCAATGAAGAAACTGGTTACGGCACCCTGCCCCGAGGCAGATGGAGAGCTCGGCGTTAACCTTTGGGGTTCTACAGGAGAAGAGAAAGGGAAGAGGAGAGAGGCACCCAATAACCCAGTTCATTAATCCCATATTTTCTATCTGCAGACATCTTACTCTTCGAGTCAGACATACAGTGCACAGAGGTCCAGCCCAAAGAGCCAACCGTGTGTTACACATCACCTTTGAAGATACGGCATTCACCCAGTCAAGACCGGCGCCTCTGCGGGAATCAGGTGAGCGTTACAGATCTCCTTTACTGAACGGGGAATAGTGTGCTCAATGCCAGGAGTGTGCCCCGTATGAGCAACGTTGATGGTTAGCGCTATGACAAATGAAGTTGCGGTAAGAGGGGTGGCCATTGACATGGATATGTTCGTTTACGGTATCAGGGTGTTAGCTCAAGCGGGGCCAGAGACAACAAGAAGAGAATGGAAGGTACCCTCAGATTTTGTCTTTTGTCCAATCGTAAATACAGACATTGTGCCAGGAACCATTTTGTCTATTGATCTAGAGGGGGTTCCAGTGTCAAGCAAATCTATTGCAGTGATAGGTTCTGGACACACATGGGTGCGAGTGGAGAACAGTGCTGTGCATAGACCCAAATATAATGTTGCTCGACTTAACTGATGAAGAATTGTTCACTGATGGTGAGAGTGATGGGGAGATAATAATGGAAATACGTATACCATGCGACATCATGATCCAGCACAGGGAAATACACAATCCTCTCATGGCTAGTGTCAGTGTGCCACCCACCATAAGCCAGGTGCCATACCTCCAAGAGTTAAGCAGTACCCACTATCGCGGGAAGCAGAGGAAGGAATCAGAGAGACAATCAATGCACTACTAAAACAGGGGATAATAGTGCCCTCCAATTCCCCATGTAACACAGTGATCTTCCCGATCAAAAAAAGCAAAAGGTGGGGGCATGGAGGATGATACAAGACTTACGCCCACTCAATGACGTCATCCAGAAAGAATTCCCATTAGTGCCTAATCCAGCATCCATATTGTGTAGGATACCATGTGACGCCACATGCTTTACAGTAGTGTATCTGAAGAATGTTTTCTTCTCGATTCCACTCAACCCAAGCTCTCAGTACCTCACGGCATACCTGCTAGGGGGGGAACAGATATGAACACTGCAGGCTACCACAGGGCTATTGAAAGTCCCAACATTTTTAATAGGATTTTACATGAAGATCTTGGAAACATTGAAGTAGAGAGCGCAATAATACAGTACGTAGATGATTATCTTGTCTGCAGCAAAAGTGAAGAGCAGTGTAGAGCAGATTCTGTAACATTGTTGAATTTGTTGGCCACGAAAGGGTACAAGGTAGATAAAGGAAAAGTGCAATATTGCCTATCAGAAGTACTGTGCTTGGGGCAACTAATTTCCAAAGATGGCAAGAGGATACTGCCTGACAGGGCGGCTGCCATATGCCATATGATAATGCCAAATACAGTAAAGGACATGCAAAAGTTTCTCGGAATCTGTAATTACTGCCGCGCATGGATACTTGACTATGCGGCGTACACACGCCCACTGCTGCAAGCACTAAAGGAATCCCAAAAGAATAATGTCTCGATAAAATGGAAAAATGTGATGATGACACAGTATTTCAAGCTGCAAGATCTGACTGCAAATGCACCAGTTCTCGCGAACCCCGATTATGACAGGGAATTTTATTTATTTTCACACTGCAATAGTACATTAATGACTGCAGTGCTGACGCAGAAAATGTCACTAGGCCACAAGCCATTGACCTATTATAGCGGAACATTGGATTCAGTGATGCAAGGACACTTTGCATGAGAACAAGCTCTCGCTGCAGCGGCCTTCACCATTGAGAAAAGCGCCACCATTGTGATGGGATGCTCAGTGACACTATATGCAGAGCACTCATTGTTTGCAATTCTGGAAAGAGCCAAATCAACCTTAACAACACAAAGAGCAACAGCCTATGAAATAATAATCTCCAGCCCAAATGTCCATGTGGTCAGATGTAAAACAGGAAACCCAGCAACGTTCATTATTGAACCATACACTGTAGAAGACATGCAGGAACACGACTGTGCTACATACGAGGGAGGGGAAGACGGCATTCCTAAAGCGAGTGAGAATACATTGCAGGAGGGAGAAATATACTTCATAGACGGCTCAGCATCAATAGATAGTGAAACAGGGGAAAAATAAGTGGGAATGGCAGTCGTAAGAATGGAAGTAGAGAATTATGAAATAATTGTCCAAAAACGCCTCCCTTCTCATTACTCCGCACAAGCGGCGGAATTGGTGGCATTAATTGAGGTACTGCATACACCTAAAGGATTGCAGTAACGATATATTCAGATTCAGCGTATGCCACAACAACAGTATACACAGAATTGTCACGATGGCGACGAAGAGGGTTCCGGAGTATCACCAGTACAACATGCTGCATTACTAAATGAATGAATAGGAGCATTAGCAGAACCATCAGTAGTGGCAGTGGTGTAATGCCAAGCCCATACTAACAAAACGGACGCCATCTCATTGGGAAACACGACAGCAGACGCAGCAGCAAAAGATGCCGCGTATTTCAATGTGCCCCCAACAATTCATTGTATTGCCAAAACATCCAACACTGAAACATTAGAGCAAGGGTACAACAATACACCGGTAACGCAAATAATAGAACTGCAAAGAAGAGCACCAATAGAAGAGCAAGAGTTGTGGGCCAAACGAGGGTGCAAGCAGTCGCCAACAGATCTGATATGGAGACAGGAACTAACAGGGAAGGTGGTAATGCCAGTGGAATTATTAGAGGTAGCATTTCAACAGCTCCACTTTCCGACACATGTAACAAAGCAATATATTGCAGCAGACATACAAGAGCATTGGTTTGTCCCGAACCTACAGGAACATTTGTCAAAATTCACCATAGAATGTATCACATGTGAAACATACAGTTCAGGGATGACACCAAGAATACTGCGAGGAACACTGCCACGCCGAGTGGGCCCATTCAGAGAACTCCACATTTATTATGCGGGTACAGGGGAGAGGTGTAATGGAGCAAGATACTTGATTTTGGTGGTATGCCCCTTCTCCACCCAGATTCGAAGTGTGCCACCAAGGTTTTGGTGCGGGAGGTGCTCTCAAGGTGGGGCATTTGTGACGTGATCAGATCAGACAATGGTACACACTTTGTAAATTACCTCTTTAAAGAAGTGACATAGTTCCTATGGGTTAAGCACAAACTGGGCCTCATTACGAGTCCGGCGGTAATCGTGCCTGAAATTCCGGCAGGTTTCTGTCGGACTCGTATTACCATTCCACCTCTGTGATTCCCGGAATTACCGGGGCATGACCCCGGTGACCCGGGAATTCCGGAGGCGGAATTCGGTAAATCCCCATTCCCATTGAGTCCCATAGGACTCAACGGGGAAGTGGAAACACCGGCACCATCTCGTGATGGTGCAGGTATTTCCACGTCCGCCTGCAGGCGGGTGGTGTTAAACCCGCCAGGTTAGACCTGGCGGGAATGACACCTCCCACCTGCAAAACTCGAGCTCACCCGGTCCGGAAACGATGGTGGCGGTGGGTTTACCGCCACCGTTATTTCCAGACCGGGTGATTCGTAATGAGGCCCACTGTGTTCGATTTATCACCCAATGGCCAACGGGGTGGCAGAAAAGATCAACGGTCCTCTCAAAAGTAAATTGTCAAAGTTGTGCAACACACTCAAAAAGAATTAGGTGTATAGCCTGCCCCTAGCACTGTTCCAACTTAGAACGCAGCCAAGCAAGGACCATAATTTGAGCCCACACGAGATAGTGACGGCCAGGCGTATTCATACACCACTCTCCCCAATAAGAAAAGCATCAGATGCGCACAGGGTTGCCACAGTGCTGGGGGAAGAATTTAAGGAATACCTTACACAGTTGACACGCGCAGTGCCTAGCATAGCATGACAAATTGCACCACCATTTACGGAGAATGCTGTGACAGACACTGCAATGCTGGCTCAGGACAGTCCAGAGGGCCCATTAATGCCAGGCGAAAATGTGTATGTGCAAAGTTTTGTTCGGAGATGGAACTCTCCAAGATTCCATTGTCCGTATGAGGTGGTTTATTGCACGCCCACAGCAGTAAAAGTCAAAGGATTGAAATATTGTGTGCATCTCTCAGACATGAGAGAGGCACGTGATAGTGCAATCCCTCAATGCGAGCAAAGAACCAGTAATGAGGAAGCAAGTGGGTAGAAAAAATGATCATGGGGAAAGTATAAAATGACAAGAACAGAAATAACAAAGAATACCATAGAAAGGGCCTCATCACGACTTTGGCGGTAACCCTTAAATCTGGCGGTAGCGCTATTACCGCTGGATTTAAGGGTCTGCCAAATCAGGACTTTGGTGGATTTCGTCCCAGCTCTGAGCTGGGAGGAAATCCGCGAAAATTCGCTTTATTACCGCCGGCGGGAAATCCGCCGGCGGTAAGAGCGCAAATTTTCCCCATTGAGCCCAATGGGGAATGGGGCATTCCCAAATGGGTTCAATGGGGAATGGGGATTTACTTTACCGCCAAACTCGTGATCCGGCGCTATTAGCGCCGGGGAGTTCGGCGGTAGGGCTAATACCGCCGGCTTTACCTGCGGCGTTACCGCCCAAGTCGTGATGAGGCCCAAAATGTTTGCATACAAATCTCTCGCTATCTCTCTCTCTCTCTCTCTCTCTCTCTCTCTCTCTCTCTCTCTCTATGTTCTTCTTCTGTCCCTCTGTCCATTTACTAAAGTTATTGAAGAATGCAAGTAGTAAACAGTGTATATATTGATGCCTATGATTAAAAGAAAATGAAGGTGTCGTTGGCCAGTTGGATCAGCTCCCAGCGGACGATTTGTAACCACTTGGCGTTAGTTTGAGCCTGGAGCCCTGGTGTTAAGGGGGAAGCAAAGGATGTCTCTTCGCCAGGATCTCGGCAAGAAGAGCAGATGATTCAGTGGAGATGTAGTTTGATGATCTCCTTGTGCGAGAGATTCTGTCTTTTAAGTCACTTTCTGACAACAGGTCATACGACATAGGCTCTGTTATCACTACTTGGGGCGCTGCAGATATGTCAGCCGATTTTCCTGCTGCCAATTAGCCAGCCGGACCTTCACCTCCTTGGATATGGCTTTCTGGTATTACAATCAGAGCTGAATGTAGAGTGGCTAGGGCGCAAGTACCTCTCCATGACGCCGGGAGGTGCAGGTATGCTTGTTTGCCGCAGAACCAGTACATGTCCATGAGTGCAGCTGTTCCTTTCTTCATGTCTGGAATTATAATTGTTTTGTTGCACTGCTTGTTGACACCCATAGGCACCTTCCCCTCTCCGTGAAAGCAGAGCTCATGTGGTATTTCTCTTTGCGTCTTGATGGGCTTTTCTAGTGCGGTGACCCACGTGAGTTTTGCAATGTGCTGTGACCAGACAGGGGCGCACGTTTCTTTGACCCATTGAAAGTTCTCTTCAGTGAGTTCCGTGAGTGCCTCAGCTTTGCCCTCAATCGTTTCATCATGCCACTTGGATTCTGTGAATCTTGTTCCTTTTATGATGAAGAATGGTTCTTTAATGCAGATCACTCCTTGGTGCCTGCTTGTGCATGTTCTCTCGTTCTGCAGCAGCTCTATTGTAACTATGTGTGCCTGGAAGGTGCTCCGAATTCTACATAATATGAGATTAAACACTGGGCGTCTGACAAGGGTACTTATTGTGGCACTAGTATTTTGGGTGTGCCTGATGCGTGCGGTATGAGCGAGCAGACATAGCAGCTCTCATTCGTGGCTTGTTTTGCTGTGGCGCTAATGTCCGAGTACCATTTATTTGATTGGTCAGGGTGGCGGGGATCTTCAATTTCATCTAATCCGAGACCATGGTAGATGTCATATCTTTTCCCACCTGCCCCCCTTTTTCGTCTCCTCCTCCCCCCTTTCCAGTTACTCATTGTTTTTACTTTTCGATAATGTATAGGAAACACCCCTGCCCATGTTGTGTCATTGAGCTCATCCACACTTTACCCAGCTGATAAATCTGGGGACTCTTGGGTATCAGCAACATGAAAGTGCATTATAGTTCCTTGCGAGGTAGGTTCTCTGGTTGTCTGTGCATTAACATTTATCAGGTTAGGTTCATTTACCCAAAAGTAATCACCATCCTATTTGTTTGTTTCATTACCATTATTCAGGCTTATATCAATAGGTGGGAGGAAGGGGGTTGTAGCGGTGTCGTTAATGTGCAGCATAGTGAGGTTTGTATTGGCAGAGTGATTATTACCAGAATAATTATTTCTCCACATTGTTTTTACCCCTGCCCATATAGGTACTGACCCTTCTTGTATTAACTATGCCCCGCTCCCCCGTTTTTCATATCCTGTATAATAAAAAACACAGTGTAGTACCACGCCATACAAAATATCATTGTAGAAAACAATATTGCAGAATACTTTATGCCACACTCAAAATTATAATATTTATTCATTCTGAAGAAGGGTTCAAAGTGATCAAGGTGGAACTTCGTGCTTTGCGCCTAATGACAATGCAGAACCGGTATGTCCTAGATCTTCTCACAGAATTGGACGGCGGTGTTTGCCGAAAAATCGGGAGCACATGCTGTACATTTGCTGAAGATGCAGATAATGGGACTCTCTCCCACGTGATCTCAGCAGTACACAGCCTGGGGGAGAGAATGTCGAAAGAGGGAGGAATAGAACCAAGCAACTGGTTTGACATGTTCATGTGGGTACCATCCTGGTTCAATGCCGTAATGAGAATTTTTGTTCCTGTCATCGTCTTCATTCTGCTATTTTTCTGTGTGTGCCAACTAGGTATCCGATGCTGTGCAAAATCTATGCCTAGCTCAACTATGATAATGGTAATGATGGGCCGACAGGCAACGGTAACCACTATGATAGATGCACAAATGCAAACTGGAGTACCTAACCCACCAAAGTATCACATGACAGCTGGAGATTCTGCCAATTGGAATCTGCCGGTAGTTCCGGCAGACCAAGTGGCGAAAACAGCATTACAGTTTGCCAGTATCCCGCTGGTAGCACCGGCGGGACACCGGCAAACTCGTAATTAACCTCTATGTCTCTCTGTTTGAATTCTTGTATTTTGCCAATTGCAGGTGTCCAGTTAAAGTTTCGAATGCAAACGCTCGAATGCCAAAAGAATCGAGTCAATAGGCCCAAAAACAAAAGGCTCGAATTTTTTTTTTTTTTACATGTATATTTTTTTTGTGGCTTTTGTATAGATAAAAAAAGTGTTTTTTACAAGAAAAACAGTGGTTTGGGGGGTAACCCCCGCCCAAAAAAAAATTATACAAAATAAATGTCGACCCTTTTGTTCGGTGCAATTGACTCAATACTTTTGGCATTCAAGCATTTGCATTCGCAACTTTGACCTAAAACCCCAATTGCATACATCACCTTCCAGTGCAGTGTAATGGCCAATAACTGTTCATCTTTTGGGTTTTTTGTTACTTTTTATATGTGCGTAAGATACGCTGATGGCAGCAGTGATATTTCTACTGTTTTTAAAATTATTTTACTCATGCACTTTAACGTTTACCGAAAATGGTTACTAATGGCGGTGAGCACCCAAAGATAAGCATGCCACAAGGTTTTTCACTTTTTTGTGCATATTGTAGTTTAGCCTATCTCCTGCCCACTCAGGTCAGGAAATCCCATATAATGCAGTGCACCTGCTGGGGAAAGCTGCTGCTTTCACAGGATACTGAGCCTTTGTGTGTGTTGTGCGTGTGAGCCAAGGGTAGGGGGCTGAGACTGTTTGGACCCAGTCCACATCCTCTGGTGCCGGCTAGCCTACTGCTGGGCTGATGTGAAACCAGTAGTTCTCCAGCATTGGATCTTTCATAGATTCACATGCTTGAATATTCCACGTCATCAGACTGGGAATCCTCTGTGATTTAAAAATAATTATTTATACACATTATTTCCCACAGGAAAAGGCAATGACAGTTGCCCATTATGTCTAATGAGACTTTCACTTGTGCAGTCCTTTCTCCTCACCTTGGTCCTTTATGACCCCAACTAAGGAGGTGGCAGAGCTTAGGCTCCAGCCCAGGCAGCCATCTTCAGATTTTTCACTGCAGTCTGGGGGAATCCTCTTAGCTCTCTGAGCTTTGATCGTTTTTTCCTAACATTAGCTATCAAGCTACAACTTGAAATCAATCTTTTCTTTTTCATCCAGTCAAGGACTACCATTGTGCCTTTCTGGGATCAGGAGGCACAATTTTTCGACCTTTTTTCGTCGAGTGAAGATCAACTTCACACCATGACTGCCAAAAGCCCTCCTTGTTAAAGGATTGCAGCAGATGCAGAAAGAAGCTAGTATACATGAGGGATTCTCATGAGCAGTGCATTTATTGTCTGTACCCCCATGATAATCATCAGTGTGAGATCTGTAAAACTTTCACCAACAGGACTTTACAGGACAGGCACAGAAGGCTGCTCTTACATCTGGAGTCCAAGTGCCATTCCTCGGATAAGGAATCTGCCAAAACTGCCACTGTTACTTCTCACAAGACAACTGAGAGACAAACTTCAAAAAGAAGGGCTTCATCAGTGGAAAGGGGAATCTCCCCTCCTCACAATAGCAGGAGAAAGGTTGAGAAAAGCTCCCTTTCACCTTCTGTAATCCCTGTGGAACAGAAAAAGTGTCACAAAGAAGAGAAAACTCCTTCAAAAGGTAAGGAAACAACTTCTAAACTTTCTTCTAGGTAGCGGCCGTCTACGGGAACACAGTCTACGAGCGGTAATAACAATAAGACTTTGTCGACATCCAAACCGTCCACAAAGGAGAAACCGTCTACGACCAAGCTCCAAACATCTTCGTCGACGAGCAAGTACTCGTCATCCAAATCTTCGTCGACGAAAGAGTCATCAACAAAGGCGAAGGAAACACACCAATCGTCCACGAAGCTCTCGTCGATGGAGTGAACTCTACATTTGTCTATGAAATCCTCGTTGACGAAGGCAACAACACACCACTCGTCGTTAACAAAGTCACCAAATACTGTGTCGACAGAAAAGAACAGGGCAGAAAAGCCGTCCACGAGTATCCCGTAAACAGCAAACCCACCATCCACAGAGGAGAGTGCAAATAAAGCTAAAGATACCATTTCTTCCACTCCAGGAGGTCAGGAAGAACATGTAACAATACAATTATCACCAATAAAAGAGATGGTGGAGTTACCAGATATTATTCTGCAAGAAGAATAGTCTGACACTGAATTCATGGGTGAGCAACACATTTATACTCCGAAAGAGAATAGCTTCCAGACTCTTGCCAAAAACTACAAGGAAGCAATCCCCAAAGCCAAAATTAATCTCACAACACTAGAATCCAGAACGCCCAATCACGCCTTAGAGAACTATTCGCCATCCTCCGCAAGCATGAGTCACCTGCCCCTGCACCAGACCACACTACCAAAGATCAGCTATGGTGCACCAATGTTCAAAAAGCATTAGCAGACAAAGTCACCCTCCTACAAAACAAAATTGAAGCTAAAAAATCCATACTTAATCTTAACCTGGACCACCAACCTACTCCTGTAACCCTAGAACTACCTTTGCTCAATAAATTCGTGTTCAGACCAATAACCACAACAGACACCATTAATATCATTAAAGGACTTAAACCCTCTAAATGTAAAGGTGATATCTATCTAGCCACTCTGATAAAGGAATGTGCTCAGGAACTAGCTCCTCTTATCACGACTATCATCAACACATCATTCGCCACCAGTTCCATACTGGATGACTTAAAAGAAACCTGGGTGTTACCCTTGTTAAAAAATAAAACACCCTAGACCCTAATATCCCAACCAAGATTTGGCCTATCACAACAGTACCATTCCTTTTAAAAATCCTTGACCATGCAACTTATCCAACAATTCCTAGAAACTAACAAACTACTAGGACTAAGACAGTCAGGGTTTAGACCTGGCCATGGTACATAGACTGCCTTACTGGATCTAAAAATACAGATGGACCAATTCAAAGACAGAGGAGACCTCTGTTTCCTTCTCTTACTAGCCCTCTCGGCTGCCTTTGACCTGGTCAACCATAACATTCTATGCCACCGCCTCAAAACTTCAGTCCAGTTCTCACTAGAAGCTATCAATTGGAATACATCCTTTCTATCCAGTCGTACAATTAGAGTCTTCTCAATCACACCTGCTTCCTCCCCAATCCCAGTAACTTGTGGCGTCCCACAAGGGTCATGCGTATCACCAATACGGTATAATACATTCACAAAGCTCCTCTTTGACAAACTAGATAACATGGGTATCACATACACCAATTATGCGGACGATACGCAAATACAATGCCAATAACAGGATGTTATGACACTGACACCTACAAGCTGAACAAAATGTACCACGCCATCCAGGCCTGGATAGCCCAAAACAAATTATGCCTTAACGATGATAAAACAGAGCTTATCTTAATAGGTAACAAACCCAAACTTGACAACTTGCCAAAACAATGCGAATCTTTTAACATCGATGGAAATAAGATCCAGGTACCAAAGAAATAAAAACTCTGGGGCACTCAAATCCCTCACCAGACAGGTCAATGCCCTTGTCTCGTCTGCAGCCTACACCTCCAAACTTATCAGATCCAGCAGACCTTTTCTCTCAACCGACTATAGGGTCATACTAGCAAGAGCCTTGATCCTCCCTAGGATAGACTATTGTAATTCACTTTTCGCAGGCACTAGTGCGAGTAACATCAAAAAACTTCAAGTTGTGCAAAACAATGCAGTCCACTCTGAAAATACCTAAAAATTAGCATATCTCCTCTACCAGACGACTCATACACTGGCTACCCGTACACAACCGAATATAATTCAAAATTCTTACCCTTACCCACAAATGCCTGGCCAATAAGGCACCGACATATCTTAGTAACCAAATCACCAGAACCCAGTCTATCAGACCTACCCGCCCCTCCTACTCCAACTGCATCACTATCCCAGGATTTAAGAGGGTGAAAGCAGGAGGATCCAGTTTCCCGGTAGTCGCAGTAAATCTATGGAATTCCTTACCACCACAATTAAGAAATGACCCATCACTGTGGTCATTCCAAAAAAGTCTCCCAACTAGACTATTCAGGCTAACTTACAACAATGACACACCCGGAACAGACGATAGGTGACATACTGACTATGCCCTCTCTATGGACACACGCTTAACCTAACTGTCAGTACTATCCTGCCTGTCCTCCTCCCTGTACCTGACCTATGAATGTAAATATAAATTGTAACCATAACAAGTAGCAAGTACGTACCTGTCTTATGAATGCAACTGCAACCCGTAACATGCAACATGTAAGATGTACCAAAACAACATCTAAGATGTACTGTAACCATATTCTTAAGCTCTATCGCCTTGATGCCTCTGGGCTAAGTGCGTGATACAAATGCCAAATAAATAAATAAATAAAACCCAAGAAAGCGTGATTCCCTGGGGAAACATCACCACCTGATGACTTGGTATCCTTTCACACCATAATTGCCAAAGCAGCAGACCTCTTCAAAATACAGGGAACTTCAGAAGAGAAAAAAAATCAGTTCTCTACGAACACAGGGATAAGCAGAGAACTGTTACAACTATCCTTCTCCTAGACACAATCTTGGAGGCAGATGTATGAATTTTATCCACACCTCTGTCTACACCTGCGTTGGTATTGCAACCAGAGAAAAAATACAAGGCTCCAGATATGGCCCCTCTATGCTTAAGAGGACATACAAAGCCTGACTCAGTAATCGCAGTTGCAGCTAGAAAGAAGCTGACAAACCCCTCATCACCTCTGACAGCACCACCGGACAAAGAAGGGCGAAAACTCGAAGCCATGGGCAGAAAGCTCTTGACATCGGCATCTCTAACCATAAAAGCAGCTAATGCCTTAGCTATGACGGCTCGTTTTGACAGGGAACTCTGGCTACCGATGTTCAAACTAACCAAACATCTTCCTGCAGAGTTTCAAGAGCCACCTCAGATCACATGATCGATGCAGCTGTAGACGTTGCCTAATCAGGGTTTCGACAAATGGCGCACGGAACAGTCCTCAGAAGACAGACGTGGATGAAGGCAACCAATTTTAGGCCAGAAGTTCAAGCCCAAATTCTAGACATGCCCTTCGACGGACATGACCTTTTTGGAAAAAAGATTGATGATCATTTGAAAGGGATTAAATTGGACACAGACACAGCTAGAGCTATTAGCTCGCTGAAAGACAAAGATAAGGACCGCCGTTCCTTTCGGTCTTTTCGGGGCTCATCCTCAAGATATAGAGGTTACAACAGACCGTTCTATGGTTAAAAAACGCAAACCACCACATTTCAGGACAATAAATAACACCCGTCCATGGCCAGATTCAACACCCAAAGAGGCAGACGTGGCTCGGGCCACTCAAAAACACAATCAAAACAAAACTGACAATCCAGATACATCCCTTCCACAGAACACCCCGGTCGGAGGAAGGATAAGCTAACATTACCATCACTGGCGAAACATTACATCAGGCAAGTGGGTGTTAAAGGTTATTCGCGAGGGGCACACCATTGAATCTATAGACCAACCCACCTCCCGTCCACCTCTACCTCGCAAAATCCACTTGATAAAACATCTAAAAATGGAAATTCGCAAACTGTTCCAAAAAGCAGCCATAGAAATCAAAAGGGGATCAGGTTTCTACTCCCGATTCTTCCTGATCAAGAAAAAGAACGGCCAGTGGTGACCAATATTGAACCTAAGGGCGCTAAACAAGTTCATCAAGCGCATCTAATTCAAAATGACCTCTCTACAAAATGTGCTACCATGGCTAAACAAGAACGACTATCTAGCAACCCTGCATTTTTAATATGTGTGCTTCCATATCCCCATCTACCCTTCTCACAGAAGATTTCTCAAGTTCTCAGTGTGAGATGCACATTTTCAATTCGGAGTTCTCCCCTTCAGCCTAAGGACGGCACCAAGGGTCTTCACCAAATGCCTGGCACTTCTTGGGAACTGAGGTGTTTCCCTACTTAGACGAGTGAAGGCACGGTCGTACAACCTCGCAACCACTTCTGTTGAAAAGACAACGATCCTCCTAAGAAACCTAGGGTTTTCCATCAACAAATCCAAGTGTTGCCCAGTGCCGACTAAGACAGCCCACTTCCTATGAGCAGAGTTGAACACCTACATCCCCATAGTACGGCCCTCTGCAGACAGAGTATCCACAATGCTGTAACTAATCTCATGGGTCTTCAACAGTACAACGACCACGGTACGATCTTTCAAGTCACTCCTTGTCATGATGTCCTCATGTACATATCTCATACCCAACTGCAGACTACGGATGAGACCAATACAATAGATCTTGGACCACCAATGGAATCAAGCACACAGGTCATGGGAAGATGTCATCCAACTTCCACCAATCTTCCACAAAGCACTTCAATGGTGGAGGACCCCACAAAATCTGACACAGGGGATGCCATTTCAAGCTCCCAGGTCTGCACTTCTTCTCAGAACAGACACGTCCCTATCAGGCTGGGGGAGCACACTTAGCAGAACTACAGACAAAGAGCATGTGGTCAACCCAAGAGTTTCGACTACACATCATCATCAGGGCAATCCGCTGTGCACTGAAGGCCTTCTTACCTGTGCTATCAGGGCAAGTAGTCACGATACAGATGGACAACACAACCTCATGCATTATATCAACAAGCAGGGAGGCACAAGATCAGAGATGCTACCCAGAGAAGCACAGAAGCTATGGACATGGGCGTTACAGCACAAGGTCCAGCTGAAAGCAGAACACCTTCCAGGAGTAGACAGTGTCCTAGCGGACAAATTAAGTAGGGATTACACAACCTCCCACGAATGGGAGCTAGACTAAGAGGAGACTCTGTGGATATTCCGCATTTGGGGACAACCGGAGATCAATCTCGTCGCCACCAGCGACAACCAGAAATGTCACCTCTTCCCTTCGAGATACCCAGAGGCTCTATCACTGCGAGAGGCATTCTCAATAACCTGGACGGGCCAGTTCCTGTATCCATTTTCACTAACCCTGTTGATAGCACGAGTGCTATGCAGACTGAAGGAGCAACTGTGCAAGATTATACTCATAGCTCCGGAATGGCCGCGACAAGTGTGATACCTGACCCTCCGGCGCCTCTCCCAAGAGTCACCTATTCGCCTCACGGTGCATCAGTTTGCTGACACAACAGACCTACAAGGGTCTCCACCACGACCCAGCGAGCCTATCTCTCAAAGCATGGTTCCTGAACAGCGAAAATGATCGGACCTTACATTACCTTCGGAATGCTAGGACATCATTTGAGCGTCTAGAGCACCATCCACACGGACCACATACATTAGGAAGTGGACCCTTTTCACTAAATGGTGTTATACTGCACATATAGATCCGCTTACTACATCAGTGGAACAAGTGTTACCATATTTGCTACATCTAGCAAAAGAGTTGGACTCTACTTGTCCTTCGTTAAAGTACACCTATCCGCCCTATCGGCTTTATACGACAAACCCTAGTCAAGCGTCATTACTTATCAATCCAGCGATCAAAACTTTCATCAAGGGGTTGTTAAGTACCTTCCCACCAACGCCAGAACCAGTTCCCGCTTGGAACCTAAACACAGTTTTGTTGGCACTCATGGAGGCACCCTATGAACCCATCCATAGATGTGACCTTAACCTTAAATTCCTATCCTGGAAAGTTGCCTTTCTCATAGCCATCACATCTGCAAGAAGAATCAGTGAACTCCAGGCCCTCTCTTTGGAACTGCCTTTCACCCTTTTACAGAAGGACCGCGTCATCCTCAGGACACATCCTCATTTTTTACCGAAAGTAGTATCGGCAATGACACTCTCAGAGCGTATTGTCCTCCCTACTTTATTCAGCAACCACACTTCAATGGCAGAAAGAGCGCTGCACTCGCAAAATCTTGCGCAAGTCCTCAAATTCTACGTGCAAAGAACCAAGGAGTTTCATGCATCCCCAAGGCTCTTTGTGGCAGGAGTTCCATGCATCCCCAAGGCTTTTTGTGACATTCTCGGGTCTCACGAAAGGACAATATATCTCTAAACAAGGCCTCTCACGCTGGGTGACAAACTGCATCAGCCATTGCCATCAGTCTAAAGGTGACCCGCTCACTAGACATCCTACTGCTCACTCCACCAGGGGAAGAGCAGCATCGGTCGCTTTCCACCTAGGAGTAGCAATAAAATACATATGTAGAGCGGCTACATGGAGCACGCTACACACATTTGCCAAGCATTACTGCTTAACAGAAGACACCAACATGGAATTAGAGGTTGGAAAGGCGGTGCTCCGCCTTCTATTTGTTTAAGGTAGGAGCAGCCTTTTCTCCCTTCTTCCTTAGTATATGTGGCTTAAGTTAAGTTGCTACACGCTGGAGATACTGAAGTTTAACCTTCAGGGTGTAACCAATTTTGGACATGCTTAACTGCTTAGTATTCTATTCAAGCATGTGAATCTATGAAAGATCCAGTGCTGTCGAAGTCTTAGTTACTTACCTGTAACTGTATTTCCCCAGCATTGATATCTTTCATAGATTCACATGCGCCCTCCCACCTCCCCTGAGAGGCTGCTTCAAAGCCTGGCAGTCATCATATAGGTAGTCTACATACGGCTCAAAATCTGAAGATGGTTGCCTGGGCTGGAGGTAAGCCCTGCCACCTTATTGGTTGGGGTCATAAAGGGCCAACGTGAGGTAGAGGGACTACACAAGTGAAGGTCTCATTAGACATCATGGGCAACTCTCATTGCCTTTTCCTATGGGAAATAATGTATATATAAAATGATTTTTAAATCACAGAGGATTCCCGGTCTGACGACAGGGAATATTCAAGCATGTGAATCTATGAAGATCCAATGCTGGTAAACTACTGGTTTCACATCTACCCAGCAGCAGGCTATCCGGTACCAGAGGATGTGGACTGGGCCCAAACACTCTCAGCCCCTCCCCTTGGCTCACACACACACAACACGCACAAAGGCTCAGTATCCCCTGAAAGCAGCAGTTTTCCCCGGTAGGTGTATTGCATTATATGGGATTTCCTGACCTGAGTGGGCGGGAGGAAGGCCAAATTACAATATGCCCAAAAAAGTGAAAAACCTTGTGGCAAGCTCATCTTTGGGTGCTGACCACCATTAGTAGCCATTTTCGGTAAACGTGAAAGTGCATGAGTAAAATAATACCATCAGCTTGTCTTACGCACATATAAAAAGTAACCAAAAACCCAAAGGATGAAGGGTTCTGGGCCATTGCACTGCACTGGAAGATACCAATGCTGGAGAATACAGTTACAGGTAAGTAACTAAGACTTGTACCTGATTGGTGGCTGTTTTAAGGGTGCATATCCTTACCATTGGTGGGCTCTAACCTTTTCACGCTCCAGTGTTGGATAAGAGGAGGACTCCTGCGGCTATTCTTGAAATCTACATTGGAGCCAAGATTCCTATAAAGAAGAGCAACCCGCTGACGACTCGAGGACGATTTCTGCAGCTGGCTAGCATCCTCTCCAGTGATTGGCCTGGTGAAGCCCTGCTCCTCTGCTTGAACTCCGAAGACCCTTGTTGGTACTTCGACCCTTGGACTAGAGGGACAAACTCGTCTAGACCCATGCCCAAGGTTGCATTCCCCCAGAGCCTTCGGGAGTGTCCCTGGACCGACTGGTAGACTGACCAGCTCCCTCTGAACTTTGGTGGTCGACAGCTTATGCCATGTCTCTCATACTCCTTGAATTACAGCTTCCTAACATCAAAGGAGGTTGTGTTGGACTGCTCCTGTAACCACCCCTGGAGGATCGCCTGTCGCCACCTGCAAGGGGTGACCGTCTCTGAAACTCACCTTCCTCCATCATGTGAAGTGACAAGAAGGGTTCTGCACTGCAACAGTCTGCATTCTTCATCGTTTTGGGCTTGCATCATGAAGTTGAACCCGACTGGAAGAAGCACTCAAACCTGCAACCACTGGGTAAACTTCAACCGAACAAAGGATGGAAGAACGTGTCCCCAGCTTTACCCAGACAATCCACAGCGTGACCTGGGAAAATCTGAGTCAGGGGGTAAGTAAAACTGTTCCTATCTCCCCTGTCCTCCATAGGGTAAAATTGGGTGCAAAGCACCTTGTCCCCCAACTCAGTACTTAGCTTTGGTAGTTGAACCCGGGTCAAATATCCTACCCATGGGCTAGCCTTGGGAAAGGGATAGAGAGAAGTACGTGCCTGGCTTTGGACAAATACTTATTTAACTTTTAAATGGTTTTGAACTGTTTTAAATCACCACCACAAGGCCATTGCTCCCTTTTAAGAACACCTTTCCGGGAGAAACCTTTGATGTTTGGAACCAGGCCCCATACATCTTATGGCTGGATCTCTTAAGTAAAATGGATGGTATTGTATTGGTTCTATTTATTTTATCTGCATCTAATTACTTATCTGACTTGCCTAGTTAATTATTGATTGATGCATTGTAAGTGAACCTTCTGGTCAATGTATATATTTGTGATATAAGATTTTGAGTGATAATACTACCTGCTATTTTCATTTCTTAATTAGTCTGTGTTAGTATTTGTGGACCACTTTCACACTTTCCTGAGACTAAGCTTTGACACCTCCTGAGAATAAGCTTTGACTGCTCTCCACTCTATCTTGATTGGGTTTTAGCTAAACTCTGAGTCTCCCTGTTCACCTTAACAAGGATGTCCACCTAAAAACGTCCTACCACGGTTGATTTTAGAAATCCATCTCAACAAGTTGGTGCTGATCAGTGGGAAAAGGTCTTGATACCCAATGTAGATTCACTGGAGTAATACTAAAATTATGATTAAACAGAACATTTTGATGTGAAAGTAATAGGCCTGTAAAAGATATCATACCTATTTCTTATAATGGAAATATATACGTGCACTACCTTTGCTACTCTCAAGATGTAAAACTTTAAAAAGATGTGTACAGAGAAGGGGTTGCCCGGCTCTGGTGTTGTTAGGCAGAAACCTGTGCAGTTCCCTTAGGGACCACTGCAAAAGATTTAAGACTACAGGTGTTTGGCAGTAAACCCACTTGGTAGCAGTCTGTACCACACAGATTCACTTGGTAGCTGTGGCGTGTTAGGCAGAAACCTGTGCCGTTCCCTCTGGGACCACTGCAAAAGATTTAAGACTACAGGTGTTTGGCAGTAAACCCACTTGGTAGCAGTCTGTACCACCCAGATTTACCTGGTAGCTGTGGCTGAGCAGTCAGACTTCCCTCAAGAAGAGTTAGGCAGTATACAGAGCATACATAATAGGTACAGAGGCACAGTAGTACAAGCAAACACTGACCAGAGCTAGGTGTAAAAGTATATAATTATTTATTTAAAAGACACACTCATAAATTACACTAGCACAGAAAAGGTAAGTAAGTCAAAACACAGTCACTATTACTTCTATGTACATCCCTAGTTATTTGTTGGACAAGTCTAAGTTAACACCACTTATTTCCAAACAGAGGTGAGCGCTTAACGTTAGATGGCACTCCAACAAGTTAGTTAAAAAGGGAGGGAAAAAAGGCAAAAGTAATGAAAATAGCAAGGCAAAACACTTTTCAGAGATTCACAGTGAGTTTAGAAAGGCAGTCTATTGAGGAGCAAGGAAGTTCGGTTGCCAGGCCCACTCTAGGGAAAGCCAGGCGAAAAGATGCCCAAGATCACACAATGTCACAAGTCTTTACAGGTGAGTAGAAAAGGTTTTACCAAGTTTAGAAAAGTTTAGTTAGGGTGTCCCAGGCTTACCCAGGTTCGAGAGCCGAGGGCTAAATCTACCCCGTACAATCGGTGGCAAGGGAAGCTTTAAAATGGAAAGGATCCTCCAGCTGTGGCAGTTGTTCCTGGTAGTGTGTGCAAGTTGCGGCGTCGTCCAGAGGAAGAGAAGATCTCGTCGTGGAGGAAAGCTGAAGGTCGTTGCACTACCAGGGAAGAAACCAGCCGTGGAGTTTTTCCGGTTAAAAGGATGTTACCCCTCTTTCGCAGTTAAGGTAAAATGTGGTATCCCGGTTGCCGGGGTGCTTGGCACAGGCAAGGCGGCCACGAGATGCTTCAGGGCAGCGAAAAGAAGGCAGAAACTGGTTGTCCCCACCAGTCAAGGGAAGAAGACACTTGGTTTGGGAAAAGTGGTGAGACGGTTCTGCAGGGCTCCACCGGCGGTGTCGTCTTGGAAGGTCGGCTCGGCTTCTCCCTCTTCGGCTTCTTAGGTCCTGTGGCGACTTCTGAAGAACCAGTCCCAAAAACCCTGCTTTTATGCAGCAAACCCCCATTCATACAGCCTAGCTGTCACTCAAACATGCTAAGTGGTGAGCGGGGCGGCTCACCACTTGGGCCAATCACACCAGAGTGCGACATTAGTTGGCAAGGCAACTCAGTCCAGGGTGCCTAAACCCCCTCCCACACTCCCTGTGGTACCCAGACAGAATGGCACCACTTTGGAGGGCTTCTGTGCAGAAGCCCGCCAAAAAGTGGAACAAAGGCTCGACTCGGGTTCAGGTTTACTGAAGTGAACCTAGACGCCATTTTGGCGGCAAGTTCTGGCAAAAAATCCCAACCGGTGAATTTATATTAAATAAATAAACCGGCGGTATCTTTAACATTGCACCAAAAAGTGGTGCATTAAAATCAATGGGAAATCCCATTGGGAAATATTCCGGTGGAATATTTCCGTGGTATCCACTGCCACCAGCCAGAAACTCGGCGAGGGGGGACGGGACAGTACCCCCTCGACAACAGACCCAGGGGCAATCTAATGGTTTGTACTGGTTAAGTTCCTAAGTTAAGACTAGTAAAGTCAATGGTGACTTTACTGACCCAGGGAGACAGTAGTCAGTCCCAGGGTGTCGAGTCTATGTTTGGGGGTCTCTATGACACCCCTGTGTTACTGCACTGAGGGTGCTGTGTAACACACATTCAAAAACCAATGATAGCCTATGGGAAAAAAATACCCCATAGCCCATAAGCACATAGCAAGTCACAGAAACACTCTCGTCATGCCCAAGAGTGAGGGTAAAAGAGTCTCACTCTTGGCAGGAGAAAAAAATAAACCCCAAAAATCCATCAAAGCTGCGCTGCTGGGGGACTCACTAGGTTAGGAAATTCAGCCTAAACAGAGAATTCTCCCTAACACTCGCCCCCCCCAGACTAAGGGACAGGAGGATTTAATCCACTCCTGGATGAACCTCATACCTCTAGTCGATGACATACGTCCTAGAGAGTCCATCAGCATTTTGATGGTGACACCCTGACCTGTGCTCAATGGTGAAATCAAACCCCTGGAGGCAGATTGACCATCTCAATAGTTTTGGATTTTCCCCTTTCATTTGCATACACCATCTCAAGGGTTGGTGGTCAGTCTGAATGACAAAAGTAGAACCATACAAGTATGGCCTAAACTTCTTCAGTGCCCACACAATAGCAAAGCATTCTCTTTCTATTGTTGCCCACCTTGTTTCAGGATCCTTCAGTTTTCTACTGATGAAGCAAATGGGCTGTTCCCTACCATTCTTATCCAGTTGGCTAAGAACTGCACCTATACCTACATTGGAAGCATCAGTTTGTACAATGAAAGTTTGGTGGTAGTCAGGAGCTCGGAGTACTGGAGCTTGGCAAAGATCTTTCTACAGGTTTTCAAAGGCCTGATTGCATTCCTCATTCCATTTGACCTTCTTAGGGAATTTTGGAGAGGATATCACATTCAGAGAAGCTATGGTCCCATAGTTCTCAATGAAATTCCTGTAATACCTAGTGAGGCCTAAGAAGGCTCTCACCTGGGTCTGAGTAGTAGGTTTTGTCCAATTTTGCACAGCTTCAATCTTGCTGAGCAAAGGCCTTATCTCTCCACGTCCTACCTCATGTCCAAGGTAGACCACTTTACTCTGTCCAATTTGGCATTTGCTTGCCTTTATGGTCAGATTGGCCTGCTGAAGAGCCTGCAAAACATGTCCTAAGTGGTTCACATGGTCCTCCCAGGAGTGGCTGAAGACTGCAATGTCATCCAAGTATGCCATGCAGAAGTCCTCCATCCCAGCTAGAACTTGGTTCACCATCCTTTGGAATGTTGCAGGTGCATTTTTTAGTCCAAAAGGCATAACCTTGAATTGGTATAGGCCAACTCAGGTAGAAAATGCAGTTTTCTCCTTGGCATGGTCTGTCAGGGCTATTTGCCAATAGCCTGACGTAAGGTCCAGTGTGCTGAGGTACTTGGCTGCACCAAGTTTATCCATCAACTCATCTGTCCTTAGCAAAGGGTGGGCATCAGTCTTGGTGACTGCATTAAGAGCTCTGTAGTCCACACAGAATCTCAACTCTTTGGATCCTGCCTTTGGTACTAACACCACTGGGCTAGACCATGGACTAGTAGAGGGCTCTATTATCCCGAGATCAAGCATCTTCTTGACCTCACCTTTGATGTGGGTTCTGACATGTTCTGACATTCTGTATCCTCTGCTTTTGACTGGCAGACAGTCACCAGTGAGTATATCATGCGGTCCCCAAGGGGTCAAGCTTGGTGAAAGTGAGAACAGGGGGGCAAACTGATTTAACATAGCGTTGCACTCCTCCTGTTGCTCAGGGGTCAGATCTGAAGAGAGATTAACTCCTTCAACCTTTTCGTCCAAAGGTAAGCCTCTCTGGAGGTCAGGTAGAGCTTCACTCTCCTCCTCCTCTTCTGATGAAGCTAGAAGCAAGGCTCCTACTTCTGGTCTAAAGTTTACCCACAACCTTAAAGGGTCCCATCCATTTATCTTGCAAGGCCCTCTGCCTTGTTGGGATCATAACTAGAACTAGCTGGTCTTGCGTGAACTCAACCATGTTAGCCTTCTGGTCATGCCAATGCTTGACCAGAGCTTGCCCAGCTTTCAGGTTATCACTAGCTTCTGCCATCATTTGTGACATTCTCCTTCGGAGACCTATCACATAGTTAGTCACTCGGACTGGCTTGCGGGAAGGAGCACACTCCAACCCCTCCTTGATCAGGGCCAATGGACCTCTGATGGGATGGCCATAGAGAAGCTCAAAAGGAGAATAACCTACTCTCTCCTGAGGGACTTCTCTATAAGCAAAGAGAAGGCATGGCAATAGGAGGTCCACTTTCCTTTAAGGGGATCTTCTAAAGCACCTATCATGCTCTTCATGGTTCTGTTGAACCTTTCAACCATCCCATTTGTCTGAGGGTGGTAGGCGGTAGAGAACTTGTAAGTAACTCTGCAGGTTTTCCACATGGCTTTCATGTAGTGGGACATAAAATTTGACCCCCTGTCAGAGATTACTTCTTTGGGAAACCCAACCCTGGTAAAAATACCGAGGGCCTTAGCCACAGCCTGAGCTGTAACAGTCCTCATAGGAATTGCCTCAGGGTACCTAGTAGCATGGTTTACTACAACAAGGATAAACCTGTTGCCTGAGGAAGTTGGGGGATCAACGGGACCAACAATGTCAATCCCTACCCTCTCAAATGGGACTCCCACAACTGGGAGAGGCACTAAAGGTGCCACATTCTTGGACCCAACCTTACCAGAAGTCTGGCAGGTATGGCAGCTCTTGCAAAACTTATCTACCTCAGCCCCCATCTTTGGCCAATAAAAGTAGAGTGAGAGCCTTTCCTTGGTCTTCTTGAAACTCAAGTGACCAGCCAAAGGAATCTCATGGGCTAGTTGCAAGAACTGTTGTCTGTTTCCTTGCGGTACTACAAGCCGCTTGTAGTCTCCAGGTGCAGACTCAGTTGGTTCACTGTAGAAGAGGCCATCTTCCCAGTGTAACCTATACTTCCCAGGCTCTTGCCCATCAGCCTGAGAAGCTGCCTGGTGGCGAAGACCTTCCAGAGTTGGACATTCTCTCTGTCCCTTACTGAAGTCTGCCCTGTTGGGTCCACCTTTTGCCAGTAAAGACTGCAGCTCAGGATGGTCAACAGGATCCAGATCTGCAATGAGTTCTTGGCCTTCCACTAGCTCTTCTTCAGAGTCTAGTTCCACCATACAGGGTTGTACCTCCCTCTCAGCCTCAGCTGGAGGTGGAGTTACAGGTGTAACTTTGGACAACCTAGGGGAAGTCCTTGTTGGAAGCACTGGAGTGCTTGCTGTTGGCTGTTTCTTGGAAGTCTTGGGTTTCCCCTTTGCTTATTTTTGTTCAGTGATAGCAAGTTGTAACTCCAGTGGAGTAGGAGTGATATCCTTCTTCATCATCTCCTTGGGAGTACCTCTCATGGTTCTCTCCCTTGCAGGTCTGGTGAGCTCCTGTAACCTTTTACTAGGAGGTCTGGGGGTATGTGACACTACTCCAAGAGTTTGCAGGTCATTTCCCAACAGAACCCTTCCTGGTACCTCACTTTGTATGCTGACAGGTATCTTCACAGTCATGTCATTACACTGGATGAGAACTGGTAATTGGGGAAGCATCTGCACAGGCCCTCCAGCTAACTTGGTGAGGCGTTTGGGTGCCTTAGTAACATCCTCAGCCTGAAAAAAAGATTTATCCACCACAGTTATGCTGGCCCCAGTGTCCCTAATGGCAGGAGTCTCCTGACCATTCACCTGGACACTGTCTTCATAATACTCCTTAGTATTATCTGTGATAGAGTTATAGACATCTAAATTCTGTTGTTCCCACAGACCCAGAGACACTAAAGAAACACTGGCTGAGACTCCAATGGGTTCATCAGCCAGCAGTAGAAAGTTTCCACTTGCCATTTGTACTTCCTCCTCTGGAGCGAAGGCTAAGGAGACAAGTTGGACCCCTGAAGGTTTACCCATACATCTGGGATCTCCTTTCACATGGTCAGGCGAGCCACAAACAAAGTATTTAACAAATGCTTTCTGGAATGGTGGCTTGCTCTGACCTCCTCCTGGTTTTGGTTTCCCTTGGGGTTTACCCTTATTGTTCTGTTTGGGGCCCTCTTTGGGATTGTCATGATGCCTACCTCCAAGGAGCCAGGTCTGACCCAGCAACCCCAGAGGCAGGCATCATTTCCCCCAGGGAAGTGCCAGCGGGCCCAAGCTGGGGCCCTTTGGACACAGTCCTGGCGCCTTAGGTGCCAGGCTCATGTTGGACCCCTGTCCTGGCGCCTTAGGCGCCAGGCTCATAAAGCTAGACATGTGTTCAAGTGTTTTACGGTGCACTTACCTGATGCAGACCATGCTGCTACATCCAGGCCCTCTTGAGGCCTGAATGGAACTACTTTACCTGTGGAACTACTTTCCCCTGGGTGTGGTCAGGGAAGGATACATACCTGATCGGTGGAAGGATACATACCTGGAACTTCTTCCAAAGCTATTTAAACCACGCCCGATCAGCAACTCATGCTTCGCGTTGTTCTGCTCCTCGTAGCTGGACGCTCACCGTGTTAGCTCCTGCATCTGGACTTCAGCCATGCCTGTCAGCATCCTGGGTCACCTGCTAAGAGAGAATTGGAAAGAAAGAAGACCTTACCTGCTAAAGCTACATCACTGAGACTTCACACCGACGATCCTGAAAGGGAAGACATCATTTTAAAAGCATTTCGCTTCAATCGCTGCAGCGCTGCATTTCACTCACCTTTCCTGGGCACCTCCATCTTCTGCAGCGATCATCCGGATCCGCAGCCACTTCCTAGAGCCCAGAGAGAAAGAGACAAGAACACAAGATGAGAGAAGGAAGGGAATAAGAAAAGCTCAGTTTCCTTCTAAGACTTACCTGTTGGGTCATTCCCATTTCATTTCGGGTCCTGCCGCTTCCTGGCATTCCGGACCCCGGCCCCTATGGGGAAAAAAGACAAAGACATTGAATGAGCGAATGCAAAGACATTACCCGAACGCTCATCCAGAACTTACCTGTCATTTACTGGAACTGCACGTTTCACTTCGGGTCGGCGCCATATCACCGGCTTTCCGAACCCCGGCCCCTAAGGGGAAAAAGACATAAGCATTAGCGCTTGCTGCAATAAGACAATGAACATTATTATTAAGCTTGAACTTTTGAACTTGCTACAGAACTCTTACAGCTTATTTGAACTCCCATCAAACCTCAATCCAGTGAAGTAACTGGGTTTCAACGCGCCCCTGCATCAGAAGCAGGATGGAGAACTCATCCTTCCAGACCCTAAGGTGAGACTTCACGGGGAATCAAGGAAGGGTATCGTGGAGGGTTGGAAGGGAGTGGGAGGCTTGAGCATTATTCCGTAAGTAGGTAATACTCCCTTTTCATGCACAGGGGAATATTCCTGCGAGCCAGTGAGTCCATCTTCAGAGTCCTGCGCTTCACCATAGAAGAAGCATCAGCACTCGAAGCTAGACCTGCACCTCCGTGGGAATCAGGTGAGCGTGACAGGGATTGGGATTATAGAATTCTCTTTGGAGTCCTTTTTTGGCTGTTTCCCCTCATCTTTTTTCTGAGTTACCCCAGAGTCCTTGTGAGTAGCCCTGTTGGCAACCCACAAGTCAGCAGCCTTAGCTAGTTTTCTGGAATCTAATTACTTTGAATCAGCCAAGTGCTGTGTGATCTCAGGAGAGCAGGCATCATAAATTGACTCCAACATCACAAGATTCTTCATTCCCTCATAAGTGTTCACCTTGTAACCCTTAATCCATCTCTCAAAGTTCTTCAAACTTTCACTCGCCCAGGTAGCCCAAGGGGTACCTACATGCTTTTTGAGGGTCCTAAACCTCTTAAGGTACTGGGAAGGGGTCTTCCCAAATCTAGCTATCAAAGCTAGTTTCACACATTCATAATCCTTCTTATCCTCCTCCCCCAACTCCATTACCACATCAGTTGCAACAGGGGAGAGCCTAGAGAACAACCAGGAAAGTAGCTCATTTCCTGTAATGTTCTGGAGCCCATGATTATATTCAAACAAACTCAACCAATCCAACACATCCAACTTAGGCTCATACATACCCACGAACTCCTTAGGCATCCAGGGTCTTTTGGGACTGGAACTCCTAGAGGATTCGGAGAGAGAAGCACTTTCCACAGACATTTTTTTCATTTCTAGCTCATGGTTGAGCTCCATTTCTCTGAGCCTTAGTTCTTGCTGCCGCTGTTCTGTTTGAGCATTAATTCTTTTGAATTCTAATTCAAGCTTCATTTTTTCTAGTTCCATATATTGAGGATTAAGTGTGGGACCTGGTAAGGGTCCAGTAGGTACAGCTGGCAGGGCAGGTAGAGGCCCAGGGGAGACAACTCTATCATCTTCCACCTCCTCTTCTGCTTCTGGCTCAAAGTTATCAATACTAACATTCATATCAATATCATTGCTGTTATCTACAGTTGCTGGAGTGGTAGGTTCCTCTGAACCACCATCCAGATTTTGGTTTGCTAACAACCTTTCTATTAGCTCCATTTTCTTGCCTTTAGTCAGGAGATTCTTATGCTTACAGAGAACTCTTAAACAATCAGCAGTTTTTGTAGCAAGGGACTCTTGACTATAGCTTTCCATAGTTGACATGTTTTAGAAAGTACTTCTTTAGTGCTAAGCTTTGTGGTTAGTTGCACTAAGGTATCTTTAAGCACACTAAAATGTATACTCAATACAAATCCCACCGCTGTACACCAGTGTTAGGCAGAAACCTGTGCAGTTCCCTTAGGGACCACTGCAAAAGACTTAAGACTACAGGTGTTTGGCATCAAACCCACTTGGTAGCAGTCTGTACCACACAGATTCACTTGGTAGCTGTGGCTGAGCAGTCAGACTTCCCTCAAGAAGAGTTAGGCAGTATATAGAGTATACACAATAGGTATAGAGATACAGTAGCACAAGCAAACACTGACCAGAGCTTTGGTGTAAAAGTATATAATTATTTATTTAAAGACACACTTGTAAATTACACTAGCATAAAGAGAAAGGTAAATTCAGCACACAGTCACTATATATATATATATACAACCCTAATTGCTTATTAGACAAGTCTTAATGAGAAACACCACTTATTTTCAGAAAGAGGTGAGCGCTTAACATAAGATGGCACTCTAATAAGTTATTAAAAAGGGAGGGAAAAAGGCAGAGTTATGGAAGCACACAAATTTCAATACTTTTAAAAGAACCACAGTAAGGCAGGATAGGCAGAGTTTCCTCTGGAGAGCAAGGAAGTCAATTGCAAGGCCCACTGTTGGAGAGAGCAAGCAGGAGGGGTCCAGGTTCACACAGCGGGGTTATGCCCAAAGAGTCTTGTAGATAGTTCGCACACAAAGAATGAAATTAAAGTCAGGAAAAGTTAGCTATGTTGTCCCAGGCCAGCTCAGGTTAGAAAGTCGAGACTTTACTGTCACCCCGGACGATCTTTCGCAAGGGAAGCCAGGCGGGACACAGTACCTTAAGTGTGAAGGAAGCTCCAGCGGGGGCAGTTGTTCCTGGCAGCGGGTGCAATTGGTTGTTTCATCCAGAGGAAGAGGAGGTCTTGCCGTGGAGGAAAGATGAAGGTCGTTGCACTGCCAGGGAAGAAACCAGCCGCGGAGTTCTTCGGTAAAAAGGTACTACCCTTCTCTTCGCGGTAGTGGTAAACCGTGGTGTTCTGGTTGCCGGGGTGCTTGGCACAGGCAAGGCGGCCATGAGATGCTCTAGGAAGGTGAAAAGAAGGCAAAACTGGTTGTCCCCACCAGTCAAAGGAAGAAGACTCTCCGGACTGGAGATCTCCTCTGTCGTCGGGAAAAGTGGTGAGACGGTTCAGCAGGGCTCCACCGGTGGTGTTGTCATGCAGGTCAGCTCAGCTTCTCCCTCCTCGGATTATTAGGTCCTGTGGCGACTTCTGAAGTTCCAGTCCCCAAAGCCCTTCTTTTATGCAGCAAACCCCCATTCATTCAGCCTAGCTGTCAATCAAACATGCTAAGTGGTGAGCCGGCCGGATCACCACTTGGGCCAATCACACAAGAGTGAGACCTTAGTTGCCAAGGCAACTCAGTCCAGGGTGCCTTAACCCCCTCCCACACCCCCTGTGGTACCCAGATAGAGTGGCACCACTTTTGGAGGCTTCTGTGGAGAAGCCTGTCAAAAAGTGGAACAAAGGACTCGACTTGGTTTGGAGTCACAGAAGAGAACACAAATGCCATTTTAGAATCGAGTTCTGGCAAAAAATACCAACCAGTGAATTAATATTAAATAAATAAACCGGCGGTATGTTCGAGGCTGGAGAGTATTCTTCCCCTGACTGGTGGGCACAACCAGTTTACCTTCTTTTCTCGCATCCCAGGACATCTTGTGGTTGAATTGCCCGTGCCAAGCACCCCGGCAACCGGATAGCCACTTACCACTGGACCGCGAATAAAAGGTCTGCTCCTTTTAATTGAGAACCCCACGGCTGGTTTCTTCCCTGGCAGTGCAACAGACTCCTGTCTTCCTCCCCGATGAGATCCTCTCTTCCCCCGGTCGAAGCACCGACTTGCACCCGCTGCCAGGAACATCTGCCCCCGCTGGAGCGTTCTCACCATTTTAAGGTACCATGTCCGCCAGGCCTCCCTTTCTAAAGATTGCTACAAGGTAACAATAATCTTTTAATCTTCTGGACAGGGCTGGCCGCCTTGACCATCTAACTGGTCCCTTTCTCTTGATCCAACTCCTTCTGAACTATTGCAAGACTTTTGGGCACTTTTAACCGTGTGACCTTGGACACATTTCGACCAGAGCCTCTTAAAGTGGGTCCGGCCTTGTTAACTTTGACTTTACGGTTTTAACCTGCCCTTTTCTCCTACTGTGTTCTTCCGAAAGTGTTGGGATCTGTTTCTATCTTTGCTCTGCCTTTTTCTCTCCTTTTAACCGATTGATTAGAGTGCCATCTTCGTTAAGCCCTCACCGCTGTCTGAAAATAAATGTTGCTTTACTTAAGACTTGTCTAATAATCGTTGAAGGGAGCGTATATCTTTTAGTGACCGTATTTTTGAACTGCTTGATATTAGTGCCAGTGTGTTTAACTAGATGTGTTTCTTTTAAATAAATAATTATATCTCTTTTACACCAAGCTCTGGTCAGTGTTTGTTTGTTCTATTGTGTTCTTTTGACCTATTGTGAATACGCTGTATACTCCCTAACTCTTCTTGAGAGAAGTCAGACTGCTCAGCCACAGCTACCAGATAAATCTGGGTGGTACAGACTGCTACCAATTGGGTTTACTGCCAACCACCTGTGGTCTTACATCTTTTGCAGTGGTCCCAGAGGCAACTGCACAGGTTTCTGCCTAACACTGGAATACAGCGGTGGGATTTGTATTGAGTATACACTTTAGTGTACTTTTTGAATACTTTAGGACAACTAACCACAAAGCTTAGCACTAAAAAGCTGATTTTCTAACTGTCTGCTATGGAGAGTTATACCCTAGAATCATTGTCTGCCAAAACTGCTGATTGCTTAAAAGTATTGTGTAGACATAAGAATCTCTCTGAGAAGGGCAAGAAAATGGAACTTGTAGAAAGATTGTTAGAAAACCAAAGTCTGGGTGGTACAGAGGAATCTACCCTCCCCCCCCCAGCAAATGTAGAAAACAGTGATGGTATTGATCTGAATCAAAGTCTTGATAATGAGTCAGAAGAGGAAAGTGAACCTAATGAAGTTAGCCACTCTGAACCTCTGTCTGCCTTACCTACTGTACCTACTGGGCCTATACCAGGTCCTACATGTAACCCTGCTTATTTTGAACTTGAAAAAATGAAGCTTGAATTAGAGTACAAACGTTTTATTGCTCAATCTGAACGAAACCAAGAGCTAGAGTTCAGAAGAATGAATGCCCAGGCTGAGCAGAAGCAAGCTGAGTTAAGACTCAGAGAAATAGAGCTTAATCATGAACTAGAAATGAAAAGGTTGTCTGTGGAAAATGCTTCTCTCTCCTCTGGTTCCTCTAGTTGTTCCAGTCCTAAAAGACCCCGGATGCCTAAGGAATTAGTGGGTATGTATGAACCTAAATTGGATGTGTTAAATTGGTTAAAAATGTTTGAGTATAATCATGGGCTCCAGGACATCACAGGGAATGAGCTACTTCCCTCGTTGTTCTCTAGGCTTCCCCCTGTTGCAACTGATGTGGTAATGGAGTTGGGGGAGGTGGATAAGAAGGATTATGAATGTGTGAAACTACCTTTAATAGCTAGATTCGGGAAGACCCCTTCCCAGCACCTTAAGAGGGTTAGGACCCTCAACAAGCATGATGGTACCCCTTGGGCTACCTGGGTGAGAGAAAGTTTGAAAAATTTAGAGGGATGATTAAGGGTTACAGGGTTAACACTTATGAGGGAATGAAGAATCTTGTGATGTTGGAGTCAATTTATGATGCCTGCTCTCCTGAGCTCAGACAGCACTTGGCTGATTCAAAGGAATTAGATTCCAGAAAACTAGCTAAGGCTGCTGACTTGTGGGTTGCCAACAGGGCTAGTCACAAGGACTCTGGGGTAACTCAGAAAAAGGATGAGGGGAAACAGCCAAAAAAGGACTCCAAAGAGAATTCTAATAATTCCAATTCCAAAGAGGGCCCCAAACAAAACCAAAAGGGTAAGCCACAAGGGAAACCAAATCAGGCTAGTGTACCTTCTGGTGCCAAACCAGAAGGAGGTCAGAAGAAGCCACCATTCCAGAAAGCATTTGGTAAATGCTTTGTTTGTGGCTCTACTGACCATGTGAAAGGAGATCCCAGATGTAAGGGTAAACCTTCAGGGGTCCAGCTTGTCTCCTTAGCCTTCACTCCAGAGGAGGAAGTACAAATGGCAAGTGGCAACTTTCTATTACTGGCTGATGAACCCATTGGCGTCTCAGCCAGTGTTTCTTTACTGTCTCTGGGTTTGTGGGAACAACAGAACTTAGATGTCTATAATTCTATCCAGATAATACTAAAGAGTATTATAAGGACAGTGTCCAGGTGAATGGTCAGGAGACTGCCAATAGGGACACTGGGGCCAGCATAACTGTGGTGGACAAATCGTTTTTTTCAGGCAGAGGATGTTGCTAAGGCACCCAAATGCCTCCCCAAGTTAACTGGAGGGCCTGTGCAGATGCTTCCCCAACTACCAGTTCTCATCCAGCGTAATGACATGACTGTGAAGATACCTGTCAGCATACAAAGTGAGGTGCCAGGAAGGGTCCTGTTGGGTAATGACTTGAAAACACTTGGAGAAGTGTCACATACCACCAGACCTCCTAGTAAAAGGTTACAGGAGCTCACCAGACCTGCAAGGGAGGGAACCATGAGAGGTGCTACCAAAGAGATGATGAAGAAAGAGATCACTGCTGCTCCACTGGAGATGTCAGCTGCTGTCTCTAAGAAACTACAAGAAAAAGGGAAACCTAAAACTTCCAAAAAGAACCCCACAGCCAGCACTCCAGTGCAGCCAACAAGGACTTCCCCTAGGCTGTCCAAAGTTACACCAGTAACCCCCCCTCCAGCTGAGGCTGAGAGGGAGGTACAACCCTGTGTGGTTGAACTATACTCTGAGGAAGAGCTAGTGGAAGGCCAGGAACTCATTGGAGATCTGGATCCTGTTGACCATCCTGAGCTGCAGTCTTTACTGGCAGAAGGTGTACCCAACAGGGCAGACTTAAGTAAGGGATAGAGAGAATGTCCAACTCTGGAAGGCCTTCGCCACCAGGCAGATGCTCAAGCTGAAGGGCAAGAGCCTGGGAAATATAGGTTACACTGGGAAGATGGCCTCTTCTACATTGAACCAATGGAGTCTGCACCTGGAGACAACAAACGACTTGTAGTACCCCAAGAGAAAAGACCACAGTTCTTGCAGTTAGCCCATGAGATTCCTTTGGCTGGTCACTTGAGCTTCAAGAAGACTAAGGAAAGGCGCTCACTCTACTTTTATTGACCAAAGATGGGGGCTGAAGTAGATAAGTACTGTAGGAGCTGCCACACCTGCCAGACTTCTGGTAAGGTTGACTCCAAGAATGTGGCACCTTTAGTGCCTCTCCCTGTAGTGGGAGTCCCATTTGAGAGAGTAGGGATTGACATTGTTGGTCCCCTTGATCCTCCAACCTCCTCAGGCAACAGGTTTATACTTGTTGTAGTAGACCATGCTACTAGGCACCCTGAGGCAATTCGTATGAGGACTGTTACAGCTTCGGCTGTGGCTAAGGCCCTCCTTGGTATTTTTACCAGGGTTGGGTCTCCTAAGGAAGTAATCTCCGACAGGGGGTCGAATTTTATGTCCCACTACATGAAAGCCACGTGGAAAACCTGCCGAGTTACTTACAAGTTCTCAACCGCATACCACCCTCAGACAAATGGATTGGTTGAAAGGTTCAACAGAACCATGAAGAGCATGATAGGTGCTTTAGAGGACCCCCTTAAAAGAAAGTGGGACTTTCTACTGCCATGCCTTCTCTTTGCTTATAGAGAAGTCCCTCAGGAGGGAGTAGGTTATTCTCCCTTTGAACTTCTTTATGGTCATCCGGTCAGAGGTCCAATGGCCCTGATCAAGGAGGGGTTGGAGAGTGCTCCTTCCCCCAAGCCAGTCAGAGTAACTGACTATGTGATAGGTCTCCGAAGGAGAATGTCGCACATGATGGCAGAAGCAAGTGACAACTTGAAAGCTGGACAAGCATTTGTCAAGCACTGGCATGATCAAAAGGCTAACATGGTTGAGTTTACTCAAGACCAGCTAGTTCTAGTTATGATTCCAACAAGGCAGGGGGCCTTGCAAGACAAATGGATGGGACCCTTCAAGGTTGTGGGTAAACCTGGAGAGGTCAACTATCTGGTGGACTTGGGCAATCCCAAGGAGGCTCCTAGAGTCTTCCACACCAACCGACTAAAGGCGTATGTCTCCAGACCTGAAGTAGGAGCCTTGCTTCTAGCTTCAACAGAAGAGGAAGAAGAGAGTGAAGCTCTACCTGATCTCCCCAGAGGCTTACCTTTAGACGAAAAGATTGAAGGAGTAAATCTCTCTTCAAATCTGATACCTGAGCAACAAGAAGAGGGTAAATCTATGTTAAATCAGTTTGCCTCTCTGTTCTCACTTTCACCAGGCTTGACCCCTTGGGGACAGCATGACATACTCACTGGTGAATGTCTGCCAGTCAAAAGCAGAGGATATCAAATGTCAGAGAATGTAAGAACCCACATCAAAGGTGAGGTCAGCAAGATGCTTGTTCTCGGGGTAATAGAGCCCTCTACTAGTCCATGGTTTAGCCCAGTTGTGTTAGTACCAAAGGCAGGATCTAAAGAACTTAGATTCTGTGTGGACTACAGAGCTCTTAATGCAGTCACTAAGACTGATGCCCACCCTTTACCAAGGACAGATGAGTTGGTGGATAGACTTGGTGCAGCCAAGTTCCTCAGCACATTTTACTTGACGTCAAGCTATTGGCAAATAGCCCTGTCAGACCATGCCAAAGAGAAAACTGCATTTTCTACCCCTGTTGGCTTATACCAGTTTAAGGTTATGCCTTTTGGATTGAAAAATGCACCTGCTACATTTCAAAGGATGGTAAACCAGGTTCTGAATGGGATGGAGGACTTGTGCATGGCATACTTGGATGACATAGCAGTGTTCAGCAATTCCTGGGAAGAACATGTGGACCACCTGAGATATGTTTTGCAGGCTCTTGGGGAGGTCAATCTGACCATAAAGGCGAGCAAATGCCAGATTGGACACAGTAAAGTGGTCTACCTTGGACATGAGGTAGGAGGTGGAGAAATAAAGTTTTTGCCCAGTAAGATTGAAGCTGTGCAAAATTGGACAACACGTACTACTCAGACCCAGGTGAGAGCCTTCTTAGGCCTCACTGGGTACTACAGGAATTTCATAGAGAACTATGGGACCATAGCTTCTCCACTGAATGTCATCTCCTCTCCTAAATTCCCTAAAAAGGTTAGGTGGAATGAGGAATGCAATCAGGCCTTTGAAACCCTGAAAAAGGCTATTTGCCAAGCCCCAGTACTCAGAGCTCCTGACTACCACCAATCTTTCATTGTGCCGACAGATGCTTCAAATGTAGGAATAGGTACAGTCCTCGGTCAACTGGATGGGAAAGGTAGGGAGCACCCCATTTGCTTCATCATTTGCTTCATCAGTAGAAAACTGAAGGATCCTGAAACAAGGTGGGCAACCATTGAACGAGAGTGTTTTGGTATTGTGTGGGCTCTGAAGAAGTTTAGGCCATACTTGTATGGTTCTACTTTTGTCATTCAGACTGACCACCAACCCTTGAGATGGTTAATGCAAATGAAAGGGGAAAACCCAAAACTATTCAGATGGTCAATCTGCCTACAAGGGTTTGATTTCACCATTGAGCAAAGGTCAGGGTGTCACCACCAAAATGCTGATGGTCTCGCTAGGATGTATGTGGATTAAATCCTCCTGTCCCTTAGTCTGGGGGGGGGGGCGAGTGTTAGGGAGAATTCTCTGTTTAGGCTGAATTTCCTAACCTAGTAAGTCCCCCAGCAGATTTGCTGGATGTCTGGAGTTTGTTTTTTTCTCCTGCCAAGAGTGCCAAGTGTGAGACTCTTTTCCTCCCACTCTTGGACATGATTTATGGTGTTCCTTTGAATGTTAATGTGTTTCATGGGCTATGGGGTCTTTTACTCCATAGGGTCTCATATGTTTTTTTATATGTGTTACACAGCACCCTCCGTGCAGTAACACAGGGGTGTCATAGTGACCCCCCACCATAGATTCCATACCCTGGGACTGACTACTGTCTCCCAGGGCATGTAAAGTCACCATTGGCTTTACTAGTCCCAAATTACTAACAAAACCAGTACAAACCATCATATTGTGGACGTACTGGTAGGGGCAATTTGATTGCTCCGGGGTCTGTTATTCGAGGGGGCACTGTCCCGTTCCCCCTCGTCGAGTTTTGGCTGGTGGCAGTGGCTACTACTTTTTATATTCAACCGCGAATATATCTCTATGGGATCTTCCCATTGTTCGAGGCTAATACTTTTTAACATAGCCTCTAACATACCGCCGGTTTATTTATTTAATATTAATTCACCGGTTGGTATTTTCTGCCAGAACTCGGTTTTAAAATGGCGTTTGTGTTCGCCTCTGTAACTCCAAACCAAAGGTCGAGCCCTTTGTTCCACTTTTTGGCGGGCTTCTCCACAGAAGCCTCCAAAAGTGGTGCCACTCTGTCTGGGTACCACAGAGGGTGTGGGAGGGGGTTTAGGCACCCTGGACTGAGTTACCTTGGTAACGCAAGTTGCACTCTTGTGTGATTGGTCCAAGTGGTGAGCCGGCCGGCTCACCACTTAGCATGTTTGATTGACAGCTAGGCTGAGTGAATGGGGGTTTGCTGCATAAAAGCAGGGCTTTTGGGACTGGAACTTCAGAAGTCGCCACAGCTGAGCCGACCTGCTACGACGACACCTGCTGAACCGACTCACCACTTCCCAATGACAGAGGAGATCTCCCTGCTGAAGAGTCTTGTTCCCCTGACTGGTGGGCACCACCAGTTTACCTTCTTTTCTCGCATCCCAGGACGTCTTGTGATCGAATTGCCCGTGCCAAGCACCCCGGCAACCGGATAGCCACTTACCACTGGACCGTGAATAAAAGGACCGCTCCTTTTAATTGAGAACCCCGCGGCTGGTTTCTTCCCCGGCAGTGCAATGGACTCCTGCTTTCCGCCCCAACGAGATCCTCTCTTCCCCCGGACGAAGCACCGACTTGCACCCGCTGCCAGGAACAACTGCCCCTGCTGAAGCGTTCTCACCATTTTAAGGTACCGTGTCCACCAGGCTTCCCTTTCTAAAGATTGCTACAAGGTAACAATAATCCCTTAACCTTCTGGACTGGGCTGGCCGCCTTGACCATCTAACTGGTCTCTTTCTGTTGACCCAACTCCTTCTGAACTATTGCTAGACTTTTGGGCACTTTTAACCGTGTGACCTTGGACACATTTCGTCCGGAGCCTCTTAAAGTGGGTCCTGCCTTGTTAACTTTGACTTTACGGTTTTAACCTGCCCTTTTCTCCTACTGTGTTCTTCCGAAAGTGTTGGGATCTGTTTCTATCTTTGCTCTACCTTTCTCTCCCTTTTTAACCGATTGATTAGAGTGCCATCTTCGTTAAGCGCTCACCGCTGTCTGAAAATAAGTGTTGCTTTACTTAAGACTTGTCTAATAATCGTTGAAGGGAGCGTATATCTTTTAGTGACCGTGTTTTTGAACTGCTTGATATTAGTGCCAGTGTGTTTAACTAGATGTGTTTTTTTAAAATAAATAATTATATATCTTTTACACCAAGCTCTGGTCAGTGTTTGCTTGTTCTACTGTGTTCTTTTGACCTATTGTGAATACTCTGTATACTGCCTAACTCTTCTTGAGAGAAGTCTGACTGCTCAGCCATAGCTACCAGGTAAATCTGGGTGGTACAGACTGCTACCAATTGGGCTTACTGTGGTCTTAAATCTTTTGCAGAGGTCCCAGAGGGAACTGCACAGGTTTCTGCCTAACAAATATAAAAAGTAGTATCCACTGCCACCAGCCAAAACTCGATCAGGGGGGACGGAGACGTGCCCCCTCGAACAACAGACCCTGTGGCAATCAAATAGCCCCGACCAGTACGTCCACAATATGATGGTTTGTACTGGTTTCTGTTCATAATTTGGGACTAATAAAGCCAATGGTGAATTTACATGCCCTGGGAGACAGTAGTCAGTCCCAGGGTATGGAGTCTATGTTTGGGGGTCGCTACCACACCCCTGGGTTACGGCACGGAGGGTGCTGTGTAACCCACATCAAAAACAAATGAGACCCTATGGAGTAAAAGACCCTATAGCTCATAAAACACATGGAAAGACAAAGGAACACCTCAAATCATGTCTAAAAGTGGGAGTGAAATAGTCTCACTCTTAGCAGGAGAAAGAAATAAACTCCAAAAATCCAGCAAAGCTGCTGGGGGACTCACTAGGTTTGGGAAATTAGCCTTTTCAGAGAATTCTCCCTAACAGGTGTTAAAGGTGATCTTGTGCTGAGACTGAATGGTTATCAAGAGTCTAGGATAACTACTTTATCTGTGGCTAGTGATTCAGTGCATGCTTGGGCAGGGCCTAGCAGTAGCAATGGTCTTGTTGCAATGAATTCATTTGAGAGCACATGGAGGAAGAAGAGAGGACTTCTCAACGCTCTGTTTTCACATTTGAAGCTGAGACTGTTTTTGAATTTAAAAATGAAGACCTGAGAATCAGAGAAATAACTTGAGTATAATGTTGCCATGTTGGAATTGCAGAGTTGAGAAAGAGAAGGACAGAGTATTAAAGCAGGAGTTGGCCAAACATTAAGGATCTCAAGGCTCCTCCACAGGGTCTGGAAGTGGCTCTGTATCCCCCTCTCATCCAAGATTCCCTATGTATCTCATAAATGTATTATATAGATTCTTTGACCGCTTTTGAGTATGCCTGTGAGGTTCAAGAGGTGAATGAGTCTGATACAACTGCATGGTTGTTCAGCAGATTTCCCCCGACTTTCAGCAGTGACATTATGGAGTTGTCAAATACTGTGTGAAAATACTTGAAGCATGCTCTTTTCTTAAGGTTTGGGACAACTCCCATCCAGTACTTACGGAGATTCAGATACCACATAAACAGAGAAGGTAATAATTTGGTTACATTTGTGAATGACTACTTGAGAGCTTGAGCAGTTGGGTTCAAGGTCATAAAGTAACCACCTTTGATGGCATGATACATTTTTTTATGCTTGAGCACATTTTTGCCTCTTGTTCCTTTGATCTGAAACAGCACTTGGCAGATTGAAGGGAGTTAGTTCCTAAGAAACTGGCCATTGCGCCTGGCCTTTGGGTATCCCACAGAGTTTTCCTTAAGGGCAAACATGATTTTGGTAAGCATGACGAGAGGAAAAGCAAAACGAGAAATGGGCTTTCTGATGAATCTTCATCCCATAAGGCTCACAAAAAGCTTAATAGGAGTGATAAGTCACATTCAGAATTTGTTCAGGGTAGTAGGAGTTATCATCCCTTGCACGAAAATGGACAAGATAAGCCTCCCTAGATACAGTGGTCCAGTGGAGGAAGTGACCATTTGAAGGGCGACCCGAGATGTAAGGGGTCCATTCTGTAAATCTGGCCCTTCTTTAGGAAGAGATTCTCATAGAAGCCTACTTTCACACTACTTGCCAAGTGTTATTGGAACTGAAGTAGTCTTACTTTCCTTGGTATGCTGGGAATCTAGAGTTGATGAAGCTTATGCTTCCATACCTGATAACATCAGGCATGCATTTTTTTAAGGATAGTGTACTGGTAGATGGTGTAGACACCTCTGCTAACAGGGACACTTTGGGCCAGACGAACTGTGGTGGATTCCACATTGGTAAACTCAGAGGCTTTGGCCAGAGCTCCACTGATGCCCACCTAGTCGGCAGATGGTCCTCCTTCCAACGTTCAAGTAATGACTGTCACTCTAGCTGCCACTGGAAGACTGGTCAGAATACCTGTCAGTGCGCAGAGGCAAGTCCCTGGTAAAGTTCTGTTGGTGAATAACCTCCGAGACTTAGGTCTTGTGGGGGACACTGTAGATCTACCATACACTAGGTCTCAAACCAAAAAGGCTGCCTTAACCAAGTCTAAGAGCCAGCCTAAGCCAAAGCGGTCTCCCAAGGCTAAGAGAGTAAATAATTCAAAGAAGGGGAAGAAAAGAAGAGTTCTCCTGCTGCCATACTGACAACTGAGATTGAGCTAGTTGAACAAAGCCTTAAGGGCGACAAGGAAAAAGGGTTGGCTGAAATTCTTAATCCCCATGAGCACTGTTAGAAAAGATTTCTCTTGATGAAACTTTTCCTCCATAGTTTATGGACCCCCAAAACGTTTGCATTTGTTTCTACAGCCTGAGCTGACTTTCTACAGAGGACCACAGCCCTCAGCTGCACTCCACTGGGCTTTAGCTCATAGTTATGGAGAAACTGACACGTCCTTCAGGCTGTCAGTTCTGAGAAACATTGTTTCTCTTAGTCTAATGACTTTGTTGCCACTTGTTGGTAACATTTTATCATTGTGTAAAGTACCTTACAGTATCGGGCAATGGGGCCATTGTGTTTTTCAGCCCTAGACACTCTCTAAGGAATTTTTGGTGGTTGTAAAATGTGCCTTACTACAGACTGGTGGCAGCAGAAGCTGTTTCTTATATTTATTTAACTTTATATTGAGCCATACCGCGTTTATCATGTTTGTCCCAAGACTTTGTCTGGCGTCCAAGATGGCCGTGCCACGAGATCTTTTGTATGTCCCTTTGGCCATTTTGCCCTCTGACCTTCCCCCTCATGAATACGCTACACGAATTGGGATTTTCCATCAATTTCAAGAAGTCACCGCTGGAGCCGACGCAGAGTCTGGATTTCCTCGGCCTCATCTGGGACACAAGCTCTGAGAGAGTTTTTCCTCGGAAAACAAGATCACAGCCATCAAGAGGGCCACGGGTCATTTTCTCAGCAGAGCGGTGACCACAGCATGGTGGTGCCAGCACCTATTGTGTATCATGGCGGCATGTCTACTGGCAGTGCCTTGCACAAGGCTCAAAATGAGAAGATTACAGCTGCACTTCGCAGCATCATGGAGTCAGGAGCGGGGTTCCAGGCGGAACTCTTCAGCATTCCTTCCTTTCTCCACCAGGACCTTGACTGGTGGAGCACGGACTACAACTTGCGGATAGGCAGACCCCTTCCGGCAATCAACACCCATCACCACAAATTTTTCCCTGGAGGACTGGGGGGCTACCCTGGATAACCACAGCATCCATGGAGTCTGTTCTCTAGAGGAACAGGAGGCCGATATCATTTGGCTAGAGCTCAAGGCGATCTGGCTCGCTCTTAACGCCTTCCTGCCGCTTATTAGTGGCAAGGTGATTCTCATTCAAACAGACATTTCCACCAGCATGTATTGCATCAACAAGCAGGGCGTTACCAGGTCTCCTCCCCTATTCATCCTGGCCGTCAGCATGTGGGAGTGGGCTATGGAGAACAATATTCACTTGAAGTCAATCCACCTCCCGGGGGAATCCAACCTGGAGGCAAACAGACTCAGCAGATTGGGTGTGGACAAATACGAATGGCAATTGAACAACCAGGTCCTTCAGGGGTCTTCAACAGATGGGGGCAGCCCCAAGTGGATGTCTTCGCCACCTGGTACAACAGGAAGTGCCCTCAGTTTGCCTCCTGGCAGGGACAGTGCCTAGGCTCCCTGGGCAACGCCTTACATTTACAGTGGAACAGCATGAACGCATATGCATTTCCCTCCCACTCCCCTGGTCCACAGGGTGATCTGAAGGATAAGGGAGTTCTGACACCTCAGCATCATTCTGATTGCCCCTTGGTGGCTGGCGAGACCATGGTTCTCGGAGCTGCTCAGCCTGTCGGATCAGCCTTCGATTCACCTGCCATTAGGCCCGGCCCATTTGCTCTCGCAGCAGGGAGGCAGGGTCATCCACCCCGCCCTCCAGAAATTAGCCCTTGCAGCGTGGTTCCTGAACAGGTCACATTGAAGCATCTGCATCTGTCTCAGGCTAACCTAGATATCATACAGGGTGCTAGGAGTGATGCTACTAGGAGCCAGTACAAGAGCAATTGGTCTAGGTTTTGTCACTAAGCTGAGTCTACGGTGGTCGATCCTGTTACTTGCAAGCCTCACAACGTGCTATCCTTCTCAGCACACCTCACACTCGGGGTGCAAATAGACACCTGCCGCACCTACCTGACGGCCATCTGAGCCTAAAGGAACTCAGAAGAAGATGTTTTTTCTTCCTCCAACCCAGTGGTTAAAAGACATTTGGCGGGCCTCATCAGGCTCTAAGCGGCTATCGAGAGTCCACACCCTGTGTAGGACCTCAACATAGTGTTGGGCGCCCTAGCGCATAAACCCTTTGAACCAATGACGTCCGCGGACATCAGGCTGGTCACCATTAAGACAGCTCTCTTGGTGGGTCTTACATCTGCATGCTGGGTCAGAGAGATCCAAGCGCTTGTGGCTTCCAAGCACTACACTACCTTTCATAGAGACAAGGTGGTCCTTAGAATGCATCCCACGTTCTTACCTAAAGTAGTGTCTTAGTTCCACCTAATTGAGGAAATAGTGCTATCCACTTTATTCGCTGACCCTAAGGACGATGCTTAGAGGCTCCTGCACTGTTTAGATGTTAGGCACGTTCTAAAATTGTGCCTGGATAGAACCAAGAGCTCCCGCACATCAGAGGCTCTATTTGTCACCTTCGGTGGGTCTAGGCCAGGATATCAGGCTTTTCTAAGGCCTCCATAGCAAGGTGGATGGTTACAGCCATTAAAGAGGCTTATGAGGGGCAGGCACGTTTCGTGGCAGGTCATCAGCAGAGCTGCCACTTGGGCCACTCCTTCAACCTTCTGCAAACACTACTGTTTGGATGCCGGCTCCAGGACAGACGCAGTGTTTCGGACATGCAGTATTAAGGAACTTGTTTTCTTAAAGAGGGTCATCTCTCCACCCGGGGCTACATTCAGTTGTAATCCCCCATACAGTATGGAGTAAAGGGGACGGGACTAGGAGTAATTATACGTTACTCACTGTAGTGACTAACGTACTCCTAGTCCATAGTCCCCTTTCCTCCATACGTCCCACCATCCTCCCCCTAATAAAACTGGTGTCATTAGCCAATGGTAATATTGTCGCTGCGTCAATGGGAACGGAGGAGTGGCGTCGGTGGGCGGAGTCAGGAGAGCACATGCTCCCATGGCCGCACCCCCACGCGTCTCTAAATTTAAACGGGAAGATTTTTTCTGGTGAAAAAGGTTCTGTCTCCCGTCCCTAGCGAGGGACGCCCATACAGTATGAAGGAAAGGGGACTATGGACTTGGAGTACGTTAGTCACTACAGTGAGTGACTTATCATTTTTTGTATATTTCTGTCTAATCGTAATTCTTGGTGTTTAACTGTGTGTGCTCATTGGAGACCCCTGATCACTCTTATCCCTCCTGAGATTTAGCCTTGACTGCTCTTCAAGCTACCATGAATTGGTGTGGCTATCTTCCCAGAAGTGTTCCCCTGTTCATCTAACAAATGTGGTCTCCTAAACCTCTGTTCACCAGGCCAGAGTTTAGAAGTCAATTCTAACAAGCACCCTGAACTGCAAAGTGTGCTTGCAGAAGGGTCCACTCTAGGGACAGTTTAGTAAGGGTCAACAAACGTGTCCATCTCTAGAAGGCCTTAGGAAACCGGTCCGCTTCCATTGGGAGGGTGGATCCCCTCAGAAGCATAGTATCTATTGTGAAGGTGAGCTATGTGAGGAGGCAGAAATGAAAGCCGGTCACAAAGTTGTCCTGTTTTTGGTTAAAGACATTTAATACATCAAAATGGGTTGGGAAAATGCCTCTCTGGCCCTATTCTACCTAGAAACCAAAAACTAAGGATCTGTTTGTGTCAGGATTTCAGCATCTGAAAAGTTGTCCTTGTATCTAAAACATCCTATCCTGACCCTCACACTGTAAACAAAACAGCAAAGGGGTGCAAGGAAATGTCTTTAACTTGATTTTGACAAAAGTGTTCAAAACCAAAAGTATAAGAATAACTCCAATGAAAATGTTCTCCAAGGTAAAGACCCTTGGACCCAGGTCAAAGTATTCCATTTATTTTCTTTGTTTTTAGTATTTCGTTTTTAGGAGGCGTATTTATTATGCAGATTTATTTCCTGTACATCAGAGCAATGGCATAGATGAACCAAGTCAGTTAAATTATGACTGGAAACTGGATTTCAATGCATGCTTTCTTGATCATTTATTTAATTAAACTAAGTAATTTATTATCAGATATAAATTGCCATGGTATGCTGACAAGCCTATGGAGCTGGCTTATGAAGTCCTCCACATACATGGTGGACTTATTTCTCTGAGAGATGTCTGGTGTTAGATTTATGTTAATGTAAGTTCTGTCACTCTGATTTTAAATCAGTTTGAGCCTGTCAAGTTATGCTTGCCACTTTAAAGAGCATTAGAGTCCTGCTATTCCTAAGCTACGTCTGGGAGTCACTAAGCTTTTAAATAATTAACATCTTTTCTTCCTAGTGTTATCAGAGCAAGATAGTGCTGCAGCTCAACAGTATGTCAGACAAGGATGCCCAACTGCTCTCCGGGCTGAACTGTGGGCACTCATGCTAAACATATCTAACCATCCTGAGGTGAGAAGTACCAATGTTAAACAGTTCAAAATAGAAATGGCAGTCAAATTGTATTTGTGGTTAATGTGTCTCATCCGTGAAAGATGAAGGAATCAGCAGCATATGTAAAAGGTAATATTGCTAATCATACACGTCCAGTACTAAAATTGATCACTTAGGCATCAATGAGTTTTTGTACGTAGTATTACTAGCTTTGATTCAAGGGGAACATAGAGAATACTTCAATATCCCAATAAAAATGAATGACTTGGCTCAAGGAAAAACCTTAAAACAGTTGCAGATTGTCTGCAAATGTTTCAGTTTGCGCATATCTGATCTCCTTCAAGAATCCTCCCTCCCTCAACCCATTTGCGCACGCGTTAGAGGGAGAGGTATTTCTGATTGTGGCTTTGAGGAATTAGCCAAATTGGAGGTGTGGGTTCTTTTTGTGGGGGGTTGGGGTCTGATCTGTTTTGGATAGGGGGCATACCATACTTGTCGGATTTTGTTGGGCCCATGAGGATTGCAGGCTGTCTCGTTGAGAGAACGTTGGGCCAAATGGAGCTGTTAATGACCGCATTGCTTGAGAGAATGGTGGAATCAGGCAGCTGTTGGGCTATGGCTGCTTAATTCCAAGATGGCAAGGGGAGAGAAATAAGCCCTTGTCTACGCTGGACCGCAGACTACTCAAATAACCAATTGAACCCATCTGAGAGGGTTGGGGGTGTGCTGGCTCTACACAGACAGCGGAAGAGGAGAGGGTGTTGTGGAACGGCAAGGTGGGATAGTCTTGCCTAAAAAGAGGGAAAGTGAAACTACAGAAAGAAGTGAAGTAGAGAACAAAAGAATATCATATGCAATAAGGAGGGTGGAGAATGAAGAAGGGAAGGAATAGAAGGAGAGAGAGAAAGCCAAATTGAAAAGAATGGGAGGCATCAGACACAAGAAAAAGGGAAGAAAAGGCAAAGAGGAGAAAAAGAAGAAAGAATTAGGAGGAGATGAAGGCGCATCATGAACAGACTAAAGCAAAATGGGATAGGACTGGAAATAATACACATAAAATAGAGGGAACAAGTGTAGAGCGGACTATTGTGGAATGGTCAGGTCAGACGTCAGGCGAGGGAGAGAATACTGGAAGGATTGGTGTCCAACTAGAAAGGGATGGAAGGAAGTCTTAAAAGGGGAAGGCAACTTAAAAAGAAGATTCCCTGGGGGTAGCTTAGAGGAGTCGGAGGAAAACGCATGTATGGTACAACACCTCAGGAAAGAAAATAGGTTTAGAACAAATATCAGAAGAAAAGTAGAAGACGGTAATTCAACAAGCTGATGTTGAAGGTCCAACGAACCAAAGGGATTCAAACAGAGGAGGAGAGTGAACAAGATTCTCCAGTTTTGGGAAGACTCTAGTTGGGCCAAAAAACCTGCCCAATGGCTTTGGAAAGAAATCTGATCCTGGCTCCAGAAGGAGGATCTATTGATCTGGCATGAAGGATTATTATACTTAGAAGAGCAAACCTGTCGCTGCACCTAACTTATCCAGGCGAGAAACAACACTGAGGGTCTGAGTCAAAACACTGGAGGGGGAAACTAGGCAGTTTCCTAGGGTTGAACCATTCAAGCGTTTGACTAATTTCTTCGTCAAAACCACACACAGTATCAGCGATGGTGGTGTCAGGTAGGAAGCATTCTGTAGCACTGACAGAACTTTCTGGTGTAAGGCTGGTCCAAGACAGCCAGGGGAGACCAAAAAAGATGTGTAGAGCAATACTATAGTAAATCCACATGCTGGGATTATTTGCATGAACCCTATCGGACATTATCCACTCGATACAAAAAGTGGATGCACTCAGAGCTACGGTCCTCCAGGCAGAACATACAATTGGACACAAAGTACTTGTTATCCTTTCTCTCACCCACACCACTGATAATAAAGTAGCTAAAAGGTCTGACCTTTTTTGTAGTTGTGTTACTCCATTGCCCGTTGCAGGTTCTATGTATTTGTAGTGTTTAATAAATCCATAGAAAATTATCATATCCTTCCCCACTCAGTCTGTGAAGCGTAGATTATGTTGCTTTACGAACCTGGTAAACCTCACACTAGTGGCGCCTCATAACGCCAATGTCCTTAATCACTTTTGATCATATAATACTTGCCATACTCATCTTACAGGCTAATGCCACTGATGGCATCACTGGTTTTGAAAGATCTATCCTGGATAGAGCTACCTTGGTGACTAGGATGGGATTCACTTCTTACTTTATATAATGACCCATTGGCATAGGTGAGGGCCGGTAGGTTGTTCATGGAGACATTCACCCTGTGTAGGGATACATGTCAAGGGTGCTCTCTCCCCTAGGGCCTGAGTTTTATGTAGAAAGTGGTAACTGCTAGATATATAGGGGTAGAGCTATCACGAAATTGTAAAATGGTAAGATGAATTATAAGGATTGCATTCAAACTTTAAAGAGAGGTTAAATGCATTGCGCTTCCCCTCTCAGTAATAGGCAGTATTTCGTAATACAAATGATAGTATTACCTACTTTATGCATAATTGCCAACAGTACTCCGCTATTGCTCAGGGCAATATTTCTTAATATTTGTAGCTCATTGACGCGGCTGGTATGGGCAGGCTCAAACCTCAGGGTCAAATGGGGCATGCTGATTCTTCTCTATGAGCAAAGAGGGTTAGTGGTCCTAGACCGTGGATAAGTACTGGCTGGTGTTGCAAGCTCAGCATGTCTTATTCTGGTATATTGATCGTGCTAAACATCCCCACATACAAATAGAAAACACTACAACAGCTCCAGCTGTATTAGAAATGTCTGTACTTAGTAAATGTAGAAGCAATAGAAGAGAAATTAATGTAGTTTTCTCTACTATATATGCATGAAACAGATCATACAGCTCTGAACCTAATGGCAGGCCATACGCTTATAATATAGAAAGTAGTGTGATTGATGGCTTACTTCTATTTTCAGAGACATCTTTACTCCAATTTATGAGCAAGATAACAGTGGAAACATTTGGTCACTTATTTTTCATTCCCATGTGTGTCAGCTAGTTTACTACCAGAGTACATAACTGCAGCAAGGATAGCTGGAATATTAGTGTCTTCTTTCTATATGAACACACTAACTTCAGAAATTCAGCCAAAATGCACTATCATGGTTATGTAGCTTTGCTCGGGCCTACCATGGCGTGGACTAGAGGGTTGCTAGTGGCTAAGCATGCCCCCAAAGCATTTATTAATATTACACAAACACTACAGCCATTGGTAAGTCAATGAAGGCATTAATATTGACTAACAAACTGTGTCACTTGTTATGAGTTTGGTTTCATGGCTAGTCATTCAGTCCTTACGCACCTTGGATTTTCGATTTCTTCAGCTGTGTGCCAGTTGTTATGCTCACCTGGTTCCCACAGGGGCGTCGGTCGGACCCGGACTGCTGTGGCCTCCACCCACGTGATGCGTAGTGCAGCGATGACTGACTGGATCTGCCCTCCTAATCTTGTCTGCTTGGCCCGTAGAAATATTCTCCTACAAGTGGAGAGATGGATTTAGCCACTTGTGGATTCAAGTGATGGCTCCCCCACTGTCCTCCCCACTAATCACCTCTGTGCCCTCTCAGCAAACTCACCTTATATTCTTCAAGGATTAGCCCTCCATCCTGCGAAGCACGCAGGGGCGCGTTGATGACCAGTTACTTCACTGGCCTGAAGATATTGGAAGAGTTGTAGACGAATTCTTACTCCAAAAGGTCCTGGCGAAGAGCTGTAAGTGTATAGTTCGTAAGAGTTCAAAATGTCTGGAATTCACTCCTGCCCAATTCCTCTTTTATCTTGCAACTTTGACCCAATAAGAAGACTGACTGCTGAAAGTGCTCCGGTAAAAGTCTGTGTCAACACTGTCCGATAAATAATGCCAAGGGTTAAACTTGCTGCTTTCTCCTTTTCTTACAGGTGCGGCATAAGAAGATGTGGCGTGCTGATGAATAATACCTCTGGCGGTAAAATCAGGTAAGCATATGGCGGCTAAAGAGATTGTCTCTGTCTGTTCTCTCTGCTCACCTTGTTGTTTCTTGTCCCCCTTAGGTGCCGGGATTCGGCGATGTAAAGATGGAGTCAGCGCCAGATCGAAGAAATGCTGCGTGGAACAGTGAGTATGGCGCGGCGCTGCTGCTGCGATGCAACGCTTTTAAAACAAAGTCTTTCTTCTGGTTTGAAGATGCGATGAATCCGGAATCAGGTAAGAAATCAGGTAATACTCTTGTTCTAACCTTTGCTTCTTTCCTTCTTTCAAGGTGCTCCAGGTTTGAGGCGGGCGTGGCAGAAGGCTGGATGCTGCTGCTGGCACAATGAACGTTAGGCTGCTGGATGCAGAATAACGCGAAGCGTGTGCTGCTCTTCGGGCATGGTTTAAATAGTCTCCAAAGTAGTCCCAATTAAGTATTCCTCCACGACCACACCCGAGTAACAAAATGGTCCCTAAGGTAAAGTAGTCCCTTCTAGGCCTCACATGGGTTTGGATCTTCTTGTAGCATGGTCTGCATCAGGTAAGTGTGCACCTATGAGCCTGGCACTGAAGTCCCATATGAGCCTGGCGCCATAGGCGCCAGGACTGAACCCAGACAGCCCCTAACAGGGGTTGCTGGGTTTTCTCAAGGCAACATTATGCCTGCTCCCGGGGCTGATGGACGTGGTCTGGATGCCCGGGGGTATGCATCATGACACCAGTGTCTAGGCTAAATGAGTAGTGGTAAGTTTTCAGATCATGCAAGACTAACCCCCTTTGATGAAATGGAAACTTCAATTTGTTCAGCAAGATTTAAACTCTTCTGTGAGAACCGTATAAACTCAATGAAGAGAGATACATGGGTTGTTTTCCAGGTGCACAAACATCCCGGAAGACCTATAGTATTCTTGGCAACATGGTTATTTACATAATATTTACTTTTGCCCATAGGGAGAGGTTCAGCTAGTTCACCACAACATTTACAGTGATTAAATCGACCACGGTTAGTTTGGGGTCTTATAGTTCTTGGAAGTTGACTTTTTATTTTGTACAAAGGATGCTGATTGTGCCAAAGGTACCATTTCTGAATTTTGGCTGTGCTCTAGTACATGTACGTGTGGACAAGGATATCAGCCAAAAACATAAACCAGGCCGAGGAGATCCTCATTTTCTAACTTTGCACCTCTGAGCAGACAGCCTGGTTATCCAGGGGGCACCGGCAGGCTCAAAGACCACATCATTCCTGTCTGTCAGATATATGCTCTAAAAACTTGGATGTGTGTGTGAGGAAAGTTGTTGTGGCAGGTAGTCTGGATCTAAGGACGGTAAATGCAAGATACGCTCATGCTTTGTGGGAAATTGCAGAATCTTCTGCGACACGCCTTCCTCCTGGGATGCAGTACTCATTCAATCCGCTAGTACAGGATGACATGGCTAGGAACATCCCAGAGGTGAGATTAGACGCAACAGAATGCTTAGGGAGATGTATGGGAACAGCAGACATTGTGCATAGGCATTTGTCGATACAAACAGCACATTTCACACAGGACATTGAAACAAAATTATTAGGTATTTGATTTTGTGGATCTGTTTTGTTCAAAGGATGATGAGTCTAATGAATTTCAAGGACTCTAAACAGGCAGCTCGTTTGTCGGGACTATCACTGTCAGCTTCCACAGCTGACAGTGAAAAGGAAGTACTAGGGGGCGCTGCTGAGCTGCCATAAGAGGGCCGCAACTTTTTGTGTGCGCCGCCGACGAATGAAGATATAATCCTATTTCCAGAAATCATAACATGATCTGAGCCTATCCATCGACGTCGGAAGAATCCTACACCAATTTGGCAAACCGTCACCTTGGGCTTCTTCAGGCTCCGGAGGTACACTGTATTCAACTTGTGGTGGCGTACGAGCTCTGACCCCGGAGAGAGCACCGGCTGCCAGAAAGTCATTAGCAGTAGCAAAACCTGAACAGCCGGCTGCAAGCATTAATGTGAATGGTGCTGGTGAGACATCCCTGGTTGAAATCCTGAACTGTGGATGTGCACGCAGCTGGTGTGTTCCTCGCGTTGCTAGAGCTAAACTCTGCGAGCCCTGGCAGCCTAGTCCTGTACCACCGGAGGCCACGGCTGCATCTATGTGTCCTGGACTATCTACACTTTAGAACGCTGAAGGTGGCCGTGGAGGAGACCTGAATGCCGGATTACTAACGGGTGGGCGCCTTCTCATTCACTGATACGAGGTACAGAGTGGGTCGCAGGCCCTGCGAGTGGGGGAAGTGGAGACACTGGGTGAATATACACAACACGCATGGCACCCCCACCTACTTTACGGAAGGCGGTTGGCAGCAGCTGAGAGCTGTCCCTAATTACATACCCTTCTCATGCCTCTGTATCAGGGACAGAAGCTTTGTTCCTACACACAAGGAACCTGAAACTAATAGCGAGTAACGTGCATGAATACTCTGCCGTGGGCCTCCAGAAGTGGTTTTGAAACCCCATCTTAATCTCCACAACTGATGATATTAACAGCCTACTTGGGAAACTGTCGTCCATGTCCTTTTTGCCAACACCCTCTGGCTCGATCAGTCACCACTTGGTGGACGACTGCGTGTGGAGCTAAGCTCTCATGACCTGGGCTTGGAGGCAGTGCCATAACCACTGCCCTGTGAGGCTGGCACTTGTGCCGAGTTATTAAAACTTATTATATGACTTGCCAGACAACGGTACCCACAATACGAAGACTACTGCCTCACTGCATCGTCAGATACCGCTTCTACCAGTCAGGCCTCGCAATAATGTGACCTAGCTAAACATGACTAGAGGGGAAGCCAACCAAACAAAGCAGAACACGCTGGATGCTTTTGCGAGGAATGCTAATCCTCCCCAACCAGACAGACCTGCCGAACCTCAAATAGAAACTGCCTTCTTAGAAACTCCCACTGAACCACTTAGTCTCAAACAACTGATGAATGGCATGCAAGCCAGATTCGCCTCCATGACTGACAAGCTAGATGGGAGCACGACAGATATAAATACCTTGAATGGCAAAATAGAGAGAGTCTGTACTCGAATGACGGAGGCAGAAATGCGCATTGGGTTGGTTGAAAACGACGTACATACTTGAATATCCAAATGTCAATAGTAACCACCAAATAAAAGGAAGCCCTGACCAAATGTGATGAGTTAGAATTGCGTTCACGCAGAAGTAACATACGTATAATTGGACTGCCGGAAAACTTTGGTAGAGGCCCATGGAAGTGAGTGTGGAGAACCTTTTGAAAGACTTATTCGATATGCAAAACTTCTCCCCAATATTCGTTGTGGAAAGCTGCCACGGAACACCAGACACGTCCTAAACCCAGGGCTCCCCAGGGCATTTATTGCAAAACTACTCAATTACAGAGACTGAGGCACGGAGCTACGCCTCGCTAGAGAAAAGGGGCCATTACGCTACGATAATGCCACTATTCATATATACCCTGATATTTCTACAGCCGTCCAGCAAGAACGCAGATCCTTTATAGGCATAAAGCATATGCTTCAAGGAAGATCTACCCCATACGCCATGCTTTATCCGGCACGCCTAAGAATCCAATACCGAGGAAAAACATTATTCTTTACCCTCCCAGAGGAAGCAGCAGCCTATATTGAGGCTAACATACTGATCCCTTCTAAGTTGGCAGAAGAAGATACAGGGGCGCCATCCCTCCTACCAATGTGAGGAATCTGTAGGTACAATGGCTAATGATGAAAGTGCTTGGTGTAAACTCCTAATTTTTCTGATTCAGTCACCAACTACATGATATAGGCCAATGTGATCTAGTAACGTGATCATTTCGCAATACAAAATGACTTAACCGTGATAAGGGCAATTGCTACTAGAAAAGAGCACTTGTCTTAGGCTCTGCGGCGGCCGCCAGCTGGTTCGGAAGTTGAAATGGTGACCCCGGTGCAAGATTCTGTTTTTTTTATTACTAAACGAGAGCACAAGTTGGGGTTCTGCTCAACATGTTGGGGAAATGAGACAAAGGGAATGGGTATGACCAGGGGAGTTGCTAGGTCTGGAAAAGACCCGGGGCGCAGCTGCTTTCTGAACTGTTGGGACTGGGGGCTAGCTAGTCTTCTGGCTGTAGCTCCTGAGATTCTATCCGGGGCTACAACCAAAAGATCAGGGGCTATAGCCCCCTTAGCCCCCCCTAGCAACGCCCCTGGGTATGACCATGGTCCTGATTGGGAGGGCGATGCAGCCGGGGGGAGGAGTCTTGAGTTGGGAAAAAGTTGGGGTGAAATTGTTCAGAGAAACATGCAGAACTCAGTGGCAGTAAAATGGTACTTATACTTTAGTGTCATTCGCTTCTAAGCTATGCCACCCTGGAGACTATTAAAGCTCTTATCTGGATTGTTAGAGGGCTAGGGAAATATACCAAATACCAAGACAAGAAGAGTAATTGCCTATGTAAACCGACACAACATTCAGATCCTGCTCCTGCAGGAGACCCTTGCGACAGGTACTGAGAACACTTCCTTTGCATCCATGTTGTGCCCGAAAACATATTAACTGAATACTAAACTAGGTAACAAGAAAACTGCCTTTACGCAACTCCACACACATATAGACCTGGACAGCCGCTATGTAATCGTGCACAGCAAATTACTTAACAAAGAGGTTCTGCTGGTGCACACAAATGGGCTTAATGTGGGTGACCCAGGCTTCTACTTGAAAGTAGCAGACTTGTTACTGCCATATGTACGCGCTGCAATTATTTGGGGGTGGAAGGAGACATGAATACTATAATAAACCTAAATCTGGACCGTACGGTTCCTGCACCAGACCTTTACCAAATGCAGCCAGCTGTACTATTATTATACTCGATAGGTTACACCTACATGCCATATGGTGCACCCTACACCCAGACGAGAGGCGACCTACCTACTACTCCACTGTACATGACATGTCATCTAGAATAGATATGTTATTTGTATCAGATCACTTGGTGAGGCAAACACCAGTAGCTGATATATATACTCAGACCTACTGTGATAAGTCCCCGATCACAAAATCCTTGTCATGGGGAAATACCCTGAGGGACCATGCTATGTGACGCTTTAAATCACTGGCGCTACAGGACTTAGTCTTCAGAACTGACCTTGAAGATGACTTTTGTACATACATTTTGTCCAGTGACAAAGGCACAGTGACCCAGGCCACCTTGTGGCAAGCATTTAAAGTATACATAAGAGGAATGTCTATGCCACGTGAACTTGGAGTGTTGCGCACCATACATAGGGACCTGTCTAAATGCGAAGGAGAGCTTCAGAAGCTAGAGTGCCAATATGCTGTTACACCCAACCGTGATACCCTGGTGGCTATCCACACCCAGTTAGAGGCCTTCAGACCTTTAGCGGATAGAGAGATACAATACTTTGCCAAACCGGCTACTGCCAGGAAGTATGGAGAAAGGTACAGGCCTGGGAAATTGTTGGCCAATCTGGTGTAGTTTAAGGGTGGACGAAACCATATAGTAGGGGTGAAGGATGAGTGACTATTAACGGTATATACAGAACAGGGTATCAATGCCGTGTTTACACAATTCTACACAACTCTTTACCAAAAACACGGTGGGGTACACAAACAAGATTTGGGAAACTTATGAAACTATATCCCCATGTACCTCCTATCCCTGAATGCAAAAACCCAATTGAATGTCCCGATGGCAGAAGCAGAATGCACGTGATCAAAGACCTAGGGCTCACCCTTGAGTTCTACTTGGAATACAGCATCCTACTTGTACACTATCTACTGAGACTCTGGGGAGACTCTGTCCGGGTGGCCCTACTACCATTGTCTCTATGTGAAGCCACAGGGACGTCATTTCACCAAAAGGCCAGGGGTAGAGGAATTGACATCACAAGACCCTTGACCTCTAATGACATCACAGGAAGTGATGTCATTTGACCCCACCCCGAAGTGATATCGCATAAAACGATGGAACACGACTTTTCACCCATTGACAAAACAGGAAATGGCATAACATAGTATTGTACACTACAAAAACTATGGTTACGATATCACTATAATGTGATGTATACATTTCATACAAGAATGTATCGCCATATGTATTGTTAAGATCAGTGTGTGTATAGGCCCATATTACCAAATTACTGTGAATGCAAGCCGACGTCCATGACCAAATGATAATGATATGTTATTATAAAGCACTTACGCTCAAGCGCTTTATATAGAAAAAATATACACCCAATATCACCCAACCTGTGTTGGTACTCATTTATCAACCTCAGAAGGATGAAAGGCTGAGTTGAGGCGTTTAAGAACAGACTAAATCAGTGACTCACCCCCTGAAGTGTACCTGAAATAAACCCTTCATGAGTCTAGCAATTATTATATAGAATTCCAGAAAGACACATTATTTGGTATTCCTATTCTTTCTTATTTAGGGTCAGTGCTGAAAGTGTTAGACTTGTGGCACTCCTGTTCTTATTTTTCTTCTTTTTTTTTTAAGGGGCCTGAAAAAGAAAGCCAGCCACTCCAGAAGTAAAGGACATTGCATTGCAAAAAAAATGTAATTTTTTATATTTTTTAGAGGTCAGAGGTCACAAGAGAGACCACAGAGGTCACAAGGGACACCTCAGAGGTCGCAGTTGCGACCTCTGGCGACCCCTAAATGACATCCCTGTGAAGCCATAGTGATAATGTTGTTTAAACCGGGTAAAACAAGCGACGAAGGCGGTCTTATAGGCCGTTATCATTAATGAACGTGGACACCAAAGTTTACGCTAAATCCTTGGCCAATAGACTGCTCCATCTGATGCCCACTCTCATACATCACGGTCAGGGAGGTTTCATTCCTGGCAGTGCTACGTCTCTTAATTCAAGGTGTCTATTTAACATTATGGCACGTATTTCTCTGGCGGCTAGTGCAGTGGCCCAAAAAGTGTTTGACATGGTCTCATGGCCTTTATTGTTTACTGTCCTTGAGAAATGTGGTCTGGGAGACACATTCATAAGTTATATTAGACTGTTATACACAAAACCTATGGCGGCTTTCTGCACAAACGTAACTCCATCTGCCCCATTCGAACTTGGTAGAGGTAGTCGAAAGGGTTGTCCCCTGTCACCCCTGCTGTTTGCTTTGCCAATAGGCCTATGGCAGATCTGATCCGTTCCTGTCACTTAAATAGAGGCATTCAAATAATAGGCACCCCGGAACTCATATCACCATACGCTGACAACGTGTTACTATGTTAGAGACCCACAACGTAACTCAGACCCAATAATGTTTTTTTTTAATTTTTTTTTTTATTTATTTGTTTTTGGTTTTAAAAGAAAAACCTTTACAAAAGAATGGTGCATTTCCTTAAATAAAATTACAATCCGATCTCGGAAACCAGGGAATAATAGAATAACTGGGGAGGCCAAAGAATGTCAACCAGGAAGTTCAGTAGGCCTTGTCATCTTTTGATGCTTTGTTAGTATAGTAAGTTTCTCTGAGACTTTTACTATCGCTGCAGTGAGCATGATTTCCTGGCCAGAGATCAGTCTGTTCCAGAATGCATCCTGATTTAGACTCTCTTCTCTGTTTACAAATCTCCTCAGTAAAGACACTCTTGTGACCCATGTGCCTTCGCATTCCAGCAGTAGATGTTTCAAAGTTTGGAGGTTTGAAGTTTTACAGATTTCGCAGAATTTTGTTGCCTTTTCTCCCTGGTTTCTTTGAGCCAGTATTTCTCCTGTGTAGGCTAGATTCAGTCGCAGTCTGAGAAAGCTGTTCCTTATCTCACGATCTGGGAATTTTTCCAGGTAACGTGGCATAGTTCCAAGTTTCCTGTCTACTATCAAGAAGGAGTTTAGTGTTTTTAGGTTTCTGACTCCTGTGATTGTTTCGATCCAGTCAGCCATTTTTAGTTTTTTTTTTACTTTCAAGGGGTTTTGTAGAAGGAGTTCTGTTGGTAAATCGAGCTTATGCAGGATCTGTCCAATCTTCTCTTCTAGGCTCGATAGTTGGTTTGATTTTGCTTTCTCTAGGTGTTGGTTTATATCGAAAAAAAGGGTGGCCTTGCTAGCTGTGATTATATTACGGTAGAGTGACAGGAGTTTCCACTCTGCACGGCAGCTCAATGAGGTCAAGCCTAGTTCGAACCTCAGACTAACTGTCGATGTGCATATTGGTAGCGAAATGGACGATTTCCAAATAAGGCCCTCAATTATGTTCCAATCGTAGTTCCACAGCAGAGGTTTTGCCTCCAATCCATAGAGGAGGACAGGAACTGCTTTGCCTACGTAGAATTTCTTGAGTGGTGACAATGAAAATTTGCAAAATTTTCCGTTTAAGTTTTTCATTTGCGCAATAATTTTCGAGGTCTTGTTGAGAATAGATGAGTTCACCTTGTCTGCAGTTGGATTGGCAAAGACTTCATATCCCAGGTATGTGAGTTCATCTACTCGGGGAATTTCCTCGTTGTCCAACACCCAGATCCTTGATGTTACCTTTTTTCTTGGATGTTTGAAAATCAGGACCTTAGATTTTAGTGGGTTGATTATTAGGCCATTTAACTTGGCATATTCACTAATTTTGGATAAAAGATGTTGCAGTCCTAATGCTGATCCATCCAAAAGAACAAGATCGTCCGCATAGGCCAGCCAGTGTAGTCTTCTGCTGTTAATCCTGGGACAGATGAGCGACGCCGAGGCCAGAAAGTCTCCAATGTCTGATAGAAATAGGTTGAAAAGCAGTGGTGCACCCAAGCATCCTTGTCGTACCGCTTTGGGGGCCTGGATTGCTTCTGAAAGGTAGCCGACGTCATCCAGCCTCACTCTGATCGTAGTATTTTTATGTAGTTCGACGAGCATAGCCAGCAGGGGGGCTGGAATTCCCCAGTTGTTCAGTTTCTGCCAGAGGAGTGATCTGTCCACCAGGTCAAATGCCTTGGACAGATCTACCCATGCCCCATACAGCGGCAAGCCTTCTTTCTCATTTGAGCTTTCGCTTAACAGGTTCAGTGTAAGGCCATTAAGGCTGGTAGAAAGACCCTTCCTGAAGCCTGTTTGGTGCGGGGGGAGAATCTCATTTGAGTCCACCCATAGAGAAAGTTCCCTCAATAATATTCGCATGAAAATTTTACTGTCTATATCCAAGAGGGCTATGGGTCGATAGCATGTTGGACTTAGCCTATCACCCCCTTTGAAAAATGGAATAATCACTGTGTTCTTCCACGACGGTGGAAAAGGTTTTTCCCTCAGGATTCCTTGGAATAGATGGAATAGCATTTTTGACCAGAGTTTTGGCTGACTTTTTAACACCTGATATGTGAGGCCGTTCGGACCTGCTGCTTTCGAGGTAGAGGAGGAGTTTATGAGTTCTTCAATATCCTCTTCGGTAAATTCCAGAGACCAGGTGATGTTGCAGATGCTAATGTCTCTTGAGCCTGTTGCTTCGAAGTTCTTGGCCAGATGGTCTACCCACTTGTGTTCCGGCACTAAGTTGCAAAGAGAACTATTTTGGCCAGTTTCGAGTTGATTTAGAACTGCCCAAAAATGTCTGCAGTTATTTGAACTAAGAAGCGAAAGCATTCTCTCCCCATCCTCTTGTATCTTTAAATGTTTATGATTCTTGGACCAGTTTCTATAAATTTGTTTGGTTTTTTTAAGTTTTTGAATACAGCCTAGAGGATCTTCTACTCTGGTCTGTCTTATGCTTCGTAGTGTTTGTCACAGAGTTCTTTTCCTTTTGAAAGTTTCCTCGTCGAAGTGATGGAGGTGTGTCTGTTTCCCCACTATTTGAACTTCACTTGGTCGGCAAATGGACCATATAAACTTTCCGAATCTTTCTGGATGGCACTCTTCGGCCACTATTGAGGGATGGACTATTGCTAAAGGATTGTTCAAGTTTTCCCCCCCATGTTTATACTTGACTACTTTCAGTTTCCCCTTAGAACCCTCCAAGTCCTGTCTGATGCGTGGGTTTGTAGAACACTGAATTTCAGGAAAGTAGAGTTCCATCCTCGCGTGATCACTTCCCCCTTCCCAATCTAAGGTGAGATGATGTGGGTGCATGGTAAGTGATGGTGAGGCGAAGACGTAGTCTATTATTGATTGCGACCTTCCCTGACGCCATGTTGGTCCGGGGTTGTCAGTACTGCTATCGTCTTCAGATATCATGTCGAGATCCCATGATTGAAAGAAGTCCCACCATTGTTTACCTTTCTGTGTGGTACTGTGTTTAGGTAAGCTATTTCTCCTATTTCCTGCACTAATGAGATCTGTGTTCAGGTCCCCTGCTACAACGATCTGTGCTCCTATGTGATTAATCTTGACCATGGAGAATAGTTCGTTTAGAGTTTCTATGTAGTCTCGGAGTTTGGAAATGGCTGGGTTCCAATAGATGTTTACCAAAATGAGATTGGCCCGGCAGTCGCTCTGTCCTGTCTCTGCTTTACAGGCCTGGATGCCCACTGGATTATTGCAGAGCGTAACCACATTTTTAATGGCGGAATTTTTGGTTGCTATAATCATTCCTCCTGCTGGTCTTCCTTTGGCTTTTTGAGAGGCCTTGAGGTTTTGCACTGTGAAGCCCTCTATCTCGATGGGGTTAGCTAACCATGTCTCCTGGAATAATAAGATATCATTGCGCTCTAAGAGGTCGTTTTTGAGTTGCTTTTTCTTCAAAAAGCTTGGGCCTCTGGTGTTCCAGGAGACTAATCTAAGGCCCCTCCGACTAAAGACTGTTCTGCTCCTCGCCCAATTTCTGGAGGATTTGCGAGATGATTTCTGGGAGTTTAGTTATCAGATCGTCTTTTAATCTGAGACCACTTGTTGCGTTGCTTTGGAGCCCTCTAGCAGTTCCGACAGAACCCACAGCAGTGGGTGCGGATTCCTCTCCTGTCTGTTTATGCCACCAGTGATTTCCAGATATACCTTCTTCCTCTGATTCATAGACCCAGAGCCCTTCTTTAGCCAGATCGTCTTTATTATTGATTAGCGCCTGTTGTGCCTTTCTTGAGGTGAGAGCTATCTCCACAAAGACTTTATCCTCCCTAAATGGGAAGGCTAGGTATTCAATGTCCTCTGAATCGAAAAGAAAGAGATTGTAATTCTTTTGAATTTCTGACAATAAGACGGATCTACAGAGTGATGTCTTTGTACTCTGATTCTCTAGTCTAAGCCACAATCTTGGGATTGAGAAGTTTGATGCCGCTACTTCCTCTTTTCCTGCAGTAGGGGTTTGTTGTTTTTGTGCGTCTTTCTCTCTTTCTCCGTATTGAGGACACATTTCCAGGTTTTTAAATTTCCCGGACCCGTTCCAGCAGTCTACTTCACTGAATAAGAGGCTTGGTGATGTCACATCTTTGATGGCTGACAAGGGAGATGTATTTTTTTCTTGTAATGCAGGAGCCTTTTTACCTGACGGTTTTAGGGGGCCATTTTTATAAACGCTTGCTTGGGCTCCCCGCTGAGTCCCTTTCTTGATTCTTTATGTAAATTTTGTTTTAGAAATATTGGAGCAATCTTGATGTTTGTAGAGACCGGTGTGCTTTTTTGGTTGTCCGGAGCTGCAGATAATGGAAATATAAGATCCGTTTGCATACCGACGTTTCATGTTTGAACCTTGATTTTACTAGGACTCTCCCTGCCCGTTGAGCACGTCTTTTTGCCCTGGATTTTCTCAGGAACACACTTGCTTACTAGGGCATCATGTACTTTTGAAATTTGTGAAGAGTTGGTTACTGGAGATGCAATAGCGATGGAATCAGCTGTCTTTTCAGCTGTGGGAGTAGTTAGATTTTTCAGGAATGTGTGTGTCCCTGCTTTCTTTTTTGCCTTGTTTTTCTGATTTTTGGGTTTCTTTATTGTTCCACCTGAAGGTTGAGAAAAGGTAGCCTCTATTTGTTTGCCCCTTTTGTGAAATGTTTTCCTCCTCAATCTCTGTGGTGCCTCGATATTCTGATTTAAACTGTCGGTTTCCTTTTCTTCCTCCTCTTGGGTTTTTTGGGGGCTGTTGTTGATAACTTCTATATAGTCGACATTTGCCAGCCTTCGAAATTCTTCCAAGATTGGGTCTGAGAGTGGTGTGTCATCGAAGAGATCTTTTGGCCCTTCTTCGTTTAGAGTCTTGTTCTGGTTTTGCAGTTTTTGGATTTCCGAGGGTATTATCTTTAGGAGTTCATGGGTGGTTGAATTACTTTTTGCCCCCTCCTTCAGTAGGCTTTGAATTTGGGCGATGTCTAGCCCCTGTTTGATGCCCTCTGTTTGTGTTTCCTTTAAAATTGGGATCAGAATGCTATTCATGATATTGTTTACAGCAACCATAGCTGATTCGTTTTTCGCAATTTCCTGCGACATTTCCAAGAGATGGCCTGCTTGTGTTTGCACCTCTGTTCTTAGGAGTTCGAATACTGAGACCAGAGAATTTAAAACATAGCTCAGGGCTGCCAGTGTGTTTTCGGGTGCCATTGGAGGCCCTTCTGGTGAGATGACCAATGGCTCTTCTTGTTGGCTACGGTTTCTCGGTGAGATTGCCCTGGTTCCTTGAGTTTTGTTTGTTGAGGTAGCGTTTGCTTCTGACCCCTCTGTATGTGTGTTTATGGCCGGGGAATTGGGTTTATGTGATGATAATTGCCAGGTAGTATCGATAATGTCCTCCAGGTCATTGGTACTCTTGTTCCTTTTCCTAGGGAAGTGATCATTGATTCTTGTCTGGATTTTTTCAGTTGTCAGAGTGTACTCTAACCCTCTTTTCCATATTTTTTGAATGTTAAGATTGGGGAATCTTCCCGCTGGAGTTTGTTGTGCGTCTATATGGGTTACAGTCTCCTGTGAGGATACTGGATCTGCGTCTGAGACAATAGATGCCCCCCTCCCTGGCTCGCACCCTGGCTCTAGGTAAGACCCATCTTGTACATCCATGTCTTCTTCAAGAGGTGAGCTGCGCAGTCTCATTGCGGATGTTACAATTATTGTTTGATGGTATTAGTGCGCGCAGGACGCGATAGTTATTTACCTGTTGGATGCGCCTCAGACAGCCAAACAGCCGCACAACAGCCGATGGGCTTGTCTCCTGCGGGGCTTAACGCCGCGAGGGTGGTAAACTCCGTCCTTTGAGTCCGCCGCAGATCACGTGATCAGATCACGTGTCCAAACGAAGCCGCGCCTCCTCCAGGAAGCGCGTTGCAGTGGTCGTTGCTGGCAAGAGTCTGGGAGAGCACTCGCAGTGCCAGATAAGATGCAAAAGATAGGTCCGCTTTCGATCTCAGTGCTTTTGTGACTGAGAACACACCCAATAATGTAATGTATAACCCGGATTGGAACATACTCTGGATTCACTGTGAATTTCGGCAAGTCAGAAATATTTCCCCTAACCGACAACACACCGTCCCCAATTACCAACCCGATTAAAATGGTCGCCAGACAAGCTGAAATACTTATGGGTGACAGTGTGTAGAACTAAAGATACTCTTATTGTAGATAATTATACTGCCGTGCAAAAATATGCAGATTCCTAAATGTCTGCCTGGTCCTGTGTACCCATGTCCTTAGTGGGTAGAAAGGCTTTAATAAAAATGATATTGGTGCATAAAATGCTGTGCACATTTGTGAATGTTCCAACTTGGCGTTGGGAAGCAATTTTTCATGAATCTCCACAAAAACGTGTCCCAGTTCGGAGCAGTACGGACAAAAAAAACCACAGATGGTGCTGCCATACACACTGGGGGGATTTAATGAACCCAACATGGAAGTGTACTGGTTAGCGGCCCAATCACAACATGCTGTCCAGTGGGATTACACAGATGCAGCGCCTCCCCGTGTCAAATTAGAAAGGAAAGCTGCCAACGGGGCAGAACTGAAGAGACTAATATTAGATAAAAACATACGCGGATGATTGTCAATGTGACACTGTGCTGTGCACGTTGGGGGTGTGGAGAAGCATACTCACCAGATTGAACATCAGTACTCCATACTATTTTATTTATTTCGCATTTTTAAAGCACTCACACAGCCCGTGGGCATCGAGGCGCTGTTACAGGAATTGTTTTTTTTTAGTTGCATAATTGTTTTTTTATGTCTTAGTTGCATTGTTATAAAGCGCTTAAATACCCAGAGGTTTCTAAGCGCGGACCCGGGATCGAACCTGTGTTGCTTCATGTCGTCTTACTTACAATGCGAGTACGTTGCAGCTGAGCTATCCTCCCAGGACGTTGGCTCCCACTATGGAACTTCTCTCACTTCACCCTTACAAGCGATTTAGCGCTTAAGCAACGATGGGTACCCTGGGGGTTCTGCATTATTGGGGACCTATTTTTGGAGGGGAAATTCATGTCACTAGAAAGCTATAAAAATAAACATGAGGTCCCGATTACTGATGTACTATACTATTATAGAGTGCGGGCAATGATGCAAAATAAATGGTTAGACTACCCGAAGGAACCCCCGGAAACCAAATTGTAATCATATATTGCCAACTCTTGAAGGTGCTGCCATATATTGGCTACTATATACAAGGAAATATTGAACACAACCCCTGGGGGACAAGACCCATCCCGGGAAAAATGGAATGCAGAGTTAAGCCTAGTTATTACACAGTGGGCTACAATGTGTAAATTCACTACAGAGATATCTATGAACATGCAACTAAAACTGATCCTATAGAAAATACTATAAATGCTACACAATACGCCTCTTAAACTTAAAAAGATATACCTTAATGCAGTGATCAATGCCTAAAATGCGGTACAGCAAATGCTGGCACCTTGCATATGTTGTGGAACTGCCCAGTTCTTGTAGAATATTGGAAGACAATATACGCCGTACTGTCTAATATCATCGGCAGGCAGATGACTCTCCATTGTCCGCTATGTTTGGAATATGGCATGGAATACCAGAAAAAAAGTTGAGAGCTTTGTAATGGGAGATCCGTAACCCCCCCTACCTTTAGTAAGTGACTTAACATGGATTAATGAGTGTGAAGATTTTTACATACTAACGTTGCCCCATACGTCCGGACCGGAAGATATTTGGTGTGAATTTAGATCTTACTTGTTGAAAGACTGACTTTGTAAATGTTGCTGTCGCTTTAGAATGAAAAGTGGAAAGGTGAAATGATGACTATGCTTATGCGTAATGTATTATCTTTTCGTGTCACTGCCCAACTGACTGTATGTTATATAGTTATACAATGCTGAACTTAAATAAAAGTTAAAAAAAAGAAAGGGAGAAAAGAAGGATTAGGCTATATTCTATCCCTTCAAAGGGCAGAGAAATCATGCAGAGACAACAGTCCCTTCATTAAAGTGGTTGCCCGGAGGCAGAGGAACTCAAAGCCAAAACCTTCAGACTCAACCCCTTCAGGGCCTCAGACTCCAAAACCCCTATAAAATATCCTTGTTAACACATCACAAGTCTTTCATAGTGTACAGGATTTGATGTTTAAGGGAGGCATGACATCTAATAACCAGTTAGTAGACCAGGGATATTTCCTGTCTTTCTTTTTAAAAGAAACACCCAAACTCCCCACCCCAACACAACACCACATTACATTTTTTAAACAAACCTTTTATTAAGTTTTTTACAGAGTCAAATTCACAATGAACCATACAGATCTGTATAGAGATGAAACATTATATAATACCCCAATCTATAGATCCATACCCCTGTGCCCTCCTCTCCTACTCCCTTTCTGTATTTCTCCTACCCCACACGTTTCTCCTCCCTCCCCCTCTGGGGCTCTGCCCTCCTCCTCTTTACTCCTATCTACTACTACTCCTCTCCTGCCTTGTCCATGAACCACCCCTCTGCTTATTCCCATGCTCCCCAAATCTTCTCGTGGTTCTGCAGGCACTGTAGGGAAAGCATGGTATCACTAGAATGACATTGACACAATGGATACAATTTGTAAACCCTTTATTGAAAATGTTGGGATCCGAGAAACTCTTATTCTGCCCTATAATTAAGATGGGAGTAGTCTCGACCATCAAATGATAAACAAATCCGTCCTAGTGGAGTCTGTCAAATCAAAATGGCAAAGGAAAAATAATTGTTCTAAAGAATAAAGATAGTTGAACCAGCTCTCCTCCTGACGTTAAACCTCACCAGTAAGGCTGTCCTTGTAGGCAGGATGACACACTCTGGCTCGGTTTCTAACACTCTAAGCAGTTACGAACCTTGGATCGAGGTCTGTCTGGCCTGAGATGTTAAAGTCTTGCTCTTGACTCATATTCCAATGTAAAGTTCACCAAGGTTCCCCCTCTGCCGGGCTCAGACCTTACAGCACACTGTTCACGTAGCTCCCCCTCTGTTGGGCTCAGACCTCTCTTGTCACAATTCAACACAAAGTTGCCGGGGCTCCCTTCCACAAGCTTATCGTACTTCGGGTCTCCCTCAATCGGGCTTGGACCCCTTTCGGATGTCAAAGACTTTTGAATGTGCGTCGTTCTTACAGACCACCGCAGGACCACACGTTTTACTCTTGCTTTATTCACTTTTGCTTTATAGCTTCATACAGTGTACCTTTCACAGAGACTTTCGAATGGGCTACTTTCATTCGCCGGACCACTCCATTACTTAGTATCTCTGATCTCACAGCTGCCTTTTACTTCAAAGTTCATTCACAGGTTTGCCTTTCTTTGCTTCTCACCCACACGCGTGCAGCCTTGGCTTGTGATATGATGTTGCTACTTCATTTGCTTTTACACACACCGGTCTCTCAGGTTGCTTGCCAACTCACCGCCTGTGTGCGCTTCTTTCGTGTTTTGCTACTTTCAATTCATGAGTCAAGGTTAGTACCAAAGGCTTGGCCTTGCCTCCCCTACTCGGCCGTTCACACGGGAGGTTGCTGGCGTCCATGAAACACAATGCAATCTTCACTTGTGAGATCTGGTGTCCTCCACATGTCTTTCGCGGTCTGGAGGCAACGACCTCCAGTAGGGAACCCCTGGGGTTGTCGGCCCGCTGCTCCGGTCCCTTGATCCGTTGCCCTTCTCCAGTAGGTGTGCCTTCATCCCGGAAGTCGGCCTTGTTCAGAGTGTGTCTTGAGATGTTGCCTTTTATTTGTTTGAGGAGAGCTAACTGGTATCAAGTTATGCACTTAGGGTAAAGTGCTGACTTTGCCTGACCCGATTAACGGGACGTGTCCAGTACGATGTGAGAGAGTTAGTCTGTTTACTTTCAGGCACCCTCTTCCTCTGCCTGGTGTTTGTGTCAAAAGTGGGGTGGGGGGTTGGGACTTCGGAAAATCCTACAAAATAGAATGTGGTAGATGAACAAAAAAGGAGGGAATACTGCATCTCACCATCGGCTGTCTCAACCCAGTCCTCGAAACCCCCTCACCCAGGTGATCCACCCGCACTGGACCACCCCCAGGGTCTGGATCTAAAGGCGATGGCTGTGCCCTTGCCACCTGAGAGAGATATCCCAGGGGACTAGTGGGTGAGACACCCTTTGGTTTCTCACAGCACCCCCTGCTCCTATACACCATCTGGTCCCATCTCTTTATGATGTCCATTCCTGTCCACCATGCCGTTAGTCTGGACCGCCGGTCCCATTCATTTCTCCGTAATGGCCCGTTTGGTGACTATGCATGCATGTTTAGGAAGAATCCAGAGAACTGTTCACCTCCATGACCCCCCCATATGCCAAGCAACACCCTTTTCGGTTCCAGCTGGGTCAATCTCTTCAGAGCCCCCTCCACCTCCCAGTGCACTTTACCCCCAATATTTCCTCAACTCTGGGCATTCCCATACCATATGGATGAACGTCCTCCTATAGTTCTTGCATTTAGGGCAGGTATCATCCTCACCTCTACGCCTCTTTCCTAATCTATCTTTGGAGTAGTGGACCCTATGTAGGTATTGAAATAGTATCAGTCTCAGCTGAGACACTATATACTCTTTGGGGTACTACAGTACTTCCCTCCATTCATCCTCATCCATGCTACCCACACCCCTTTCCCATCTCACTTTCATATCCTCCAATTCTATTGTAGAATGTAGAGCCAATACTCTGGAAAGGGTTAATATCTGCTTTACCTGAAATTCCCCATTTAGTACATTGCGTTCATTTGGGGAGACTTGCAGGATTTTGTCCACCCTCCTTGTGTGCGGTGCCAAGGTGTGCCTAAGTTGTAAGTATCTGTAATGGTCTTGTCTGTTCAGCCCCCATTCCTATCTCATCTCTTGGATAAACCTAATGCTCAGTGTCATAACCATATTGCCACCACCATAATCACCTTACTCTTCCAATCCCCTTCCCGTCGCAGGTGGTGTATACATTTGATTGATCTGTTCCCAAGTGATTCCCACTGTTTTTGAAATCGGTGGAACCGCTATCTGCTGAAACCTTCCCGTACAGTAATCTCTTCCACCCGTAGCGGCCCAGCAACGATAACTCAGTATCCACAAAAGTGTCCTTGCTGTCTCGGTATACCCCCCGTTCGCTACAGACAACTGTGATTCCCAGTAATATAGCCTAAGGTTTGGGAGGCCCAGCTCCCGTTCTCAATGGGAGTTATACTGCATCTCCAGTCTAACTCTAGGGGTCTTCCACTCCAATAGGAACTCCCTCAGTGTTATATTAATCCTGTCAAATTCTTGCACCTGTATTACCCTTGGGGTGCATTGGATTATGTATAATAGCTGAGGGAAGGTCACCATTATTTGAGTGCTACCCAACCCATCCGTGAAATTGGGAGAATTGTCCACTGCTTGACATCCTGTTCAAACCTTTTAATTGCCAGGTCGATAAGTTTGCCAAAAAGATTCTCATCCTTTTCAATAAACACTCCTAAGTACCTGATCCTATTCTCATCTGTTTTTAGAAATGGGTTTAATCTCTGGTTACCCTACCCCACACCACTGGTTAATGGATGGCCTTTATCCCAATTGATTCTCAGGCCAGAGTGCATGCCACATTCCTTTAGGATGGCCATGGCTGTTGGTATTGAGATTGCTGGATTTGTCAAATATAGTAGGATGCCATCTGCATACAATGATATTCGTTCTTCCTTTTCCCCCGGCCATAGGAACCCTGTCCTATCTGGGTCCCTCCTGATCCATTCTGCCAATGGCTCCAGCTCCAGAGTGAACAGCACGGGCAAAAGTGGACATGCTTTCTCAGTTGCTCGCACTAGCGTGAATCCTCCTGACATCATGCTGTTTACCCTTACCTGTCCTTTCAGGCCATTGTACAGCATTTTCACCCAGCCAATGAACCCATCCCCAAATCTCATTCTCCTCAGTGCTTTTATATACAGTGGCTGTTGTTTACTCTATTATGCCCTACCCAAAACCAGATTCAGACGTCTGATGTTCAACCTGGTGGATCTATTTTGGATGATAGAGGGTATAGGCGGGCACCATTTGTATATTGTTATTATAGTCTTAAACTGTTCATCAATGTATCAATTGTATTTCTAAATCTGTTCGTGCTTGTACATGGAGCTTTCAGGTTAGCAAATAAACCCAATGACACAAGGGCTATATATAATCTTTGCAAGTCGAAAAAACAGAGTGGAATTCACCCTGTAGAAACCCGCGCTCTCTTCTTGCTCCCAAAAGGAGCTAACTTCGTTGCTTAATATTAAGACTCAAAGTCATGTATTAATATTTCCAAAAATAAATTCCATTCAATTGAGTATTCCTTCTTCATTCACCCAATGATTTAGATCTGTATTTAAATGACTTCTCTGAATGCTTTTTAAAAAATGTAAATGTGTTTTATTCACACAATCTGTAAATGGCGAAATAAGAATTCCTCATTCTTAAAGTACAAATAAATGCCAATGCATTTCGGTGCGTAGCACCATCATCAGGGCTTTTTTTTATATAAACATAAATGAAATCATTTTTTCATATCGCAGTTGTATATTCATATCACGTGTGTGTTTGTCGTTTACAGTGAAAAAAATGCATACATACCCATTTGTGTATATCAAAGCCATTGTGATGTCAGACATGGAAGGGGAATAAATATAAAACCTTCATTAGTTCATTTGACATTTCAACTGTAGCTAAATCTACCTTCTATGTGTGCTCAGTCCACATACCTGAGCTTGTACCAGTTTGAATCCTTCCCGCCATAGATGGTTACACATTTGAGCAAAGATATTTCCCTGCAATTGTAAGAAGTATTGATGTGATTCGACCTCAAAACTCATATCCTTATTGGAGTATGGGCCACATATTAAGTCGCTTACCTTCACTCCGTGTCAGTCTCTGCACTACGTTTTCCGTATTGCTGTGCTTCACGTTCGCGGGATCTCATTGTATTTAAATGTAACCATGGCAATCAGGGTGGCGTCGTCCACCGGCCAGGGTTGGTCGTCATGGACGCGCTTTACGTCCCACTTTCCCGTGGATACGGATGGGCGGGACGTTTGGTGGCCTTAGGTTACTTCACGTAGCTATGCGTGGTGTTGTGTAGTTACTCAACAGGTATCCCTGTTGTTAACTGGTTACCTTTGCAGCTTAAAGCTGCATGCCTCATTATTTCATCTGGTGTTCAATGTGCTATCTATTTACATAGCGCTAAGTACAGTGTTCAGCCAAAAGAGTGGCCTGCACACTTGTAGTGCAATAACTCTGTGTCTCTAAAAATTTGACAGTAAGGATTCTACCAGTTAGTCTTCAAAACATAAATTTTGGAGCGGATCAAATAGGTTCATCCCCATCTTGTGCATCCACCATAGGCACTCTAGTCACTAACTTTACTTAATTGCATATTACATCATAGACCTGCAAAACACGATGCATAATTCAACAAACCTAGTACATCTGCTCTAATATTGTATATGCTTTATAGACCTATTTATATTCGACCATCTTTTACATGATTGCACCTTCCATCACAAAAAAAATTAAATCAAACTGAAATCAAACATTATTCAGAAGGCCTGATATGATATCATCAATCACTTCATACTTCCAAAATAGTCTTCAAACAAAGGGATATATAGACATAGGGTTCAGTGGGATTATTCCATTGTTGTGCACAATGTTGTGCACTCCAGAACTCCAAGTTACCAAACTGCGTTCAACATATTTTAAGTTCAACATATTAAAAGGAAGCAGGCATAGTTGATCTCTTCATTCAAGCCCCTCAGGGATAAGGTTCCCAACTTGTCTATCCAAAAAGATTCTCTGCAGTCAAGGCTCTGTTGTATATTCATATGTGGTTCCACCCTCTTTATAACCTCCAATATTTGAAATCTTATTTGGGATAAATTATGTTTCTCCAGCATGGGGTCTGGCATGGATTCACATGCTCATGAATATTCCCCGTCGTCAGGCTGGGAATCCTCGGTAAAGAAAAAATCAGTATCAGTTTCGTTTCTGATCTGTCTTTCGTAGTAGTAACCAATCACTGATCTCTGCGTCATACTGACCACAGCCAATGACTGCCATCTCCCTAAGCCCCGCCTCTGGCAGCCATCTTCAGATTTTTACCGCATGTTCAAGTGCTGGGAGTCCTCGTGCTTAGCTCTCGAGCTTTTACTGCGTGTTTCGCGCTTTTTCAGGTGAATTTTCCCATTTTTTCTGGTTAATCGAGCCTCAAGCTCCACCGTTTCTACTCCCGTTAACGGGTACCCGTTGCGGGATTTTCCCACGCCCCTCAAGGGTGAAGATTTCATCGAATCAACCTCTTGGAGGATTCTAGAAGATTTGCGGCCTTCTTCGAGATGGCCCAGGACACGAGTTCGTCACCCGGACCCAAGCTGTTTCGCAGCTGCCCTGGATGCGGGCTGCAGAATGTGTTTAAGGAGGATGAATGTTACAAACTTGATGGTCGTGCAGAGTATGGGCAACCCCTCTGTCCCCAAGTATCACACTGACAGCACCAGAAATACTGTCTGTGCGATCTTTGAAGCCACAGGTGGAAGTCCGCAAGCCTGGACGTGGGACACAGCCGGAAGAACCCCTTGAGCGCTGCAAGGCAAGGTGCAATGGTGGTTAGAATGCAGGACAAGGTAAAGTATATGGAATGCCAAATACAAGAACACAATGTACCTGTGAGGATATGAAGGTGGTTCTGAAAGAGGCCGAGGAGGCGTTGACCTTGAGACGGCTGTTGGCCAGGCAGTGGGCAAGGTGAACACCTAGTGCAGGACCGTAATCCCAAATTGGTACGTGATTCGTGGAGGAAAACCAAACAGTCCGAGGTCAAAACATTCGATCCAGGTAGATAAAGGGTTAAGCAGAGCAGTCCGTTGGGCGAAGCGTAGCAGTCAAACCGGTAATCCAAAGTACAAAAACAGTTAAGGGACAAGCGTAGCAATCCGTGAAGCAAACCGTGGTCAGGCGATGGGTAAGATCCTTGGAACGAAGAAATGGGCGACACGTGATCCAGACGAAGAACAGCTGTGAAGCAACGCTTTCTGTTTCCAGGCGTCCTTTATCCATCTGGCAGAAGTCACGTGATGCATGTACGGAACAAAAGCGTTGCGTCGTTGCTAGGAGACAGGGAATCACGGGATCCGCGGCGCGCAGTGACGCGCGGTTCTCCGCAAACGGCGCAAGCCGATGCGATGATGTGGTAACAACCTCCAGTTCAGCTGCCACAGACGTGAAGGGCGGTAAACGCCAGTCCTAACATTCTGTGACCGGGAGTGAGGGGTACGTGTGCCAGATTTTGTATGTCGGGTAGCAGGGCGAATGGGAGTTGTGTGCGGGGAGGGGCGTGACCTAGATCGTGTGGTCGGCGCGACAGAGTCCCCCCACAAAGGCCCACGACCCCGTGGGCAAGCCGGGCAGTCCCTATGAAAACGCGCAACAAGCCGCGGAGCCCGGACATCCCGGGAAGAAACCCAAGAGCGGTCCTCGGGACCATACCCCAGCCAGTCCACCAGATATTGGAGGCGACCCCTGTGGAAACGGGAACCCAGTATCGCACTGACTTCATATACGTCCGGAGAGGACACAGAGACAGAAGCGGGTGGAGCAAGGACACGAGTAGGAGCAAGGTAGGGCTTGAGGAGGGAAGTGTGGAATACAGGGTGGATACGCCAAGCAGGAGGAACAGAGAGGCGGAAAGCCACAGGATTCAGGATCCCGGCGACCCTGTAGGGACCCACAAAACGAGGTAGCAGCTTCCGACAACCAGGTATCCGTAAGTGTCGAGTCGACAGCCACACCCGGTCGCCCACATGATATTCCGGCGCCACGGTTCTCCTCCGATCCGCCTTAGCCTTCATCACCGTCTGGGCTTCACGGAGGTGAACCAGTGTTTGTGCATGAACCCCGGTCAGATCGCGCACACAGGCATTGGCAGCCGGAGTGGTAGAGGAGAAATCAGGGTGCGGCAGGGTACGCGGATGCTGACCATACATAGAGTAGAAAGGGGAGAAACCAGTGGCTGAATGTCGGGAGTTGTTGTAAGCGAATTCAGCGAGGTGGAGCAGATTGAACCAGGAGTCTTGGTACTGGAGGGTCAGACAGCGCAGGTATTGTTCCAGGGCCTGATTCACCCTCTCGGTCTGCCCATCGCTTTCTGGGTGATAGGCCGAGGAGAAGCGAGCATCAATACCCAGGAGCTTGGTAAGGGCACGCCAGAAACAGGACGTGAATTGGGTCCCACGATCTGATATAATGACTTGTGGCAGACCGAAAAGGCAGAATACCGACCTAAAGAACAGGCGGGCCAGGGTTGGAGCTGAGGGGATGCCCGTATAGGGAACAAAACGGGCCATCTTGGTGTAGGAATCAACAATTACCCATATGGTGTCGTAGCCCTGTCTGCGGGGTAGGTCCGTGATGAGATCCATGGAGATGGTGTGCCAAGGCCTGGGGGGAATGGGCAATGGTAGGAGCAACCCCAGGGGTCGTCCTCTGCGTGTTTTGCACTGGGCACAGATCGAACAGGTGTTTACGTAGTGTTCTACGTCTTTCCTCATGGATGGCCACCAGCACCAACGTTGTAGCAATTCCAGGGTGCGTTGTTGCCCAGGGTGGCCGTTTATAGCAGCATCATGTGACCAGGCAAGCGCCTGGTTACGTACATCACATGTAGGGAGAAACAATTTGCCTTGAATGAACGGCAACCCCTCTTGGAGGGCTATGTCCCATTCGGAGAGCATATGAGGATGTTTGGAAACCCATTGTCTGATGGCGATGAGCATGGGTGGGGATGGTGTGCACAAACATATTACATGGCCCTTCCCTAACAGCGTGTCCGGAAATAGTGACAGTGATTCCCCACCAGGAGAACGGGAAAGAGCATCAGCCTTGCCGTGGATACGACCTGGTCTGTGTTTAACAACGAAATCGTAGGCAGAAAAGAACAAATGCCAGCGCACTTGTCTGCTGTTTGTACATTTTAGGGAGGCCAGGTCTTGCAGGTTTTTGTGGTCTGTGTAAACCACTGTCTGATATCTTGCCCCCATAAGATGGTGTCGCCATGTTTGGAGGGCATCTTTAATGGCCAACAACTCTTTCTCGGTCACAGTGTAGTGTGTCTCGGCAGCCGAGAACTTCCGAGAGTGAAAGGCTACTGGATGTAAGCTACCCGTGGTTGGACAAGGCTGAGATAACACCGCCCCTAAAGCAAACGAGGAGGCGTCCGCTTCCAGAACATAGGGAAGACCAGGGTCAGGGTGTTGCAGGACAGGAGCAGAAACTAATCTGGACTTAAGCGTTTCGAAGGCTTCCTGGTGTACGGGGGTCCAGGTGAACGGGACGAGAGGACTGGTCAGAGCGGTCAAAGACGAAACAATAGAAGAGAAGCCGGCGATGAATCTCCGGTAAAAATTAGCGAAGCCGAGAAAGGATTGGAGCTGTTTGACGTTAGCGGGAGTCGGCCACCCCGTGACAGCCCGTACCTTGGTCTGATTCATGGATAACCCTCCGGGGGAGATGTGAAAGCCTAAGAACTCCACTTCCTTTGTGTGGAACAGGCATTTCTCGGGCTTGGCGAACAAGGCGTTCGTCTTGAGGCGAGAGAGGACCTCCCTAACATGACCGACGTGTTCCTCCAAAGAGGATGAGTATATCGATATATCGTCCAGATATACCACCACGAACGTATCCAAGATATCAGAAAATACGTCGTTGATAAATCGTTGGAACGTTGCGGGGGCGTTACAAAGCCCGAAGGGCATCACAGTATATTCGAATAACCCCTGTCGGGAACAGAATGCCGTCTTCCATTCATCTCCACGCCTCATCCGGACTAGGTTGTATGCCCCCCTTAGGTCCAGTTTGGTGAATATGGACGCCTTGGTCAACCTGTCCAACAGCGTGGAGATGAGTGGGAGGGGATACCTGTTTTTCACTGTGACGGAATTCAACCTCCTGTAGTCCACACAAGGGCGAAGATCGCCCTCTTTTTTCGGCACGAAAAATATCGGGCTAGCAGCAGGGGAACAGGAGGGACGGATATGACCTAGGTGTAATGCCCGCTGGATGTACTCCTTGAGAGCTCGTTCCTCTGACTGGGTTAATGAATAGATCCTACCCCTGGGAATGGGAGCATCTGGGACCAGATCTATCGGACAATCGTATGGTCTGTGTGGGGGTAACCCTTCTGCAGTAGCTTTGTCAAACACCATATGAAAATCGTGATAGTCAGCGGGTATGTTTGACACGACGGCCCCCACGGTATGCGTGGGCACAGGGTCGGAGACTACGTCATCGATGCGGGTGGAAGCCATGGCACTAAGGATGGTAGCAGGAGTGGAGACCGAATCCCTTTCTGTGAGACAAAAGTGTTGGCATACTTCTGACTCAAATGTGACTTGTCCCGTCCCCCAATTTATCAAGGGGTTGTGCTGTCGTAACCAGGGTATCCCTAAGATGACGCCAAACTGTGGTGTAGTGATAAGGTCAAACGACATGGTTTCCCTATGGGTACTCTGTATCGTTACTTCCAGAGGAGCAGTCTGGAATTCGATTGGGCCGGAGGATAGGGAAGTGCCATCAACCGCGTGTACGGGTTCTGGGTGTTCTTTTCTAACCAAGGGCAGATTAAGGTGATGTGCCAAGGCGATATCGATAAAACAACCAGTGGCCCCGGAATCAATCACTATCTGTACGATGTGTGCGATCTCTCTAGTGGGTTTCAGAAGGGCTTGTACTACCACCGGTCTGATGGGACCGAAGGCGGGTTCAGCGGGGGTCGTGGACAGGCTCGCCGGTGCCCCCTGTATCATGGGCGAGCCTTCTGAAAACCCGGGGTCTTGTTCTTGGGGCGTCGGGGGCATTCCCTTACGTAGTGCCCATTCAACCCGCAATAGAAACAGGCGTTCTCAGCCCTCCGACGTTCACGTTCGGATGATGTTAATGGACTTCGGATGCCCCCTATCTGCATAGGTTCAGAAGCAGTGTTAGAAGTGCTCGGGCCTGCTGGGCTAGTGAAAGTTGTTTCTGCCCTCCGCTTGGATCGCCTTGCGTCAACCTGTAAAGCAAGATCCACTAGATCCGTGAAGGCCGAAGGAAGGGCAGGAATCACCGAGAGTGCATCCTTCATGGTGTTGCATAGCCCACGATAAAACACGATAGCCTTTTTCTCCTCCGGCCAGGAGGTCTCGGCGGCCAGCTGGTTGTACCGTGTGATGTACTCTATTAGTGTTTGTTTCCCTTGTGTCAAATCCAAGAGTTCCAGGTCCCTTGAGTGGGCCTTATAACGAGTGTCGAAGACTTTGGCCATTTCGGCTATGAGAAGATCAAAATCATACAAGGCGGGATGATCGTTCTCCAACATTGGATTGGCCCAGGTAGCTGCCACCCCGGACAGATGTGACAGAAGAAATGCGGCCTTGGTGACTGAATCGGGGAAAGCCAAAGGTCTGCACAAGAAGTGCAGTTTACATTGATTAATGAATGTACGGTACTTCCGGGGGTCCCCCTGGTAGCGTTCTGGAGCGGCAAGGGGAACGGGTGTCGGGAATAACACGGGAGTGGGAGCTGGGGCCTGAACAGGTGCTAGTCGGTCTGGAGAGGTTGGGTCCCCAAACTCGGCGTCTGCGGGTAAAGGGTGTTGGGTGCTTTGTAAGGCGTCCAGACGGTGATGTATGGCTGCTGTGGCGGTGGCCATGTCGGTCCTGAGGGCCGCCACTGCCTGCATCAAGGCGGTCACAGGATCCCCGGTGGAGGGATTCATACTCTGGACGACCAAAAAAAAAGGCTTCACAGTCTGTTACAAACTTGATGGTCGTGCAGAGTATGGGCAACCCCTCTGTCCCCAAGTATCACACTGACAGCACCAGAAATACTGTCTGTGCGATCTTTGAAGCCACAGGTGGAAGTCCGCAAGCCTGGACGTGGGACACAGCCGGAAGAACCCCTTGAGCGCTGCAAGGCAAGGTGCAATGGTGGTTAGAATGCAGGACAAGGTAAAGTATATGGAATGCCAAATACAAGAACACAATGTACCTGTGAGGATATGAAGGTGGTTCTGAAAGAGGCCGAGGAGGCGTTGACCTTGAGACGGCTGTTGGCCAGGCAGTGGGCAAGGTGAACACCTAGTGCAGGACCGTAATCCCAAATTGGTACGTGATTCGTGGAGGAAAACCAAACAGTCCGAGGTCAAAACATTCGATCCAGGTAGATAAAGGGTTAAGCAGAGCAGTCCGTTGGGCGAAGCGTAGCAGTCAAACCGGTAATCCAAAGTACAAAAACAGTTAAGGGACAAGCGTAGCAATCCGTGAAGCAAACCGTGGTCAGGCGATGGGTAAGATCCTTGGAACGAAGAAATGGGCGACACGTGATCCAGACGAAGAACAGCTGTGAAGCAACGCTTTCTGTTTCCAGGCGTCCTTTATCCATCTGGCAGAAGTCACGTGATGCATGTACGGAACAAAAGCGTTGCGTCGTTGCTAGGAGACAGGGAATCACGGGATCCGCGGCGCGCAGTGACGCGCGGTTCTCCGCAAACGGCGCAAGCCGATGCGATGATGTGGTAACAACCTCCAGTTCAGCTGCCACAGACGTGAAGGGCGGTAAACGCCAGTCCTAACATTCTGTGACCGGGAGTGAGGGGTACGTGTGCCAGATTTTGTATGTCGGGTAGCAGGGCGAATGGGAGTTGTGTGCGGGGAGGGGCGTGACCTAGATCGTGTGGTCGGCGTGACAATGAACATTCGCGATGCCTCTACTGTCTTCATGGGGACAAGACTCATGTAGAGAAGGACTGCCAGTTCTGCAAGAACTTGTCGGAGCGGACCATGAGGGACCGTCGATCTCGTCTCGCCAGTTGGTTGGAGAAGGGCTCAACGGGTGAGAAGAAGAAGAAAGGGTCTGAGCGGGCTTCTAAGTCCTGTGCGGGCGCCCCGGCGACGGGGGCCCAACACCAGGCCAAGCATCGCGAGTCCGCTGGCTCCGGGAGCGCCGAAAGGTCGGGCCCTTCGGTCGCCAGGCAGGGCGCACCTTCCCCGGCACCGTCAACCACGAGCCAGCGCTCCGGTTCGGGGAAGAGGAAGTCCGAGACCCTGGGTAAGCTTCGGGAGAAGCCCCGTCCGATCTTGGGAGAGGGGGAGCGAGGCGTCGCCCCTCCCCCTAAGGGGAAGGCCCAGGACGCACCTAAGGTAGTGAAGGCCCCTACCCAGCAGGCAAAGGCCTCTATCGAGGCGATCGCAGCGACTCTGGCCAAGCCGGCAGAGACCCCGCCAGTGGATACTGCCTCCGGGACTAGAGTTTCCCTGCCGCCAAAGAGGGAATCCTCTTTTCAGCCCATCGTCATGGCCCCCATGATGGAACACGGGGGGGGGGGGCACGGTAGCCTCCTCGAGCTCTGAGTCAGCCTCGGAGGGGGAACTGACCGAGGTCGCGAGGAATCTCGAAGTACAATTCGAGAAGGTTCGGTCCCTCAAGGAAGATCCTCAGGAGATAACCGAGGAAGATGGCGAGGAAGAGCAGCCTTCCCTTTCGGCGCAGCCGGAACCTAGGCCTCAGGATAGCTCGGCGGCCATTTTGTTTGCGATCCAGTCCTTATGCTCTGAGATAAGGACGAGATTACCACGGCCCAGGCCGGAGGACCCAATACCTGGCCCGTCAGGTAGTCCTCAGAACAAACGACAGAGGACCCAACCCTCTCCTCTGCTCGCCCCCGTAAGGCCTGCAGTTCCCTCCTCATCCTCCCACGAGTCGGGAGATGATGGTGCGGTGGGCTCGACGACGGGTTCTGAGGGCGACGACGACGGAACGGGTCTCCCGTCTCCCCGGCATCTCCGCCCGAGGAGATTGGCTCATTCCATGCCATGATCGCCAGTGCGTCCGAATTGTTCCAGCTCTGCCCGGAGGAGCAGAAAAAGGAAGGTTTCCTCTATCAGCGCCGGGAGGCCAAGAGGAAGACTGTCATCGTGGTGCCTCTAATCGATGACATCTGGGAGGAGGGCCTGTCGGTACTCAAGAACCCCTCCACGGCACCAGCCAAACGGAACCGGTACGAGAAGAAGTACCGGGTCCCCGAGACCGCTCCCCTGTGCCTCAGGGCCCAGCCAACGCCAGACTCGGTCGTCTCGGCGGCGGCAAAGAAGAAAGCGGCGGGGTCAGGAGCCTCAATGTCGAATTCCCCTCCGGACGGCGAGGGAAAGAAGTTGGACGCCATGGGGCGACGGGTCATTTCGTCGGCGGCGGCGGCGACGATCAAAGCAGCCAACGCCCTGGCGATCGTGGCCCGTTACGACAGGAGCACTGGTTTAAGCTGGCCCTCATATTGGACTTCCTACCGGACGACAAGAGGTCCGAGGCCCTGGAAATACTTCAAGAAGGCGAGGTGGTGTCGGACCATGCCATAACGGTGGCAACCGATATTGCCGATACCGGGTTCCGCCAGCTGGGCAACGGAGTTTGCCTACGATGACGGGGTTGGCTCTGGGTGACCGACTTCCGTCAGGACGTCCAGACCAGGGTGTTGGACATGCCGTTCGACGGCAGCAACCTGTTCGGGAAGGCGGTGGACGAATCCCTCCAAGCCATAAAGACAGACACGGAGACGGCCCGCGCCCTAGGAGCCCTTCACGACAGGGGGGCAGACAGGGGGCCTCCAAGGGATCCAGCGGTGGCTCATCGTCCTACCGCCAGGCGGCGCGCTCCTCGTCTCAGGAGGCCTACAGGGGTCGCAGCAAGCAGGGAGCGCTTCGCTGCCACAGGCAAGGCCACCACCTCCAAGCGGGACTGAACCGGCCGTGGCCTCGGGGCCCCCACCGAAGCACCCCGGTGGGAGGCCGGCTGACGAAGTTTGTCGCCGTGTGGAAGTCCATTTCCACCGATCGTTGGGTGCTGGATACCCTGGCAAGAGGACACTCTATCGAATTCCTGAAGAAGTGCCCTCACATTCCACCTGTGGCCAGGAAGGAAAATCACGTCCCGCAACTGCTGTTGGAAGTACGGGCGATGCTCAGGAAAGGCGCCATCGAGCCCGTCCCGAAGAGGCTCCGGGGCTCCGGGGTGTACTCAAGGTACTTCCTCGTCAGGAAGAAGACGGGCGGCTGGCGCCCCATCCTGGACCTTCGTCGTTTGAACAGATACATCAGGTCACAAAAGTTCAGGATGGTCACCCTCCAGCACGTGCTGGGACAGCTGGAGGAAGGCGACTTTCTATCGTCGCTGGACCTGGAGGATGCATACTTCCACGTTCCCATCCTCAGAAGTCACCGAAAGTTCCTCAGGTTCGTCGTCCAGGGACGCCACTACCAATTCAGAGCACTGCCGTTCGGATTGAAGTCGGCCCCCAGGGTCTTTACCAAATGCCTAGCACCTGTGGCGGCGCGGCTGCGCCTGCAGGGGATTCACGTCTACCCCTACCTGGACGACTGGCTCATCCGATCAAGGACGAGGGAACTCGCCGTCGAACACACTGCGAGGACCGTCCAGTTAATCACAGACCTGGGATTCGCCATAAATTACCCAAAGTCCCACCTGGTGCCATCGCGGGTGGCCCTGTTTCTGGGAGCAAAGCTCGATACAGTGAGGCGCCTGGCGGCACCGTCGGAAGAACGGACGAAGACCATTCTGGGCAAAGTGCAGCGCCTGCTAGCCACGGACGTGGCCAGGGTGAGGTCCATCAAGTCCCTCCTGGGGATGATGTCCTCTTGCATCTACCTGGTGCGCCTATGCAGACTACAGATGCACCCACTTCAAGAATTTCTCAACGCCCGTTGGATGCAGGTGACGGGCACCTTCGAAGACAGGGTCCCCCTCAACGAGGTGTTCCGGTGGGCAATTCAGTGGTGGGGCGTTCGAGCACACCTCACGGCGGGCAAGGACTTTCAGACGCCGGCGTACCAGGAGATGGTGATGACGGATGCTTCCCTGGAAGGTTGGGGCGCCCACACCGGAGATCTCCACGCAAGAGGCCTCTGGCTCCCGGAGGAGAAGCTCCTGCACATCAACATCCTGGAACTCCGAGCCATGTTCTGGGCTCTCAAATCGTTCCTCCCGTCGCTCAAGGGCAAGGTGGTGCGGATCTTAACGGACAACACCACGACAATGTCTTACATACGGAAGCAGGGAGGTATCAGATCCCCAGCCCTATCCAAGGAGGCGCAGGATCTGTGGCACTGGGCGGTCGCCCAGGGGATGTTCCTGGTTCCCTTCCACCTGGCAGGAGAAAGAAACACCATCGCCGACTCGCTCAGCAGGGCGCTGCGCGTGTGTCACGAGTGTGAGCTGCGCCAGGATCAGGTGGATCAACTCTCCCGACGATGGGGCAAACCCCAAATCGACCTGTTCGCAACAGCGACGAACTCGAAGTGCCAGAGGTTCGCCAGCAGGTTTCCCCAACCGAGAAGCATGGGCGATGCGTTCTCGTTCCCCTGGGACGGCCTATACCCTTATGCGTTCCCTCCGTTGCCGTTGCTGCTTTGACTCATCAACCAGCTCAAGAGGTCCCGGTGCAGGATGATCCTCGTCGCACCGGCGTGGCCGAGGCAGATCTGGATCCCGGACCTTCTGGACTTGTCAACGTCCCCATCCATCAAGCTGTCGGCGAACGCGGATCTTCTCTCCAGAGAAGGAGGCGCCATCTTCCACCATGACCCGGCGTCGCTGAACCTGCAGGCTTGGCTCCTGCAGCACTAGAGTTTGGAGGGTACGATATGCCGGCCGACTGCAGAGAGGTTCTTGCAAAGGCCAGGGCGTCCGCGACTCTCAAATTCTACGCTCACAAGTGGAAGAGGTTCTCTATCTGGTGCCGAGCACAGAAGATCAACCCCCTACGGATTACAGCCCCTCAGGTGCTGCCGTACCTGCTATCGCTGGCAAAGGCTGGGCTAGCCCATGCCTCCATTAAGATTCATCTGGCGGCGATCTCCAGATATACCAGAACCACAAGACGGACGTCCCTGTGGTCCCATCGACAGGTGAAAGAGTTTATGAAAGCACTGTTCCGGTCGTTCCCGCCGGTGAAGGCCCCGGCCCCGGCGTGGGAACTTAATGTGGTGCTGACTAGGCTCATGGGGCCCCCATTCGAGCCGATGCACTCCGCACCAATGAAGTTTGTGTCGTGGAAGACTGCATTCCTGGTGGCCATTACCTCTGCACGACGAGTGGGAGAGATCCAGGCCCTATCCTGCAAAGCACCGTACTTGACTTTCCATGCCTCGAGGGTGGTACTTAGGACGCACCCCTCCTTTATGCCCAAGGTGCCGTCGGACTTCTTCGTCGCCGGCCGAGAGGACTTTGCACTCGCTGGATGTGGCTAGAGCGCTGAAGTTCTACGTGGACCGCACAAAGAGTTTTCGGAGGACATCACAGCTGTTTGTGAACTTTGGACCTGTGAATCAAGGGAAGGCTCTCTCGAAGTCTTCTATTTCCAGATGGCTCTCCAGCTGCATCATGTACTGCCACCGGTTGGCTAACCGACCGCTGCCAGGCCGTCCGAGAGCCCATTCGACCAGAGTGATCGCTGCTACTACGGCGTTCCTATCTGGTGTGCCCCTGCTGGACATCTGCAGGGCTGCTACGTGGAGGTCGACGTACACCTTCACGAGATTCTACTGCGTCGATCGGGATTCCAGGGAGGCGTCCAGGGTTGGCCAAGCAGTGCTGCGCAACCTGTTCGCTTAAGGTGAGCCTGGTGAGGAGGTAAGAAATGCTTAATGTTGAGTTGTTGTATTGCTTAATGTTGAGCCTTTGCCACCTCCCGTGGTTGTGCATGTGTGTACTGCTATGTATTCTTGTATTCATGAGCATGTGAATCCATGCCAGACCCCATGCTGGAGAAGGAACAAGTTACTTACATGTAACTGTTGTTCTCCAGCATGGGTCTGGCATGGATTCAAATGCGAACCCACCCGCCTACCCCTCTGCGGCACTTCACTTGGTCATACTGCCACTTCACGTGCTACCAAATCTGAAGGTGGCTGCCAGAGGCGGGGCTTGGGGAGATGGCAGTCATTGGCTGTGGTCAGTATGACGCAGAGATCAGTGATTGGTTACTACTACGAAAGACAGATCAGAAACAAAACTGATACTGATTTTTTCTTTACCGAGGATTCCCAGCCTGACGACGGGGAATATTCATGAGCATGTGAATCATTGCCAGACCCATGCTGGAGAACAACAGTTACAGGTAAGTAACTTGTTCCTTTTTGCTGTCCCAATGTCTTGCTACTGCAGAGTTTCTATTATGATTACGTATGCATGAGCGGTGCTCGTTCCATCTTACTTTTGCAGTCTGTGTCGATTGCCCTACATAGTACATTCCACAAGGGCATTTAATGGAGTAAATCACATTATTCGTTGTGCATGTCCCAAAATGCCGCAATTTTATTTTCTCTCCTGTATGTGGATGGTTCACTATGTTCCCCTATCCACAGTTGCTGCAATTCAAACACGGGAATGTCCCTGTTTTTACAGGTGTTCAAATTCCTGGTCTTAACGAGTTTATCCTTCAGATTCTGACTCCTTTTGTAGGCAAATGTTGGTGGTTCCTTAAACAGTGGTTCAACTCTCTCATCCAACTGCAGAATGTTCCAATTCTTTTTAATTATTTTCTTGATTCTACTGCTTGGAAAATTTAGACACAAAGACCATGGGGTGCCTCCTTTGTTTTCTGTTGTGAGTTCAATAGGACCTCTCTTTCCTTAATTGCTAGTCTTGCTTCTGCTTCTTCAATGTCCGATTTTGCATGGCCTCGTTGCAAAAATGTATCTCCCGTCATGCGTATAGCTTGTTCATAATCAGTTGAGTCGCTCACAATCCTTTTAACCTTTAACATCTGGCTGTAAGTTAAGTTCTTTATCAGACGAGGTTGGGGTGAAAGCTGAGTTTGTGTAAGATGTTGTTCCTATCGGTAGGTTTCTGGTATATGTTGGTCTTGTACCCAGTATTGGTGTAGCTGATTTTCACATCCAAGTAATGGATACTTTCTTTTGAGAGTTCCAATGTAAATTGGATACTTTTATCTATACTATTAAGGTAATGTAGGAATCCTTGCAACTCTTCTTCTGTGCCTTTCCAAATACCGAAAATGTCATCGATATAACGGATCCAGAGACCAATCTTTACATTCCAGTCATTGGGCCTCATTCCGAGATTGGAGGTAGTCATGGCGCTATTTGCGCCATAACTACCTCCAATAACGGGTCCGGCACCGGTATGGTTGAATGGGGACTTGCCGGTGTAGTCCGTCTTTTGCGGGACCGGTAAATCCCCATTGAAAAAGCCATTCCTCATTCCCAATTGAGCCCCCATGTGGCTCAATGGGAATGGGGAAGGCGCTAATAACGGTACCGGAAATTGAGGTACCGTTATTAGCTCTGAAATGTAACAGGTCCCGTCCGTAACGCCTGGTCAGAACAGGCGTTAAAGGAGGGACCCGCTAAGGGAACTCGTAGTAGGGTGGTAAGGGATTACCGGCACTGGTCTCCTTACCGGTGCCCGGTATCCCTTACCGCCCTACTCGGAATGAGGCCCATTATGTATCAAAACATGATCAACCTCGAATTTGTGCATGAAATCGGTCTCATATGAAGGTGCCATGGTGGCACCCCTTGACGTTCCGGCGGTTTGCAAGTAAAATTCCTGTCCCTATTCAAAATACAAATTATCACTTATGAACTCAAGTAATGCCATTATGAATTCCTTCTTGGCTGGTTTATTTTCTTCTCTGAGTAACATCCACTCTACTGCTGTTCTTCCTTGGTCATGCAGGATGGATGTATATAGACTCTTCATGTCAATGGTAAATAAAATGTTGTCTGCAGCATATGTGGTTTCTCTCAGATGTTGTAAGAAGTGAGTGGTGTCTTTTACATATGTACTTGTTTTTTGTACTAGGGGTTGTAGGAAGTAGTCTAAGTAAACTCCTTATGGCTGTAATACACTGTGCGTGCCGGCGACTATTGGTTTACCAGGTGAGTTTATCAGATCCTTATGTACTTTAGGTAGCGTATAGAAATGAAGGATCTTGGGGTAGTTGTTGGTTAAGAACTTCTTGGTATGGTGCTTTATCCAGCTCAGTTCTTCAGCCTTCATTAATAACTCGTTCAGATTTTGTTTGATCTCAATGGTAGGATCTGAATTCAAATTTGCATATGTGTTATGATCACTCAGCTGTCTCCTGCATTCTGTGTCGTAATTTATGGTATCGAGTAGTTCCAATGCCCTTTTTTATCTGCAGGTCTGATGGTTAATTTTTCGTCTCCGTAAAGCCTTGTTATCAGTTTACATTCATGGGGTTTCATGTTGCCATGCCCCCTAGATTTAAAGTTGATTTTCTACAGATCTTTGATGGTCTGTATTTGGAAAATCTCTGTAGACAGTACAATAATTGGTGGATTAAATCCACTTTTACCTCTGAACTCCTTGAATCCATCTTCTTCTATCTCCCTCGAGTCTGATGTTTCTAACTCATTGAAGAACACTTTCAGTTTCATCTTCCTTACACGTTTATAAAGTTCATGAAACATAGAATGATTAAGGATGGGCACCACTCTTAATGTTATAATCTGTTACTTTTGTGTTAGAAATACTGTCTTTCTTAATTATTAATACCACATACATCGAAACACAATGGTGAATAAAGACCTTGGCACAAGGGTATGAAATGTGAAAGAAAATTCCATTCCAGAGTTGCCCTTGGGACTGACTGTCTCTATAGTAGCTGAAAAAATCTCTTATTCAATTTTAAATCAATTTGTTTCAATTAACATATAATTTCAATCACCTGAAGAAAAACAATGAAAGAAAAGCAATACTAATTAGCACAGTTCTTTTTTTAATCCTTCAACTGAGGCAATGTTTATTAAAAGATTCCATTTAGCCAATACATTTCCGACACTACATGTATTGTGAGTACACACAGGTGCAATATAAGCATAAAATAAATAATAAAACAATAAAAAAGGACAAAAGAGAAAATAATTGTATGTATCCTACTCATATGTTGGATACTGAAATACTGTGCCCCTTCATATCAATATAATTTTACCTGTGTATGCACACTCAGCATGTGAAACTAGAAATGCAAAAAACATATGCATGAAGTGTTTCATAAGAATATGGACAAAACAAGCATGTTGCAAAAAAAAATTGTATGTCTAAGTTCATCTCTTTACCTGTGCTTTCTCCCCTTCACATATCACGCTGCCGTAAAGAATGTTTTGGGAAGGAAAGAGAATGTCTACATAAAGACCATTCATGTTATGTCCAGGCCAGTAATGTGCCCAATTTTGTAGTCAGGGCATACCTTAAAACTTTAAACTGGCTCCAAAACAACATGAATTTGGAGCCATGAGGCCGTGCATGTACCTACCTCCTAAATGATATGTTGCGCTTAAAGTGATGTTACTGGTGCGTGGGAATGTGCCAGTTACCTTGATTATGGGTTGTTTTTTCATTGGTCTAGTATTGCCCAAATGATCTTTTATATTTGTACTCTGCTTGTATGCAAATACAGGAGGGTCGTGGAATAGATGTTCTACTTGTGTGTCACATAAGAGGGTTCTCCAATTTTTTGGGGATAATGGATGTGATTCGCCTACTTTGGATTGAATATTTAGAAAAATACACCAAACTTGAAGTCTTCTTCTCTTACCATTGTTCTGTGAGCAAATCTGCCTGTCTGATGGCAACTAGCCGTTCCTTGGATGCATTGACCTCCTCAGCTTTATTTTCTCAGTCCCAAAAAGTATCTCCCATTTTCTCAATTTGATCATTGTAGACTTCCGGGTCACCCACAACTCTGCTGACCCGTAGCATCAGGCAGGAGGGTAGATTTTAAATCAAACTGGGTTTAGGAATTTTACCATCTATCAACTTTATCTCTACTTCTAGGAAATGGATGTGACTTTCTGAAACTTCACTGGTGAACTGTATCCATGGGTCAATTGTGTTCAAATAGGTAAGGAACCCTTCTAGACTCTCAAGGGCGCCTTGCCATACTCCAAAGATACCATCAATGAAGCGAACGCAGAATTTCAAATAATTTCACCACACTGCATGATCTAACACATGAACTCTCTCGAACTTGTGCATAAAACAGTTTGCATAGGTGGGTGCCATAGTGGCCCCCATCGAGGTCCCTTGTATTTGGAGGTAAAACCTTTCTTTGAATTGAAAATATGTATTCTCTGAAATGAATTGTAAAAAATCAGTATGAACTCTTTGGAGGCCTTTATGTGTTCTTCATTGAGAAGAAACCACTCAATCTCTTCCATGCCAAGGCTGTATGGAATGGATGTGTACGAGTGTCAATATGCCTACCTCCAAGGAGCCAGGTCCGACCCAGCAACCCCAGAGGCAGGCATCATTTCCCCCAGGAGAGTGCCAGCGGGCCCAAGCTGGGGCCCTTTGGATGCAGTCCTGGCGCCTTAGGCGCCAGGCTCATGTTGGACCCCTGTCCTGGCACCTTAGGCGCCAGGCTCATAAAGCTAGGCATGTGTTCAAGTGTTTTAATGTGCACTTACCTGATGCAGACCATGCTGCTACATCCAGGCCCTCTTGAGGCCTGAATGGAACTACTTTACCTGTGGGACTACTTTCCACCTGGGTGTGGTCGGGGAAGGATACATAACTGATCGGTGGAAGGATACACACTGGGAACTTCTTCCAAAGCTATTTAAACCACACCCGATCAGCAACTCACGCTTCGCGTTGTTCTGCTCCTCGCAGCTGGACGCTCACCATGTCAGCTCCTGCTTCTGGACTACAGCCACGCATGTCAGCATCCTGGGTCACCTGCAAAGGGAGACAAGAGACCTTACCAGCTGAATCTACACCACGGAGACATCACCGACGATCCTGAAAGGGAAGACATTATTTTTTAAAAGCATTTCGTTACGAACGCTGCAGCGCTGCATTTCACTCACCTTTCCTGGGTTCCTCCATCTTCAGCAGCGATCATCCGGATACAAAGCCATTTCCCAGAGCCTAGAGAAAAAGACAAGAATAAGAGGTGAGAGAAGGAAGGGAATAAGACTTACCTGTTGGGTCATTCCCATTTCATTTCGGTCTTGCCGCTTCCAGGCATTTTCCGGACCCCGGCCCCTGTGGGGAAAAAAGACAAAGGGCCTCATTACACGGACGGCGGTAAGGGTTAACGGTCACCGTTAATGGCAACGGTGACCGTTAACCCTTACCGCCGTACTACGAGGTCCCTTTGCGGGTTGGAGGATTTAACGCCTGCTTCTTGCAGGCGTTAAAATCCAACCCGCTAAGGGACCTCTGAGCTAATTACGGCACCGCAAAATTGCGGTGCTGTAATTAGCGCCTTCCCCATTTCCATAGAGCCCTATGGGGCAGAAATGGGAATGGGGAAGGGCAATGGCGGAAAGGGGATTTACCGCCCCTCCAACCTTGGAATGGGGCGGTAAATCCCCTTTCCGCCAAGGCGGTGCCGGTATTTTACCGGCATGAGCCATGGCGCTAATAGCGCCATGGCTCACCGCCTACCGTGTAATGAGGCCCAAAGACATAGAATGAGCGTATGCAAAGACAGTTCCCGAGCGCTCATCCAGATCTAACCTGCCATTTACTGGAACTGGAACTACACGTTTCACTTCGGGTCGGTGCCATATCTCCGGCATTCCGAACCTCGGCCCCTAAGGGGGAAAAAAGACATAAGCATTAGCGCTTGCTGCAAAAGACAATGACCATTATTATTAAGTTTGGACTTTTGAACTTGCAACAGAACTTTTATAGAGCCTCACCTGAATAGTCAAACTTACCTGAACTCCCACCAATCCTCAATCCAGTGAAGTAACTGGGTTTCAACGCGCCCCTGCATCAGAAGCAGGATGGAGAGCTCATCCTTCCTGACCCTAAGGTGAGACTTCACAGGGAATCGTGGAAGGATATCGTGGAGGGTTGGAAGAGAGTGGGAGGCTTGAGCATAACTCAGTCAGTAGGTAATACTCCCTTTTCACGCACAGGGGAATATTCTGCGAGCCGGAGAAGCCAGAGTAGAGGGCCCTTCCTGTCCATCTTCAGAGCCCTGTGCTTCACCATTGAAGAAGCATCAGCACTCAAAGCCAGACCTGCGCCTCCGTGGGAATCAGGTGAGCGTTACAACGAGCTCTTTACATCCACTGTAAACATAATGCATCCCGAAGTGTATGTAGCCTGTCTCAATATCTTTAAAAAGTGTGTGATATCACAACTGTAAGTGTTAGTTTTCTGTATCATGGGCTATAGCAAGAAATCTATATACTTTCACAGCGGTTGTAGTACACTAACCATGCCTGCCACTATGCATCTCCCTGGTGGACTGGTGGGGTGCTTGTGAATCTTAGAAAGTGTATAAAAATTGGTAACTCTCAGATGGATTATTTGTAGACATTTCTTAGTATTGTGGTTGATCCATTCAAGTTCCTCAGCTTTATTGAAGATATCTGTTAATTTAGCCATAATCATAGATATCAGATCTGTTTCTAACAAAGCTTAAACAGTATTATCACTCGGCTGTCTTTCGCATTCATTTTCATAGTCAGTAGTATTCAATATTACTAGTGCTCCTCCTTTGTCTGCTGGTCGAGGTTTTTATCACTAAATATGTTTTTAATGCGGCCCAACTCATGAGGTTTAAGATTACTGAATTTGGGGTGTTCATGTGAAATCTTCCCTAGGTCTTCCAAGGTCCTGTTTGAGGAAAATTTCTACAGAGGGAACAGTGATGGGGCATAAATGTACTCTTACATCTGAATACTTGCATCTCGTCTTCTTCCTCTAATCCTGCACTTTCATTCATAGCTTCAATTACTTCAAAATATACTTTGAGTTTCAATTTTTGTATGAATTGGAATAGCTCAAATTTCAATTCAAATAACATTGTGCTATATGTAGGCACAAAATATAAACCTTTTTGAAAAGTGTGAATTTCGGAAGTACTGAGGGTTCTACTAGATAGATTGACGACTACTATTTTTTTTCATGCTGTCAGGTAACTCTTCCTGGCCCTCTTTGATTTCCTCTTCCCCCTCCTCACTCTTTTCCTTCTCTTGTTCTTTCTAAAAAATAAAAATCACTGTGGATGATATGGCCTGTGGTTCATTCACCTCCCCTATTTCTTCTATGTTGCCGCCTCCCCTTTCCTGTGTATCTGGTTCAGTTGTAGGATCTAAATTACAGCTTTGCGTGTTCATGGAGCTCCCCTGTTGTGATCCACTTTGTGGCAGTCTACATTTATCCATCCACGTATATACTTCCTCATTAAGTCATATGTATCGCGTCTAAATTTTCTGACTTTCTTTGCCTCGAATTCTGCTTTATAGCTTTCTAACCTTTGATTAATGTCTAGCAAAATTGTGTTGAATTCCTCTTGTCCTAAGCATTCGCTTAGTTCTTTCTCTATTTCTTGTATCTCTGTTGTAATGGTTTCCCGATTCTTTGATGGCTCTGGTATAGTCAATGGAATCAAATCCAGCAAGCATTTATTTAATAATATAGCTTCTCACTTTTTCACAAATGCTCTGCTCTCTTTGCAATGTGTTGGCCTTAGATGAATCCTCAGACCTCTTGGTATTCGTTGTGTGAGAAACCTGAAGGTGTCTCACCCGCTAGTCCCCGGGGATCTGTCATTCAGGTGGCCAGGATAGGGCCATCGTTTTTGGATCCATTTCCTGGGGGTGGACCAGTGTGGGAGGATCACCGGATGAAGTTCCCTGTTACACCTTTTCCCCATCCTACCACATAGTATAGTTTGGAACTCAATCCCCCCAACCCCCTTTTCCGACACAAACACTTTCTCCCGGACAGCTCACTGTGAGAGAAAACAGACGAACACCTGAGCCGTATACCTGACATGTCATAATACAATGATCAGACAGGGTCAGGCAATTACTGATCATTACACACACCTGACTTCCTTCACACTTCCTCACATGGATAAAAGACAGAGCACGACAACACACTCTGAGCAAGGCAAAGCACACGAGGAAGCAGCAGTTCCAAGATGGCAGTTTAATACAAGGTGAAATACGGCAAGAACGAAGAGGGTTGCAAGGAGGGAAGTGCCCTTGAACTTTTCAGAGAAAGACTGTTACTTTCATGAGCTTTTGAAATTAAGAAACGTAAGAACCGGAATCACTGCTGAAGAAACCTACATCGTGTGCCAGAGGTACCCGGGGCTCTCCCGTGTCTATAGTTAAAGTGTGCAGGATTGTTTGCCGCTGTGGTACTGTCCTTGGCTCCTACAACAAAGCAGCACCTTTAAGTCAGCACAGCCGGTGAGTTGGGGAGACTGATACCAGATTGGTCTGTTTTAAAACCAAGGTTGCAAGCGGGAACATTGCATGGAGAAAACTGAAGAGTACAGTGTGAGAAACGTATGAGGCAAGAGATGCGAATATAATTAAACAGCAGATGAGTGACTGAACTTTTGAAGCCAAGACAGATACCGTAAACAGAGTGGTCCGGCACCACGTGGGTGCTCATTCGAAGGTCTCTATTAGGTATCTAACTGAAAGGTAGAAAATGTAAAACGGAATTGTGAAATCGAAGTGCTCCTGCAACGGGTCAAGCCAAACCCTGTGCACATTCGAAAGTCTTTGATATTTGATGCTAACTGAAATTGATCTGAGCCCGGCTGAGGGATACTAATTGTATTAAGAAGAGGATCTGAGCCCGGCTGAGGGGGGGCCGGGGTGAACCGTGAGTCACCCAAGAAGGACTATCCCATGAACATTGTGAAAGAGCATCTGAGCCCGGAGGAGGGGGATCCGGGGTGAATACTGAATCACCTGAATTGAGTACTTCTAAGAGGAAAAGAACTTGTCATTTGTTTTGTCGAATCAGGCCCTCTGGATGAAGAGACTTTTATAGGCAAAGAGACTTGGGCACAGAAGGCCCTGATACTAATGATTGGAACTGTTTTCTCGTGCTAAAGAAGCCAGAGATTTTACTACGCTCGAGTGAACCGCCTTGTCCCGTGCTGAAAACATAGGGAAGGGAGGCCAACGGCCTGAATATCCTGACTTATCGTTTCTGTGAACACTTCTTTTCATAAACACTACCTCTTTGAGAAACCTGAAGGTGTCTCCCTAGCTAGTACCGGGGGATCTGTCATCCAGGTGGGCAGGACACAGACATAGACATTGCTATTGGATCCAGTTCCTGGGGGTGGACCAGTGAGGGAGGATCACCTGGATGAGGGGTCCGTGGGAGTGGGACACACGAGACGCGGTATCCCCCTTCTTTCAACACCTTTTCCCCAGCCTACCACGTAGGATATTCCAGAACACTTCCCCCCCCCTTTTCAACACAAATACTTTCGCACAACTCGAAAGACAACAGACTAACACCACGGCTGTTTATCTGACGTGTCCCAATGCCAGAGTCCGGCAAAGTCAGGCAATTGACCAGAATTACCCACAACTGACGGCCTTTTCGCTTCCCCACAGGGATAAAAGGTGGAGCACAAGAGCACATGACGATCAAGGCAGACCGCACAACGTGAAGGCTAACTCAGCACAGCAGTACAAGAGGAGGTGAAAGATGGCAAATACCGAGAGGGTGAAAAGGAGAGAAGTGACCTTGCCCTTTCCGGCCAGACCTGTGAAATCCCTGCATATGGAAACATAAGACCGCGAACAAAGGCCAGGGTGTGTTGATGCAGATGTCTACGGTACGGAAGACCCTCCTCCGCTTATAACCAAGCCGGGGAGAGATGCTTGTCTCAGTGATACTACCAACCTTGACTCCAAAGCAAAGCGATTCATCACAGCCAGTGAGTCGAGGGGCGTGTCGATAAGAAACCGAACTGTGTTTAGCGGAAAGAAACCAAAGGCTAATTTGAACTTTTAAAGATAGGGTTGAGAAACAAGTGGGAAAACCTGCAACAGAGGAGGCCGGCACCACATGGGTGCTCAAGCGGGAAACTCTGGGCGATTACCCGATGGTAGAAAGACTACCATAACCAGAAGGCCTTGGGAAGAGGCGAAGATAGGTCAAAGTGGTCACATGAAATTATATGATAGTTTATTTATGTGTCGCCTATACACAATGTGTTTCAAAGCGCTTCACAGCAAGGGAGGGAACAAGGGAAAACTACAATGACATTCTAAAATGGCCATGAACAATTTTACAGAGAAAGAAATGTAATCAAGGATTCAGGATGGCAGAACATTAAACACAACATGAAATTGGGTCACCATGCGCACTTGTTGAGAAGGCGATGCACAGGAGTCAAAGTGTCCAGAAGTCAATGAAGCAAGGTCGCCATATGTATGAGTATGAGTTGGAAGGTGAGGCACAAGAGACAAAGTGTCTAGAGACAATGCTTCCCTAAATATTATACATATACTCCAAGAGTTGTTATTTATTTCACAAAACTTCAACCTCAAAAGGGAAGCACTTACTTATACAGGGGTCTTGTCAAATCCTCTGTACCGTTGAAAGTCTTTGACCGGCAGATGATTGGGAAAGCTAAGGGAAGTGAATCCTGCAAGGTGAAAAGTAATACATGAACTGCATATTGGAAAAGTCGGCGAGAGTGAACCTGGCAGAAGGAAACCGACAATGAGGGGCAGCGCCCAAAAAAACTGTTTAAAAAGACATTAAAATTTGTAAAAGCAAGAAGTATTGCAAGACAAGGGGAAGGGAAATGTCCCCCTTGTCATTTGGGATCCGAGCCCGGCCGAGGGAGGTCCAGGGGTGGAAAGTTATTGCCCAAAGTACACTGAGAAGGGAACTGTCTTGTGAATTTGTTGAATACAATTCCTGAAGGGTCTGCTCCCAGAAGAGGGGGACCCAGAGGTGAAGCCATCACCTAAAGTGTTGGTAGAACCAAACTTTTGTGTTTGTTGAGAGCATCAGGCCTCAAAGGGGAGAGACTTTTATTGAAAAGAGACTTAACCATCGAAAAACCTGAGGAAGGCTTGAGCGCGTGCTGTGCTCCAAAGTCCCACCTTGTCCCGTGCTAAAACTTGGGGAAGGGAGACCTCAAGGCAATCACATCCTGACTTATTATTTGAACACTGTTTCCTTTGTTTTGATACCCTATCCCACACTCTTTCTGGGATTTGTTGTAAGGATTTGGCAATAGGTTTTCTTAGTATAGGCCCTTTTATTTTGACACAACACCACAAGGACTGCCTTATTTTTCATTTGATGCTCGACGCTTGCTTCCATCTTAGATTTATGTTTTGTTTAGACATTTTTCCACCCTGCATTTATTGTTCAATAAACACCCTTGAACTGTGGTCCCTTGTGTCTGTCTTTACTGTTGCCACCATGAGTTCCTTACATATGATGTCAGGAGTGGTATGTGACTCAATTGAAACTACTTGGGGAACGCTACAATTTCAAAAACTTAGTCAAAGAGAGTCTATAGCCTTTCCATCGTTACCAAGGAATCAGTACGGTTTGACATCTGTAGCATTAGGGAAGCTACCATCCCCCTGGGAAGAGAGGAATGATTCCTACAGACTTGGTTTTGATACCCCCTGCAGGGTGCTACATTTGATTAGCCCCAAAATCTGGCCTAGAGTGGAAGTTCGGGATAGACGTCTTAGCAGGCATTATTGATCCCGACTTTAGGGGAGATGTGAAGGTTCCCTTACAAAACCATGGCGAGATCCCTTTTGAGGTACGTTGGGCAGATCAAATTGCCCAGGGGATCTTGGAAAGAGCTCCATTTCCTCAGTTTAAAGAAAGTGAACCAGATAAAACACAAAGAGGTAACTTAGGCTTAGGAGAAGTTGATGAGTCAATAGACGTTGAAGAAAGGAAGGGAGAGAAACCCAACATCTATCGAGACTTGGCCTTCGACTGTTACACTCACCTGGTCTCTGCAGAGGCGTTGGGGCATGGTTGCATCCCTCCCTGGACTTGAATACCTGGAAAGTGTAAATGGTGTTAAGGGAGGGCCACCAGTGCTGCAGACAATCCAGGGTGACAGACCCCCTTCAGGATTAAAAGCTTTTTGGGAGAGGTTTTGCAGCTGCCTTCAGGGGTGCCAGGAAAATGCAAGGGAGGTGGCAGAGAGGCATGTGGGGGTCGCACTACAAGCAGTGATCTGTGGACCCTCGGATATACATCATCCTGATTGGAACTCCTGGACGGCTGCAGTTGGCTGTTGGCTATAGACAAGGAACTTTACAATCATGTGGGATACCAGAGCGCGTGCCCGGTGCCTTACAGCTGCAAAGGGGATGGAGGCAGCCACTGCTGATTACCTACGAGCATCAGAATCAACAGCCAAAGGGGGAAAAACACCCCCATGGCCGGCAGCCCGTAATTGTACTACGCTGAGATACCGGTGGTGTGGACAGAGGGGTATGAAGCTTTGTGAGGGCATTGCCGCATGTCAAACATAACCCCACGGGGAAGGGGCCTTTTTGAGCACTAATCTACCAACCTACTGGAAATACTCAGCCTCTATGCACAGCATAGTGCCTTTCAGGGGGAAGTGAAGATCATAATACTTGCTCACCGTTAGGTCACATAAGAAAGCTTGGATGCCTTTAAAAGCTGCTAAATTGAGAGCCACCCAAATGACTCTGGATGCTTACGCCAGGAGCCTGAGACAAGCGCCAGCGGCGGACATGGTGTCATCGCCGGAAAAGGAAGGGGACCCCATAGAGAGGCATAATCAAGTGCTGCTGGTGATCTCAGACCTAAAAGCCGCACTGGGCACTCAAGTAGAGGCGGTCAAGATAGACGTCAGTCTGTTACGTCAGGATCTTAGAAACCTGGCAGAGAGGACCACGAATTTGGAAACCCAAGTGAAAGAAAATGCAGAGGAGCTCCAGAAAACTATTAACGAGGTGTATATACTGAAGCAGAAAGTTAGCCTACTTGAAAGCAGAGCGGAGGATTCAGAGGGGAGGGCACGCAAAAACAACATCCATATAGTCGGCCTGCCTGAGGGAGAGGGAAGGTAGCGACCCCACTATGTATGTGGAGAACTTGTTTCTACAAGAAATAGGAACAGGGAACCTCACTCAAGGATTCACTATTGAACAAGCTCACAGAACCCTCACAAGAAGACCACCTCCAGGTGCCCCCCCCCAGGCCCATAATAGCAAAGGTCCTGAACTACAAGCACCGCAAAAAGATCCTTTCTTTCTCCATACAAGGTGGTACCCTACGCAGAGCCTTGGCAGATTTGGCGGTATACACTAACTGTACCTTTAAGGTAAAGAAGAGCAGCGCTCCGTTTTTGGCGGTTAAGTCACGACTGAGATTGGCCTGCTTGAGATATATGCTGATTTATCCAGCACGCCTGAAGGTCCTGTATACGAACCGTGCCCTGTTCCTCGATCTCCAATCGGAGGCTCAGGGTTGGATGGACAGGGAGAAGATATACCCTGCAGCAGGTGATAGAAGGGCCCGGGACAGTGATCAAGGAGCCACAGGACCGGCAGTAAATGAGGGTTGAAACGGGGCCAGAGACTGCCACGCTTGCTCTGACCCACCATGACTAGGGCGCCGGGTGCTAGAGCGTTGGCTGCCTTTACTGTTGTTGCTCTAATGGCTTTGAATTATTGCAGAAAGTATCTGTTTTGCACCCTTCATTATCTGGTGGAACAGAGCTTTTGGATGCTTGTGTGTGAACTTTCCTCCCAGCTCCTGCTGAAACCACTGAATCCAGCGAAGGCTATGCCGTAAGGCATTTGGACATTGAGCCTGGTGCTCTAAACTTCTTCTTCAGCCTGCCTTTTAATGCTAGTTCTGCAAAGGGTTTTTTCATGATGTGAAGGTCTTCTTCTCACAAGTGATCTTATATAGGGATGGATATTATTGATTTCCTGTGTTTTGTTATCGGGTAAAATAAGAAGTAGTCCTTCTTATTTATCTTGACCGGGCGTAAGACCAAACTCTTCACAAGCTTTATTGACCATCGCATGGAAAGCTCCCACCTCTTCACGTGATGACTGTTTGGCCGTTTCCTCCAGGGCAACATCTTTGGGAATGTCATCAGTGTCCCAGTTGTCATTTCTGAAAGATTAAGATATTGTGAAGTCTCGGTCCCTTGCACACTCGTCTGTGTCAGAGATAATTTGCCTTCTTCCTGGTCCTCGTGTGTGGGCGGAATTGGGTGCCCCGTTCGGCGCTCTGAGGACTTTGACCATGTTGGTGACCTCAGACTCAGTCCCCTAGACATTGATCTTGGTGGAGGTGACCTTAACCTGGGCCACTTTCACCTTTGTAGTGGTGACTTTCACCGTTGTCTGTGCTGCTTACGCACTGGGTTCACCTCCCTCTGTGGGATGGTTGCTTTATCTGTGGGGTTAGCAGACGTTTGTCTAGTTGTGCCACCAGGGTTTGCAATGATTTTAGCACCTGCATAGACAGCAGCATTGGAGGGTTTGGGCTTGGAATAGACATTGGAATGGGTCCTGGCACAGGCATCTGTGGCCCTTGCGGTGGTAAGACTGACAGTGGCTGCAACAGTTCTACATCTGTTCTTCTTTAAAAGTGACTGCGTCTGTTCCGCCGGCATGACTGATTCTTTAGTTTATGTGGTGCTGTAGCATTTGATCAGGTATTACTTCAGAGATTGGTGATAGAGCTGGCGAGATTGGTTGTGGCGAGTTTAGCTGCTGTTGTTCGTGTTGTGCTTTACCCTTATCCTGTGACTGGCAGGCCTTTTCCGTTGGTCTTGTGGTTATTGTCGATGAAGTTTTCTGTCGGCAGCCTTCTTGTGCTTGCTTCGTTGACGGGGGCTATTCCCATCAAAGGTTTCTACCCGGACTACGGCATACTTTTTTGTTTGTCTCTGGTATGTGACTTCGTCAATGCTCCTGTCGACGAATGGTGGTGAGATGTGACTGCTGTTATTGGTATTTTAAAACTATCGCCAACGACTTCCCTTCATCTGCGTGGGCAGAATTGCATCGGTGATGTCTGGTCTTTTTTGTCCGTTGACAGTGTCTTATTTTATCCCCTGTCGACAGTCTTTATCCCATGGGTACTCGTCAACGGACAAACCGCTGCCAGGCCTTGGCCGCTAGGCCTTCCTTTAGTGCACAAGGTTGTTGACAGTGTTGTTACCTCGATTTTGTCATTGAGTTGTGGCTGCTCGATGACAGGGCCTTCCCCTTGGTTGACCAGTGCATCTTTGTTAACAGAATCTTAGCTGTGGATTTGACTGGAATCGTTGAAGGAACCTCCACCGGCTCAGATTTTATATATATTTTTTCATTATTTTATTTATATGTTAATATTGCGCTGCAGCCCGCGGGCACCAGAGCGCATTACATAAAGACAGACTGGAAATGTAAGAAGACAGGACATGACGAGGGCCACATGAAACAAAAACATATAGAAAGAGATGTTGGGCTAACTGACGTAACTAGGAATAGGCTCCTATTTGAAAAGAAGTGTCTTTAGTTGTTTTCTGAAGAGAAGATGGTTGGTTTCCAATCTCAGTGCAGGAGGAAGTTTGTTCCATTTAAGGACTGCTTTGGTCGTGAACGCCTGTCCTAATCCCTTTGCTTTTTTTGCTCGAACGACTTGGAGAAGACCAGTCTTATTTGATATCAGGTTGCAGTATGATTCATACCACATGAATAGTTTTTTTAGCTAGGTTGACGCTTTCCCATATAAGCATTGGTGTACTAGAGTGATGGCCTTAAATGTGACGCGTTCCTCGTTCGCCAGCCAGTGTAGATCCTTTCTGTCCTTTGTGACATGCTCTCTCCTAGGTTTACTGGTGATTGTTCTAATAGTGTTATTTTGGACCACTTGGCATTGTTTTAAACATTTGCTGCTGGCACCCAGTAATAAAGAGTTTCCATAATCCAACCGGGAGAGAATTGTGGCTCTCGCTATAGTTGTGCTGTTTTGTAGGCTCAGCAAGGGTCTGATTTTTTTCAATAGTTTCTGGTAATATTGGCAGTTCCTTTTAAGGTAGGCTGTGTGGGCTTCTGCTCCCAAGGATGCCTGTATGTAAATGCCTAGTGTTTTAACTTTTTCTGCTATGAAGATTTGTGACTCTTTGATCTTAAATGCAGTGTATTGTGGACTTAGTTTTTTCCTAGCATGAGGTGATCCAAAAATCATGAGCTCTGTTTTGGTGGCGTTTAAGCACATCCAATTTTCCTTCATCCAGCTTTCGATGATGTTATAAATTCTCAAGAGTTTTTCGCTGTCCTGTTCATAGTTTCCGCTTAGTTCGAACACCAATGGGTGTCGTCAGCGAAGTTGGTGAAAAATATACCAAGTTGGGTCAGTAGTGAGCATAGGCAGCGGATGTATAAATTGAACAGTAGGGGGGAGAAGCTTGCATCCTGAGGGACTCTACAGTCAACTAGTTTTGGTTATGAGGAGTGTTTGCCCCAGACAATCTTAGATTGTCTGTCCTGTAAGAAGGATGAGACCCAGTCTATGGCCTCTTTAGAGCAGTTTCCTGATTGATCTAGGGCCTCTCGGAGCCTCCGATGATCCAGCAGATCAAAGGCTGCCGAGAAGTCCAATAGGATTAGCAAACCAGTTTTACCTTTGTCGAGGATGCTTAGCATTTCTGTTTGCAGATCCAATAGCGCAGATTCCGTGCTGTGGGCTGTCCTAAAGCCCGATTGTTGTGAGTGTAGTAGATTGTTGTCATCCACAAACTCCTGGAGGTGTTCGGTAGCAATCTTGTCCAGTATTTTTAAAAGGAAATTGCAGTTGGTAATTGGCCTTAGGTTTGCAGGATCTTGTTGATTGAGTTCTGTTTTTTTTGGCAATGGTGTTACCGTAACCGTTTTAATTGTGGCAGGGACATTGCCGTCTCTAAACGAGGCATTTACCATTCTTGTGAAAAACAGCACGAAGATTGCAGCCTTGTCAAGAATTTGTTTTGGCGGCAGCACATTTTCAGTGCATGAGGTACATTTAATACTTGAGAGGGTTTTATTCATGTCTTCCAATGATATAGGTTTAAAGTAAAATTTTGGACTTTGTGAGTCAATCTTGTTTTCCCCTATATTGTCAGGGATGGGGATGTTAATTGCCTTACAATTGGAGATTGTCTCTCTTGCCTTGATAATTTTATTGTGGAAGGCAGTTTGGACTGCTTCACAGTCCTTTTCAGTAAGCTGAAATGGTGGGGATAGTGCTAGTGATTTTTCAATGTTTTTGAGTATCTGGAAGTTTCCCAGTCGAGTTAGATGCAGTAGCAATCTGTTCGTTTTAATGATTTTTCTTTAAGTCAGTTATTTTAGTCCTGTATATAGTGTTAGCTATTTGCCAGTTCTTTTTGTTACTTTCTGTGGGGTCTTTTAACCATGTCCTTTCTAGTTTCCGTTTTTCCTTTTTAAGGTTCGAAGCTTCTGAGTAGAACCATTCTTGGTGGTTTATATTGGGTCGAACTTGTTTGATTTTTAGAGGAACATGTTGGTTTAGTAGGTCATCTAGTATATATATCTCTGGCTTGTGTGGTCTCTCCTCTGACCTAGACCTCTTTTGAGGGTGGGAGGTAATCATTTGTGTCTTTTTTTGCCAACTCGATCCGTGCAAGCGTTGTGTGCGGTGCATTGTTGTTGCTGGTTTCCAGCTTCCGTGTTTGTCCTCCCTGCCTGCCGTCCCTCCTTCACTGCCCATTTGTTCATTAGGATCCCATCTCGAACGAGTACCTAGTCCTACGCTGGCCCCCTTCTGCCACGCAACTCTTTAGCTCACTGGGATAGGAGTGAGGCATCTGGCCCCCACTCCAGGTGAACTGCTTAAATTCGTAATTGTTTCTTTTTTTTGCCAACCCGATCTGTGCAAGTGCTGCGTGCACTGCTTTGTTGTTGCCGGTTTCCAGCCTCCGTGTTTGTCCTCCTTGCCTGCCATCCCTCCTCCACTTCCCATTGGCCCTTGGGCATACCCAAGTCACCTCCTCAGGGCAGCCCTACTGCCCGTTTGCAGTCCCTTGCAGTAAAGGGCCCCGGGGCAAAGAGCAGCTCCAAAGGAAGCAGCCCCAGACCGTGTTGGCCTGCGTTAGCCTGGAGAGCCTGCTGCCATCAACCAGCATTGTCTGACTTGGTAAATGCAGTGAGGGAAGGTACATTCAACACTGTGCCCCCATTTTTAGACTTACCAATTCATGGTGTTGCTGCATTTACTACTGTGCCGCCACTTTAGACTTCCCAATTCTAGATGTTGCTGCATTTGCTACTGTGCTCCCTCTTTAGACATCCCAATTCTAGGTGTTGCTGTATTTACTACTGTGCCCCCCATTTTCAGTGTTTTTCCCACTATCCAGTTGTCACAATTCTAGGTGTTGCTGCATTTACTACTATGACCCCTTCTTAGGCCTCGCAATTCTGGGTGTTGTTCCATTTGCTACTGTGACTCCTCCTTAGGCCTCTCAAATCGGGGTGTTGTTGCATTTGCTGGTGTGACCGCTCCTTGGGCCTCTAAAATCTGGGTGTTGTTCCATTTGCAACTGTGACCCCCCCAAACCTCTCAAATGTAGCTGCTGTTGCTTTCGCTACTGTCCCCCTTTTAAGTGTCCCACATCTAGGTGTTGTTGCTTTCACTACTGCACCCTCACTTTTGGCGCAGTGTCTCAAATCTAGGTGTTTCTGCTTCCGCTAAGGCGCCCTCACTTTAGGTACTTTTTCCCTCTATGCAGGTGTCTCAAATTTAGGTATCATTGCATTTACCACTGTTGGTTTGTTTGTTTATTAATTTCTAATGCGCTCCAGACCTGTGGGTAGCGGGGCGCATCAATAGGATAATGCGAAACTTACAATGTCGCAGATTATACAAGTTAAATAATGTACAGGAATCACAGAATAACAGGTTAAATTACACAAAAATGGTACAGATAACATGTCATAATTCAACAAGGAGAATAGGAGCAGTATCAGGACCTGGAGATAAGGTGGGCAAGTGCAGCTAGGGAAATAGGGTGACTAGTGGTCATTGGAGATGATGTGTTGGATGGTGTTCCTTCTCAATAGTGGGTATGGTTGATCTGCTCTCAGGGTGTTTGGTAGTAAGTTCCAAGTTTTAGCAGTCTTCACTGGGAAGCTATTGTCACCAATAGTGGTGAACTTGAATCTGGGTACTACTAGGCAGTTGGCGTTGGCAGCTCTGGTTGGTCTGATAGAGGTTTATTTATGTATTTTGTTCATGAGGTAGCTAGGGGCGGCATTGTTTAAAGCTTTTTGTGTCAAAGAGGTCATTTTTAACTTTTATTTTGTTCTCTGTAGATAGCCATTTATGTTGGCGTCTGATGGCGGAGATGTGTACTCTTTTATTTGTGCCAAGCCCTGCTCGCAAGGCGTTATTTTGTAGTGTTTATAGTTTCTGGATGGTAGTTTTATTTGCACCACTGTAGAGGGCATTGCAGTAATCGATCCTGGAGAGAAGTAATGCTCTGGCCAGGATCATGCAATTGTCCTTGAAAAGGAATGGCTTACCAGCTCTTATCAGCTTGCAAGTATAGGCGGTGGTGGAGACCAGAGATTTTACCTGTTTGTCAAATGACATAGTGGAGTCTAGGTAGAAGCCAAGGGTTTTTACTTCCTTGGAGACCCTGATAATGTTTCCGTCAATATTAAAGGAGGTGAATTCCTGGCCTAGTTTGTTAATGTTTACGTGTGAACCCAAGATTATTAGCTCTATTTTGTCGTCGTTTAAGCACAAGCCATGGGTGGCCATCCATGCTTGAACTATAAGATATACTCTATTCACTAACTCTGAGTCCTTACTATGATCTCCAGAAAGTGGGAGGAGAATCTGTGTATCATCTGCATAGTTAGTGTAGGTGATACCCAGAAGGTCCAGATCGTCGAACAAAGGTTTGTATAAAGTTGGCGAGACGCAAGAGCCTTGGGGAACGCCACACAGGATGGGGGTAAGGTCAGCTGCAGCCGATGGGGAGAATACTCTCATTGTTCTCTCACTCAGGAATGATTCCAACCATCTGATTGTCTCAAATCTAGATATCTAGCTGTTACGGCTTTCACCACTGTGCCCCCAGTCTAAGTGTCTCAAATAGAGATGTTGTATTTACTACTGTGACCCCACGTTAAGCCTCTCAAATCTAGTTGCTGTTGCATTTGCCACTGTTCCCCATTTTTAAATGTCGCAAATCTAGGTGTTGTTGCATTCACTACAGTCCCCTCACCTTAGGCGTTTCCTCCCTTTATCCAGGTGACTCGAATCTAGGTACCATTGCATATACCACTATCTCAAATCTAGTTATCTAACTGTTTACTGCCTTCACTGCACTTGAGTGACTCACTCCAACAAAACACCCCTGACCAGAGCACTCCCTACCTGGAGCGACCCACCCAGACCCGATCACCCCAACCTGCCGCAATGCTCCCCCACACGACCACGACTGACAATTCCAACCTAACAAAAACAGAATGAGAACCAAGGCCGCCTCTCCATGCCCTCACCTCTGCCCCATCAACTACGCAGTCACTCAGAACAGCAACCTTGCACACAGCCTTCCCATGCACACTTCCCAACCAACAAATGAATGAAACACACTGGCAAGCAAATAAACACTATGTAGTGGGGGTGCCAAGCACGATTTGCACTCCTGCCGCCCCTTTTGAAGTACCAGGAACATTCACACTGGAATATGTGACGTATGATGAGCAAATAAACCAGCAGATAGCCACAGTTGGGCTCTGTCCAGTACCTATCAGAGTAACAGCACCTACTGAAGTACTAACACCTAAGAAAACCTGGACAGTAATGTACCCATTGAGAAAACCATACTGACAAGTGAGACAGAATGACGATGTTCAGAATATAACACCCGAAGAAACTAAGAAGATACTGAAGAAAGATGAACAGTGACGTCATAAGAACCCAGACTGACTCACATATAGAAGATATAACGACCTGAGGATGATGACAAAAAGAGATGAAATACCATGGATAAGCGACATCCTGAGCTTAAAGTGAAACCATTGATGTCAAGATGTCAGAAACGTATGCCATATGCACGATGAAGATATTCAGTTAGTTTAAACGTGTACAGATGCAAGAAACCGCAAGAAGCAAAGAAATCGCGAGGCTTGCTTATGCTTAGTAGCAAAATAGATTGCGGCAAGCTCGAATTATACATAAAGTTACCTCAAAAGAGCACTTTATATAAGTATACTTCCACTATGCACAAGAGCAGAATCAACCAGAGGTTACTAACGGTCTGAAAAGCAGAGTTTTGCAGCAGACAAATCGAGAATTAAAGATGGAGAGAAACTCGCACAAAGGTAACCATGCCAAGAAGCCAAGGTCGTATCAGCTGGAATAGTCCAACAGTGGATACGATTAAAGAGAAAGAAAAACAGAGTATCCTGTTCGGAAAAGTCAAGAAAAGCCACAGATGGCAGACGATTGGCAGAATGAAATCAAATACACGAAAGTGCATGAAGGAAAGGCCGATTTCAGTGTTGGATTCACGTGACCAGGCAAGCAGGAAGGGATGAAACTTTCACACCTACGCATGTACCTTTGCCATACTTGGACGGCTTAGCTTTCCCAGACCAAGAAGAATACTCGAGGCCAACTACAAAGAAATAATTGACACATGTCCACTCAGGTGATGATTGATTGTAGCAATAATTGGAGGGAAGCTGGGGTGCAGACAAACTCCTTGCACCTGGCTGGCTATTCTGCATGCTGCTAAGCGCAAGTGAAAAAGTATGAGTGGCGTTGATGCCAACCCAATCATAGTGGACCGTGTAATCTAGGCTTCTATAGTTAGTAGAACCAATGAGACGTCATACTTTTAGTGACGTTTACAGTAGCCATTTTGAAGGAAGGGGTTAGTTGCCCCACCTGACATTGTTTATCCAATCCCCTCTCCCCGTTACCATATACACATATAGTACCTCTATTAAAGTTACCTTCCTAGAACCAATCAAGTTGCATGCTATGTTTTAAGAGTTATAAGTCAGTGATGACGAGTTTTTGGTATAAATGTATGTTTTTTCTCAAAGTAATTGGAGTTGAAGCGAGAAGGAAGATCGAGTGATTGCGCATATTCTTTGAACTCCCTGTTTTTTGTACTTGGCATTAAACATACTCCCTTTGCCACACTCTTGAGTTGTCATTACTGATTTGGTGCAAGAGTATGAATCTGCATCCCCATCCATCCCAAGGGTGCTGCTGCTCATCTTAAAGTGCTGTTTGGAAACCCCAAGTCCTATGGGCCGGCTGGGGTCCATCCTGTACACTTGTACCCAACCCACCACAGCGATTCTAGCACGTTCATTCTGAAATGCCAACCACTCACTGCCACTCCTCTCTACCCTCAGCATCCCACTTTCTTACACCCTACTTCCTTCACGCTCTCATCACACCACCTCCATCCCTCAGACCAGAGGAGCCAACTGGCCCCCCACAAACCATCCCCACCCTACAGAGCCCCCGCTCTTTTCTGCTCATGCTCCACCCTCACACAACACCTCCACCTGGTCATATACCGAGAATAACCATCTGCCCCACTCCACCACACACCGTGCTACCTCAAACTCCCAAGCCAGAGAAGCACTCTGGTGCTTCAAACTCAACCTCCAAAACACCAGGACAACATCTGCACTCCCCCCATGATCTCCACGCCCAACTTCTCAACCCTCCAGGATCTGCTGCCTTCATCCCATCCCGCATCAGCAAGAACCCCACACCATGCTACATCCACCTCCCAGGCCAGAGGAGCATGCTGGTGCCCCTTACACAACCCCCTTGTCACCACCTTTCCTCTGCTCCACCCGCAGAACCTCACCTTGTAGATTAGCACCTCCACCCACATCCCTCCTAGCCTCAGCCAGAACCCACCAAACGCCCCCCCCAGACCCACTGCAATAACTTTCAGGAAGAGTCCCTCTAATAATCGCATCATCGCCCGACACATCCACCCTCACACCCCGACCTGCCGAGCCTCAACATTTCCCCACCACGAACTAATACACCACCCCTAAATCTCCCCACAGTCAACCCACTTCTGCCCTCCACTGGCTATACCCATTACCCCCACACAAACACACACCCCCAACATCCACTCACCCTCCACCCCACAACATCCCCCTTCGAGCCCTTCCCTTCTCTCAACATGGCATTACATGTTCTTTCCAAAACTATCACCTCATCCTCTTTCCCCTTAAGCCCACCTACCCTTTCTCACACACACCTCATGCGCCAAAATGCTCTAAACTCAAGAAAAATTACCGGCCCCCACCCTCAACTCCTAATGCCTCTCCTCGCCTACATCAGTCCTCCGTCCCAACCACCCGTAGCCTGGCTGTCAGGAACTCAGTGCCAGCAACTCCCAGATTGTCCCTCCTCGCACATGACCCTTCACCTACCACCCCTACAACTCAACCTCCGTCCAGACTTGCAGCCCATCCATCAGCCAGCCAGTACCCACACACCACACCGACACCACTCACCACCCGCCCACCCTCCATCTTCCCACCTACCTCCACTGCATGAAAACCGACCACTGCACACAAACTCTTCCTGTTCCAAGCCAACCCCTCTCCCAACCCTCAAACATCTTCCATGACTATTCAGACTGTCCGGCTTCTCACACCACCCAGCCTCCCGATGCTCCTGACCCAGTCCTACCAGCCACCCGGTCCCACCATATTCATCCGGCCACCAACACCATTGGAACCACCTCCCCCCACCAAGTCACCTGCCTCTTATTCAACGTCCGCTCCGTGGCTAGAAACAAACACACAGCATATTTGACCCTTCTATCCTCTGACAACCCCAATCTCATTTTCATCACTGAAACATGGTTCAGCGATGACTTTAAACCAGTCGCACATGAGGCCCTCCCTCCTAACTACACTCTCATCCCCCACAACAGCGCCACCACAGGTGGTGGAATAGCCATTCTCCACAAACCCTCCATATACATCTCTCTCACCAAAACCCAGCCATGCACAGCCAACTGTGAATCCCTGCTGGTCAAACTCTCCCTGTTGCCCACTTTCTCTCACAGTTTCCTACTCATCTACAGGCCACCGGGATACAACAGACATTTTGACAGCAATCTCTGTGACTCACTAGCTACCATTCTGGTCAACCATCCTTCTCTCACTCTACTGGGAGACTTAAATATCTGGCTCGATATACCCAAGAACCCCATGACCCAAACCATGGTCGACAGGCTAGAGGCACTCAACCTCTCTGGGCATACCACAGGTCCCACCCACACCGGAGGCCACACCCTTGATGCAGTCTTCAGCTCGTTTGACCTCGTCTGACCTCATCTCGTTGCCCAGCCCAAACCCCTCACCTGGACAGACCACACAGCCCTACCTTTGTGTATCCGCTCAGCGACCCCACCACCCAGGGCCCACCCATTCTCACCGCATGACCAAAAATGCTGGAACATGGTCAAGGTACTGCCTGAAGCCTTGCTACGCTCACTCCCAACCACAGACAGACCTGTACCTATCGAGTCCTTTGACTCTTGGCTCAATGTCTCACTCCTTCCCCTCACCCCCTCTCGCACCCACAATGAAGCAATCCTCAATTTATTCAGGCCCCACCTGAAAACTGTCAAAACCCATAACCGCTCCTTTGAGCGCAAATGGGGAGCATCAAAACCCCCCCCCCCCTTAACAAATCCCTGTTCGCCCACCATCACCGTAATTACAAATCCGAGAACTGCATGGACAAAAAAACCTACTATAATAAAAGAATCCCGAACTGCTGCAGCAGTAGTAAAGAGTTCCACAGGATCATCTCGGAATTGGTGAAGCCCACCTGCACCCCTGCCCCTACCATGCCCACGCAAGCGCTCTACAACTCCCTCTCCCATACCTTCTACAGAACAGCACTGGACAGGGTGGCCATCATTAATGCCAAACTCTCCAACCTCACCCCACCCTGCACAAAACCGCCCCTCAAGATCCCAACACTGATCCCCCCTCTGCCGCCCCACGGGCTATCTTTCACCTCCTTCAAGCCGATCTCGAACGAGGAATTCCTCCAACTATTGTCCAGCAGCAGACCCTCTGGGTCCCCCCTTGACCCTTGCCATGCCTCCCTCCTCAAATAAATCTTCTCCACCTGTGCAGGAAAACAGGCCAGGTCCATAATCAATTACTACTTCGCTTCTGGCTCCTTCCGAGACCCCTTCAAAGTAGCGCACGTCAAACTCCTTCTGAAAAAGGCAGGTCTCGACCCCCTCCAGCCAACCAATTACAGGCCCACCTCCAACACCAGATTCCTTGAGAAACTCAAGGACCAATCTGCCTACTCTCAACTCAAACTTTTTGCTGAATCCAACAACCTACTAGACCCCGCTCAGTCTGGCTTCCGGCCCGCCATAGAACTGAAGCCACACTGATCTCGATCTGGGACGACCTCCAAGTCACGACAGATGCTGAAGGTTGTGCCACTCTGGTTCTCCTTGATCTCTTAGCCGCCTTTTCACCATTAACCACTGAATCATCCTCGACTGGCTCCACTCCCTCCCAATCCGAGATGTGGCACTCAGCTGGATTGCCTCTTTCCTTAACAGGAACAAATCACTATCCTCCTCCCTTTCACCTCCTCAGCTCGCCCACTGAACACTAGAGTACCCCAGGGTGCTTGCGTCTCTTCGCTCCTTTTCAACCTCTACATCACCCCACTGTCAGGGATCATCTGCTGTCACAACCTCACCTGCTACAATTATTCTGACAACACCCAAATTATCCTGAGAATTCCCAAGATGAGCTCTGATCATCCCCCCAACCTAGCAGTCTGCCTCAGTGATATAGACAAATGAATGACCAGAAACCACCTCCTGGGACAAGGGGACGGCATCTCACCTGCTCTCTGCACACTCCACTGGCTACCGATTGCACGAAGGGCCACTTTCAAAGTCCTGTGCATCACCCACCGAGCAGTGCACACGCCCGGCCTGACATACCTCCCAGAGAAGACTATGCGCTACTGCTCAGCACTCTCCCTCAGGTCAAGCACAGCCTTCTTCTAATGATCACAGCCTCCAACTCATCCAGACTTGGCGGGTCATCCTACTCTACATTGGCACTAACACTATGGAATTCATTACCTCCCCATATTCGACACAACCGGGACTACATGGCCTTCCGTAAAGCAGTAAAAACATGGCTTTTCCCTAATCCGTGATATGGTCTGTAGGGTATTTTGTGTAGATTTGGGGCCTAGCGGTATTTTCTTACCATCAAGAATAAAAGTAATTTAGCAACAATCACTCCTTGCATTCAGATTGGGTTTGGTATTATAGTGGTATCGTGGGTATGCATTATTTCAGTACACAGATACATTTAGCTGGTATGCATTTCGTTGTGGTATAGTGATGAGCATAATTTCTTTGCTTTATTTGTGGCCCCAACATACAAAACCCCTTTCTTTTGTTTAGACTGTTCTTGTGATCTCTAGAGGCCTTAGGCTTCTACATTATTCAAGAACACCACATTTTCATATGGAGTGCCACTTATGGCTGTTATCACTGATTTATCTACACCAGTGAGCTATGCTTCCATAAAGTATTCACAATAACGTGGTATAATCACTAATTTATTTACATTAGTGAAACTATTTCCAGAGGCCTCTTTCTCTGCTGACTCATATACGTCCAACAGACTATCAGATTGTGTTCCACTCAGAAGTCACACACACATACACTGAGTGGAACTACGCACACAGCTATTTATAATTACTCATAACATAACTTTTTCCACATGGGATGCTTGTCATATATTACCTAATAACCTCCCCTTTTATCAGGTGATATGGGCTAACTGTACCAGAAAAAAACAGAAGCAAATAGAAGCCTTTAAACGGATTGTGATTTACATCAGTTTCATTTCAAAAATCATACATTACCAGTTTTGCGAGGCAGTCTTTTCTAGAATAAACATAAGAGAAGCAATTGCAAAATACATGGCATTTCATTAGATTCTTTGCAACAATGAAAAGAACAGTGCATCAGCTGACTTGCATTTCTGAATAGCAACATTAGAATGCAGCTATCGCTACGCTGCCTGACTGAAATAGCCTTCATTCTCCAGCATGGGGTCTGGCATGGATTCACATGCTCATGAATATTCCCCGTCGTCAGGCCGGGAATCCTCGGTATAGAAAAAAAAATCAGTATCAGTTTCGTTTCTGATCTGTCTTTCTTAGTAGTAACCAATCACTGGTCTCTGGTTCATACTGCCCCCAGCCAATGACTGCCCTCTACCTAAGCTCCGCCTCTGGCAGCCATCCTCAGATTTTTACCGCACGTTCAAGTGTTGGGAGTCCTCGTGCTGTAGCTCTCGAGCTTTTGCTGCGTTTTCGCGCTTTTTCAGGAGTTTTTTCTAATTTTTCAGTTAAATAGAGCCTCAAGCTCCACCGTTTCTACATCCAATCAACGGAGATCCGTTTCAGAGTTTTCTACACCCCTCAAGGGTGAAGTCTTTATGCTTTTGGAGGATTCCAGAAGTTCCGAGGCCTACCCCGGACATGGCCCAGGAGAAAGGAAGCTCGACGCCCGGGAAGCTGTTCAGGACCTGCCCTGGATGCCAGCTTCAGAATGTTTTCAAGGAGGACGAGCATTCGTTATGCCTCTACTGTCTCCATGAGGACAAGACGCACACGGAGAAGGACTGTGTGTTTTGTGGGAACATGTCGTAGCGGACCATGAAGGATCGCCACCTCCGTCTCGCAAACTGGCTGGAAGGGAAAAGCCCGTCAGGCGAGAAGAAGAAAAAGAAGTACGAGCGGTCTTCTAAGTCCTGTGAGGGCACCCCGGCGACGGGGGCCCAACAAAAGGCTAAGCACCGCGAGTCAGCGGGCACCGGGAGCGCCGAACGGTCGGGCTCCTTGGCTGCCAGGCAGGGCACATCCTCCCTGGCGCCATCAACCACGAGCCAACGCTCTGGCTCAGGTAAGAGGAAGTCCGAGAACCCGGCAAAGCTTCTGGAGAGGCCCTGGTCGATCTCGAAGATTCCGGCAGAGGGGGAGCGAGGCTCAGACCCTCCCCCCAAGGTGAAGGCCCCAGGCGTCTAGAAGGTGACGATGGCCTTAATTCACCCTGCGAAGACCTAGACTGAGGATGTCCCCGCGGCCCTGGCTCAGCCTGTCGAGGCTACACCAGTGGAGGCGCCCTCAGGACCCAGAGTCTCCCTGCCACCGCGGAGGGAGTCGTCTTTCAGGCCCATTGAGAAGACCCCCACAAAGTCCTCGTTGGAAAAGTTTGGGGAGGGGCTGGTGGCCATCGTGGATACGGACACGACCTCTGAAGAAGAGCTCATCGAAGTTGTGGAAGAGGCCCAGTCCATCGGGAGGGATCCCGACGAGGGCGACGACGAAAGCGACGGTGTCGCAGACAAGGCTCCTCAAGAGCCCTCGCGCCTGTCGTTTCCGGCACCGCAGGACACTTCGGCGGCCATTTTGTCAGCGATTCAGTCCTTATGCTCGAAGATAAGGACAAGGTTGCCCCTTCCCCCGACGGAGGTACCTGAGCCAGACCCGACGGGGGAACCGGAGCCAGGACTTTCGGAAAGTCCACTGCATAAGAGGAGGAGGACGCATCCTACGCCACCTCTCCCACCTCTGCGGCCTGCTCTGCCTTCCCCCGGTCTACTACCCACGGGGATGATACAGGCAAGGACACGGCTTCGACAGGTACAGATGACGACGGAGGCGACGACGGAACGTGTCCCCTGTTGCCCCCTGCTCAGGCGTCCCCGCCCGACGAGATTGGATCCTTTCATGCCATGATTTTCAGGGCATCCGAGCTTTTCCAGCTCTGCCCAGAAGAGAAGAAGAAAGAAGGGTTCCTTTACCAACGGCGCGAGGCTAAAAGGAAGACGGTCCTCGCCGTACCGCTTCTTGATGACATCTGGGATGAGGGGCTCGCCCTCCTCAAGAACCCTGCCACGGCGCCGGCAAAGAGGGACTGGTACGAGAAGAAGTACCGGGTCCCCGACGCTGCCCCCTTGTGCCTTTGGGCACAACCTACCCCGGATTCGGTCGTCTCGGCGGCGGCAAAGAAGAAAGCTGGGGGGGCATCGGCCTCAACATCAACTTCCCCGCCGGACGGCGAGGGCAGGAAGTTGGACACGATGGGGTGACGGATCATCTCATCCGCAGCAACGACTATCAAGGCGGCCAACGCCCTGGCTATCGTAGCTCGCTATGACAGGGAGTTGTGGTTCAAAATCACCCCTCTGTTAGACTTCCTTCCGGACGCCAAAAGGGCTGAGGCCCTTGAAATCCTACAGGAGGGTGAGATTGCTTCGGAACACGCCATCACAGTGGCAACGGACATCGCCGATACCGGTCTCCGTCAGTTGGGCAACAGCGTTTGCTTGAGACGACGAGGATGGCTCAAGGCCACGGATTTCCGCCAGGACGTACAAGCCAAGATTTTGGACATGCCCTTCGACGGGAACAACCTGTTTGGGAAGGCGGTTGATGAGTCCCTTTAGGCCATCAAGACAGACACAGAGACTGCCCGGGCACTGGGAGTGCTCCAACAACAACGGCTGTCCTTTCGGAGCGCCGGAGGCAGACAAGGTGCCTCCAAGGGATCCGGCAGTGGCTCCTCCACGTACCGCCAAGCAGCAAGATCTTCGTCTCAGGAAGCCTACAAGGGACGCGGCAAGCCAGGTGGTGCCCGCCGTCGTCGACAGGGAGGTCAAGGAGGCAAGCCGGCCTCCAAACAAGATTGAACCGACCATGGGGTCGGGCCCCCGCCGAAGCACCCCGGTGGGAGGCCGGCTGGCGAGGTTCATCAGCATGTGGGAGTCCATCTCCACCGACCGTTTGGTGCTGGACGCCCTGGCCCAAGGGCACGCCCTCGAGTTTCAGAAGAAGTGCCCTCGCGTTCCACCCGTGGCCAGGAAGGAAAATCACGTCCTTCAACTACTGTTGGAAGTAAGGGCGATGCTCAAGAAGGGTGCCATCGAGCTCGTCCCAAAGAGTTTACTCAAGGTACTTCCTCATAAAAAAGAAGACAGGAGGATGGCGCCCCATCCTGGACCTACGACGACTGAACAAGTACATCAAGGCGCAGAAGTTCCATATGGTCACCCTCCAGCACGTGCTGGGACAGCTGGAGGAGGGCGATTTCCTGTTGTCGTTGGACTTGGAGGATGCGTACTTCCACATCCCCATTCTAAAAAGGCACTGAATGTTCCTCAGGTTCGTGGTCCAAGGGCGGCACTACCAGTTCAAGGCCCTCCCGTTCGGATTGAAGTCGGCACCCAGGGTGTTCACCAAGTGCCTCGCACCGGTGGCGGCACGGCTGCGCCTACAGGGGATCCACGTCTACCCCTACCTGGACGACTGGCTCATCGGGGCAAGGATGAGGGAGCTCACCGTGGAGCACACTGCGAAGACCGTCCAGCTGCTCACGGACCTGGGATTCTCCATCAACTTTCCAAAATCCCACCTGGGTTCTGTCGCAAGTCGCCCTGTTTCTGGAAGCCAAGCTCGACACAGTGGCGCGGCTGGCCTTGCCGTCGGAGGAAAGGACCAGGACCATTCTGGGCAAGGTGCAGCGTCTGCTGGCCACGGACATGGCCAGGGTAAGATCTATCAAGTCCCTCCTCTGGATGATGTCCTCCTGCATTTATCTGGTGCGCCTTTGCAGGCTTCGGAAGCGCCCCTTACAAGAGTTCCTCGACGCCCGCTGGGTCCAGTCGACTGGCAGCCTCGAGGACAGGATCCCTCTCAACGAGACGTTCCGTCGGGCGATCCAGTGGTGAGGTTCCCGCTCCCATCTGTCGGCGGGCACGGACTTTCAGATCCCAGCTCACCAGGTGACGGTGACGACAGACGCCTCCCTGGAAGGTTGGGCAGCGCACTCTGGAGATCTTCACGTGAGAGGCCTTTGGCTCCCGGAGGAGAAGTCACTCCACATCAACATTTTGGAGCTCCGCGCAGTGTTCTGGGCCCTCAGGTCCTTTCTCCCGTCCCTCAAGGGCAAGGTGGTGAGGATCTTCACTGACAACACCACCACAATGTTCTAGATCCGGAAGCAGGGCGGAACCAGGTCCCCGGCCCTATCCAAGGAAGCCCAGGATCTGTGGCATTGGGCCGTAGCCCAACGGATGTTTCTGGTGCCTCTTCATCTGGCAGGAATAAAAAACACGATCGCCGACTCACTCAGCAGGGAGCTGCGCTCGTGCCACGAGTGGGAACTACGCTAGGATCAAGTGGATCGACTCTTCCGACGATGGGGCGAACCCCAAATCGATCTCTTCGCGACGGCGACGAATTCCAAGTGCCGGAGATTCGCCAGCAGGTTCGCCCAGCCGAGGAGCATGGGCGATGCTTTCTCGTTCCCCTGGGACGGCCTGTTTCTTTATGCATTCCCTCCGCTGCTGTTGCTGCTCCGGCTCATCAACCAGCTCAAGAGGTCCCGGTGCAAGATGATCCTCGTCGCAACGGTGTGGCCGAGACAGATCTGGTTCCCGGACCTTCTCAACGTCCACACCAGTCAAGCTGCCGACGGACGCAGACCTTCTCTCCAGAGAAGGAGGCGCCATTTTTCACCACAACCCGGAGTCGCTGAACTTGCAGGCCTGGCTCCTACAGCACTAGAGTTTGGAGGGTACGACATCCCGGCCGACTGCAGAGAGGTTCTTACAAAGGCCCGGGCGTCCTCAACTCTCAAGTGCTACGGACATAAGTGGAAGAGGTTCTCTGTCTGGTGCCGTGCACAGAAGATTAACCCTCTGCGGATTACGGCCCCTCAAGTACTGCCGTACCTACTGTTGCTGGCCAAAGCTGGACTGGCTCACGCCTCCATCAAAATACATCTGGCTGCAATCTCCCGATATACCAGGACTGCGGGACGGGCGTCCTTGTGGTCTCATCGCCTGGTGAAAGAATTCATGAAGGGACTATTCCGATAATTTCCGCCGGTGAAGGCTCCTGTCCCGGCGTGGGAGCTTAATGTGGTGCTGACCAGGCTCATGGGGGCCCCATTCGAGCCTATGCATTCGGCGCCTCTGAAGTTCCTGTCATGGAAGACAGCTTTCCTCGTGGCCATCACTTCCGCACGACGAGTGGGAGAGATCCAGGCCCTATCTTGCAAGCCTCCATACTTCACTTTTCATGACACGAGGGTGGTGCTGAGGACGCACCCCTCCTTTATGCCCAAGGTGCCGTCGGACTTCCACCTCAATGAGCCCTTGGTGTTGCTAGTTTTCTTCCCGTCGCCTTCGTCGCCGGCCGAGAGGACTTTGCACTCGCTGGATGTAGCTAGAGCGCTGAAGTTCTACGTGGACCGCATGAAGAGTTTTCGGAAGACGTCACAGCTGTTTGTGAACTTTGGGACTGTGAATCAAGGGAAGGCTCTCTCGAAGACTTCCATTTCCAGATGGCTCTCCGGCTGCATCCTGCACTGTCACCGGTTGGCGAACCGACCGCTGCCCGGCCGTCCGAGAGCCCATTCAACCAGAGCGATCGCTGCTACCACGGCGTTCTTGTCTGGTGTTCCCCTGCTGGACATCTGCAGGGCTACGACATGGAGGTCGACGCACACCTTCACAAGATTCTACTGCGTCGATTGGGACTCCAGGGAGGAGTCCAGGGTCGGACAAGCAGTGCTGCGCAACCTGTTCGCCTAAGGTGAGCCTGGTGAGGAGGTAAGAGATGCTTAATGTTGTGTTGTTGTATTGCTTAATGTTGAGCCTGTTGCCACCTCCCGTGGTTGTGCATGTGTGTACTGCTATGTATTCTTTTATTCATGAGCATGTGAATCCATGCCAGACCCCATGCTGGAGAAGGAACAAGTTACTTACCTGTAACTGTTGTTCTCCAGCATGGGTCTGGCATGGATTCACATGCGAACCCTCCCGCCTACCCCTCTGAGGCTCTTCACTTGGTCATACTGCCACTTTACGTGCTACCAAATCTGAGGATGGCTGCCAGAGGCAGGGCTTAGGGAGAGGGCAGTCATTGGCTGGGGGCAGTATGACCCAGAGACCAGTGATTGGTTACTACTAAGAAAGACAGATCAGAAACGTAACTGATACTGATTTTTTTTTCTATACCGAGGATTCCCGGCCTGACGACGGGGAATATTCATGAGCATGTGAATCCATGCCAGACCCATGCTGGAGAACAACAGTTACAGGTAAGTAACTTGTTCCTTCACACGGGGGGCGTGGCTTGGAAGCCATGTGAAAAGACGTGCCTGTACGGGAGCTCCCGCTGATCCGTACATAATCCGACTGATACCGCGCAAGGACCGCTGCGATTTGGCGAAGATTGTGAAGACTGTGTACATGAAGTTCGGCTGCACGCGAGGATACATTTTTACACGGGTTCGTATTGCACGCGTGTACTTAGGAGCCGAGTGAAGCACTGGTGGCGAGACCTTGACGGACGACAAAATGGCCGCCGCCGCTTGACGAGGGGACAAAGGAGCGGTGGATCGGGACCACAGCATACGTGCGCCCTCTCGGCGGTACGAAGGGGGCAGCGCGAGCCTGCCCATCTGGGGGGAGCGCCGGACAACAGCGGTGCCTGAGATTGTTGGGCGAGCTGGGACTCTCAACTGAGTTGTGGTGTATGGGCATAGTGCCTCCCTGCCTTGGACCGGAGCGTGGCCAGAAGGACGCTCCTGACTGGAGATATGTCGAACAAGCTTCTGAGGGTGAAGAATAAACAGCCCACGCTCGACGAATACCCCAAGACGCCGCCCGGCCCGGAAGGAGCCAGGAGCAAGGATAAGGCTCAGACCAAGGAGATGGCCACCGGTGGTGCGAACCAGGAGGTCCTCGCTGCGATCGCGGACCTGAAGGCGACGTGGGAGACCAAGCTCCAACTTGCTGTGGCCGAATTGAAAACTGCGATGGAACTACAGGTTGGGGCGGTGCAGGAGGACGTGAACCTCCTGAGGCAGGATGTGCGAGCCCTGGCTGAGCGCACGGAAACTTTGGAAAAGGAGATGGGCCCTACTGTGGCGGACTGCACCGCACATAAGCGTGATATCCATGCCCTGGTGCAGCGGGTGGGCAACTTGGAAAGTAGGGCTGAAGAGGCGGAAGGACGTGCCCGGAGAAACAACGTTCGCATCGTGGGCCTGCCGGAGGGGGCTGAAGGCCAGAATCCCACGGAGTTTATTGAGAACTTGCTGCTGCAGGAGATCACTGGGGGAGCCCTGTCGCAGGGGTTTGCGGTGGAGAGGGCGCACAGGGCCTTGATCAGGAGACCACCGCCGGGGAACCCGCCTAGGCCTGTGATCGCCAAGATCCTCTATCGGGATCGGGAAAGGATCCTCGAACACTTTCGTAAGGGGGGCACCATACGGCGAGGAGAGGCGACCATTACTGCTTACCCCGATTACACCTTGCAAGTGCAGCGCAGTCGCATGAACTTTGGGGCGGTTAAGAGGCGATTGCGGGCAGCTGGGTACAAGTATATGTTGCTCTACCCGGCCAGACTGAAGGTTTTCTTCAAGACTAAGATGCTGTTCTTTGACACTCCGGAGGAGGCCATGGAATGGCTCGATGCACAAAACTGTCCTCAGGAGCCAGATGAGCGGACGGCGGGTGGAACGGGAAGAGATAAGTGACGCTGCGGGCCCGGTTGGGCTATGAACATTGGGACTGGAATATAGTCTGTGTGACTTTGTTATGGAAGTGTATGCGTTAGGACTTTGGAACATGGTCCGTGTGCGCGGATACGGAAGTGTGGGAGGGGAGCCTCCAGGGGCTGTTCTTTGTACCCCAGTTTGAGTTTAGGTTAGTCACTGTGTGTGGGGTGACACCCTGTCGGGTTCTCTACTTGGGTTCCAGAGAGAACCGAACACGGGGATGCCTGAGATCCAGGATGGAGCTGGGCAGTTGGTTGGGTTAGGGGGGTGGGGTGGGTCAGTTTTTATATGAGCCTGGGAGAGAAACTGGAAATGGGGGTCTTTGAGGTGGGGGGGCGAGTAGACCTGGGAGGGAGGAGGGAGCTACTGATAAATCATGGGGGACCTTAGGATACTAAGGTGGAACGTTAGAGGGCTTAACAGCTACCTTAAGCGTAACAAGGTCATGTTGTACCTAAAAAGGCAAAAGATAGATGTTGCCTTGTTACAGGAGACGCATCTGACACAGCATAAACTGGAACTGGTGGGGAGGAAGTGGATAGGGACAGTAGTTGGATCTACATATTCTGCCTATGCTAGAGGTGTGCTGGTTTGGGTTGCACCACATGTCCCGTTTAAGCTACTTGGGGAGGTTGTGGAGTCTGATGGGAGGCTGGTCATGGTAAGGGGGCTTGTGGAAAATAAAGTAGTGTGTATTATAAATACTTATGCTCCCAACCGTGACACAGCGACATACTTTAGGACACTGATCACTAGACTTGGTGAAGGGATGGGGGGTCCTGTGATTCGGGGTGGGGACTTTAATTGTGTACTAAACCCCAAGGAGGACAGGTTGGATGACAGGGTGGTCAGGCCCAGCCCGGCGGCTAGGGTACTGCAGGCGCTGCTGGTAGACTTTGGCCTGGCAGACGTGTGGAGGACGAGACACCCTGGCGTGAGGCAATATTCACATTACTCGGCCCGCACCAGCTACACACAAGGCTGGATTACTTTTTCGCCACTCCGGACGTTGTCGCGGAGTGTGACCAGATAGACTACACGGCGAGAGTCCTTTCGGACCACTCGCCCCTGGTCATGCGATGGCAGCTTTGTCCCCCACGTGCGCGAATTCCAACATGGCGCCTTAGGGCGGAAGCGCTCAGGGATCCAGTCTTCAGAGAGGACATGAGGGAGGAGATAGTTGCATACTTTGAGGCGAATACAGGTAGTGTCAAGTCGGCTGGCACTTTGTGGGAGGCCTTTAAGGTTGTAATGAGGGGGGTTGCCATTGCGAAATCCAAGGGATTAATGGGAGGAGTCCTGGCTGATCTGCGTAAAGCCGAGATTGAGTTGGAGAAAGAGCTGGGGGAGGGTGGGATGGATACGGAGGAGGTCACTAATCTGCAGCAGAGGTGCGCAGAACACTGGGACAGCCTCTGTAATCTGAATTACAGGAAGTACATTGAGAGGTTGCATGTGGGGGGGGACAAGACGGGCAGGCTTCTTGCTTGGCTGTATAAGAGCAAGACCCCAATATCCCCGATCCGATCAGTTATCACTGAAAAGGGCGTGGAGGAGGACACCCAGGAAGGGGTAAATGGGGCATTCGCGGAATGTTATCAAGCATTATATGAGGATCGAGAAGGGGGAAGCCGGGAGGAGATAGAGGTAGTACTTGAAGACATAGGCCTGCCCAAGATAAGTGACGAAGAGCGAGAGGAGATGGATGCTCCGATCACTCTGGAGGAGCTGCAGGAGATTGTGCGCCAGCTACCCACTTGCAAGGCCCCAGGAGCGGATGGGTTCCCCAGTGAATTTTATAAAGCGTATGGAGAGGAGGTGCTCCTGCCCATGCTGGAGATGCTTAATGAAGCGTTCGAGGTGGGGCGGCTGCCGGAATCGCTCAGGGAGGCGATTATAGTACCGCTCCCCAAACCCAATAAACCGGGACATGATTGTGGCTCCTACCGGCCCCTGTCGATGCTGAACCAGGACAGCAAGATCCTAACAGCTGTCCTGGCGGCCAGAATGCGGAGGGTGATAGGCAAGCTGATCCATCCTGACCAGACGGGCTATGTCCCGAATCGAAATATTACTCAGAATCATAGACGCCTTCACAGGGTGGTTGAATGGGGGTGCAATGAGGACAGCGAAATGGCGATAGTGGCGTTGGACGCGGTTAAAGCGTTCGACTCTGTGCGATGGCTGTGGCTGCTGGCGGCTTTGGGGCGGTTTGGACTGGGACCAGGCTACATGAGGTGGGCCGAGCTATTATATAGTGCGCCTCTGGCTAGGGTCCGTACGGGCGCAGTGGTGTCGGAGAGATGGCAGTTAGGTAGGGGCACTTGGCAGGGGTGTCCTTGGTCCCCAATGTTGTACATACTGGCCCTCGAGCCCTTAGCGATTTACCTCCGGCAGCAGTATGATCCGGTGGGCATAGAGGTGGGAGGGGAGTGCCATCTTATATCCCTGTATGCAGACGATATGCTGTTATACCTGAAACATCCGGAAGAGAATTTGCAGTATATCTTGGAGGTATTGGAGAGGTACGCCTGGTTGTCCGGCATAGCGGTCAACCCTCAGAAATCCGCACTATTCCCGCCAGGCAGTTATGTGGGGATACCGGTGGAGAGGTTGCCAGTGCTGCGGATCCCGTGGGCGACGAGCTCCTTCCGGTACCTGGGCATTGACGTGTATCACACGACCAAGGAAGAACACAGGCATAATACTGAGCTAGCTGTGGGAAAGATTGAGAAGTGCATGAGGTTCTGGGAAAGATTGCCTTTAGCGATGATGGGTCGTGGAGCTATGCTTAAAATGGTGGTGCTGCCCAGGCTCCTGCATTACTTTAATAACATCCCATATATGATACCTGGGAAGTTTTTTGCTAGGTTACATAGTGTATGTAGGAATTTCCTATGGCACGGCACGCGCAACAGGGTCGCATTGTGGAAATTGCAGAACTCTTATGAGAAAGGTGGCGCAAAGCTGCCGAAATTTGAGGCCTATTATATGGCGGCGCAACTGCAATATGTGGCCAGGTGGCTCTCGAATGAAGAGACCTCCGAACACAGGCTGCTAGGGAGAGACTGTTCCCCCTTCTATCTGCGGGAGGTGATCTGGGTGACCGGTTCATGGATGAGAGAGCGTCCTAAGATGCTAGCCCTTGGCAGGAACATATGGCGGCGCGCCTGTCGGATGATGGGTGACCCCTTGCCGTGTATGCCGCAGTTACCTCTGGTCGCCCTGGCGAAGGAAGACGGGCAGCTGAGAGCTATTCTCCGGACATACTGGGAGTCAGTGGGGTTGATCACTATGGGCGACATCTGGCAGGATGGGACCCTGATGGAGTTTGATGAACTGGAGACAGGGTCGGGGCTACACAGGGGTCAATATGTAACATATCATAGGGTGGTCCGGGAGGTCCGGAGCACGTGGCCCGAAACTACCTTGGCCGATGAACCGGATGCCACGCTGGAAATAATGTATGACGCATCAGAGGGTGGGCACGAGGTCTCTAGGTTGTACGAGATGTTGATGACAAAGGTTGGGAAGGATTTGGGGCACCTGAGACTGGAATGGGAAGCGGAGATGGGGGCCTCGATGTCGGATGGAATGTGGGAGCGCGCCCTGGGGTACCACAAAAAGGTATCGAGGAACACCAGGTTTAAGCAGATACAGCTCTATATTACGCACAGGGCATATATGACCCCCCTTAGAATTTCCAAATTTCTGGATAATGGGCGCCAGGCGTGCCCCAAGTGTAACGAAGAGAATGCGGACATGATACACATGTTCTGGGCGTGCCCAGTGATTGCAACCTACTGGGGTGAAGTGGCGCGGAGGCTGGCAGGGAGGGGTATCACACTTAAGGTGGATTCGGCTTGGGCCTGTCTGCTGGGAGGGTATCCCAGGGCGTGTAAGCTTCGACATGTTGAGAAACTTAAAGATCTGGCCTATGTGCTTGCCAAACGTAGGATAGCCATGGGGTGGAAGAAATGTCATAAGCTGCGAGTGGAGGTCTGGTGGCGAGATCTCCAAAAATGGGCTGATGCCGAAACGACAGTGTGGCAGGATGGCAGTATGGCAGGGGAAGAGGAAGAAACAGGCTCTCTCACGGCATGGAAGTTATTGTTAGCTGAGCTGTTTGGTGCGGGGTCGGCCTCGGCTGGACTTGAGAGCGATGAGGCCCCACCTCATGGAACGGACACTGATGGCGGACAATCTACAGGCTCATAGGGAGGAGGGATGGGGACTGCAGTGCCTTATTTTTTGTTCGTTTGGTTTTGTTGTTTGAGGTGTTTTATTTATGTTTCGTTGTAATGTTGTTTGGCTGAGATAAAATAAAAATATATTTTAAAAAATAAAAACTTGTTCCTTCACACACCGCATTCTCACTTTGTGTAAGATAATTACCAGCAAAATTGTAGCAGATCAGCATGCAAACTCTCTGGACAAGTCGCTTTCTTTAAATGGCTCGGGGCCTCCTTTTAGAGCACCCGGCGAGGACATGCCGTTCCAATCTGCACTCTTTGGTCCTCAAGCCTGTGCCAATTGACTGGAATCTACAGCCTGTGAAGGTCAGCAGTACACTGGAACGACGACCCTCAATCAGGCAGCCCCACAGCAACTCCCGCCAAGTCCTCACCGAAGCTGTGTAAAAATGTCCACTGCCTTTCTTCCTCCCCGAGATGCACCAAGAGACCTCTGTTACAGCCCTTCATGTGACGTGCATCCAATAAAAATCTATCATGTCATACCCTCCTTCTTCAAACAATAGCTCACTTTTCAGTAAGAAACTGTATCCACTAATTTCCTGCTTATTCGAGTTTTGTTTCTTTAGCAAGGACCGTGAAAAGCACAGAGAAAGAGAAAAGAAAAAAAATTCTGAATGTCCGTTTAAAATGACTTTCAGCCTGCCTCATTTTGACACATTATGATATTAATAAGTTAAGATCATGTTAGTACTGTTAATTATATTAGTTCATTAATCCTCTAATGTGTCTCCTGCAACAGAGGCATTTCAGGTGAGAAAAAAAAATATGGTGCATTTTTAAATGTGAAAAATGCTGTGTTTTTGACTGAGTAGTCTGTCTTCATTTACATATCCATATGTTACACCGGCAACACATAGCTTGCTGTACCACGTTATAGCAATACATTGATCCCATGCAGTGGTGCTGCACTCCAAAAACACGCTATATATTGATCCCATGTAGTGGCGCTGCGCTCCAAAAACACGCTAAATAATCCTATAGGTCCGCCAAGGGCAGAATGCCATCCCCCGATATGGCCAAAGTCCTATGAGAATCAACATTAACCTGAAACACAAAAGAAGAGCCACAGAAGACAGCTGATCATTTAATTAATTGCCGCGCCACAGAAAGAAAAAACAACAACGATGGCACGGAAGTCAGCCAATAGCAAGGACTTCCGGCCTATGCAGCTGCGCGCCGCACAAACCTAGCTGAACCGCCAAAGCATAGCTGGTGTTATATGATCAATAGAGGCAACCCCTGCCAGCCTAGGAATAAGATCCTAGAAACGCTGCACCTGAGGCACAGAAGCAACTATGCTTGGCTAAACTCTCTGGGGAATCATCCAATAACCCAAGAAGCACCCAGCAACCCAACATAAAACTGCTCCAGGGACCCAAGAAATGGGCCCTCCAGGTCCCATCACAGAGCGCCTGAAAAGGACAGCATGACCGAGATAACACAGCATATCCTCACCGGCCTGTTTACCTCTCCCAGCAATCCAATACCACAAACCACTTTACATTAACAAACAATACAATGCAGCTGCACCCTTCAACCAATTTGGCCTAGCTACACACATATACCACAAACCACTTTACATTAACAAACAATACAATGCAGCTGCACCCTTCAACCAATTTGGCCTAGCTACACACATACCTACATCGCTCATAGAACACCTCAACAGTCTGGTAGAACGCAGCTATACTCTGCGATAAAAATCAGCCTGGCGGCACACATAATCTCTTACACATGCCCCACGGCAGCCACAATGCAGACTCGGAGACCACCCTCCTTGCTACACACATTACACTGATCTCTCACATCCACTGCACTGCACTTAGCATTAGTATGCAGCCAACCTGCGCAAACCACTCTGGCTGCTCACATATCAAGTGCACCCAAGGACTATTTGCTACACTACTCTCTTAATATATACGGACCATGGTCCCCAAAGACGTTCAACCAATAGCGCTTTGAGATCATACCAATGGTACATAAGGCGCAATACAAATGCACTATAACATAACATTTCAGATGGTTTTCCTATTTGTCACACTCTTTTAGGACTCCGCCTTGTGGAGTGGGGGGTATTTCCCCTCATTTAGCCAGCACACCTACCTCCGACCCATTGGCATATCTCACAATATTCAGTGGTGTGATTGGGATATAGGCAATAAGTACGTTCTTTATGCCTGTCCCCATCATAGACGTTTTTCATCGCATATGTAGTACATGCCTTGAAGAGGATTTTTTAGATCTGCTCTACATGATCTCAAAGCAAATAATTCACTAGTTATCTCAATTTCTGAAGTTTTTCTCTGGGAGAAAAGTTATGAGTACTCCTCTCAGCACAATGTGTGGTTAGTGTCAGAAGAGGGCCTTTAGAGGTGCGGCATGGCACTCGATGTCCCATGGGATGGGGCTAGAAACACCCATAAAGAGGTGGACAGTTTACAAAACACTCCTGTTTTTTCTTAATCTTATTAAAAGTAGGAAGTGTGTAACCATGGATTCCTAGCTTGACGACAGGGAATAGTCAAAGCATGTAAATCTAAGAATGATCCGATGCTGGAGACTTTTGGTTCTCCTAATTTTTCTCTTCGGGGACGGAAAGCAACCGAAAGCGTGAGGGCTGTATTCTTCATTGGTGAACAAAACTGAGAAACACAGCAGCTCTGCTATAAGGTGGTTTAATCTGCAAAGGCTCTGGAAAATTGTTTCCTGCAAGCTACAGTGAAACTGATCTTTTATCATCTCCAACTTGGTTCAGCAAAAAAGAGCTACTGGTTATCAAAGCAAGACTTATCCTTGGCCTCAAGCCCAGGGACCACATCTATCCAGCCCTAAAATCTCTCCACTGGCCTTATCAGTTGCTGAGAGGATCAAGTTCAAGACCCTATGCATCATCCACAAGGCTTTCTGGGGCTTGGGACCCCGCTAAATCCAACTCTCTCTTCCTAAATACCTCCCTGCTATAGCCCTTCGGTCTTCTAGCTCCAAATCTCTACAGATGACATGCTTTTCCAAGCAGAGAGTTGGGGTTATATCTCTCTCCTCTGCAGGTGCCTCCCTCTGGAATGGCCCCCCGGCCAATCTCAGACTTGAGCCATATCTCCTTAATGTCCGGAAGCTGTTGAATACCCTCCTTTTCTCTTCATCCTTCCCTCTCTCTCTCCCCTGCTAATGTTCCCCCTCTGCCTCTTTTTGACTAGCTGCCTGGTTCCTTCAGATTCTTACAGGGCACCAGGCCCTTCTCGACCAGTCTACCCATGCACTTGGTCTTCCTTGACCCCTCCCCCTAACCTGCACTTGCCCTGCGGCCTCCCTCTCCCTGCACTAGCCTGGCTGGGCCTGCACCCCTTGAAGCCATCCAGCCCTGTCCCTGGAACACAGCATGTGGACCTTCTTTCCCCTGCACACTCTGCATTCCCCTGGCACTTGTCCACCTGGCCTTCCCTTGGCACACGCAGAACCCATGGGCCCTGCACCCTGACCGTCAGTTCCCCCTACCCTCTTGCCCGCACCTCTTGTTACTGCACTTGCATGATCCCGATGATAGAAGGCCTAGTAGACCATTTTTTTTTCTCTTCATCCCTCGCCTCATCCCCTTTTGCCTTTTTGCGCCTTGAGACACCTTTTGCTGTACAGGTGCATTAGAACTACCTAATAAACAAATTAAATAAAGTAAGAAAATACAGATGCAGAGTTACAGTGAAAAACGAATCATCTTTCCTAATCGCCAATTCGGTTGAGCAAAAAGCAGCAATTGTCAATCTGAGTAGGAAGACTCTAATAGCACCAAGACTACTCATCAATTGTACGTGCAAGACATCACCAGTCCCTCCTGTGAACATCCTGAAAAACAACTGTGGGAGTGCTTGACATTGTCTGCAGACCATAGTGTCTGCTGCAGAGAAAATACAACTGCACAAGTCGGTGTACCGATTAAGGAAGAATGCACCAATCCATCATGCACACGTGGCAAAAATGGATGATGAATAATCACATCTGTCCATTGGTTCCAGAGGTATGGATTTCTTCTAATATCCTGAAAATGTGTATGCCTTTTACCTGGATCAGCACCATCTGTGAGAAGGCGATCTCTTGGCCGTTTTTAATGTCATAAATTTCAGGCTGGAAAAATCATAAGGATCATCTAAAACAAGAGACTGAAATGGTGGCCACATTGTTAACTATACTTGCCACCCTATTAAAACCAGGTACTTGTTTTGGTTAGTTTCTCTTGTACATAAAACAAAGAGAGACACTCCTGCATAGTTTCTACAGCGACACTCCTGCAAGGAGTACTGATGAGAAACATTGCTGCACGTTTTCCTTAGGAGCTGATGGAACATCTCTGAGAATACGCTGCATAGCAGTTGTTTTTATATTTTGTCTCTCTTTCCTCTCTTAAAAGTCAACGTTCCCAGGTTCAAAGCATTCCTTATAGTGTTTCACTGTAAGGAATGAGGAGGGGGGAGTTCAGGGGGGTCATAAACTGGACTTTGGATGAGTGGGAGATTTGGGCCACTAAAATGGCAGAAATAATATAATATAGCCAGGCTGTAAGAAGACCCATTGGGAGACCTAAAAGTGGGATCATCATTCATGTAATGAACGTCTATATCTATAATATAGATGAAGTAAATACAGACACGGGATTGATCATGGGTGCATATTTTCCACAAAAGGGCACTAAAATACTAATAATAAATATGTATGAATCCCAGGACTGGAAACAACGAAGAGAGTAAGAAAGGTGGCTAAAGATCTTCTGGAATCCGCAGTACCTGGACCTAAACCTATTACTACGATTGTACTAGGGGATGAGGAAAGATACCTTTTAGATCGTCACATTGCGGTTTATCGATCCAGGACGAACTATGTAACGTGGCAGACAGTGCCCTATTACAGGACAAAGTGAAGAGTAAAGGTCAAGCCTGGTCGGAATTATTTAGTACATATGGTCTACATATGGTAAATGGTAGGTGCAAGAGTGACCTGCCTGGACAATATACCAGTGTGACATCCACATTGGCTTCTATCCTGGGCTACATCTTCATGTGTGGTGCAAACGTGCAATGAGTTCAAGACTTCCTAGAGAAGAGAGTGATTACTCAATTGCAATATATTGGTTGTCAAAAAACATGTAGACACCTATTGAGGATCTTTCTAGCATAGTCACTGTCACCAGGGGCGCCAAGCCGCATTAAATGACAGGGCTAAGAACTTGGATATTGCTAATCTAAGAGCACACACCAGGGGATGTGAACTACTGCAAGATAGCTTCCTCCCAGAAAGGACAGCTTCTCGGCTGGCATCTGCTAATTATTTAGGTAGGTCTAATAGACAATATGCATCCAATTGGAGGTTATTCATAAACATATGAAGAGTTTGTAAAGGATTTGATATTAGCCAGTATCAGGTATGATGTAAAAAATATTATAAACACAAAAAAGAATTTTAGGAAAGTACTAAGAATAATATTGATTACTGAAAAGATAAATGCATGAAAACAGTAAAAAGGCTATGTAAAAAATGTCTCAAAGAATCTAAATGGTTGAGCAAAATAAGACAATGAATTAGTTACTATTATAAACAGAAACATTTGGAAAAGCATAAATGCAGGGCCGATTACAATAAATGAAGTGTGAGGTCATCAGAGAAGAGCTGGACAAACATATTGCCAGCACCATATGGCTATAACAGGAGAACTGTTTAGATTTTTCCGATGTACGTGCAGCATGATGATACTACATGTTTAAATGTTATAAACATGTTAAGATCGTTAAAAAAAATCCACGGCTCCTAGTCCAGATTGATTATGCAATGTGCCTTTACTTAAAGATGCTAGACTATGGGACCAGTTATTTACAGCAATAAGCGTCACAGCCGACTTACTAAAAAGCTGGTTGCACAGCAACATTTTACCTGTGTATAAGAGGGCGGAACTAACAGACCAGCGCAGCCATCATATACTGGCTATGTTAGGTGCACCTGCAAAGGTATTTGCGGATATATTATCATATATTGTATTATTAGAAGACGTGAACAACTGAGTATAGCAATACAATATAGTACCATAAAATTAAACTGGCTTTCCTGAAGGTTCATCCACTTTGGATAACAATTTAGCGCTAGTGAACCTAGTAGAAACGGACAGAGATAGTTACGCCTGGTTTATCGGCCTTCGCAAGCATACCACCATGATGGTTAAACTAAACAATGTTGGCCATATCAACTATCTCATCGCAGCGTATACAGGTCTGAACAAAGAAAGGCGTCGAAGAAATGGTGTTCCTAAGGCGAGCTGAGTGCGCGGACAGAACGCCTCCATATGCACTGGCCCTGACGTTCTGTCCTGCGCAGGATCTGTAGCGGCATCGGGCAGAGATGAGCTGAGCTTCTCCCCCTTGTGGCGGAAATGTTTCCGAAGAGCAGCTGCACCAGGGAGATAGAGGAGGAATCTGTGGGAGGAAGGTGTCCATTAGAGAGTATGTTATGAGCATGGTACCATGTAATGGATGATAGTTTCTAGAAAGAAAGGAGAAAATGAAGCTGCTATATTACATTACACTAGGCATTATAACGTCACACTGGTCAGGTTAGGTAGAGATACCCATCTTGAAATAATGAACACTTGCCTGCAAGATGTTTCAGCTTGACACGTTATGTGAGCGTATTTGCCCTGCTGTACTTAAGCTACTGCACGGTGTGCTGTCTTGTTAAACTCTCTAACTGTAAAGCCCAAAACTGGCTGAAACCGCTTGCAACTGAAACTTGCTAACAAGTGTAAATCCACTTTAATGAGCTTTCAGCTGCAGAATGAATTGTGGGATGGCCGACACGGGTCCAGTGAAAGCAAGAGTGAAATTGCTTGTATTTGGAGTTAATGAAAATAAACAGGAAACCGAAAGATGCCTCCTTAAAGTGAAGTCATTAGTTTGTGATCAATGTCGAATCATAGGATTCAGAAGAGTATAAAACCTAAGGAATTTAGGGAGGGGCACACAGATTAGATGTGTCTGTTTGAACCTGTCTCATTCTGTACGTTTGCATGTCATATTGCTTTGTTTAGCTTGTTGCTATTTAACCCCTTAACTGCAAAGGGTTTTCCTGCCCCAGTGGCAAGGGCTTTCTTGGTGATTTCGATATGTCGCCATTCAATCCCTTTTAACTTTTTTGTTACAAGATATCTCGGCCAAATTTGGAATCCTAGTATGTTGTATGGGGGTGAGAGAAAATAACCAAACAGCGAGAACATTTTGTTTTTGTTCTCAGAAAATGCCAATAAAATGATGTACAAAGAAGCCTGTGGTTCCTTCCTTGTAAGAGCTAGGAACAAATGGTTTGCTGTGCTGAATTTGACATTTTCTAGGCTTTCATGGACGGGTTGAGTGGAAACCAAAAAAACATATTTTTATATGGTTATCCGTTTTGTGAGAGGTAGGCGATTTTGCCCTTTTTTTCAAATGGGACATACGTGGACGAAATGGAAGAGGAGAGTAGGAAAGCTGAATGGGAAGACAGAAAGGCATACATTTCTGAAAAGAAGACATCATTCCAAGTTTAGGAAGGGGTGATTTGCGCAGGTCAGGCAACAACTATGTAGGAAAAAAGTCAATAGTTTGGGGAAAGATTGGAAACATTTCAGAAAAAAGGTATGTGGTGAACATGGTTGACTTGGTACGGCAATGGCTTCTGTGAATTTTGAGAAAAGCAATGCTCCATTACATTCCCCCGACTCTTCCAGTTAGGAAATCACACATTTTTCATAATGTTTCACAAAACAAGCAATACCACAATCCAAGAACGGAACCATGGTACGCAGGATTCTTATGCTAATGGCCTAAACAGATGTACTTAGCATGTGTATATAAGGAAAAGAAATGTGCTGAGGAATGACAAGAATACATTTTTTGAAAGAGCACAGGCAGGCCTTTTGAAGGGTAGGTGACTTGTGCAGGCTACAAAAGCGTATAGTGCCTAAAGCTGTGACTAAATGTAGGTCACATTTGGGAAATGAAAGGGTTGCGTGACAAAGTGCATCAGCAAATGTCTGAAAACGTTATGAAAACCAGGCGAACACAACCAATGTCCACAGGTGTCCCGACGACAACGGTACCTCACATGTGTGGGTGCACCTACCTGGGTGCATAGGGAAAAGGCTAAACCACTGGTAACCCCAAGTCTTTCTGCAGAGCAGATTTTGCAGGAATATGGACAACCTACAGATTTGGGCCTGGGGTGTCGCAGCCACCAAGGAAAACAGGGAACCCCATGCATTTCTGAAAAGAAGACATCAGTGGGAATCCACAGAGGTCTGATTTTCGCGAATCGCCCCAGAATGTATTACCCACAATCCCTGGCAAAGTCTGAAATTTGGCGAAAAAACACAATTTTCAGACAATTCCCACCGCCAACCCACCGAAACACGCCAGCAACAACAGATGTTCTACCTTCCTGCGTTCCCACAGGTATCCCGATGAAAACGGTACCTCACGTTTGTGGGTGCACCTACCTGGGCGCAAGGGGACAAGGCTAAACTACTGGTAACCCCAAGTCTTTCAGGAGAGCAGATTTTGAGGGATTTTAATCTTGTGCTCAATTTACAGATTTGGACCTAGGGTGTCGAGCTACCAAGGAAAAAAGGGAGCCCCGGCCTCTCCGAAAAGAAGACACCCATAGGAATCCACAAAGGTATGACTTGCGTGAATCGGCCCAGAATGTATTACCCACAATTCCCGGCTAAGTCCAAAAGTTGGCAAAAAACCCCCTCACTTTTCAGACATTTCCCCCTGCCAACCCACCAAACTATGCCACCAACAACACATGTTGTACCTTCCCACAGGTGTTCCGACAAAAACGGTACTTCAAATGTGTGAGTGTACCTACTTGGGCGCAAAGGGAATAGGCTAAACCACTGGTAACCCCAAGTTCTTCGGCAGAGCAGATTTGGCGTGATTTTTCTCTTGTGGACAACATACAGATTTGGGCCTAGGGTGTCGAAGCCACCAAGGAAAACAGGGAACCCCCTGCATTTACAAAAAGAAGACACCCTTGAGAATCTACAGAGGTCTGACTTGCGTGAATCGCCCCAGAATTGATTACCCACAATCCCTGGCAAATTCTGAAAGCTAGCAAAAAAAACACACTTTTCAGACATTTCCCACCGCCAACCCACGAAACACCCCACCAACAACACATGTCCTACCTTCCCGCATTCCCACAGGTGTCCCGACGAAAATGGTACCTCACATGTGGTGCACCTACTTGGGCACAAAGGGAAAAGGCTAAACCACTCATAACTCAAGTCTTTCGGTAGAGCAGATTTTGAGGGATTTTAATCTTGTCGACAACCTACAGATTTCGGCCTAGGGTGTTGAAGCCACCAAGGAAAACAGGGAACCCCATGCATTTCCGAAAATAAGACACCCGTGGGAATCCACAGAGGTCTGCCTTGCACGAATCGCCCCAGAATTTATTACCCACAATCCCTGGCAAATTCTGAAATTTGGTGAAAAAAACACACTTTTCAGACATTTCCCCCTGCCAAACAAGCGATACACACAGCCAACAACACATGTCCTACCTTACCGCATTCCCACAGGTGTCCCCACGAAAACGTTACCTCACATTTGTGGGTGCACTTACCTGGGCGCAAAGGGAGAAGGCTAAACCACTGGTAACCCAGATTCTTTCAGCAAAGCAGATTTTGCAGGATTTTGCTCTTGTGGACAGCCTGCAGATTTGGGCCTAGGGTGTCGAAGCCACCAAGGAAAAAAGGGAACCCCATGCATTTCCGAAAAGAAGACACCTGTAGGTATTCACAGAGGTCTGACTTGGGCGAATCGCCTTAGAATGTATTACCCACAAGCCCCGGGCAAAGTCCCAATATAGGAAAAAAACACAATTTTCAGACATTTCCCTCCTGGAAACTACTGAAACACGCTGCCAACAACACATGTCCTACCTTCCCACATTCTCACAGGTATCCGGATGAAAACAGTACCTTGCATGTGTGGGTGCACCTACCTGGGTGGAAAAGAAAACGTGTTGACCGTCCACAAGTCCAACGGCAGTCCGAGGGATCCCCGGCAGGGTCTTCATCCGTTCCCTGAGGGAAATTCTGAATGCTGCCCAGCCAGAGCTCCAGGCTGGTCGGAGGTGATGTCCCTGACCTTGGGTGTCTGTCCCTCTTGTGGGTTGACCGTCCACAAGTCCAGCAGCGGTTTCAGGGAGTCTTGGCAGGCTCCCCATCATTTCCAAGAGGGAGAAGGTATAACGCCTGAAGCTCTGGCTGGCCTGAGTTACAGCTTCTCCCTCTGGGAAAGGTCGGGGACCCTGGCATGGCTCCCTGGAACCGCTGCTGGGCTTGGGTATGGTCAAACCACATGGGAGACAGCTGCCCAAGGCCAGGAACATCACCCCTGACCATCCTGCTGCTTAGGCTCGGTGAGGGCATAAATTCTACTACAAGGAGGAGTAGATCCAGGTATCAGGTCTATCTGGCAGTCATAAGACCTATGAGGAGGTAGAGAGTTAGCCTGATCCTTCCTGAAAACATCGTGGAATTCTAGGTATTCAGGAGGTAACTGGGGAGCCTCCGAGGAAATTGCTGCCAGTGCAACACCAGGTCGAGGGTGACAAGTAGAGACACATTCTGGAAACTGAACCGTTCTTGCTCGCCAATCGATCTGAGGATTGTGCTTCTCTAACCAAGGAATTCCTAGCATAATCTGGAACTGAGGGGCCTTCATCACATCGAACATGATCTTCTCATGGTGTCCATCTTGACTTACTAGCGTCACTTCTTGGGTGGTATGCGTTACTGGTCCGGAGGCTATCTCCGTACCATCCACCGTAGTAATGACGTCCTTTACAGCCATGGCCCCCAAAGCATGGGGCAGCAGGTTTTGCCCCTCCCCCCGTGGCGGATGGGCACACCAGTGGTTCCCGGGAGGCATTGTTGGGCGCGGATCGAGCGATCTGAGTCCAATCTGCGCCCAGCAATTCTTCAAATAAGGTGCTATTGGAAAGGAGAGAGTCTCCCCTTTCCAACGACACCTCCCTCAATCTGAACGGCACAATAATGCGGTAGATTGAGGGAGAGAAAGGTGGAGACTCACCTTCTCATTTCACTGTGGCAGCTGAAAATGGCATTACGCGTGCTGACATGAAACTGAAGGAAATCCAACCCACGGGCCGTGAGGAGGATCCTCCTCCTCATATAGCCTGGGGGTTGGTATTCACTTTTGTGCAATCCCTGTTTTGCAGGGATTGCACAAAGTGAAGTGCCAAAAAGGACAAGCTATCTTGTCCTCGGAACTGCAAGCGTAATGCTAAGGACGAGATAGCTCTTCCTTGGCACTTAAGGGGTTAATGATTACCAAACCTACCTATCATTTGGGCTCAGAGTCTGGAATTCCTGAGCAGCGGGAGACGCCCCAGTGGTAGCGGTGCGTGGTATAAGTCAACATAACATAACATAACACATGGAAAAAGGATTACTTTTCCTCAAACCTTCCTCTGCAAAATATTGGCTAGTCTTGCTAGAGGTTGTCGCTCGTGGTGTAACAATTTGATTCAAAAGAAACCAACAAGACAATCTTTGAGTATTGCTTTAGCTGCTTTCATGAATCCATCTTCTAATGCAAGCATCAGACTGTATCCAGTTGTGTTTGTCTCATTTTATTATATGAACCAACGTGATGAGCCCATCACCTAAATATACCAATATACAAATACAGTACAATACAAAGTTGTTTTTATCAATATTAGAAAAATACATAACACGTTGAAAACAATCAATCCACAATTCATTAAGTTCATAGCAAATTCCTGGTCTATATACCATACAAATCTCATTAAATACAATAACACAAAATGACTAAACTACAGAGTGCAAAAAAAAAATCTATTTGTTCAGCTTTATCCAAATAACATCCATACAGCTGCCATATAAGTATCAAACAATTAACAAACACCAAACACATACTATTTCTGGCCTCCATCATTATCCAATTGACAGGCCCGATGCTCAATGCACTCCTCAGCATCATCAATGCCTCCCTTGCAGAAGGATAATTCCTGGACACCCTCAAAACTGGTCTCATACGACCTCTTTTGAGAAAAACCAATCCTGGTGTCATGACCCCCGCCCCTGGCCTTGGCAGTCAGGCTATCTGGCCTGCACCACGGTCTTCCATCATGGCCCCAAGGGCCCCATCATGTCCCTCAAGACTCTCTTGGCGCCAGGCTCATATGAGAAGTCAGAGAACTAGAACTCACAATAGCGGAGTTCAAGCGCAGAGTTCAGTCTGCAGCAGTCTGGGTTGAGAGAGGAGCTGCAGCTACTGGTGTCGCGGAGCTAATTTCTGTGCTTTATGTACTTTGTGCTGCTGGGCGAGTGTTCCTTTAAGGAAAACAACATCCACTCCCCTTAAAAACTCCAGGCGAGCGCGGAGCGCGCGCAGAGTTCGAGCGCAGAGTTCAGTCTGCAGCAGTCAGCAGCGGAAAGCAGAGGTAAGCCCAATATATGGCCCGAATCCGGACCACAAACTCGCGCTAAGCTAAAACAATCATTGCAATTGCGAGACTGTACTGCAAACCTGAAGACGTTATGTGTTCTTGGTGATGAGGCAAATCGAACAGGGACACTAGATGGCTACAATTGGTCAAGGGGGGGACATGAAGAGGGCGAGGAAGTGCGAATAACATCTCTAAATCCTCCAAGCACTCTCAGTACGAAACCCCGACATATGTCCTCATGCACCCCTACAAATGTGCAACCCAAATCTTTAGTCCAAATTGCGACGGAATGTGTACATAACGCAAAGAAACGGGCAAGAGACCCATTTGTGGCATATAAAGCGGGAAAGGAAATTGAAGAGACACTCCCAAGAGCGTCAAAAGGCAACGCCTATACAAACACCTTATCTACTAACGATGCTGAAAGCGACCTACAGGCTGAGGCGGAGGCCTCGGTCAGCATGGCAGTTGAGGCAGCCGAGGAAGGAGAGGCGGGCGGCGCTTCGATGAACAACGGCATGGAGAAGTTGTATGCCGACAAAAATATGGAGACAACCTCAAATGTGATCGAGGTGAACATAACAGCTTTTCAGTCACCCTTTGGCGTAACTGACATCGGGTTACTGGAGATAGAAGTACCTGCATACCACACTGATAACAAGTCTCGTGAAATTTACTTTTCCAGACAAAGGGAAAGATCCCAGCACAAAACTGGCAAACACAGCGAACATCACAAACAGCGCCGGAGCAAAGCATTCTGCTGCAGGGTTACACCTCAAAGCGGTGAAACAAATAAATGTACACAAACCAAACACAGACGCTACAGAGAGCAGAATGAAAAGAACTCTGGCGAATGCCACGTTTAATGGACGGAGCACATCACACAAATCCTTGCGAATGACAAGTCCACAAACGGCCATAGTGCAGGCTAGAGTCCCAAAACCAAATATGTACGGAGTGGATCTGGCTGGACGTGAAGCTCGGCTCACAGAACGTCTCAAAGCAGACTTTGAAACAATGAAGGAACGCATGTCTGAGAGCTTCACAAATAACAACAAAACAAAACCTTTGAGCCTGACAACTGTGAAATCGCTGATGGAAGATAGGCGCTGCGCGCAATACAACCTACACTCCAACACCGCAGCTCAAGCGTACATCGATGATCCAACTCAGAGCGAGGATTTGGGCACCGCTTGTCCCGCTGGACAGGTCATACAGAACCTTACCATCAACAACTGAGACAACGGGCCCCTCCAAAAGACACACAAGAAGACTCTAACTGCAAGGCCCCCGTCCCACTGCTCCACTCTGAAAACACAACACGATTTGAATGGTGCTCCCAAGCGGACACAAGAAACTGTAGGCCGTGGAGTCCAAGGAGACATTGAACCGAGCAATTTAAGCGATGAAAATAACTCAATGCACGGCCACAAGGAGATTTACTCGATATCGAAATCTAATTTGTCGTCAGCAGCCGCCATACAGATTCACAACAACGTTCTTGCTGCAACTTCACTGGCATTAATTCCGTTCACTAAGCTCTACGAAAATGTACACGAAGCTGTACAAAACAATGGGGCGATACTGGGCCAATTGAACGAAAAGCTAACAAAAATGGAAAGCATGAACACAATGCTACAAGAACGCCTCGACAAGGAAGCCAAAACTTCTACATTGTGGCACAACAGATTGAACGAAATAACAGTTCAAGACATTTTGGGAAAAAAAAAATTGATGGAAGCCATGATCGAATGTATGAACCAAGTGATTAAAACTAAGAGCAATAATCCAAAAACGGTCCATGAATTAAGCCCCAATGACAACAATGTAATAAAACGGGCACAACTGCCTCCTGATGCCCAAATGACGAACCTTAAGAGCAATGATGACCAACAAGCTGGGTCTGGAGAATATCCGAGGACTCTCGAGGAAAATACGATTCCACCAGTTAAGTCCTCAAACAACTCACTCGCCGTCGAGAGTCACTGTACTCACCCCACGGAGACTAAACAAGCCAGTAACATCGAAGGTGCAGTTCACGTTCCAGCTACAGATGACAAGCCAGAAAAAGTGGCAAATAATGAGTGCCGTGAAAAGAATCGAAACACCACAAACTCCGGCCGTCGCACATTGCTCAATACCAAAAATCGCATTCGGAATATTTACTGGACCAGCAAAAACCCTGATGACTGTGACTTCTAAGCAGAATGTGCAAGGAGTAGGTCTCTGTCCTACAAACAAGAGAAAAGAGAAAAAGAAACATTGTGCGCCGAACAAACAAACCAGCAATTCAAAGAAATTTATAAGAAACTTAACCACACCTGTCAAATCTGGCCTATTTGAAAGAGAAAAAAAAGGCGAGTTACCAAAACCAAGAAAATCAGGAAAGTTGAACCCACAACGTCTAAACTACCGAAAATAAATCCCAAAAAACGTCAAAGATTGGATTTGGATGCACAATCGATTCAATCTGTGTCATCATCTGAAGATCTATGCAACCTCTCGACCTATGATGACGACTATGAGGATGAACACAGCCTAGAGGAATGAGTGGCTAGTCCAACACACCTTAATGCACTGGAATTCGAGGGCAAAAAGGCAGCTAAGAAAACAGCAAATCCCTGGCTGGCAAAAATGCAGAATGGCACAAATTCTGATGGCGAGGGTGCCTTGAAGAAAAGACCAAGAAACTCGGGGGGGGGGGGGTGGCCAACGAAAGGACAGGTACACAGCCTCACAAACTGGGATGAAAGAAAGTCAACGAATGGCGGACATAGATTCAAAACCAAAAAAGCCAGTGAAATTGAATCCCAAATTGATGGCAGCTCAGAGACAGAAGGAGCTAAGCCAAGTCGAACAGAAAATGAGGGCGGACCTCAAGCCACTAGCTTCAAAAATCCTCATCGCAAATGCATTCGAAGATGATAACGATGCCAACTTAAACAGAGGAAATGTCATGCGACTTTTACACTCACTACCGGCCTTAAGAACGGTGTCCTCTCATGACATTCTAATAGTCGAATACATTTCGGAAGCACACGCGGACAGAGTCCATCTCCACATAAAATCGCAGGCTGTACGCAAGACTATACTGGCTTCAAAATAAGATCTTTTGCTGCTCGGCTTTGAGGTTTCGGAAGTATGGACTGAAAAATACACCAATCAACCCAAAAATAGTGTAAACGACATGAACGAGTCAGTCCACACAAAGTGCAGAGACGAGTTAAGACAACTTCTAACGACAGCACCAAACCTACAACAGTCGATTGACAAAGGGAAAACTGGAAGGAGCAATCATTAGCTAATCCAGAGTGCTGAAGGCAACTCGACGACACTGATATCCTGGAACACACTAGGATTTCACCATCTCTACGATGATTTTCCAGTGGACCTAAGTAACAACTTCGCAATCTGTCTCCAAGAAACATGGCTGAGGAGCACGCCGGTGAAAGATGGCTATGTGACCTTGTTAAACCCTGCAGGAAAAAATGCACAGGGTCGCCCGTTCTCAGGACTCGTAACAATGATAAAAATCGGAACAAACTGGGAAGTGCTTGAAGCTGATAACCCAAACATCTTTGTGCAAAGCACATTGCTACAATACCACACTGAAAAAACCTCTAATAAGCAGTACATACTTTTAATCAACGTGTATTGGAACCCTGCTCAGATTACCACTGAAAAATGTGTGTCATCTGTAATGGCAATCATAGATAAACATCAACAAACTGATCGTGAAATTTCCATCATTGTTTGTGGTGATATGAACACAACCTGGTTCAACTCAAATGGAACCCGAATAAAAGAAACCAGGAAGAAAAGGTTACCTCACCTGTCAAGAAGTGCACTATGGTCAATTGAAATGGACACATGCGACTGCGATATGGCAAATGGACAGGTAGAAGGTGATTTACCACCGAAGAACACCTGGCACAGCATGGGTCACAAGAACATCTTGGATTATATATGGATATCAAGACATTCTTGGCACAACATCATGAACTTGAGAATAATCGAGACAACAAACAGTGATCACGATGTCCTAGTTCTAGCCATGAACTTACCCTCAATATCACATACCACGAGAATGGCCCAGAGTCTGGAGGTAAACAATGGGCAAAAGAGACTAAGATTAAACAGTAAACAAATAACTGCACTGACCAAGAACTTCCAAAACTTGGCCTTGTCCGACGAAGCAGCGCTAAATTATCGTGCGCTTCTACCCTGTAGCAATAAAGGATCCCTCCTGAAGACACAATCAAATAAAACTCACACCATTGCTTGGAGCACTAAAGTTATCGAAGAAAAAAGAAGACACAAAAAGAAATTCGCAAACTGAAAGGGCTGGACACATTTGTAAAGATAAAACAACGGAAGCAAAAATACTGCAATTGGGTGAAAGCCTTTGCCTTCCTCCGTGATCAAGAACGAGGCGAAGCAATGTTGAGACTTATGAAATCAAACAACTGTAGAGAGATTTGGCAAATCATAAACAAATGCCCCAGAAACCACGCGGACACAATGGCCAGTGGGGTCGCGGAAAGTGACTGGAAAAACCACTTCAATAAAGTGTTCGCGAATGAAAACAGCACCTCGATGCTTGTACATGAAGTAGCTGAAGCTGGATGGGACTGCAACGAGAAAGCCGAAGATATATTAACGGCAATTACAAAGCTGAACAACTCGTGCGCGGCCGGTCCTGATGGCATCACCAATGTGATGTTGAAAGCCAACAAAGACGAATGGTCAAATTTCATCGCCAAACTATTTGCAAGGATCGCAGAGTATAAAAGAATACCACACTCACGGACAACTGCCATTATAGTTCCAATTTTCAAGAAGGGCAATCGGGCTGATCCTGCTAACTATCGCCCGATTGCCCTACTAGATACAATTGGCAAGATAGTTGCGAGCTTCCTACAAAAGAAACTCAGCATCGGCAGAAATGAAGAAAATCAATGATTGCCGTCAAACTGGTTTTACCAAGGGAGTCGGGACTGAAATCAACCTGACCCTGGTAAACATACTAAAACTGGACTCCCTAGAAAAAAGGTCAAAGTTATTCATAGCTTTTATCGATATGCATCAAGCATTTGATACAATAAATCGTGAAAAACTATGGCAGAAACTAACAGCTTGGGGTTGCCCAGAGAATCTACTACAACCTATAAAAGCACTCCACACAATGACTTCAATTCAGATAAGATTAAATGAAAAAGGACACCTCTCAGAAGCTGTGAACACTCAAAAGGGAGTGAAACAAGGCTGTCCGCTTGCTGCTTGCTTGTTCAAACTATTCATTGCAGACGTGCCCTTGGCTCTGAGTAATGTGAAGTGCTTTTCACCAAAAATAAATGGACACCACATCAATTGCATAACTTATGCTGACGACATAGTCCTAGTCGACACGACCCAGATAGGACTACAACGTCTACTGACACAACTTCATCAGTACATGACCATCAATGAACTAAAAATAAATGTTACCAAAACGAAAATAATGCAGATCGGAGCAGTAAAAGGCAACAAAAACAAAAACTTTCGGTGGAAGATTGCTGACACATTGATTGCTGAAATTGAAGAAATCGCAGATACTTGGGGGTAACTATCAACAAATCGATACGGGAATGGAGCTGGGTACAAGATATTGCACAACGTATGAAAATGTTGGCAATACAAGGCAGACGTATCCACAACCTTTATGGCAAATTCTCACTTATTCCAGTAAGAATGTTCTATCACCAAAAGGTAATACCAGCCATCACCTTCGGGTCCGAAAACAGGGTGGAATCTGGACCTTCGAATTTGGGCAAAACTTGAAAGTTTATTTTGGAAGAGAGTGTTGCAGCTACCAAAATATATATCGATGATCGCCATCAGACACGAGCTGGCCCTAGACAAATTATACTCATATGTGCTCTGGAAGTCGCTAGCTCTGCTACGAAAGATGCACATACCAGAACCAGCCTACGAAATACTCGCCATAAGCAACAGTCAACATTATGCAGGCTTAACATTGAAATGGGTCCAAGGTGTAAAGGCGATCATGTAAGCGGCCGATATAAATACAGAGTTGTTGCTGGCACAACCACAAATTGCAAAACGAAAACTGCAAGAATGGTCATGGATGAAAAACCTGGAAAAGCCTGAAGGCCTAGCAACCTCTCTAAAACTCGGACCCACAAAGAATAAACTAAACGTAATGCCAAGATATCTGGTGCAGTTTCCTTCCCGATATCACCGTGATAGATTTCTTCACCTCCGATTAAATGCCATCAAGACCAAAGAAATGTTATTCATGAGACATGATCAGGCAACCACGGACAACCTATGTAGACACTGTGGGACCGAAATAGAATCAACAAGACCCTTAATAACAGAATGCTTGATGCTCAAAGACTCACGAACTCTCCATCTAGGAAAGTTTGCACCTTTAAACATGAACATGGACGACTGGTGGCTTCGAATATTAAGTGGGAGCTCCGTCCACCTGTCATGTTCAGTGATAAGCTTTATAGACACAGTGTTGTGCTTACCAGGACTGGAAAGCTAAATAGAAAAGAAATAAGTCGGAAACGACCTGATTAATTTGTGTCAAGTGAACATGGAAAGAAAACGGGACTAATGATAGGAAGTGAAAGTTTTGTAATAAAAGTTTGTAATAAACTATATGTTACAAATAAAAATAAAAAACCCCCAAAAAAATAGCATTTATACAACATGGATGCCCCCGCATGGCTCCGTTCCTTTTGGTCCACGTCCATCCCAGGCCATTCAACGACCTGCAAAAAAAAGAAAAGGCTGATTAACACGCAGAAGTGCTAGAAGGCGGTTAGCGCAACACTCTACTCACCGCTCTCCATCTTCTCGGCTTCATACAGTCCGGAACATTGGCGGCCTGCAAGAACGGGACAACAAACAGGTTAGCACAAGAAAGGCATATAGCGCCACGCTCTGCGCTTTTCACTTACCATCTCATGCACAGCCCCAGCAGCATGGCATTACAAAAACTCCTTCCGCACCTAAGAAAGAAGGAAAGACATTAATAGGGGCAATTGCAAAATAAAGGACAAACTGCCAAAACAGCAGACTTACCTGACGAACGCAGCAGGTCTGGACTCTGAGGGGCCCGCACCAGTGAAGCAACTAGGTTGCGAGGCGCCCTCCACAATGCACCCCTCCACTGAACAGTATGACGGAGAGCGCACCATACCGAATAACAAGGTGAGGAGAGCACTAAGGGGTCGTTGGGTCCACAAGGGAGGTGGGCTCCGGGTTAGAAGAGACAATAAAGCTAAACCCAAACTCCTGTGTTTTCAGATCTGGTCCTCAGCCGAACAAGAGTCCAAGGGATTGGGTCCAAGGTCGGAAGCAGTCCAGCCAGACTGGGTGGCGTCCCCATGGATACCAGGTGAGCGTTACACCTGGATCCAGATGACATGGCCAACTACCGGCTCATTACGAGCTTCCTGTTTATTGGCAAAATCTTGGAATAAGTAGTTGCTGCACAACTACTCGCAAGAATTGAACAACTTCACCTCCTAAATGACTATCAGTCAAGGTTCCACCCCAAGTGTAGCACTGAGACAGCTGCCATCCAGGTGGTGGATGATGTCCTCCAAATCATAGATAAGGTCAACTCATGTTTCCTCGTCCTTCTTGACCTCTTGGCTGCATCCGACACCGTCGACTACCGCATCCTTCTCTCCTTGCGGACAGGATGGGATTCTCTGGTACTGTTCTGAATTGGTTTACCTCCTACCTCTCAGGCAGATACAAGGCTGTTCAAATGAACCTGTTGCGTTCTGACCAACTACAGGTCTCTGGTGGAGTCCCCCTAGCCTCCATCCTCTTTTTAATCTTTACATGGAATCTTTGGGCACTCTCCTCAAAGATCCCAATATAGCCATCCACGAATACGCGGTTGATAATCCATTGTACAGGAGAGTAAATAGTGCGCAGAACATAATTCATCTCCGTGATTACCTAGCTGTCATCCAGTCCTGGATGTCAACAGCCTACCTCAAACAAAACCCATCCAAGACTAAATTTGTCCTCATCAGTCCGCCCGTTACAAAACAACTTGTCCAGCAATGGCTCAATGATATGTGCCTAGAAGGATTTGATCCACAACTCTCAGACTCAGCAAAACCCTTAGGCTTCACCGTTGACAGCATCCTGTCCTTCCAGCAACACATAGCCAAGAAGGGCTAAATAGCCTGGCTCAGAATCTCTACCCTTCGACAAATGAAACCCTAAAGTTGCAGCAGGACTTCTGGACCGTAGTGCACTGCAAGTCAGCATACTATTTGAAATTGCTTGTATCACCTACAAAGCAGTGAATAACACACCAGTGTATCTGGCGGCTAAGCTCCACATATCTGGTGGCATAGGCTCCTCGCCCAGCAAGTCGACTAACCGGCTTCAATCACAACATCGTCTGCAAAGAGAGGGCCTGCGCACAATTATTCTCTTGTCATGCACCCTTCGTCTGGAACTCGAACCTGGTGTTGGCTCGGAATGCCCACACAATTCTCCAATTTCACAAATCTTTCAAAACATGGCTCTTTCAACAATGCCTGGCCAAGGACTCATTTCAAGTGATGCACATATCGATGCACATACCTCACAGTTGAAGGCAGGCACCCAACAAAAGCACGCAATATCCAATAGACCAAAATAATGGACACATCCCATTGGGGAATGAGACCAGGAGATAAGTTTCAAAGATTACACATTTTATATGAAATAAGCAAGCAAAGAACTCTGCTGCCTGAGAGCGCTCTGCCAAACAATACACGGGCTGCATATTATAAACGGAATTGTCGACACGAATGATGTAATGATATACAGTACAAAATAAAAGTTTCAATTGGTTGGCCCTCATGGCACAGCCTGCTCTAGAGGTGATGCCAGGCTACAATTGGCTGCTGTGTCCAAGTCGATCAGATGGCACGTGGGTCAGCTGGGCTCATCTCTGCGGTGAAGGTCGGGTGAGACAAGACACATTTCTAGCTAATTTAAACTAAACAGGAAGTGGCATAGAAAGAGTAATGGCGAACACAAAAACCATTGCATGAATGTGGGGTACTTAGAAAACCTGGGCAAATATGTTGACATTCCGACCTTTGCATTCAGGGGGCTATATTGGCACTGGGTCCCTGTCCCAAGTGCCTTACTCTTGGGGTTTGATCTATAAGGTATGTTCCCTGATGCCTCATGATATGAGCAGAAATGTGTTGGCTTTAGGGAGAATATATTAGTTCACAGGATTAGGTATATGGCGGGTGTTCTGGAAAGGTCAGTGAGAGGGGGTGCTGCATGTAGTTATATGAAAAAGAGTGGAGGGCTGGCGGCCAGTGGACCGCAGTCTGGCAGGGAGGGGGTGAAGAGAGCACGGGCAGGTCAGTGGAGATGGATGGACACAGGGTCTGGCGCTTGCTCTGGTCTCACACTTTGGAGTGAGCACATTCTGTGAAAAAGTGATACTAAACAATTGCAACAGTGAATGGCTAGATTTCTGTGAGAACAAGGTTGCGCTGAGCTGACGGAGGAAGCAGTGACTTGGGCTGTCTGCGGTGCTGGCGAAGGGAGAGCTGGAGAATGGTTTTTGGGCCTAGTAAAAGATGCCGTTTGGTGTGCCACAAAATGGAGCTTCTGAGCATGTACATTTGTTAGATCATTTACTTGGGGGTTAGTGTTACATTATGCGGATGTGTGCCCAGGGGGTGGGGGTGTCTCCCCCTTAGTCTACATGTGGTCTACCTACTGCAGGAATGACGAGGGTGGGGGAGTGGGACAATGCCACTTCTCCCCCAACACAGTACCGAGCTACTGAACAAGGTGGCAGCTCAAATGCTGTCTACTCACACTCTCTACAGTGCTCTGCTGCTCTCGAGCTAGGTCCACGCTTTAAACTAAAATACATAAAATAAATAAAAATAAAATGTGAGACAGTAATACGATACCACACATATGCCATACTATTGTCAGACAATAATAAAATACTACACATGTGCCAACTAGTAAAGCTGCACAACCTTTCTTGAAACAATAAAATCACTGGGCCAACACTACAACAATTTGTGTTGTTATCACTTGAAAAGGGTGCCACTGTACTGGTTTAGATGAATAACTGAGTGAATTTAAATGTCAACCTTATCTTCTTCAGGGCGAAAAATATGAATTTCAAAACTGAGCTGAAGAACTTAATTGCAACAGACTGTAATTGTTATCTGATATCCTTGTGTAAAGGGCAGTGACTGCGTAAATCCAATTGTAACGCGCCGTCTACTGAAGCCTTCCATATATTTGTTGAAATCACAGACCGCTTTTATTGCTTGTAACAATCTAATGGCATGAAGCTTAAATTGGGCAATGCACTTGGTCATATATAAGATACCACAACTTTTCTGACAACTGAAAACACAAGTCTAACTCTGTGCACAATTTAAGACTCCCAAGCCAGGGAACTTTACTTTCAGTATACTACTATAAATGGCAAAACCAGCCCTTCATTTATGGCATGACACCAACAATATAATCTCGACATATATTCTGTGTCCCTTTAACCCTTAGCAGTCTGTTATCTAACAAGTGTTTAAATTTAATATGCTCCATTTGAAATCTCAGTGTCAACAGATTATCCACTGCTGCCCTTTTCCTGCCCTAAAATGCCCTCTCTTTTCCGTGAGGAGCCAGGAATGAGACACTGACACAGAGAGCTCACAGATTTGGTTATAAACTTTTATTCAAAATAAAAGGGGGTTGCAAAATGCCTTGCTGTCCCTATTCTAAAAGGTGCTTCTGTACCTCAACCAAAAAGGAAGGGTCTGTCAAATGTCAAGATGTCCAAAGCATGAATGTCATGTGTCCGAAATACTAGTCTGGCCCTCACATTCTAAAATTAACTCTAAGGTGAAAAGGGTAATGTCTTTGGCCTTGAAAGTGGACAAATGTTCAATTTCAAAAAGAAAGGCGTAAATCCAACACAAACGTTGCCAATGGATACAATTCACAGTTCTAGGTGATTACTCCCTTCATCAGGTTATCTCTACAATATACTTTAAACTCTTAAGGATATGAGTCTTCGTTGGACTTTTCTGATTAATAAAAAAAACAACTTGCATGCGAAACAACTTGGATGCAAGTCCCAACTTTTTAGGACACCTGGAGCCTCATCACGAGTTGGCCGGTATCCCAGTGGTATTACCGCCGGGACACTGCCCAGGCTAATAGTGTTACCGCCAACCGGTCAGGCGCTATTAGCGCCAGATCAAGGGTTGGGCGGTAATGGGTATTCCCCATTGGGTCCTTTATAGCTGAGGGTAAATGCTGCCATACTCGATATTGGGTGGACCCTTAAATGCAGCGTAGTAGCGTTACCGCCTCATTTAAGGGCTACCGCCCAACTTGTGATGAGGCCCTTGGTATACTCCCTTGCCAGGTCTTTCCCCACTTTAACGTAACTTCACTCACAAGCTTGGCTTTGCCTGGTATACACTCCTGCTAGGGCTTTCTCATGTGATTCACTTTACACACTTGCAAACATGACTTTTCTGCGTTCACTCTATTGTTCTTCCTTTGGAACTATTGGGTCTCATATTCCCTTTCATTCACTCAGTTTGCTTCTATCTGTATTCGGAAATGTTGCTGAAGTGCCCTTGTGTCCGAGCATCCCTCCTGAAGACTCACCGGCTTTTCGTGGCATTTTTCGGCTCCCTCGTAGTAAACTGGAAGCAGCGTTTCGGTGTCCCATTTCCACTTTACAGGCTCGCCAGCTTTGCAGAAGGACTTCCACGTCTTTCGCGGGTTGCCGCATGCTTGCCCAACTCTTCTCTCTATTGGGGCAGCGCAGATGCTTCTCTCCTTCCAGCTCTGCTGGCCTCGGAACATTTTTTTCTCTCTAGAGGGCGCTGCGCATCAACGTCCTCCGAGTCGATGTCCCTCGACAGCCGCCGTATCGACGTCATCCTGCCTATAAAGGCCGCGCGCAGCGTCCGTTGCTCAGTTCTGTTTTGTAGCCCACAATAATACTTTCTGGACTAAACTAATCACCCTGAAGGAGCGTAAGCTGCAACAACAAGGGAAGTAGAACTGCAGGGATGGATGGGAGGGTCGATAAGGAATACGTCGGAGGAACATCCCGTCGAAAGAACGTTACAAGGTAAGAAGTAACTTGTTCTTCGAAGGGATTGTGCCCTCCGACGTATTCCTCATCTTAGATAGGCTCCCATAGCAGTATTCTATTATCGGAGGAGGGAGTACTGACTTCACGCTGTCTTCTATTGATGAATAGAATGCAGTACAGCCCTTCCAAACCTAGTCTCTTGACTGGAGGAGGAATCCCAATTGTAAAAACGTGTAAAGGTATGGACAGACGACCATGTAGCGGCCGCACATATGTCTTTGACCGGCACACCTCTTTTGAGGGCCGATGAAGCTGCAATACCTCATGTCGAATGAGCCCTAAGGTTTTGAGGGGGCTCTTTCCCTGCCAGTTTATAACATTCCAGAATGGCTAGAATGATCCATCTGGAAATGGTCTGCTTGGTTATTGGTAACCCCAGCTTGTGACCTGCGTAACCTACAAACAGCTGGTCTGCCTGTCTTATCCTGGCTAGTCTACTGATGTAAAAACTTAAAGCCCTCCTAGGGTCTAGCCTGTGTAACCTCTCTTCCTCTTTCCCCGGGTGAGGAGGAGGATAGAAAGATGGTAGGGTAATCTTCTGAGTGATATGGAATTCAGAAACCACCTTTGGGAGGAAATTAGGCTTCACTTGCAGGACAACTTTGTCTTTGTGAAATATTGTGTGAGGGGGTTTACAAGAAAGAGCTTGTAATTCGCTCACCCTTCTAGCAGATGTAAGTGCTATTAATAAAACATTTTTAAGGGTAAGGAATCTTAACGAACAAGAATGGAGAGGTTAGAAAGGTGTACCCATCAGGAAAGTTAGTACTAAGTTTAAATCCCATAGGGGAACTTGGAATGGTCTTGGGGGATAAACATTGGTTAACCCCTTTAGAAACTGTATTACCAAGGGTAATTTGAAATAGGATGGTTCTTCCGCAGTACGCTTAAAGATGGATAGCGCTGCGAGATAGCCCTTAATGGTGCCAACTTGAAGGCCTGAATTTGCCAAATATAGTAGGAAGGACAAAACCATTGGTGTACCACATGAAAAAGGGTCGATATTCTGTTCTCTACACCAGCTGCAAAATCTGTTCCAACGGCAGCGGTATAAAGACTTTGTTGCTGGCCTCCTTGCCGAAAGCAACACCTCCATAACATCATCAGGGAGGTCCCAATCCTTGTACCTCAGCCTTTCAGAAGCCAAGCGTGAAGGTTGAGGGTTTTGATGTCTGGATGGAGAACCTGACCTCCCTTCTGTGAGAGTAGGTTCTCTCTGAGTGGAACTCGAATTGGAGGGCAGATGGACAAGTCTAGAAGGTCCGGGTACCATGTTCTCCTGGCCCAATCCGGGGCAATTAGGATCATGGTTCACCGGAATCTTCTCAACCTCCTGATCATTTGAGGAATGACAGGGACTGGTGGGAACGCGTACAGAAGCGGAAACTCCCAGTCCACTATGAACGCGTCTCCCAGAGCTCCTCTCGGGGGAAATTCCCTTGAGCAGAACAGGTCGCATTTCCTGTTTAGGCTGGTGGCGAACAGATCTACCTGAGGGGTTCCCCAAAGGGCGAAGATCTCTTGAAGGACTTCCTGAGCTAGCTCCCACTTGTGGGAGACTGTGTTCTGCCTGCTCAGAGCGTCCGCTGTCAAGTTCTTCTCTCCGGCTAGGTGAACTGCTGATAGAGAGATTCCTTCTTGGATTGCCCAAAACCAGAGATGCATCGCCTCTCTGCACAGGGGTAGTGATCCTACGCCTCCTCTTTTGTTGAGGTAATGCATGGCCACCGTGTTGTCCGTCATTATCAGGATGTTCTTCCCTTGTACAGCTGGCAGGAACGCTTTCAGCGCAAGTCTGATGGCTCTCAGCTCTAACAGGTTGATATGTAGTCTGGACTCCGATGGAGACCAACGACCGCTGATGGTCAAGTCGTTGGCGTGGGCTCCCCACCCCGTGAGTGAGGCATCCGTGACTACTGTTATCTCCGGCCAGGGTTGCCAAAACTGTTCTCCTTTCAGAATGTTCTCCTGACAGGCCCACCACTGAAGGTCTCGAGCCACCCTGCCGGGAACCTGAAGAAGATCTGTCATTCTCCCTGAGAATTGTGATCACTGAATCCTCAGTGCCCACTGGAGGGATCTCATTCTCAGGCGAGCCTCTGGCACTAGGAAAATGCAGGATGCCATGAGGCCTAGCAACCTCATAAAGTCGAAGGCTGGGAGACGTTGGGCATGTTGGAACTTGGTAACCATCTGTAGAATATCTTGAGCCCTCACCTCTGGTGGCGAGGCTTTTCCCAGGGAAGTGTCCAGGATCGCTCCTATGAACTGGAGTCTCTGCGATGGTATCATTTGTGACTTCTTTAAATTGAGGGAGAAGCCCAGTCTGTGAAGAAAGTGGCACACGTGATTTAGCTGGATCTGATCTTGTTCCGGAGAACAGCCCTGATCAACCAATCGTCCAGGTAGGGGTAGACGTGAATCCCTTCCCTCCTTAGACTTGCAGCCACTACCGACATTAACTTGGTGAAGACCCTCGGGGCGGAGGTCAGCCCAAATGGCAGCACTCGAAATTGATAGTGAGAGTTGCCAATTGCGAACCTCAGGTATTTCCTGTGTTTGAGATGGATAGGCACATGGAAATAAGCGTCCTGAAGGTCCAGAGATACCAACCAGTCCTGGAACTGAAGGGCCTGGAAGATCTGAGAAAGAGTGACCATCTTGAATTTGTCTTTTCTGAGGAATTTGTTCAATTCTCGCAAGCCCAAGATGGGTCTCAGTCCTCCGTCTTTCTTTGGAATGAGAAAGTAAGGGGAGTACCAGCCCTTGTTCCTCTCCGCTACAGGTACTGGTTCTATGGCACCTTTCTCTAGCAGGTCCAAAATTTCCTGCAAGAGGAGCGGATCTGGAACTTTCTGAGAGCTGATCCCCGGTGGATGACTCTGAGGTATACGTAGGAAAGGCAGGCAGTAACCTTGGGCAACTGTTTCCAATGCCCAAGCATCTGACGTGATAGCCTGCCATACCGCCAGATGTTGAGTCAACCTGCCTCCTACAGGTGTCCTGTGAGGGAAGTCCTCAGAGTGGTTTTGGGGCGGCTGATGCAGATGCCGATGGTAAAGAGGCACCTGCTGTTGCTGCAGCTTTTGAATGTCTACCCCGTCCACCTCAGGAAGTTCTTCTTTGTCCCCTTTGAGCCGGTCGTCCTCTACCTCTTCCAAATGCGGAGTAGAAGCGAAAGGACTTGCCCCTCGCAGAGGTTCCTGTGGGACAAAAAGGAGTCTGACGGATTGCAGCTCCTAGGGATTTTGCTGCTGCTTTTGAAGTTTGCAGTTTCTCTAAACTGTCATCCGCCTTTTTCCCGAACAAAGAAGAGCCATCGATGGCATGTTCAAGAGCCTGGCTTGCACATCTGGGGCAAAACCAGGCTTTCTCAACCAAGCGAATCTCCTGGTTGATGTACTTGCCGCCATTGCTCTGCTGATACTGTCAGCCGAATCAATGCCCATCTGGAGGGATTTGCACATAGCGTCTTTACCGTCCTGTATAATATTCAGGAACGCATCCCTTTCTTCTCCCTCCGGGATGCAGTCAGCCGCTGTAGAAGCACACTCCCAAAGTGTATGGCTGAACCTAGCAAGGGTGCAAGTAGCATTAACAGATTTTAACGCCATGCTTCATGCTGAAAAGACTTTCTTTGCCATAGCATCATATTTTTTATCGTCCCTGTCCTGTGGGACGGTAGGATAAGCCGTCTTGACATCGGTAGAGGATGCTGCCTGTACCACCAGACTTTCTGGGGATGGGTGTTTAGACAAAAACTCTGGGTCTGTAGAAGACACCCTGTACTTTGTAGACAGTTTTTTATTTACTGCTGGTACTACATCTGGGGTTTCCCAGTTTGTCATGATCTTCCTCTGAAGAGCTTTATGAAAAGGCACCACAGGATCCTCCTGTGGGCCTTTGTCAAGAATATCCGTGAGGTCATCTTGTTGGAAAGATTGTGAAGGTGCAGACCACCCCATGAACTCTGTGATCCTGGCCATTAAGGCTCTATAGGGGGTTTCAGCATGCTCCCCCGGGTCTGGCCTAACAAACTCCACCTCAGGGGAAGTGTCTAACCCACTTGCCTCATGTAAGGAATCATGAAGATCCTTTAACCTGCGTTCTTCAGAGGAAAATTCCTCTCTAATTGGGGTTACTGGTCCCTGCAACTCAAATGTGTCTTCCTGTTCAGACAATTCACCCTCTTCCAAAATTGGCGTGGCGTCGAAAACAAAGGCGAAGGCCTCGAAGACCTCGACAGAATTGGAATTCTACTCGACAATCTCGAAGCCATCGACGTCGAGGACCTGGGGATAGTCACTGGGTGTGTGTAACCGTGACTTTTCTTGACGTCGACGCTGGTGTCGAAGCTGGCGTCGAGTCGACAGCCCCGTGTGTCGAAGGTCCCTTCGACAACGGCGTCGAAGACATCGACCTCGGCGTCGACGGAACCCTCGTCGACGGCGTCGACGGAACCTTTGAGGAAGGTTTGAGGTCATAGTCCTACTCGAGGGTTCGAGACGCGCTCGAGAGGTTTCCTTCGCCGGGTACTGCGACTCGCGGCGTTTTTGACCTTCTGGTCTTTCGACCAGAGCATCGCTCTCGGCAGTCTTCGAGCGGGTCGAGGCCGCTTTCTTGAAGACACTCATCATATTTTTGCGGAATTCCTCCCATTCAGCCCGGGAACTATGTTTCGTGGGGCAAGGGATTCTTTTTGGCGAAACAGAGGAAGAGGAAGACAGAGAAGGGGATCTTCGACGTCTCCTCTTCGAGTGCTTCAATCTCGAGGAGTGATGAGACACACTCCGAGACCTGGAGCGCGAATGGTAACGAGGAGACGAGTGTCTCGACTTCGTCGACGAAGAAGAAGCTTTAAAAGTCTTACCTTTCTCCAGCTTCCCCCTAAGCTCCTTCAGGGCCTTAGCTGTCATGGACATACAGTCCTCGCATTCCGAACAATGGTGTTCAGCTCCCAAACACCACAGACAAACTCTGTGAGGGTCAGTCAACGACATCTTTTTCCCACAATCTCGGCATTTTTTGAAGCCGGATCGAGGAGTAGTCGGTTCCGACGAGGAAGCCATCGAGTACGGATCGAATGACTCGAGGTAAATAGGATTAATCTGACTAAGAACTGAGCAACGGTATTCCGAGGCACTGAGTAAGCGCGGAAAAACGGAACTGAGCAACGGACGCTGCGCGCGGCCTTTATAGGCAGGATGACGTTGACGTCGATACGGCGGCTGTCGAGGGACATCGACTCGGAGGACGTCGACGCGCAGCGCCTTCTAGAGAGAAAACATTTTCCGAGGCCAGCAGAGCTGGAAGGAGATATATCTAAGATGAGGAACACGTCGGAGGAACATCCCGTCGAAAGAACGTTACAAGGTAAGAAGTAACTTGTTCTTCTCTTCCTCTTGAGGTTCCCACACAGCGGACCTGCTTCTGCAGTCCTCCTTGTTTGGCCTGAGCCAGGTGGCTCCACAGTCCTCCCTGCGGCTAGTCAGTCTGTCGATCAGTACTGAGCAGGTGAACCCTCCTCAGGCAGCGTCTCTCCCCAGCCAGCTGGTTAGGGTTTTTAAATGTCAAGACACCCATCATAATGCGTTTGCAACCACTAGAGCGTGTCTTGTGCTTCTCGCCTTTACTGATCCTCATAGCTCCATTCAGCTTTCTCATCACAGTACTTTCACATGCATGGAAATGACACATTGGAAGGTATTATCAGTAGGTCCCATGGATGGTTGAACATAGCTAGTACAATAGGCCATTAAGGCAATGGGAATGGAAGGGGTATCCCTAAGAGGAATAGGTGGATACCATGTCTTATCCGATGATGGTCCTCCCTCAAGTAGCCACCCCAGGGTCAGGTTCAGGTAGCGGCTGCCATCCCCTGGCCACATGGGGAGAGGTTACCGCCGGGAAAGGATTGATGACATCATCAGATACACCACATCTTGTTTTCTACAATGTGTTTTTTTGAACAAGAATAACATCTATGTTGCTTCTTTTAAATTCCTTAGACAGTGGTGGGCACTTCTTGAGCAAGTTCAAGCCCTTAACATTGAGGGAAGCTATATTCCACCCTATTATTACTTGCTAAAATGCTGATCATTTAGCTTAGATAGAAGTCAGCATCTATTTTCAGTGCCATCCTTGAATCCATATTGATACTCAATAAAGACCATAGGCCTATTGGGCCTCATCATGGCTATCCCGATGATGATGGCGATGGGATACCACCAACACAAATAGTGTTACCGCTTCTCGGCCTGGCACAATTAGCGATGGATCCTGTGTAGTGGTAACGCTGTAAATCCACGTTTTGTTAAGTCCATAGGACTCTATGGGGCTTTTTGGCGCCATTACCGCTCGCGGTGGAGGCGCCCCCGGTAATCACTGAAAGCTTTCCACTCAAACTCTGGATTGGGCGGAACGGTAATGTTGCGGTAATAGCTCTACTGCCGCATTTTTGCCACTCCACTCAACCCCTGATGAGGCTCATAATGTATTATCAAGACTGTGTAGGTTATCAAAACATCATCCTTCCAGTGCTGGTCCCTCTCTCGCTTCCTCTCCATCCCCTAACGCTGTACCTGCTGAACATCACTCCCCCTCCTGCAAGTGCATACTTGCTGTTTTCAAAGGCAGACATCCAAAATCTCTTCTGTCCAGAAACCAGAGCTTTGAAAGCCTACAAATGCAAATGGTCAGAGACAACTATATTCTACAAGACTCCATTGTCAAAGCAAAGGTAACCCAGGGTCAGTATCCCTCAGCTCCCCAAATATCCTCTTGTCCCCTTTACACATCTAACTCTCTCCTGCCTCCACGTAGCTAGAAACATGTGGCTCTCAACCCGCCCATCCCAAATAGATAGTAATATCACATGAAGGTGGTGAGTTTTTACAACAACCAACCGTATCGTTTATGAAATTGATAGCTAAGTGCCTATCCCAAGCACAACAACATATGTACTAGCAGGGATGCAGTAACCGACCCTCTTCAAATCGAAGTACTTAATTTTCCAATCTGGTATAGTACCATCCTCCGCTCATTTCTGTAAGGGTCTTAAGCGTCCTATGTTTCCTTGTGCTTGGCCGCTTGAGCAAGTTCTCGCTTCACAATGTCCCCAGGGTTTGAGCAGCCTTCACACTTTCTGTGTCTTTGCATTGCTCGGCTTTCTGATCACCACCAAAGTGTAGGTTATCTAATTAATTTCTTCTAATTGGGTAAGCGAGTAGGAATCTCTGTCCATCTCAAAAGCCAAAGCAAACGAATATGCCCATCTATATCGCACTTGAGTTTGAGGGAAGCGGAGCAGGCAAAACTCTGTAACCTTCAGTATGTATGTGCCGCAGCTCACAACGCGACATTGTCTCTTATAAGCATTGAAGATGAAATGCCAATGAGAGAGAATGAATCCTATATCCTTGTTTTTCATATGAAGAACTATTACCTCATCAGCACCCTCACATTTGCTTCACCTCTCCACAGAGGAAACCTCTCTGATGCTCCACTCTGACTTCTCCTTTTGGATATTCACAGCCTTATTTGATTCTGCACCAATAAAATGCTACTAAAATCACTGCTTCTCCGTCACCCATAGCTTCCGTGGTTGCATATTGGGCTTCTTGCACTTTAATGAGTTTGATTACGGCCTGCCATTTTCTCCTCCACATATTCTTACCAGAATCTCTGTTCGCACTGGCACTGTGTGCCTGGGTAATATGTTTAAATAGGTATAAAGAATCCCTATTAACATGAAGACATCCTACTCCACCAACGGGGATATAGATATATGTAATACAATAAAAGAGCAAGATGATACGTGTTGTTTACTTGCCTCCAACCCCCTCACACAGGAACTCTATAAGGTTTTCCAGCATCACTAGTCCTGAAAAAATGGACCGTCTGCTATAACTAATTTACACAAATGTCTGACAAGTTTATTATTCAAATAATTCAAACTGAATTTAAACAAAAAACACTACCCTCACCTAACACAGTGTACTAAACATTAAAAAACAAATATAAAACAAATATAAAACATCAGATAACTTATTTATACGACACAGAAGATATCACATAACACACAAAAAAATCTCAATGTGTCACTAAAACAACAAGCATCCCAACATGTTTCTGTTCTTAACTGCCCAGTTCAGGCGAAATTTCTTCAGGGGATAAATTTAAAAGCATCCACTAATCTCTTCCACACCGTGTTGAATGGGTAGATTCCGGCACCCAAGAGGGTAAAAGGAAAACAACCTCCAAGCCTTTAAATGGTGAAACTTCAAAGCACGTCACAGGATGACAAATTTGCTGGTTTCCCTCCAAATGAGAAATCAATACTTCAACAAGCAATAACTCGATTCAGAGGAGTCATGGCTGCTGCACAATCTCAAAGCGTCTATGGTTGCCATAGACGCTTTGAGATTGTGCAGCAGCCATGACTCCTCTGAATCGAGTGCTGGCCGAGTATGTGTGAATGCTGCAAGTGGAGTGAATAAACCCCTCTGTGTGTATAGATTGCCTCTGTACTTTATTGCTTGATGGTATGGATGTTTCCATTTCAACTTGTTCATTACTGAATCGTGAACTGCAGTCTTGATCCCTACATTTGTGGAGGTGTGGCGATACTCTAGCGGACTGTGACGCTTTGTTGAAGTATTGATTTCTCATTTGGAGGGAAACCAGCAAATTTGTCATCCTGTGACGTGCTTTGAAGTTTCACCATTTAAAGGCTTGGAGGTTGTTTTCCTTTTACCCTCTTGGGTGCCGGAATCTACCCATTCAACACGGCGTGGAAGAGATTAGTGGATGCTTTTAAATTTATCCCCTGAAGAATGTTCGCCTGAACTGGGCAGTTAAGAACAGAAGCATGTTGGGATGCTTGTTGTTTTAGTGACACATTGAGATTTTTTTGTGTGTTATGTGATATCTTCTGTGTCGTATAAATAAGTTATCTGATGTTTTATAGTTGTTTTATATTTGTTTTTTAATGTTTAGTACACTGTGTTAGGTGAGGGTAGTGTTTTTTGTTTAAATTCAGTTTGAATTATTTGAAAAATAAACTTGTCAGACATTTGTGTAAATTAGTTATAGCAGACGGTCCATTTTTTCAGGACTAGTGATGCTGGAAAACCTTATAGAGTTCCTGTGTGAGGGGGTTGGAGGCAAGTAAACAACACGCATCATCTTGCTCTTTTGCTGTGTGCCTGGGAGCTCTGTCCCACTTACTTAATCCTGGGAGGCTAATATTGCTATGGGCCACTCTCGTTGCACTCTTCTAGACCCCCACAACGCTAGCATATCCGGGATGTGTGCACTCTTTTCCTCCTTTTACAGGACACATCCCTGACGTTATCTGGACTATCCATCGAAAATGGATTCATCAAATTGAAATCCTACGAAATGTATTCATTGAAAGTCATTTCCATTGAAATGCACTTTCATTGAATATATTTAGTTGGATTTCGATTAGGGTTAGGGTTGGGTTAGGGTTAGGTGGGGTGCCCTTGGGGATTGACAGGGTCTGGGGGGGAACCCCCACCAAAAAGAAAATGTTACATGAAGCTGGCCAGTGCTGAAATACTTTAAAGATTTCAGAGCTGGACAGTGCCATGTAACATTTTAACGTTAAAAATAAATGCATCAGAATGATATCTTTTACATTTAAAAGTACGTATCCATCGAAACTTGTCCATTCCTATATTCAATGGACAAGTTTTGATGGAAATGTACTTTTAAATGTAATAGATAGCATTTCGATGCATTTATTTTCATTGTATTCCCTTACCCCCTTTGTACTGTCACCAAAGTAGCAGTCACAAGGTTGCCTCTCACCGCCTGCCAGCCTTCACTCCCAGGTCACCATCTTGACCATTTCACAAAAGTGCCTGCCCATTGCTTGTATGACAAAAATCACTCAACCAATTTTTCACTGGGGATTCCGCACCGATCACCACCAATCTCTTTTCCTAAATTAAAACACAAGGCAGAGGGGGGTATCAACAACAACTTTGAAGAAAAAGGATTTTGAACCATGCCTATTCACCTCTAGATCAATGGGTTCATTCAGTGGTCAAGGGGCATGTTTTTACAATATGTGCTTGTGCACACATTTAACTGTTAAATAAAAACATGAGATAAAAACAAGATGGATTTGAAAAATACAGCTCTGGAAAATCAGAGGAGCAAATAAAAAAATTGTCTTATTAGTTTAGGTGTGTATAACTGTACAAAGATTAGATTGTATGAAATTGTATATGTGATAACTGTAGATTCCTCGTGGATAAGATGTCTCCATCTAATTGGAACCCAAGATGTGTATCTCCAATTGAGAGTCAGGATTAGACCCAGTGAAAGGCACTTCTGGATTGTCCCAAAATGGGTGGGCAAAGTGGCTCACTAAAATACAAAGCGAGTCCCTCTGATTCCAGTGACCAGATAATAGAAAATCACTGGGGCACGGTGGTCAAGAGAAAAGAAGATGCGGTTTCACCTTGAACGTTGGAAATGTCTTTACACAGTGTGTTTCCAAACAGAAGTGACATCAACTAAAGAGCATTGGATTTAGTGCAGAAAGACCATAAGTAACTAGTCACTCGTGCACTTGAGGCACAAGGTGTGCTAGTATACAATGGAGAACAGCTTTCATGAAAGGCATAGCTTAACTCCTTATCTGTGGGGCATGAGATGTGCTGTGTAAAGAATTATGAAACAAAAAAGGGAGAGATATAGATTGCTAATCCAACAAACCTCCAGACCACATGTCAAGGTTTCAAAATTGCCACCTTGCTTTTAAAAGTCCCCACATCCCCAAGTTCTCAAAGCCTCAATCCCAATCAGATCACTGAAGAGAGCCAGCCAGTATAACAGAGGTTCTGTTTTCGTCTTTTGAGTCTGGTTGAGAAGTTGGAGTGCAGACATGCCTTGCAGACCTGTGCCAAATTAAGGTCATGACAGCTGAGAGGTGGAAGAGGAACCAGGGCCCTGGTGTGTTTGCAGAGACTGGGGCACCATAGCCCATACAGGTGGGGGAGGAACCCTAACCCTTACAGAGAGAGAAGGAACAGATCAAGGAGGAGAAAGGAAGGAGGGAGAAAGGCACATGCTGGAGAGGTTGGAACTGGAGATGGATGGTAGGAGGAGTAGAGAAACGGAAATGTGAGGGAAGGCTGTAGTTGGAGGCGAAGATCAAGAAGGACAAAGGAGGAAATGTGAGGTAAAGGCTGGAATTGGAGAAGGGAAAGATTAAGGTGGAGAAGTGCACAGTGATGTGAGGATAAAGTTGGTGTTAGGGGAGAGGACAGGACACAGAGGAGTGTCACGATAACAAGGTGGTGTAGACGAGGACACGGAGGAGAGAGTTTCTCAATAACAAGGAGGTGGTCATCTATGACCCCTGCCCACGACTGTCTACAAATTCTAACCCAGATCCCAGCCCATGCGAAAGGACATTGCAGGGGTGGGGGGGTAGAGAGAGAGAGAGAGAGAGCGAAAAAGAGAGAGAGAGAGAGAGAGAGAGAGAGAGAGAGAGAGAGAGAGCGAGAGAATACATTCTAGCATAAGCCCTGCTTGCAGTGTGGTACGCGGATCCAGGGCAAAGACTCAAGAACCTTAAGAATGTATGATATGAGGAGGGGCAAACATAAGAAAAAAGGACTATATTTGTTGTTTTCAGTTCCACCTTTAATTTGGGAGGAGAAGAACCACGGCATAGTCTACAGAAGGCCAGAGCCCAAGTGTGGGTCTGGACAGCCATGCAAACTGAGCCTGTGGTGAGGTCCTGAGAAACCTGACACTCTAGTGGGCTCTCCCAATCTCAGAGTGAATGGTGGGCTCTTGCTAAACCCAAGTCTGTGGTTAGCTTTGGACACTGCATACATCCCTTTGCTGGTGGATCTATAACAATAATGACTGCAATGAGAAAATCCACTTGAGACAGATGCGGAGGAAATCAATTGTCATTTGGACGTTGAGCTACAAAGCCCAGGATGGACAGCTTTTGTAACAGATAATGATAGAAGGACCCTAGGCCCTTGAAACTACCATGGATTTTGAGTGAGTTTTGGTGAAACACTGCAACTGTGAGTGACTTGGTGAATTATTCAGGTTGATACAACTTTGACCACTGACTGTTGTTGACTAGGGGACCTGGATTCAGGACCTCCGTCCTACATTAAATTAGGATTTGAATCTCCCCTCACACAATGGTGTTTCCTTGAACCTCTGCACTGCGGAATCGAGAAGTGTGCCTGTTTTGTTAGAGCATTACTTTGTTAGAACTGTCAGGCCTTACTCCAACCTCTGTATTTAACACCAATGAATCACAGCTGCATGCAACTGGTTGGATCCCAAATGTTCTGTTGTTCCCTTAGCCAGTGGCATCACCCAACTATTATTCATTTTAGGAAACATTGCCCACCAGGCAAAAGGACTTTAGTTCCGTCACCTTTCAACACAAAACATACGAGTATGGTGGGATGGGATTTTTCAAAGTTATACGAAACCATGTAGCAAAGGGTAGGTAGGTTAAGGTAAAATAGGAGATCCGACAACTACATCAATGTTATCATGTACATGACTCTGCTTGAGTGGGATTCATTTTTTAAAGGAATTTGGGTGTCCATGAACGGGAGGGACAGTGTGTTGTAAGAATTCTAGACAGCTTGAGCATTTTACTGCACTGGATTATAGATCATGATCGTTCTAAATATTCAATATTGCTCATTTTGAGTTTGCTGGTATTCCTCTGGCAAATCTGCCAGAATACTGGCAAATGGAATTACTGGTACTGCTACATGGTCAGGCGGTATTACCACTTGAGGTATTAGCTCCGGCGGTAATACCTGTAGATTACAAGTGGCAGGTTGCATGTTTTAATCCCCATATCATGGAGTCCATTGTGGTTTTATGTCGGCATTTCCTCTGCTGGTATTACCGCATGTTAATACAGGCGATTTTTGGAGGTAAATTGGAGAGTTACCTACAGCTTGAATCTGGAGGTAACTCCTCCACTTTACCTCCAAAAATTGCCAGTGTTACCATTCAGTAATACCGGCAGAGGAAATACCGGCAAACATGTAGTTTGGTAGTGCAGGAAAAATTGAGGTAAACAGAATTACCTTCACTTTTTTCCCACACCGCCAAACTCATAATGAGCCCCGATGTCTTGTGGTCTACAGGTGTCTACCCGGTTTAGTAACAGTTTTATTTGTTCATCAAGGATGCTTCTATAATGCCACATTGTCACCTTGCAGCCACTTATCTGTAAAATGTTCAGGAAGTGCCTTGGTTTCCAAGGAATGTCCTGTCCATCAATTCTAGGTGAAAGATGCAGTAAGTGGTCAATGAAGGACTAAGGGATGTTGAAGGCTTGTCCATTCTTGAAATAACAGGAGGTTACTGCCAGAGTTGGCAGTGAGTAATTTGAAAAGCTTGCGTGAGCAGGGCTCTGAGTGGTTAATTATTGCTCTTGATTGCATTCTGAGGTATTCTAGAGAAAAGGACCTACAACCGTCATTGGTTATCCCCCACACGTTTCAAACTGTTTAATCTAGGATGGGACAAGGTCTTGGAATTATGGGCTCTAATGGCAAGTGATGAGCTATAGTATATGGCCAGACCTGAGGTATGCAGACTAGAGGTATGTCTACCCTGTTATGTTTTAAACATGATATACATCATTGCATTGGATCCCCTTATGTTTGTGAGCCAATATAGGATCTTCAATGCATCAACAATGGGAGAGGAGAGCTATAATCGGTGTGGTACTATGATTTACCTGTATGAATGGCAACTTCTTCCTGAGGAATATGAGCTGAACGTGGGTGTTTCTAACCATTGCATTTATCTGCGGTGTAAATGTAAGTTTTGTTTTAAATTTAACACCTGGGATGTTTAGTTTCTGGACTAGTGAGGGGTTGCAACCTCAATCCAGTGCTACGCGAAAGGAAGGCTGAATCCGACAGCTCAAGTGCCACTTGATGGAAGGGTGGATCTGATAGCATCATCTATCAACACTAATAGATTCAGCCTTCCTTTCAAGTAGTCCTGGATCCAGGCTGCAACCTTTCCCTATCAAACGTATATGTTCTTCCTGTCAGTTAGCGGGTAATTACAGGCCTATAACCAATGTGCCGTTTTTACTCAAAATTAATGATAAAGTTGCTTCCATGCAGTATCAGAAGTTTGTGGATACAAATGAATTACTGGAAAATGAACAATTAGGATTTAGGGCCAAACATGGAACGGAGACTGCGCTTTTGGATCTCCAGGCTAATATTGCTAACATCATCGAAAAAGGAAATCCTGCCTTATTAATGTTGCTCGATATCTCCTCAGCATTTGATCTCATAGACCACGATCTCCTGGCCGAGAGACTAAGTACAACAGGTAAATGCTCTTCATCAGCCATAAACTGGTTTAAATCTTTTTTGGGTCCAAGAATGGCTGCGGTGGTAAAAGGCAACTATAGCTCTCTGAAAACGTTGCTGACATGCGGCGTCCCGCAAGGATCATGCCTGTCACCGTTACTTTTTAATATTTTCTCGAAACTTTTATGTGACATGGTTAAAAATATGGGAGTCCAGTTTACAAATCACGCTGATGACACCCAACTGGTCTTCGAACTGACAGGGTCATACAAAAAGGATGTGATGAGAGTTAACAAAGTGTTTAATGCCATACAAATATGGATGGCCAATAACTCCCTTGCCCTCAATGAGGCAAAAACTGAACTGTTAATCCTTGGCACACATCAGAAATGAGGCAAGTTAAACTAACAATGAAAAAAATTCAAGATTAATAACAGCTTCATTGAAGTGTCCTAGCATGTCAAGACTCTGGGAATCTTTATGGACTCTCATCTCTAGTATAAAAGACATGTCTCTTACTTAAGATCATCATGTGTACTTTATACAAATCACATTTGGCAAATACGACCATACCTATCTGAGAAAAATGTAGCACTGATTGCAGGAGCAATAATTAATTCCAATTTGGATTATTGTAACAACCTCTTAATGGGCACGTCTAAAGGTAACATCACAAAACTACAAACCATTCAAAATGGTGCATTCAGGGCCGTGTTTGGACTAAATAGACGGGAAGAAATCTCAAAAGCCAGAAGAAAACTTCACTGGCTTCCAGTACAACAGCGAATAAAATTCAAGTGCTCGGTTATGATTTACAAATGCCTGGCGGGGTCCGCCCCAAGCTATCTCACTAAGAGATTAACTAAGGCCCCTGCATGTAGAAGTCTTTGATCCAACAGTAAAAATATCCTGCAACATAAACGAAAAACGCTGACTAAAATTGGTGGTACTAACTTTGTTCACTGAGCTCCCACGATTTGGAACCTTATGCCTCCTGTGATCAAAGATAGTGTTTCTCTCATCACATTTAAAAAACTACTCAAGACGCACCTCTTTGATGAAGGGGAAACCTAATAGCTCTGGCTGCCGCACGGATGCTTGAGTCTTCTTGTTCTCAAGCATTGGATCTTTCATGGATTCACATGCTTAGAATATTCCCCGTCGCCAGACCGGGACCCCTCGGTACACATTTATAGCCTTTTCCTATAGGAAAACTTCTGACACTTTTGTGTCCTATCTACGTCCTTTTAGGACCCGCCTTCGCACGCTCCGTTGGCCGTCCCAGTATAAGAGGCCCGCCCCCGCGGCTCCCCTTCAGATTTCAACCGTCTCCAAAGTAGTGGGATCTCCTTGCGTCGTCTTACTATTTTGTACAAGGTTGTGTACCTGGAGTTGGAGTTAGGAGAAATTTTCCTCCATGTCAGGAAAAGCGCTGTTCCGTCCGTGCGCAACGTGCGGCTTGAAAAAAGTTTACGAGGGGGACAGACATATGGATTGTATATACTGTCTCCACCCTCATCATTCGGCTGATAACTGCGACATATGCAAAGGGTTTTCTCAAAAGACCCTCAAAGACTGAAATCGACGGCTGGTGGCATGGTTGAATGATGGAGCGGGGGCATACCCCCCTTCGGAGGTAGGCTCCAAACAATCGGCGAAAACATCACACCGCGCTGCCTCGTCGGAACCACCGGCGAAGAAATCTCGACCGACGGAAAAAAAGACATATCAGAGTCATTCAGCTAGAGAATCCTCGTTGAAAAAATCGTCATCTTCATCAAAAAAGCATGACAAGGAAAGGCCGAAATCCTCCTCGGGCGATCACCATAGATCGACCACGAGTCGAGAGTCGAGTAAAGGCAGGCCAAGTGTGGAAAAGGCGGGACCGCCTAAAACACCTGCTAAGCCACCGTCGTCGACGGCGGTCCAGTCATCGGCCTCCACCCTGCCACTGACGCATGTGGTATCCACCGTCCCACCGACAACGACTGCAACGGTGGCCTCGTCAACGGAGGTTCTACAGGAAGCCTGGAGGCTTGAAGTTTTTGATCCGATCCCCCCGGATACTTTACTGCAGGAACAGGCTGTGTCGCTGTCCTCGGGGGAGGACGAGAGCGGGGGAATAGCTGGCCCGGCAGACCTCGGGCGACGAGTGGTTGACAAGTCGTCGACGAGGGGATCCGGAATTCCGGTGTCTGCCCCTCTTCTCAATCCTCAATCCGTTTTGTCATTGGAGATTCTGTCCACGCTTCAGTCTTTAGTACAGTCGTTGGACCAGAGACTACCTCAGGTAAACCTGCCACAGTCACCCGTCGACGAGCCGGGCCCGTCCCGTCCACCGACGCACTTACGCACACCAATCTCAGCACCACTGGCACCCCAACAGGAAGGTGAGCTGCCAGATTCGGAGTCTGACAGGGGAGCCATGTCGGATATTTCATCATCCCCCTCCAAGGATCCAACCTGGGAGTCAGAGCCGGCCGGCTCACCACTTAGCATGTTTTGATTGACAGCTAGGCTGAGTGAATGGGGGTGTGCTGCATAAAAGCAGGGCTTTGGGGACTGGAACTTCAGAAGTCGCCACAGGACCTGAGAATCCGACAAGGGAGAAGCTGAGCCGACCTACCACGACGACACCACCGGTGGAGCCCTGCGGAACCGACTCACCACTTCCCGACGACAAAGAAGATCTCCCGACTGGAGAGGCTTCTTCCCCTGACTGGTGGGCACAACCGGTTTACCTTTTTTTCCTCGCATCCCAGGACGGCTTGTGGTCGAATTGCCCATGCCAAGCACCCCGGCAACCGGATAGCCACTTACCACTGGACAGCAAATAAAAGGACCGCTCCTTTTACCTGAGAACTCCGCGGCTGGTTTCTTCCCTGGCAGTGCAACAGACTCCTGTCTTCCTCCCCGACGAGATCCTCTCTTCGCCCGGACGAAAACACCGACTTGCATCCGCTGCCAGGAACAACTGCCCCCGCTGGAGTATTCTCACCACTTTAAGGTACCGTGTCCGCCAGGCCTCCCTTTCTAAAGATTGCTACAAGGTAATAATAATCCCTTAACCTTCTGGACTGGGCTGGCCGCCTTCACCATCTAACGGGTCCCTTTCTTTGGTCCAATCCTCTCTGAACCTTTTCAAGACTTTTGTGCACTTCAACCGTGTGACCTTGTACACATTTCGTTCTGATCCTCTTAAAGTGGATCCGGCCTTCTGAACTCTAACTTCACGGTTTTACTTTGCCTTCCTCTCTTGTTGTGTTCTTGTGAAAGTGTTGGGTTCTGTTTCAAATTATACTCTGCTTTTCTCTCCCTTTTTAAAACGAATTATTAGAGTGCCATCTGCGTTAAGCGCTCCCCGCTGTCTGAAAATAAGTGGGGCTTTACTTAAGAATTGTCTAATATTCTTTTAAGGGAGTGTATATCTTTTAGTGACCGTGTTTTTGAACTGCTTAACATTAGTGCCTGTGTGTTTTACTAGATGTGGTTTTAAATAAATAATTATATCTCTTTTACACCAAACCTGGTCAGTGTTTACTTGTTCTACGATGTTCTTTTGACCTATTGTGAATACTCTGTATACTGCCTAACTCTTCTTGAGGGAAGTCTGACTGCTCAGCCACAGCTACCAAGTGAATCTGTGTGGTACAGACTGCTACCAAGTGGGTTTACTGCCAAACACCTGTAGTCTTAAATCTTGTGTGGTCCCAGAGGGAACTGTACAGGTTTCTGCCTAACAGTTAGACCGGTCCCACCTGATGGCCACCTTAAAGGCCTCCAATAGAGTACTTATTTCCATCACAAATACTTAATTTTCCTGGAACTTCCATTTAATAGTATCCCCTACATCATCCCTGAACACCTAGTGTTGTAGCGCTTCCACCACACTCGGAAACCATGTGGGGTGGTCAGGACATCCCCTACTCTGTACAAATCAACAAAGTGGAACGTGGTCCGATGATGTTCTCCCCAAGAATCCCGCACTGACAAAGGATTGTAGTTATTCAGCCCCTATTGCCGTTAAACAAATTCTGGTGTGTATATTGTATATTATTGAGTATTGTGAATAGCCTCTGGGTGTCACCATATCTCACCCTCCCTATTTCCAACAACTGTAGTGAATCAACCACCCAAAGAAGTAGCTGTCAAGATCAATCTGGGGGCATCATAGATCTATTGAGTTGTATCTATCTATCTATCTAGCTATCTATTTATCTATCTATTCTGGTTTTTATATAGCGCCCTATCGACCATAGGCCTCAGAGCACTCGCAACAAAGACAGAAACAACGTAAAACACAAGGCTACAAAGAGAACGAGGTAGAGATTCTATTTGACTTCACCTTCGTCGAACAGATAAGTCTTTTTTTTTTGGAACTCCTTTTTATTGATTTTACAACATTGAAAAAGATAGGAAAACAATAAAAAAACATTCCCCAACTCCCCTCCAAAAAGGCAGCTCCGATTTGTCCATAAATAATTTAAACCATGAATCAAAACACCCAAGCGACCACAATACAGCGATGAAAACAAGGTCCTTCCTCCCAACCCCCCTTCCCTAATACAGCTCTATCCTTCCCATAAACCTTTGCCCCTGTGAGTCCACCGCCCACCCCTATTGCAAGTCCAGTAAGCGCAAACGCTGGGGACGCCAGCCAATTCGAAAGTCATCTTTGAGAAATAGCGAGGTTTCCTCCCAGTCCCCTGCGAAAAACTTGCCCACTCGAGGGCCACTATTTCCCAAAGTTTCCGCAGCAGATCCGGGAGAGCCGGCACCTCCCTTCTCTTCCATCTCTGTGCTATTACCAAAATAGCAGCTATTGTCAAAATCGCTTTAGCCTTTCCCCGGGATTTAAACTCCCGCCCATCTGTGGACCGCTCCACTCCCAATAGGGTCATCTCTGGGGGCTGCTTCCCAATCCGAACGCCTGTTCCTGAACCGCCTGGACCTCTATCCAAAAGGGTCGAATTTTTGGGCAGGACCACCAGATACGTTGCGCCGTTCCCTCCTCCGCACACCCTCTCCAGCAAACTCCAGAGGTATTGGGAAATATCTCCTTCAGACGGGCCGGGGTGTAATGCCAGCCGTACAGAACCTTGTACCATATCTTCTGTAGCTGGGAGGCTTTAGCCAGTTTAGGAATTGTCTTCCACAGTCTACCCCATTCCTCCCGTTCGATCGGCCTTCCCAGGATCTGTTCCCATCTCAGCATATATTTCCATGGGGGCCTATCGGGCGCTTCATCCAAGATTCTATATAGGTTGGAAATCAGGCCTTTGGAACCATCATTTGATAGGAGAAATTTCTCAAAGCACGTTTTCTCCCTCATTGCAGCTAGTTTATTTACAGGATGCAGAACCCAGTGGCGTAACTGTGCATATTGAAGCCTCTCCCCCCCACCCACACTAAATTCCCTCTTGCACTCCTCGAAGGAGAGGATCTTCCCCCCACCCCCTAAACAGGTCTCCCAGCCATTTACATCCTCCCTCTTGCCATTGGTTAAAGGAACCTCGTTCCATCCCTGGGGTAAACTCCTTGTTGCCAAACAAAGGCGTGAAGGGGGAGGGAAAGGTCGTGATGCTCTTAGCCTTCGCAAGTTTATCCCAATTCTCCACCATCAACGATGTGATTGAACTTTGGTACAGATGCCTGGGTCTGTGTTGTTTCGGTAGCCATAGGACCTCGGCTAGCTTGCGGTCCACCACTGCTCTGTCCATTGCCACCCATTGCTTAGCATGTGTGACCTCCCCCTCCCGCAACCAATCGCGGACTATCCGTAATTGCGTTGCCTCGTAGTAGCGCATAAAGTTAGGCAAAGCCAAGCCCCCCTCACGTTTCGGAGCCATCAACAGACGCCTACTAACCCGAGGTTTTTTCCCGTTCAACACAAAGTCTGAGATTAACGAGTCCAATTTCTTAAAGAAGACCGTGGGGACCGCCTGAGGTATTGCCTGAAAAAAATACAGCAGGCGCGGTAGAGTTACCATTTTAGTCGTCGCCACCCTGCCCAGCCATGAGATCGGAAGGTTCCTCCACCTACGGAAGTCCCGTTCAATGTCCTTTAACAAAGGTAGGTAATTAGCTCGATACCACCCTGCCAGGGTCGAGGTAATTCTCACTCCTAGGTAACGGATTCCCCCCAGACTCCACAGAAAAGGAGTAGCCCCCCTTAGGACATCACGCTCCTCCTCCTTCATAGTCAAATTCAGGAGTTCCGATTTGGCAATTTTAATTTTGAGACCTGAGGCCGCACCAAATGCCTCCAGCAATTCCCTACTTGCTCGGATGGACTCCACTGGGGCCGTCAATGTTAACAAGAGGTCATCCGGTAAGGCTGCTACCTTTTGATCCACCCCCCTGAATGGGATACCCTTAATCCCCACGGCTTCCCTGATTGCCTGCAGAAGGGGTTCAAGATAAATGGCATAAAGCATGGGGGATAGAGGGTAGCCCTGCTTAGTACCCCTGCCCACTATAAAAGGCCTGGACATAACTCCGTTCACCGCTATCCTCATGCTAGGCATCTGATAGTTAGCTTGTACCATTTGCAAGAATTTCCCCCCAATACCCATCTTCCTCATTACTTTAAACAAAAAAGACCACTCCACGCAGTCAAAAGCCTTCTCGGCGTCCAGAGATAACAAAACCGTGGGAGTGTTTGTTCTATGGGACTTTTCCACTAGGTGGGCTACTCTCCGTATATTGTCCGCGGTCTGCCGTCCCTTAATAAACCCCGCCTGGTCAGGATGGATCAGCTCCGGCAGGAGATCCTCGAGTCTAGCTGCCAACACCTTTGTGAAAATCTTAGCATCGATATTAATCAACGCAATGGGCCTGTAGGACGTCCGCTCCTCGGGATTCTTATTGGGTTTCCACATAAGGGTGAGCCTGGCCTCTTCCATGGAGGGGATTATTGTCCCTGTGGCCCTAAATGTATTAAAAAGGGTGGTTAAATGCGGCACCAGAACGTTTGCAAAGGTTTTGTAAAACGCTGCAGTATAGCCGTCTGGGATGGGGCTTTATTGGTAGGAAGACCCCTGATCACTTTCACTACCTCCTCTTCCCTAATCTCCCCGTCCAACCTCTCTGCAGCCTCCTTCCCCAGCCGCCCAAGCTCAACCCTATTTAAGAACTCTTCCTGAAGATTGTCCCTGGGGGTCTGCGACGTATATAGGGTCTCATAAAAAGACACCAAAGCCTCTCGAATCTCTCCCTCTTCCGTCACCCTCTGCCCCACGTCGGTAAGTAAGGCCGTGATCGCGTTTTTGGATCTCACCCCTGAGGAGCCTCGCAAGGAGGGTATCCGCTTTATTTGCTTTGGCATAAAAGTGCTGGCGCACCCGCAAGAGAGTTCCCTCGACCCTCTTGGTCCTGAGTAGCTCCAGCTGGCCCAGTGCTCTCCGATATTGCCTAATAGCAAGCCTAGAGGGCGTCGGTCCCGCCCTTTGCCTCGCTAACTCAACTTCGTCTTCCAGACGAGCTTCCAGCGCCTTCAGTTGCTTCTCTCTATGCCAATGCCGCCGCTATTAATTCCCCCCTAAGAGTAGCCTTAAAGGCGTCCCATCTAACCGCTTCACTCGTATCCTCCCTTTGGTTCAGGAGGAAAAAGTCCCTAATCTTATCCTCGAACTCCTGCCTGATTACCAAATCTCTAAGTAGGTGCCCTGGGTACCTCCATGTCCATACCCCTCTCTCCCTAGGCCCTAAATCCATAATCATGGAGACCACCTTATGGTCCGCTATGCCTATGGGGCTTGTCTCCACCTCCTGCACCCGACCTATCAGGCTCGAAGATGCCCAGATATAGTCAATCCTGGATTGGGATCCGTGGACCCCCAACAAGAAAGTGTACCCTTCTTCCTCCCCCCTAACCTCCTGCCATACATCTCTTAACCCCACCCCATGTATTTTATTTATTAAATCCGAGGACATCACTGCCCCCCTGCCCCTATCCGAGTGTCCAGACCGATCCCGACCCTCTTTCCAAGCTATATTGAGGACACCCAATAAGATGATTGGGCCCCGGGCATGGTCCTCGAGCTTGTCCAACACGCGCCTCAAAAAGTGTTCCTGGCCCATGTTGTGCGTGTAGAGCACTGCTATGGTATAAGGGCTGCCCTGGTGCGACCCCCAAGTGATTAAATACCTGCCCTCCTTATCCCGTATAACCTCGGATATCCTAAGACCCACAGAAGATTTGATAGCTAGTGCCACTCCCCCCGGCCTAGACCCGCCCGAGGCATGAAAAATCTCGTTGTAAACCCGTAATTTAAGGCGCACCTGATCTTTAGGTCTCAGGTGCGTCTCTTGCAACCTCAAGAAGTCAGGATTCTCCTTTTTCGTAAACTGTTCTAACTTCTTCCTCTTAAGGTGGGTATTTAATCCCCTGACGTTATGCATAAGCCACTTCAACATGGGGAACAATATTTCAGTAAAGTAAGCACTCTACAGCCACCCGCCACCCCATCCGCCGGACTCGTCTGGGGCCTATGTCTGACAGCCAGCCCTCCTGTGTCCCCTTCGCCTCGAGAAGTAGAGTGTCTGCCCCCTTGACCCTGATCCATACTCCCCCTTTGCGCTGCCTTTTCCCTCCCTCCCCCCTTCGTCCCCCCAGTCCACCCCCCGAAGGGCGTGCCCTTCCCGCCTCCGTCCCGTTCCCCTCTTCGGGTATACCCACCCTTTCTGACTCAAAGATGGGTGCTCCCTCCCCTCCCCGCCTATTTCACCCGACATTGGCCCACCACCCATAAAGCCAACCAGGGGTTAGGATCCTTCCCGTGCCGAGTCTCCCGCCTCCCCTGAGGACCGCCCGCCATCCCCCACGGGTGGTTTATGACCCCGCTTTGGCCTCCTCCTCTTCTCCCCCACCACCGACCAGGACCAGGGCCTTGAGTCCAACCCCAAAACTGCCCCCTCCTGCCCCATCCCGCCGGAGAATCCTCCAAGTTCAGGCGTAATATGCTTGCTCCTTCCTGCAGTGACATTATGCGCCTCTGCGCTCCTTCCCACTCGAACACTAAACCAAATGGAAATGGCCATCTATACTTAATGCCTTTCCCATTAAAAACTTTAAGGACGGACCCATTTGCCGCCACTTAGCAAGGGTATTGTTCGCCAGATCCTGGAATAGGGCAATATACTCTCCCTGGAATTTGATTGGCTCTTGTCGCCTTGCCTCCCGGACGACTGCTTCTTTTTGGGCGTACCTAGCAAACGCTGCCAAGACATCCCTGGGTCTTGATTGAGGCCCTACGTTACCCTTGCCCACCCTGTGGACACAGTCTAGCTCAACCTCCTCCGGGGGGGTGACCCCCAAGATCTCTGCGAAGATGGATTGGACTACACCTTTTAAGTCTCTGTCCTGGACCGCTTCCGGAAGCATTTTAACTCGGATGTTTACACAATGAGATCTATTCTCCATGTCCTCCATCTGTATTTCTAGGTTGTGCGTGGCTATGTCAAGTCTCTCGATAGCCTCACCACTAGCCGTTACCTCGTTAGCCAGGTCTTGCAGGCCTCTTTCTAAGAGATCTGTCCTCTCGCCCTGTTGCCTCAGCTCCTGCTTTATTTCCCCCATTGCCGCATTCAGGTCAGACCTAAGGAGCTGGAATTGTTCCTGAAAGGTTTTGGTGAGACTGGTATGCAAACTGTGCATCTCCCCACTAAAGTCGTGCCTCGAAATAGCAGCTGCGCCATCCTCTTCTGCCGGAGAGGCGCTCCTAGATAGATCCTCCCCAACGGGTCTAGTCGAGCTCCTCGCCTCCTGCACTGGCCAGATGTTAGGGAGAGTCCCCCGGGCCTCGCCCGGTTCTGCCTGCACTTTCCCACTTTTGCCTTTGTTCTTCGTAGTCATGTCGGTAGGGGGGGGGGGGCGAGAGCTAGGCGCACCGCTAGATGCTTACGCACAGGGGGCGGCGTACCCCAAATCCCGAGACCTCCTAGCCCACTAGGTCGCTGTTCCACTTACCGTGAACCACGTGTGGGCTCACCAGCAACAATGGCGCTGAAACAAAAGGCTCTCCAATGAACACGGGCCACTTGCACAACTCTCCTTACTTGATCCGCTGGAGCCGGAGTCCAGAAGCTTCCCTCGCAGGCGGACCCCGCAGACGCGGCCGCCGAAAAAGACTGCGCCGCTGGTGCCTCCTCCCTCGCTCAGGGGGACTCCTCTTTGCGCCCGGGGGAACCACACTCTCCAAACCCCCGAGCGGGACTGTCCGCCGGACAACATTGGGTCCTCTTTCGGGCCGCTCCCCCTCAGGTCAGCCAGCGGGTTCAGCCAGCCGGGGGCCGCCAAACTCCCCTGCACGGGGCCCGCTCCGCCACTCTCTGCTACGCCACCGCAGACACGGGGAGCACCACGCAGCTCCCCTAGCCAGGTCCAGACCTTCACAGGCGGCACCGACCAGTCTCCCGCCGTCTCTGTGCTAGGGGCGACAGTGCTCCACTCTGCTTTCCGGCGAGCAAGGGTGAGCCACTCCCCGACTCCTCACCTCCTGTGTTCGCCACTAGTCGGGCTCCTCGGGACCTCCGCGCTAGCCCGGGGCCGGGGCGGGGTACTCAACTCGCCACCCTTCGGCTTTGCAGGCCAGGGCTAGCCTCCTCCCAACTGGCTCTGTCCCGTACGCGGCTGCCCCTATCGCGGGTCTCTGATCAGCCCGCCAAGGCTCCGCAGTGTTCGTGGGCAGTGTCCGTCGCCTCAAAGCCGCTGCACTCGCCGTAGGCTCGCTGTCACCCCCGGCCGCAACGTGAATGTTTCTCCCTTTGCGGCGGGACCTCGGGGCTCAGAATTCAGCTCCCTGGAATCCCGGGTGGTGGGCCTCCTCCCGTGGGGTAGCTGAGAGCACCGCAGGAACGTCTACCTCCTACGGGCGGCCATATTTGAATCCTCAAACAGATATGTCTTAATCAGTTTCTTAAAGATGGTATGAGACGTGCTGTTTTTTATGGGAGGTGGCATAGCATTGCAAATCATCGGAGCCCAGTGAGTAAAGTTTGTGCCACCAACTCTTTCCAAGGTTTTCTGTGGTTGTTGCAGATTATTTTTTCCATAAGATCGTAGAGTTCTTTCAGCTGGAGCCTCAATTAGTCTCTTAGTGAGATAATTAGGAGCAATGCCTGTCTGACATTTGAAGGTCATAGCTGAGCATTTGAGTTTTATTTGCTGTTGAACTGGTAGCCAGTGAAGTTTTTTCCTGGCAACTGATGTTTTCTCCCGCCGGCTCAAGCCCTAGACTGCCCTAACTGCACCATTCTGAATGGATTGCAATCTCTTGATTTTAGCCTTAGAGGTACCCATCAAGAGACTATTGCAGTAGTCCAGTTTGGAGTTAATTATAGCTCCTGCAATCAGCGCAACATTTTGTTGTGATAGATATGGTTGAATTTGCCATATGAGATTGATGTAAAAGGCGCATGTGGATTTAAGATAGGAGACCTGTCTCTTATACGAGAGATGCGAGTCCATAAAAATGCCCAAGGTCTTAAAATGCTTAGATAAGTCGATGAAGCTATTGTTTATCTTGATTTTTTTTTTGTTTTGTCGATCTAGTTTCCCTATTTTTTGAGGTGTGCCAAGAATTAAGACTTCTGTTTTTGCCTCATTGAGGGCCAAGGAGTTGTTTGCCATCCACTTTTGGATAGCATTAAACACTTTGTTTATTCTTTCCACGTCCTTGTCATAGGAACCTGACAATTCAAAGACTAGCTGGTTAGTTGTGAGTCTACTATACATTTGAAGTCCCCAAAAGTAAAACACATGTCTCTGCGACATCAATCAGGTGGAAGTGCACCAGTAGTAAAGAACCAGGTCGCAAATGAGGAAAAGCAACTTGTGTGCTCTGAGGAAGATGGAGTACGTCAAACTATCCTGCTGTATCATAACATACGTACAGAAATGAAAAACAGCATTGGATGGATTAGCAAAGTTAAAATCAACGCGACGGTTCGCATTAATAGATCTTTCCTAATCAACAAGCTATATAAAATTCCATCACTCAGAAATTTGGTAACAAATGATATAGAGTGGATTGAATTTCCAAATGTTAACAATAACAGGATGCTGTCTAAAATGCTATCGCCCATTATTGCTAAATTGATCTGGGACCATCAGAGCGATCTCTTTATATTTGGATTGGAAATGGTTGGTATTTCTCATACAAAATCATCCATGTACTTTCTTGAATTTCAACCTCCACCATCGAAACTGAACAGTGACTCCATAGATTCTGCACTGGGACAAAATAATTCAAACAAAAACATGATGGAACAACTTTCTGCTCTTACAAAGGCCCTAAATGGGCTTAAATGGCTCGAACCTTTGATCAAAACAGCTGTTAGCATAAACACGCCTGTGGCCATGTCATAAACTCATGACCTTACTATAGTGTCATGGAATTGTTGTGGCCTCCTGAATCTGGTGAAATGGAGAGAAAGGGTAAAATTCTCTCCTGAATATTTTGTTGATACAAGAGACCATGGCGGTTAGGAATGTAGAAATTGATGGCTTTGTTGTATATCCTCATCATGCAAACAAAGGGTTGGAAGGCGGGCCCACGGGTGGGTTAGCAATTTTAATTGATACAAGGTTAAACTTTACTATCAATAACGTGTATGAATCTCACTTGTTTATTTTTTTGGATATCTCCTTTAGGGACAATATGACGAAAATCTTTTTTTGATATCTTTATATTGAAATTCTGTTCGCTATCAGATTGAAAAAGCGTGTGAAATCTTGGGTGAAGCCCTTAATGAGGCTTTTAGGAAATCTCCAGGTGCTGATATTTTGATTGAAGGAGATTTTAATTCCTCTATAGGGAGCAACGACATCATTAATTAGCATTATTTCGAAGAATGGAACTATTTGGTATAAATTTCTCAAAGCTTGGAATATTCACCTATTAGCCCCAGCTAACACACATAGTAAGTTCACATGGAAAAGGGGTAATGTAAAATCATGGATTGATCATATTTTTTCTTCAAAGAAGCTTTCTGGTTACCTCACTAAGGTCAATACTCTTAAGACATGCTTGGGGGACCACGTCATCATCACAGCATCGATTCTGAAAAACTTTACTAGAGGTCCTCCTGTAGCACAATTATCGTTAATTCAATGCAATAGACTAAGTGGGTCGATCAACTGGTCTCCGGCTACATGTAGAAAACTTACATCTCTAGTAAATAGAGATTTTTGTAATGTTGAAAATCTCTTGGACAATGCTACAATACTAAAATGGAATTGTGACATGATTGCCTCACATCTGGGGAATATTTTAGTGCGCGATGTTGGGCAAGAGTCAAGTAAAAATGTTGGAGGGGAACACTGTTTTGTGGTAGCTGATCTAAAACGAAAGAATAATGCTGAGCTTCGGTTGGCAAAGAAGTCCACGCTGTGTATCAGTGCTGAATATTTTTTACTAAAAAAAAAGATTCTATTTAAATATAAAAGAGCATTAAAAGAGATTCATGCTGTAAAGAAATTACGCCAAAATCAAAAAATAGTAAACGTATTATGTAATCGTAAAACTAAAAAGATACAAAACATGATAAGCTCTATAGATAAAGTACCTTCACGTGAATTTGACTCGGGCATTGATAGTGCGACCTGGACTTTGTTTTTAGCTCTAAATATGCACTTCCCGAAAACTTTAGAGCATATGAAACAACACCTCAGTGCCAATTAATTCCTAATGTTTGTCCATGGGGAAAGAACGACATACTTGAGGCTATTAAGAATGTAAAAAGCTCTAAATGTGCAGGTCTTGACGGCCTTCCCCCCTGCTTAATCAAGGATGACCCACTATTTTGGTCGCCCATTTTTCACATTACGTTCCAAGAAATACTTTGTTGTAAAAAGATCCCGCTGTCATGGCTCACCTCTATTATTATACCACTCCATAAAAAAGGTTCAATTGAAGACCCGAACAATTACAGACCTGTCGCGATTAATTATGTCGCGGCAAAAATATTTTCCTCTTTGATTCTACAGGAGATCAAAAGTTTTGCCCGAATTAATGATTCTTTATGCCCTTCTCAAGTGGGGATTCGCAAAGGGATGGGGACGCCCCTCAATGCTTGTCTGTTGGCACACATAATTGCATATTCCACCCACCCCTCCAACAGTCCAATTTTTGTAGCATCCCTTGATTTGAAAGCAGCCTTTGATGGGGTAATAAGAGGTAAATTGTGGGAAAAATTGCACAGAGCTAAGTTTCCGCAATACCTCATTGCGCTCATAGAAGTGTTGCATTTCAAAACAAACTTTAAGGTGAGAATCAACCGGGAAGGCTCTTTGATGCAGGCCATTCCATCATTTACTGGGGTAAAACAAGGATGTAATTTGGCAGCGATTCTTTTTAATCTCTATTTAGCAGATATTGAAGAGTTATGGAAGATAGAGGGAGCTTTTGCAATTCGAATTGGAGCCTTTTCATTATCCTGGTTAGCGTACGCAAATGACATTCTGCTTTTCGACCGGACGCAATCAGGGCTTCAAACAAAACTCGAAAGCTTTTCGCAATATTGTAGGAGTAATAACCTTGCTGTTAATCCACTTAAATCCAACATCATCATTTTTGCAAATAAGAAAAAAGTACGACATGTTGTATGGAAAATAGGTTCCTCTCCCATTGCAATCTCCCTGAATTTACCTTATTTAGGGTTTATTCTATCCAAGAACACCTCTTATAAACAAATGAAGGACCGATAAACAGTGAAAGCATTACCTTTAAAATATCAAATGAAAATCTTGTTACAGAAAATTTGTAAATTTTTGTTGATTCCACTTTTGGAATTTTACTTAAAAAAAGTAGAAGCTATTTAGTTATATGGTGTTGAGTTTGTTTTATGTGATCTGGGTCCCCTATTGGATCAATTACAAGGTCAGCTTTGGAAATACGCACTAGGTTTACCACCAACCCTGCCTAATGCTGTGGTCAGACATGAACTGGGCCTTAATTCACTCTCCTCAAAATATAATTGGAGATTACTATTGAATTTTGCAAAAATGATGTTTCCTCTCAAAAATTCATTATATACTGGACTAAATAGAATGTTAGTAAATAATAATCCTCCTTCCATGGTTCAGTTTAAAGAACGAATGTTGGCATTGTTGAAAAAGATTAATTTACCTGTTGAAGACTTGGAGCTTTTTCAAGAAAAAAATAAGAAAAAACTAATGCAATGTGATTGGTCTGAAACGTGTATGAAGTTAGAAAGTTATTCTTCATGTGCAGAATATTGAAAATTTATTCATAAAATGACACCTTGCATGTCCTATTTAACACTTTGCCCTTGCTTTAATGTGCGTCGAACTTTCATGCTTTTTCGACTTGACCTATTTCAGAAAAAAACATTGGCATAATGATACGTTAGAACGCAACACTGAAATATGCTAGAGAATGGATATTGACAAAATGTATGTGGGGATCCACTGACACTTCTATAATTAAAACAACGAAGCTAGCAAATATAATTGAAAATAAAATTGAAAGAGTTCAGTAACTAGATAGAGGCATAGCTGCAGTTAGACGTGGGTGCATCTTTGGATATTTTGTATGACCTGTATTTTGTTTTAAGTGATTCATGAACTATTTGTAAAGGTCTATTTTTTGGACTAAAAACAAATAAAGTTTAAAAAAAAAACACATGTCTCTTATGATGCCCACACCTTTCAAGTACAGAAGAGAAGAAGGGCAGCAGGTCCATGTTGGGGAGACATTGGATCACCAGACAGATTTTAGTGCTATTCAAGACTCCTGCAACCACTGCTATGCGCCCTTACACATCAGACCGGCACTCCATCCACGCAAAGAGAATGTCACTGCACTTAGCTCAGAACCTTTCTGCTCTGTTGAATGTAGAAAATGAGGAGCCATGCGCCTACCCCCTGCATTTCCCCTCACACGTTGGCATGTTCATTGTCAATGAGATGTGACTATTGAGGGAACATAATTTGAACAGTGACATTATGTGCAACTGCTGTTTATGGTACACATCCATCCTGTGATGTTTTATGTATTGAATCCAGTCTTAGACATTTGAGGTAACATTACAACAGGATTCCCATATTCTGCTCTCTGTGTCCCTTGATGGGAGATACAGCCAAACCATGTGTGTCTAAACACGACGCCATAAATTGCCCAAGTCAGATAAGGACAACAGATCAGATCATTCCTAGCAGTTTATCCATCCGCTCATCATCCAAGCTCCCTGAAGCACCAACATCTAACCAAAAATATCCAAACTACAGTAAGATTCTCCTCATAAATGTTCACAACATGCTCATCTACCTTCTCCCATGATAATCATTGAATGGAGTGAGTGACACATTATGTCCAGAGATAACAGAACAACCAACATCTCCATTCTATTCTATTCTATTCTATTCTATAGAATTATTTTATAGTGCCTGCACGCCCGCAGGCCTCAGGGCGCTCACGGAACACACAACAAAAAACACAAAGAAGGTCACTGAGTGCAGGGGGCAAAAACAGAGATGCGAAAGGGAAAAGCAGACAGAGCTAAATCCCACCTCCATCAAACAGGGATGTTTTCGGACCTTTCTGAATTGGGCAAGTGACAGCAGCTGCCTGTTTGAATGCGCAAGATCATTCCAGAACTTTGGGGCCCATACATCAAAGCTCCGGCCTCCTAAGTTCTTAAGTTTAAAGCACAACTGAGTCAGTAGGTCCTTGTTGTTTGACCGTAATGCTCGCCTATACAGCAGTTGCCTGATTCGCGAACTGAGATAACCTGGGGCGTCACCTACAAGGCATTTATACACTAAGCAAGACGCCTTGAAGTGGATTTTCTGACTTCCCCATTCTGATAGTCTGCAGCCTTTTCACATTGGCTTGTGAGGTACCCACTAACGGCCCATTACATAGTCCAACCTTGTGTTTATTGTGGCTGTGGCTATCCTGGCCCTGTTTTGCTCTGACAGGTAGTGTTGTAACTGCCATACCAATTGCATCATAAAGGTGCATCTAGAACTGACAAGAGACGCATGTTTGTTAAAATGTAAGTTGCAGTCAAAAACATCTCCCAGAGTTTTGACGTGCTTGGAGACCTGTATTCTGGCACATCCTATTGTGAATGCCTCATACTGGGAGTCTAAGTTCTTCAATTTTGCCGTACTACTGAGAATCAGGATCTCAGAGTCATCTGCGCTATGGTGATGGTAAATAACCAAACTAGTTTCAGCCCAAATGTTAATGGTTAAGATTGGTAACCATTGCAGCCAACCTTCAGAACTTTACAACCATGGCATGGAAATTAGGGCATGATCGAATCCACCTGAATATGTTCAGTGACCCAATTTGAGTTCCAACAGGGGCAGACCTCGTTTTTAGAAGCTGTTCAGCCTCTTCCACATAGACATTTGGTGTTCCCCAATCAGAGATATTACTATCCCTACTATCTGCATTCAGGTCATGAACTTGCTTATCTCTGATATTTCATTTTCCACTTATTCAAGGGTGCTTCTGCCGTCACCTGTACATTCCTGTGCACTCTGATCATCTTTCGGGCCTTTCTTCCATTTCTAGATATGTCACTTATTTCTCTGTTTAATCGGGGTTTTCAAAGAAAGTGGATGTGCCATAGTGTATCACCGTAAGTGTTGCTGAGAATAACAACATGTATGGTATCTGAGCACATTGTGATTTTGTTTTTACTTCCTCAAATGACTTGCACTACTGTTGCACTTCTTGCATTTAATCTGGAAACACAGGAATATTTCTAGATCCTCTGCACCATGCACCATTCCTTCCGGAGTAGCTCAGGATGAGTACCCTATTAGTAATGGATTGTGTCCTCCCACAGATTCCTCATATTAGATATAGTTGTATACTGCTTTGCAGTCTCGGAACATGTCTTTGATAGCAAAGGCGCTGTGCGGCCTCGTCAATGTCCCTCGATAGATACCATTCCCGCATCTGGACGTGACGTCGATATTATAAACAGCACACACCAGAGCGATTGCCTCAGTTTCATTTTTCTGCCTGCACAACACACTCTCTGAAACTGGTCGCCCCGCTTCAGCGATTCTCTTCAACTAACGTTGTGATGCTTCACTATGTCTATGCTGAAAACAGGCTTTAAGAGATGTGTGGACCAGTGGAGTGACTTCTGAAAATGTTGGGGCGGGGGGGACATGACATCTAAATGAAAGGGACCCCTCCCAAATGAGTGGGACAAAATGGTGTGGCACAAAAGTTGTGAGGGACAAGCACCCTGTTATCCCCTAAAATTACAACCATGGTGTAGACTGTGACTCGAAGATGTCGATCACTGATACGCACAGGATTTGTCTCGGGTGCCTCAATGAAGAACATGAAATCATCGAATGCAGCACGATCGATGACCAGTATGGCCTTGAAGTAGAGAAGGTCAAAGCTCAGCCTAGGTCAGTCTGTTTCCAAATTTCTCCATCTTCCACAATTTAGGTGTGAAAATCTTCCCTAAGGTAGAAGTCCCACTGCAGACAGATCTCCAATAAGGCCCAAAAAATGCTCTTGGCATTCCAAATGATTGAGATCATGGAGCGATTCCAGCCACTCGAAGTCAAAGAAACAACGCCATGGTTCCTCATCTTTCCCGACAAGCATCAGATACATTTTCCCGAAAAGACTACCTCAGCGGGCAAATGGGAAAAGTTCTGTGAAAAAAGTATGGAAGTGTTCTAGAAGGTGGCCCCTCAAAAGAGTGAAAAAAGGCTATTGATCCCACTGCGTCGTCCAAGACCACCAGAGGATCGAGTAACACTTTGACCCACACGCCCAAAAGCCCAGGTCTGTAGACCTCAGGGATGCTGTCTCGAGTAGAGTCGACCTCTGAGACCACATCGAAGCCAAAAGCTTCTGTGACTTCCTCCTTTAAGGAATCGAAGTCAAAGGGCTCTTCAATGTCGACTTTAGAGCCATCTTCAAGCTTCAAACCCCAGTCAAAGACGGATTTCTTCAAATCCTTTGGGTCCATTTTCAAGGAAAACTAAGCAGAAGACAATGTCATACCCTTCAGCTGTAAACATTTTGATACTCCTAATGTTCCAGAAGAATTGATTTTGGATCAAACCCACCTACAAGAAATAGCCAATTGTCTGAAGGAAACCTGTGGTCTGGATACCCCTCTGAAGTTGAATTTGACACACCACGTGTCCATTCTCACCCAAATGCAGCTTATAGAACAGTCATGAACAGTGTGATTGAATTTTTGGGTTAGGGGCGTCCTGCAAGAGACATTACTGAGGATAAACTCACAGACATCTTAGATAGAGGCCTTCCTAAGGAGGCCTGTGCTGCCATTTCATACAGCACTAAAATACTCCATTTTGGAAACCTGGCAAAAACCATATACCACACCGGTTGTGAAGAAGGAGTTGGTGAAGAAGTACAGACCTTCTTCTATGGACCCTGACTTTCTTTCCAGTCACCCAACATCAGTGAGTTTGGTGGTACAGGCGGTTACCTCCACTTCAGAGGCTGCAGCTTATCCAACACCCTCCCCGGGATAGGGACGATAAAAAGTATTCTCTGCTGGAATCATTGCATTAAAAGCCATTAATGCATCTTGTATTCTTGCAAAATACTCCTATACTATGTGGAAAGTAATTTTCCAAGCTACAGAAAACATTCCTGATGGTGAGATGAGAGATGGGTTCAATGATGGTAAAAAGGCCTCTTGTCAATCCTTCAGTCAAGTCTAGATACATAGACTACTGTATGGGCTCTAGCGCAGTGATCAGGAGATTTGCATGGCTCCGTAAGTCTGGGTTTGCCCCTGATTTCCAATAAAGGCTCCTGGATTTTCCCTTTGATGGGTCCAACCTATTTGGGCCAAAGGCCGACGTCAGTTAAGAAAATCTATGACCTTCAAAGGCTGCAGTGAAATCTTTGGAGGTAGCCATTCTTCAGCCGCAACAACACATGCGTATGCAGGCTTGCAAAGGCGTTCCTTTCGGTGATACTCCTCTTTTGGCCAAAAAGGAAGAGCTTAAGCTACCCAGAAACAAGGACAAAGGAGGTTCACACATGCCCCCATGGGCTGTGGACGAAAAACTGATCAGGCAACAACCTCCTCATTGCCTTCTGGCACAGCCCAAAAACCTCTCTGAGCACTTTGCTCACACAACCCCGGTGCCCGGTGGCAGGCATATTGACCCAGCACCTACAAGATTGGCATCATATTACTTCACTGAATAGCTCAAGGGTACTGTCTCCCATTTCTGCAAAGACCCCCACATTGTTCCTTTATGGAGCAATCTCTTCGTGAACCAGATGCGCTCCTTTCACAGCAGATTCTTTCCATGTTGGAGAAGGGTGCAGTGGAGAAAGTACTAGTAGCGGAACAGCAGCAGGGTTGGTTTCCCATTTATTTACAGGTTCCCAAGAAATGCAGAAGACTGCAACCCATCCTGGACCATAGGCGCTTAAACAAGTTCCTCTGGAAAGACAAATTCTAAACGGTCACTCTTTTGCTCCATGACCGTCAGCTTCAGGACTGGATGGTGTCACTCAATCTTCAGGATGCTTTCTTCCATGTGCCTATGCTTCCCAAGCACAGAAAGTACCTGAGATTCGTCATTGACAGTTCTCCCTATATATTTCGAGTACTGCCTTTCGGGCTCAGGTCTAGCCTGAGAGTCTTCAACAAGTTGATGGCGGTGATAGCAGTGAATCTAAGGAGGCCTGCAATGCAACATTCCCTCTAGGGGTGGCGGTAAGTGAGACCTCACAGGGAGATTCCCCTCTTGGGGATAAGGACAGCCTTTCCAATAAGGAACTCCATTGTCATTATCCTCCAACGTCCAGCACAACCCTATCAGTTGACAGACAACTATACTCATTTTACATCTTTGATTGTAAGGTAACGACAGAAGAAATGTATCAGCCCGGTACTGTGAAGAGTAGGAACATAGGAGTGATAAAGAATACCTATCTGTCTGAGATGAAGAAACCTATAGGAGTTATGAGGAGTCCAGGTCCAACACAAAGAAAGGATATTCTTTTTTTTTTTTTTAAACATGTTTATTTTAAACCAAGGCAGGACGAAAAATATACAGAATTATACATATCCCATCTTTTATTAGCATTCCTGTTTGACCCAAGTCCTTCCCCCCCCCCTCCCTCAGACCCAAGCCCCTGCCCTTCGTGATCCCCTCTTCGCAGTCTAATCCTCCAATACCACCTCATGGGTCCTCTTGATCCCTCAATGTCCACCGAGCGCTGATAGGTTTATAGGTCAGAGCGGGGAATCGCTGGTCATATTCCAACACTGGGGCCCAGATGTTCTGGAAGCGGTGGAGGACTCCTGCCCTTGCCGCGGTTACCTTTTCCACGATCAGTATTTCCCACAGCTTCCCCCACCACTGAGCCATGCAGGGGCCGTCCGGAGATTCCCAGAAGCTGGCAAGCACAGTTTTGCCTGCTAAGAGACATTGGGTTAGCAGTTTCGCTCTGTTCCCAGAGCGCGGGTAGACCCCGGGGATCGGGACCCCCAGCAGGATGGGTTTGGGCTCCAGCGGGAGCGCCATCCCGGTGACCTGTTCAATAGTTGACAGGCACCGTTTCCAAAATTCCTGGATCTTTGGGCATGTCCACCACATATGAATGAAGGAGCCTGGTTGGTCGCACCCTCTCCAGCAGGAACAATCCATCCGGGCGTTCATGTGGTGAAACCTGAGGGGGGAGCAGTACCAAGGCAACATGACCTTGTAAGTACATTCCTTGTTGGTGACACAGGTCGAAGAGGAGTGTGTACGAGCCCAAATGTCCACCCATGTCTGGTCGTCAATCGGGTGTCCCAGATCGGCATTCCATTGGGCCATGCATCGGGTCTTTGCAATTAGAAAGTCTCCAAGAAAACGTCTATATAGTGTCGAAATCCTGCGTCGAAGTGGAAGGTCCTTAAGCGTTAGTTCAAGAACGGTTAGAGGGCGCGTGGCTGCCTGGTGTGCGGATGCGAGCACCAGTGGCGCAGTTGGATATATGTATATCTGTCTCTTTCCTGAAGTTGGAACACCTCCTTGCATTGTTTGAATGTGCAGGATAGGTTCCCCGCATATAGCTGTTCTCGAGTCTCAGGACCTCCATCTATCCAGTTCTGGAAGTTGCAGGTGTTCGTCCCCGGTGAGAAGGTTGGGTTGTGGAAGATTGGTGATAGGGGGCTTAATCCTCTCGGGATTCCCTTTCGTTTCAAAGCCCAATCCCAGGAGCTCAGGGTGTGTTTGGTCGTCAGCAGGAGTTTTTTCCAATGTTCTTGGAGGGGGGGCGGAATATGTGGGAGGAATCGCAGGGGGAGTGGAAGTTGTTTGTTCCATTTCCACCCATCTGGGGCGGTTTGTGACTGTCTGCCAAGCGTGGACGTGTGCCAATTGCACAGCCACCCTGTATGCCTGTAGATCGGGGACCCCCAACCCACCCAGCCTAGAGCAGCCCACCAACATTTTATGGGTAATTCTGGCCTTTTTACCCCTCCAGGTGAACTTTAGCATTCTCCTCTGCAGGTCTCGAAGGGCCAGTGCTGGGACGGCTACTGTGACGGAGGAGCAGGCATAGAGGAATCGCGGGAGCAAGTTCATTTTGCAGGCCGTTATGCGCCCCATCAATGAAATTTCCTGTGTTGCCCAGCGCTTCAGTTTCCCCTCCAGCTCCCGAAACAGTCTATGGAAGTTAGCCTGGTATATGTCCTTTGGGTTCGCCGTAATATGAACTCCTAGGTAAGGGATGGACTGTCTTTCCCATGTGATTGGGCACATCTTGATTAAGCCTCCCGTTCCTCCCGGGGGAGGTCGATGCCCAGGGCCACCGATTTGGAGAAGTTGACTGTGTAGCCAGAGACCTCCCGGTAACTGGCTATTTCCACTAGGGTGTGCTTTAATGAAGAGCTGGCCTCTGAGAGCATGAGCAACACATCGTCCACGTACAGGGCAATTTTATGTTAGGATGGGCCAACCTGAGGGCCCTTGATAAGGTTGTTCAACCTGATTGTGACAACGTGACAGCATATGAGCCTTCTTACTTGTGTCTATATGTGGTTATGTACAGTGGGGAATACTATTAAAGCCTGAATACAGAACCAGGAAGTGATCCCTGTATGGCCTTTCCTCTAATCAAGGCTGTGTTTTGGTATCCTAGGAAATGGGAGACGACGAGGAGCAGGAGATCGAGCCCAACTGAGTTGGGCTTACTGAGGGAGAAGACGGCGAAACGAGAGAACCTCAAATCCCGGGGTTTTTCGGTCGAGATGTGAAGAGAAGTAAAGAAGAGAGTGTTATAGACAAGGCGATCGTTGTCGCCAGTCCAGGTTTTGTGTTGGTTGCGCTGTTGTGCACAACGAAGTTTTTTTTTTTCAAGACAAGAGGGGACCGTTGTCCCGATGACTGATTCACTGTGAGTACTCGTGCCCGCTTAGAAGGAAGAGGCAGTGAAAACGGAGAAGGGTGTGATTTGCGTGAGAGGTGAAGGGCTGGATGTCGACTCACGCATGAAAACCGAGCCCAGTGAGCAGGGGGAATTAAAGACGCGGCCGCGTCATCAGCTCTGCTGAGCGAAGTCGGGTGCTGTTGCGCTCGTCAGTGAAGCCGATCTGAAGGGAAGACCAAGTGACCCCCTGTCGTGAACGAATGGCGTCGCTACGCTTAACGAGGAACCCTTAATTGTAGGAAGCTGCGCCTCGCCGAGGTGAAAGTGGAGGTTGTGGCTGAGAGACGTGATACAAGGGAAGCGTAGTTCACGGAAGGGCGGCAAACTTCCAGACCTACTTTTATGAGGGGTTATAAATCAGCAGAGACATTGAGAATACTGAGTGGGGAAAAGGAGGAGATAAATAACAACAAGGCCAACAGGCTACGACAAAAAGGATCCTATTGCAAAGAAGTGGGAGGCTGATTAAAGTGCAAACGAAGTAAAGCAGGGCAAGGAAGTGAGAGAGAGAGAGAGAGAGAGAGAGAGAGAAAGAGGAAAATTCAGGAAGAACAGAAGGAATCAGGAAGAGAAGGGAAAACCCCTTAGAGACTGTTCTAGAGGAAAGAGACAGGTCTGAGGAAGTGAAGAACTCCTGAAAGTAATAGTGAACAGCAAATAATTAAATAAAGGAAATTCCTACCTGAAAGTAATCCAACAGACATTCACTGAAGACCCCTGAGAAGATCAGAGAAACGTATCCTTTATCAGTATTAGAAAGAAAGAGTCTTTGTTAATAAAAGATTTGGGTTCTCGTTGAAACTCATACAACTACGCATTCGACTCAGAGTCTTATTGTTATCATAATTAATCAAACTATCACAGTTCCTCTTGGCAAAAGGTTACATTGTTAGCGCGAAGAGTAGGGGCGACAGGGGGCAACCATGTCTTGTCCCACAGGTTAAGGGGATCGGGGTTGTTATGAACCCTTTGATCCTGAGGAGGGTTTTTGGGGTTTTATAATTGGCCAATACCATTGTCTGGAATCCCGGGCCAAACCCGAAAGCCTCTAAGGTGAGTCTCATGAAAGACCAGTCCACCCTATCAAATGCTTTCATGGCGTCTAAGGCCATGAGTGCGAGACCTTAGGAGTTTCGCGGAGCGAGGTCCATCAGATTCAGGGTTCTACAAATGTTTTCCCCTGCCGCCCTGTTCAGCACGAAGCCTGTTTGGTCCGGGTGAATTATGTCCGGGAGGATGTGAGCTAAGCGATTAGCCAGAATCTTGGAATATAGGTTAGCGTCTATGTTTAACAGGGATATTGGCCTGTATGAAGCTGGGTCCCTCGGGTCCTTCCCTGGTTTGGGTAGGTGGACTGTGATAGACTCCTGCATCGACAGGGTCACCAACCCTGTTTCCATGAAGGAGTTGAAGAGTGTTACCAAGGGGGGGGATCAGCTGGGGTTTAAATATTTTGTAAAATCTTGCGGAGAATCCATCTGGGCCCAGGGCCCGAGTTTTGAGGGATTTGATGGCTACCACCACCTCCTCGTCAGTGATTGGTGCCTCTAGGGCCTCTCTTGCCGGATCGGGCAGGCACTGCAAGGCTGCTTCCCGCAGGTATTCCTCCTGTTTAGATTGATCCCGTGAGGGTGCGGTCATCACCCGGGTTAGGTGGTCTACTGCCAGCTGTTGTTTCTTTGATTCTGCATATTGGATCACTTCCTGAGGGTCGCACAGCCCTGAGATGGTATTAGCGTGCCTTGCTTTGGCCAGCTTGGCTACTAGTAACTTGTTTGCCTTGTTGTTCTTAGCATAATAAAACTGCCTGGTCTTGGCCATTAGTTGTGCTGTATGCTCGTCATAATGGGCCTCTAGCTTCTTTCTGGCTGTGCGGATGGCTCGTTGTGTCCTAGGAGACCAGCCTTTTTTCTTATGAGTTTTCTCCGCTATCCGAAGTTCCTCCTGGAGAGTTAGGTGGGATTGTCGCCTGTTACGGTGAAAGGCCACCCCTTGTGCAATCAATGCACCTCTAATCACTCCTTTCATCGCGTCTGTAACGCTCACCTGATTCCCGTAGGGGCGCCGGTCTTGACTGGGCGTATACCGTATCTTCAAAGGTGATGTGTAACCCACGGCTGGCTCTTTGGGCTGGACCTCTGTGCACTGTATGTCTGGCTCGAAGGGTAAGATGTCTTAGTTAAGTGAACGCCGTGCTCTCCATCTGCCTCGAGGCAGGGTGCTGTAACCAGTTTCTTCACTGGATAAGGGGAGCAGGCCTCTTGACTTCAGAGGACTGCTGTCGGTCGTTTACTGCACGAACGGTAAGTTTCGAGTAATTCTAATGTCTTTAAAGTCTTTAGTAATGATGTCTCTTGTTTTGCAGGGTTCCGGCGATGGCGGATGGCGGGCTGAAGTGAGATGAAGATGGAGCCCGTGTGATGAATAGAAGCGCCTGGAAGCACGTAAGTAAGCGCTTGTTGCCTGCTTCACGATGCGCTCTAACTGTCTTTTTATTTTGCAGGTACAAGTTCGGGGCGGCTGCAGGGTGCCGGAATACCCACTGGGTTAGATGTGGAAAGGAGTAATGGCACGTGAGTATTAAAGTTCCCCAATGTCTTTAAACGCACCTTGTTTTGTCTTTCAGATGCGGGATGCAGCGCCGAAGGCCTCCGGAGCGTGCGAAGAGTTGGTAAGCTTTTGTCTTTCAGATGCCGGAATGCAGAGTGAAGACATTCCGGAGCGCACGAAGAGTAGGTAAGCCTTTGTCTTTCAGATGCCGGAATGCAGCGCGAGGCGTTGGTGACAGCCGATGGACCAGGTAAGTCAAGAGCTGTCACTGAAGACCGTAATGCTAACCTGTTCTTTCTTGTCTTTATAGGTGTTGCTGAAGACTGGATTCAGAATGGTAAGCCTTTTTCCTTAGGCCCAGGATCAGATGCAGAAGACACGATGAGCGTTCTGCTGCTGAGGATGCAGAATAACGCAAAGCAAGATTCATCCATCGGGTGTGGTTTAAATAGCCTCCTGTAGTGCTTAGGTGTCTCCTTCCACAGCCACGCCTAGGTAAGAAAAGAGTTCCTGCTTTCCAGAAGAGTTCCAGTGTTCTGAATCTAGGGAGTGGCTCCTGCCCCACCCAACAGGAAAAGTAGTTCCAAACAGAAGAGGATCAGAGACTCAACTGGCAGGCAAGTAAGCAGCATGGTCTGCTGCAGGTAAGTCCACCCAAGCATTATGAGCCCGGCGCTTCCAGCGCTGGGACTGGGCATATTTATGAGCCTGGTGCCACTGGCGCCAGGACTGGGTCCAAAAGGTCCCAATTGGGACTGGTTGGCACTTGGAACCTGGGTTATGGATCTGCTTCCAAGGGAGTTGGGAAAACTCTGACCTTTTGGAAGCAGAGATCATGACAGTACCCCCCCTCAAGGCCCCTCCCAAACCGGGCTTCTCCGGGGGTTTTGGCTTGTCAGAAAATGTTCGGTGAAATCTTTTGATTAGGCGAGGAGCGTGGACATATTCAGCAGGTTCCCAGGATCTCTCTTGGGGGCCGTAGCCTTTCCAGTCAATTAGGTAGAATAGTTTAGATTTGGAGATCTTGGAGTCCAGAATGCTTTTGACTTCAAACTCGAGTTCTCCATCAACTAGGATAGGTTTTGGAGATTTGGTTAGTCGGGTTTGAGGTTGCACGGGTTTTAATAGAGCGACGTGGAAGACCGGATGTATCGTCATGTGCAGGGGCAAGTCCAACTTGACCGCTACTGGGTTTACTATGGTAGTGATGGAATAGGGACCAAGGTATCTTGGGTTGAATGTGCGTGGCCCTTTTAGAGGTAGATATTTGGTGGATAACCAGACTTGATCCCCTACTTGATATTGAGGGGCTTCCTTCCGATGTTGATCTGCTCCTTTCTTGTATTGTTCTTTAGCCCTTTGAAGGTGAGAAACAGCTTCCTTAAAGGCTTGGGCGATTGTAGAATGCAGGTAGTCTACTGCTGGTGTTTCAAGATCTTGGAGGGGATCCAACTCCGAGGTTCGAGGGTGACTGCCGTACAAAAGAAAAAACGGGGTTTTCCCAGTTCCCGAATGGACAGAGTTATTGTAGGCATATTCGGCTATCCAAAGGATGTCTTTCCAAGTTTTTTCAGTTTGTTGCAGCATGCAGCGTAAATACTGTTCCAGAGTTTGATTGGTCCTCTCGGTTTGTCCGTCGGTCTGAGGGTGGTGACTGGTCGATAGTCTCACATCAATTTGAGCCGACCGGCAGCAACTTCGCCAAAAATGAGAAATAAATTGACTACCTCGATCAGAAATTAGAACCGAAGGAAAACCGTGCAGTCGGATGATGTTTTCGAGAAATTCTCGGGCCAGAGTTGCTGCTGTTGGCAAGCCTTTGAGCGGAATGAAATGCGCCATCTTGGAGAATAAGTCCACGATTACTAGAATCGTATTGTATCCGGAGCATGGAGGTAGATCGGTGATGAAGTCCATAGAAAGCGTATGCCAAGGGCGAGGTGGGATGTCAATAGGGCGTAAGAGGCCTGCTGGTCTTTCCTTTTGGCTCTTGTTTTGGGCGCATACTCCACAGGACATTATAAAGTCTCTGATATCTTTTTTCCAAGACGGCCACCAGAAGTAGCGCTTGATCTTTTCTGAGGTCTTGGCCATACCGGGATGTCCTTCCATTAAAGAATTGTGATAACAAGAGATTACTTTTTTCTGTAAATCTGTGCTGGGTAGGTATAATCGTTCTTGGAAATACAATAAGTTGTCCTTTACTGCAAAGTCCTTTCCCTGCAGATGCCAATTCTGTATGTCTGCTGGAGTTACAAGTTGCCTGGCTTTATCCTTAACTTCCTCTATGGATTCTGTGGCGATTACACCCAGAATTCTTTGTTCGGGAATGATTGGTACAGGTTTAGGGTTGATCAAGTGTTCTTCAACTCCCATCCGAGAAAGGGCATCAGCTTTACCGTTTTTTGTACCAGGTCGATAGGTAATTATGAAGTCAAACTCGGCAAAGAATAATGCCCAACGGAGTTGTCTAGAGGATTGGGCTTTTGCGGTTTTCAAATATTGCAGGTTTCGGTGATCCGTAATCACAGTAACGGTGTGTCGGGCCCCCAGCAGATAATGCCGCCAAGCCTTAAAGGTAGACTTGATAGCCAGAAGTTCCTTGTCAGTAATCGTGTAATTGATTTCAGGAGGCGAGAATTTGCGGGACCAAAATGCCACGGGATGCAACTGATTGGTTACCGGGTCCTTTTGTGATAGAACTGCCCCCATGGCAAGGCTTGAAGCATCAGTTTCCACGATGTAGGGGAGTTCGGGGCGAGGGTGTTTTAAGATTGGTGCAGAGATAAATTTAGTCTTCAAATCCTGGAAAGCTTGTTCCGCCTCGGTAGACCATTCAAAACGTTTGTTTTTCTTTAACAAGGCAGTGATGGGCTGGACTATTCGAGAGAATTCGGGGATAAACCTGCGGTAAAAGTTAGCGAAGCCTAACATGCTTTGCACACCTTTTACGGAGGATGGTGATGGCCATTTGAGAACTGCATAGACCTTCTTTGAATCCATACGCACTCCGCCAGGTGATAATAGGAATCCCAAGAATTCAACTTCAGTCACGTTGAAAACACATTTTTCCAACTTAGCGAAAAGTTTGTGTTGACGCAATCTTTCGAGGACCATTTTCACGTGTTTCCGATGTTCAGAATCCGATGAAGAGTAAACGAGGATGTCGTCAATGTAAACAACAACACACACATCTATGAGCTCTCTGAGGACATCGTTCATAAAATATTGAAAGGCGGCCGGGGCATTACAAAGTCCGAAGGGCATGACCTGATATTCAAATAGCCCATACTTGGTGCGGAAGGCCGTCTTCCATTCATCGCCCTCTTTTACTCGTACCAAGTGGTAAGCTCCTCTAAGATCCAGCTTTGTATATATGCATGCTTTTCTGACTTGGTCCAGGAGTTCAGGGATCAAAGGTAACGGATATCTATTCTTAACGGTGATCTGGTTCAGGGAGCGATAATCTATACAAGTTCTAAGGTCTCCTTCCTTTTTTGGAACGAAGAACAAAGCTGAAGAAGCAGGGGACTTGGAAGGACGAATAAACCCATTTGCCAGGTATTGATCCAGGTATTGTCGAAGGTGAAGGTTCTCAGGCTCGGTGAGGGCATAAATTCTACTACAAGGAGGAGTAGATCCAGGTATCAGGTCGATCTGGCAGTCATAAGACCTATGAGGAGGTAGAGAGTTAGCCTGATCCTTCCGGAAAACATCTTGGTATTCCAGGTATTCGGGAGGTAACTGGGGAGTCTCTGAAGAAATTGCTGCCAGTGCAACACCAGGTGGAGGGTGACAAGTAGAGACACATTCTGGAAACTGGACCGTTCTTGCTCGCCAATCGATCAGAGGATTGTGTTTCTCTAACCAAGGTATTCCTAGAATAATCTGAAACTGAGGGGCCTTGATCACATCGAACACGATATTCTCATGGTGTCCATCTTGACTTACTAGCGTCACTTCTTGAGTGGTATGCGTTACTGGCCCGGAGGCTATCTCCGTACCATCCACCGTAGTAATGACGTCCTTTACAGCCTTGGGACAAAGAGTTAGATTCATCCTCAAAACCATTTCATGATCCACATAATTGCCGATGGCACCGCTGTCGACGTAAGCTTCAATTGCATGTAATCGATCCGGATTATCAGGGCTGATGAGGACCATAGGTATCACGAAATGCGAGGTCACGGAACTGGTTATCACGCTCGGCAAGAGGACCTCTATTCTTGTCGGGCGAGGTCGTTTCCCTGCTCAGAGTTTGTAACTTTGGTAACTGCAGCTCCTACTGCCTTCTTGGCAGGTTTCACCGGACAGTCTCGAAGAAAGTGCCCTGAGTTTCCGCAATAGAGGCATAATTGCAACTGTTTTCTCCTTTCCCGCTCCTTTTGTGTTAGAGGACCTTTCAGACCCCCTATTTGCATGGGTTCCCCGGAGTCTACTCCTTTGGAAGGAGTTGGCGGTTTGGAAAATACTCGAGCATCAAACTTGGAACGATCGGCCTTCCTGTTCTGCAGTCTGTGATCTATTTGAACGACTAAGTCTATATAGTCCGAACAATCTTGTGGGGGATTCACTACTTGGGGTAACACATCTTTGAGCTCTCCGCGTAGACCTCTATAAAACAGCGTAATCCTTTTGTCCTCAGGCCAGTGAGTTTCCACTATCAGTCTGTTGAAAGACGCAATATAAGACAAAAGGTCTTGATTACCTTGTCGCAACGAAAGAAGCTCATTGTCCAAGGCCTGCCCCTGTGAATGTCTTGCGAACAGTTTTTCCATACTGAGCTGAAAAGCTTGAAAATCATGGAGGACCGGATCATCTTGATTTACTAGAGGGATCGACCAGTCTGCCGCATTGCCACTAAGGTACGAAAGCACGAAAGCTACTTTAGCTTGATCAGTTGGAAAGGCTGCTGGCCGGCATAAGAAATGCAACCGGCACTGATTAATAAATACTGCAAACCTCTTTGGGTCACCAGAAAATCGTTCGGGCGGAGCCAGAGGTACATTCCCAGGTAGGTTGATCTGCACTGGATTCATAGAGGATGTAGAAGGAAGATTTCCCCCAGATGCGGGTAACGGGGTCTGTCCGGCTTGTGACTGTAGCAATTGTCTAGCGAGATCATCTGTTCGCTCCTTGGAAAAAATCAGTTCCCTTCTTAGAGCGTTCGTTTCCTGACGGGCTGCATGCACTTCTGCCCTTAGTTCCCCAAGTAACTGGGCTAGCTGGTCGGTATCCGAGGTTTCCATAGCGCCTGGACGGGAGTTTTGTGGTAGGCTTTGCGTTCTGTAACGCTCACCTGATTCCCGTAGGGGCGCCGGTCTTGACTGGGCGTATACCGTATCTTCAAAGGTGATGTGTAACCCACGGCTGGCTCTTTGGGCTGGACCTCTGTGCACTGTATGTCTGGCTCGAAGGGTAAGATGTCTTAGGTAAGTGAACGCCGTGCTCTCCATCTGCCTCGAGGCAGGGTGCTGTAACCAGTTTCTTCACTGGATAAGGGGAGCAGGCCTCTTGACTTCAGAGGACTGCTGTCCGTCGTTTACTGCACGAACGGTAAGTTTCGAGTAATTCTAATGTCTTTAAAGTCTTTAGTAATGATGTCTCTTGTTTTGCAGGGTTCCGGCGATGGCGGATGGCGGGCTGAAGTGAGTTGAAGATGGAGCCCGTGTGATGAATAGAAGCGCCTGGAAGCACGTAAGTAAGCGCTTGTTGCCTGCTTCACGATGCGCTCTAACTGTCTTTTTATTTTGCAGGTACAAGTTCGGGGCGGCTGCAGGGTGCCGGAATACCCACTGGGTTAGATGTGGAAAGGAGTAATGGCACGTGAGTATTAAAGTTCCCCAATGTCTTTAAACGCACCTTGTTTTGTCTTTCAGATGCGGGATGCAGCGCCGAAGGCCTCCGGAGCGTGCGAAGAGTTGGTAAGATTTTGTCTTTCAGATGCCGGAATGCAGTGTGAAGACCTCCGGAGCGCACGAAGAGTAGGTAAGCCTTTGTCTTTCAGATGCCGGAATGCAGCGCGAGGCGTTGGTGACAGCCGATGGACCAGGTAAGTCAAGAGCTGTCACTGAAGACCGTAATGCTAACCTGTTCTTTCTTGCCTTTATAGGTGTTGCTGAAGACTGGATTCAGAATGGTAAGCCTTTTTCCTTAGGCCCAGGATCAGATGCAGAAGACACGATGAGCGTTCTGCTGCTGAGGATGCAGAATAACGCAAAGCAAGATTCATCCATCGGGTGTGGTTTAAATAGCCTCCTGTAGTGCTTAGGTATCTCCTTCCACAGCCACGCCTAGGTAAGAAAAGAGTTCCTGCTTTCCAGAAGAGTTCCAGTGTTCTGAATCTAGGGAGTGGCTCCTGCTCCACCCAACAGGAAAAGTAGTTCCAAACAGAAGAGGATCAGAGACTCAACTGGCAGGCAAGTAAGCAGCATGGTCTGCTGCAGGTAAGTCCACCCAAGCATTATGAGCCCGGCGCTTCCAGCGCTGGGACTGGGCATATTTATGAGCCTGGTGCCACTGGCGCCAGGACTGGGTCCAAAAGGTCCCAATTGGGACTGGTTGGCACTTGGAACCTGGGTTATGGATCTATCTGCTTCCAAGGGAGTTGGGAAAACCCTGACCTTTTGGAAGCAGAGATCATGACAGCGTCCCAGTTGTTAGCGGGAGAGGTGTCTGCAACCAGATTTTCTTCAAGGAAGTTCTTAATCGTAGTTCCGATTTTGTTATTGCCATGTCATTAAGGATTGGGTCGTAAAGAGACCATCTGCGTTGGGAGTTAGCCTTGGGGTTGTGGGGTCGGAGCTTCATAATTATATGGGCATGGTCGGATAAGATCCTTGGGCCAATGGTTACCTCGTTAGCGTAGGCAAGAGTTTGCGGGGAAGTCAGGAGGAGGTCAATGCTCGAGAAAGTTCGGTGGACGTAAGAATAAAAGGAGTAATCTTTCTGGGAGGGGTGGAGCACCCGCCATGAGTCCACTACCTCCAAAGTTCTGAAAAGGCGCAAGAGGCTGAATGCCTGCGTAAAGTCTCCAGGAGTGGGGGGTAGGATTTGTCTCTGGAAGGGTCTGGTACTCTACTGAAATCCCCCCCTATTATCGTCTGACCTTCTATGAAGCCCGAGAGAGAGGCGCCCAGCGAATCGTAAAAGATTGCCTGCCCTGAGTTAGTGGCGTATACTGAGACAAAAAGGTATAGAGGTCTCCTAATAGAAGGCATTTAACCGCTATGAACCGGCCCTCTGGGCATGCTTTGGAGTCCAGGACCTGGGGATTCAGGGCTTTCCTAAAAAGGATTGCAGTGCCCCCTTTCTTTGAGCCTCCTGAGGTGAAGAACTGATGTGGGTATATTCGGGAGCGGAGTCGCCCAAAGTCAGCCGGGAGAAGGTGAGTTTCTTGGAGCATCGCCACCCCTGCCTCTTCGTCTTGAAGTTTCTGTAGAATCGATCTACGCTTGGCAGGCGAATTCAGCCCATTGACATTAAGTGAGAGGAGATGTAGGTCCTGGTGATCTTGGGCTAGAGTCCCACCTGCCCCAGGGTACGGGGGGGTAGGAGGGAAGCAGACTAGCCGCCATCACGGGTGTGGGTTAGTTGTGCTTTGTCCTGCTCCTGGGGTTTTAACACGGGCCCCCAACGGGAGGCCATAACTTTAACTGGCGGGGTGGTCGACATTGTGAGTGTGGCCGTGCCCCTGGCCAACCGGGTCAATCAAGTCACTCGAAGTGGTTCTGAATTCCAAGGACACTGAGATGGAACGTACCTTGGAATGGGCATGGGCCGTGGGTAAAGCCCGCCGCTGTGATCTTTAGTGGTCGTCAGCTGGGTCTGGAATGATAGCTTGCTGTATGCGGGAGCTGGGCACCCGATTAGTTAGTGGGGGAGGGTTACATGCAGCGCAACTCCATCCCTGTCTACCTCCTTTTGTTGTTCCGTGGAGGTGCCCTGGACCATGAGGACCGCCTGGGTTTCGGGGAGGAAATAGCCTCTGAGTCTCCTTCTGCCTCTAGGTCTGGTGTGGCGGTCTCTTTAGGTGAGAACGGGTGAATGATCTTACTGGCATCTTCAAGAAGGGCGATTCTCCAGAGCGTGCCATTATATGAAAACTGTAGGGCCGTTGGAAATAGCCATCTATACCGCACCTGGTGTTCTTGGAGGAAGAGGGCCAGAGGCTGGAGTGCTTTTCTCTTCTAGAGGGTGAGGTGTGAGAGATCCTGATAGATCTGGAGAGGTGAGCCCTGAAAGGAGAGTTCGTCGCGGGAGTGGCTGATGACCGAGATAGTCTCTTTTGTGGTGAAGAAATGGACCCTGGTGATAACATCCAGAGGGAGGTCAGAGTCCACTCCCAGACGCAGACGCAGCCTGTTGGTGCGATCCAGCAGTAATTGAGATTTGTCCAGGTTCGGAAGCAGAGTCTGGAAAAAGTCTCCCACATATTCCGGCAGGTTTTTGTCTAGGACAGAGGATGGGATCCCTCGGATCCAGAGGTTGTTGCGGCGGGCTCTATTTTCAAGATCCTCCTGCTTAAATTCAAGGATTTCACATTTATCTGGAAGGGCTCTGATTGAGTGTTGGATCTCCCCCAGTGTGGTTGACTGACCTTGAGAGCTGTCTTCAATCTCCTACATCCTCTGCTCTACCTCCGTCACCCTTTGATCGGTGTGTTCTAATTTGGTAGAGAGTTCTGAAATGCAGGACCTAAATTCAGCCTTAATATCTGCCATGAAAGCTAGCAGGTCTCCCCTGGTGGACGGGGGGGGTCTCCTTCCTCCTGGGGCTTCTGTGGTGTGAGCTTAACGAGTTTGAGTTTTCTCCCTCTGATGCCATAAGCATTGTGGCAATGTCCGCATTCTTAGCGGCTTTTGTTTGTTTAGTCATGGAGCCGGTTCGAGGGGGGGAGGCGGTGCTAGGAGTTTTAATTTGGGCACAGTCCAGAGAGCTCCGGTTGAGGTTGTGGCGAAGTGGTCCTGGGGTTCGTTGGGGTGGGGGAACTCGAGGGCCGAGGTCTAGCTCAGATGGCGCCGAAGATTAGGTGGATTATGGCCTTCTGCTGTCCGGTGAGGAGGGAGGGATGTTGTCTACCCTGTGGTAGTGAGGGCAATGCGCTAGTCTCACTCTATCTTTGAATTGAGGGAAAGTTATTGAGCGGGAATGTGGGCCGGAGCGCCCCAGGAAACAAGTGAAGAAGGTTTACTTCGTCTCAGGGGAGTATGGGATCACTGGGGAGGCAGGTTGGTGTTTCGTTGTTTGGTGAGTCTACTTGTCTCTGTTGCGGGATGGTTGCGGGTTCCGGTTCTTGTGGTGGCTCAGGCTAGGTGCCGCGGCTGCGTGATTCGTAGTAGCAGAGATCTCCCCCACTGATTAAGTAGTGTTCAGAGTCCTGCTGACGGCTATGGTAATTTCCCTCGCTCCTTTAGTTAGGGGGGATAGAGCTGAGCGGGGTTATGAGCCGGGGCGCCCCAGGAGGTGAGTGTGAAATCCTCACGTTGTTCCAGAAGAAAGGTATTGTTGCGGGTGTGCCTGCAGCCTGTGGCTCCCCAGCACCCGTCAAAGAAGAGGCAAGGGTAGTGGATCCAACTCCGCCGAGCCTCAGCCGGGTTCGAGAGATGCTTGCAGGGGGGAGGGAGAGGGTGTGGAGGGAGTAGGAGGATGCTCCCCTCCACAAGGCCCCCTTATTGTAATGGCCTATGTGGCTAGCCCCCTCTCTCCTTGATCTCCACGCTGAGACCCAGGCTCACCTTATGGGCTCATGCTCGCATCGGCGCTGGTGTCCCTGTGGTGCTGCAGATCGCCGTTGCATTCGATCTCTCACAATGTTCCCCCAAGGTGCTGCTCTTCATGGGAGGGCCAGGGCCTCCTCGGAGTGCGTCGGGGGAAACTCCCTAGCCCTGAGAGGCACTGAGTGCTATGGCGCGTGTCACGCTGGGAGCCGGGAGAACACGGCGTCTCGTGGAGTTGGGGCTCCACCGCTTCTCCCGCTGCCTCTCTTGGGCGCTGTTGCTGTGGGTTCTCGGCTGCGGGTCCGTGGGTGGGGGTGTTCCAGGCAGACCACACATAACTCACGGTCTCAGCGCTCGTCCACCGCCAGGGTACTCGTTAGGATCTGCTCCGACCTCATTCCTCTACGGGAGGCGAGTCCGCCATCTTGGAAATTCGGGCGCCGTCCGATGCTCAGGATTCACGTCAGAGATTTGGCATATTGGAGGAGTGGTATGCTCTTATCTTTGGGCCAGTGGTGCCTGAGGTGTTTAGGGCATCTCGGCAGCTAACAGCGACCCAGCCTCGTTCCGAAAATCTGCATATTTTTGCTTCGGCAGCGGGCTTCCCACGGAGGGCTCTAGGAGAGCAGCCACATCGATGGTGCTCCAAGCCACGCCCCCAAGAAAGGACATTCTTAAGAAGCTGGGTTAACCCCAGTGTGGCATAATAACAGTGGGAGGGCCAAGAGAACAAGGAAGAGAGATCCGGGAGTTTCAAACCAGCTGGCAGAGGGAAGCTGGCAACTTGTGGAGGGAAGCAAGCAGGAGAGACGAAGTGCCCGAAGTGCACTATGTGGAGACCAGGCTGGAGAGAGGCTGTCCAGCGGCTGTTGGTCCCTGGAGGGATGTTCGAACAGGACTTGAAAGGAGCCCCAACCCTAATGTCCCTGAAGCAAAGTGCACCGTGAACGGAGCAGCAGAGGCCTATCAATCCGAAAAGAGTCTCAGGAGGGAACGGAGTGCAAGAGGTGGTGGCCAGTAAGGGGAGAAAGTGAAGATCCCCTTTATGCGCTCCGCACACTGACACGGAAGCATGTCAAGCGTGAGAACAGAAGAAAACTGAGAAGCTGTACTGACTGAAAACAGAACAGAAACAAGGAACATCCCTGACCCATTGACACAGTCCCATTACACCAAGGGTAAAGAGGAGCACGGGAGACCCGTGGACAGGGGCATGAAAGATAAATGTGACAGTTATACTTATGTGTGTCGGAGATCCAAATATAAAGATTGGAATAAAAGTAGCAAAAGTGAAAACCAGTCAGGGACTCATATTCATCCCAGTGAATGGCAAGATGTTACGCAGAGTGAAAATCACTCAAAGACTAATTATGCTCGTCTCAGTGAATGGCATGATTACAAGAAGAGCCAGAGTCAAACAAAGACTCAACCTACTTGTTTCAGTGAGAAGATAAATAAAAACAGGAAAGACAATTCTTCCGAGAACAGATTTTTTGGTCCTACGGAAGAATGAAGAGTTGTGAAGTACACTATATATTCAGAATCAGAGGATGTCTGGATAAGAATGTGAAGAGCAAGGGAAATCAAAATACAAATACTTGGAAAAGCCCCTTGAGAGAACTACATTTCTTATTACGAGAGATAGCAAGAGACTGAAGATCCTGTATTGAAGAGAACCTGAAACACTTGTGTATGAGCGCGATAGAAATAAAATATCAATATCAATGACCTTGGTGCAAAGCAAAATAGGAGAAGGCAGTCATTTTCCTGGTCCTCAGTTGTTTAGTATTAGTGGTAGGGTCAGGGCAGCTTAGATTTGGATGGAGGACAGAATTTTACTTTGGACTTCACCATTGACAACAAGCACCCTAGTTTATTTGTGTTAGGTAGGGAAACGCTTAGGACAGGGAAAGATAGGAATTTTTCTTATTATTTTCCAATAAATATTTTGAAAATTGCACCTATTGGTCTGTCTCCTCGTTCTGACCTACCACACTTCCTAGATGATTGGTTGATCAGAGCTCATTCTCCATGCTCTGAAAAATCGCCCCTGCCACTCTCTTTACAAATTGGGCTTTTCCTTGAACTTCAAGAAGTCCCAGGTGACAACTTCTCGAAAGCCTTAATTCATTGCAGTGGTCCTGGGCTCTTCCTCAGGGAAGCTTTGTTTCCCGAGTTGAGGGTTCAACATATCTTGCAGATGGTAACGAGATTTCAGAACGGATAATATCTACTAGCAATCGATTTTCAGGGGTTGCTGGGCCTCATGACATCCTACATTTTCCTGGTGCCAGAAGTCCACCTGAATATGAGGTCCTTCCAATGGGCCCTCATATCCTAATGGTCACAGGGCTCAGGCAAGATGACGGACCTTCTTCAGGTCCAGTGAAAGGTCGCACAAGATCTCCTGTGGTGGGCCTGCAAGGAAAATGTGTTGATAGGAGAACCTTTTGGCAACTGTAGCCAGAGATAACTGTAGTCGCAGATGCTTCTCTAACGGGATGGCAAGTTTAAATGAGCGATTTGATGAACGGATTTTGGCCCCCATAAGAATCAAGACTACAAATAAACCTGTTAGAACCAAGGGCGATCAGACTTGCACTGATAGCCTTGTTGACATCCATACAGTGGAACAACGTCCTGATAATGACGGACAACAGAGTGGCCATGCATTACCCAAACAAAAGAGGTGGTATAGGGTCACTACCACTGTGCCGAGAGGCAATGCAGCTCTGGTTTTGGGCTCTACAAAACGGGATCTCTGCCTAATGTTCACCTAGCCAGGGAAGAGAATACAACAGACGCTCTGAGCAGGCAGAGCATGATATGCCAGGAGTGGGAATTAGCTCAATATGTCCTTCTAGAGATCTTTGCCCTTTGGGGAACCCCTCAAGTAAATCTGTTCTCGTTCAGTGCCAACAGGATGTGCAACTTGTTCTGCTCTAGGGAATTTCCTGAGAGAGGAGCTTCGTGGTGGACTGGAAATGTCCACTCCTGTGCGTTTTCCCACCAGTTCCCATCAACACTCTTGCCATTGGGCAAGGAAGACATGGTACTCAGGCCTTCAAGGCGTGCCCATATGCCCTCCATTCTGTCTTCACCAGAGAGTGGATCTACTCTCACAAGATGGAGGCTGTCTTCTTCATCCAGGTGTAAAATCACTGAACCGTCACGCCTGGTTTCTGAGAGGCTAAGATACAAAGATTGGGACCTCCTGGAAGACTTCATGGAGGTATTGCTTTCACCTGGAAGAACAGTAACAAAAGCACAATATTGCTGCTTTTGGAACACATTTTGCAGCTGGTGTAGAGTTAAAGATATAGATCGTTTTTTCTTGCAATACACCTGCAGTGCTTTCTTTTTTACTGCACACAGCCCGTCAGGGGCGGCATGTGGCTACCATTAAGAGATACTTGGCAGCATTAACTTTTTTTAAACGCAAGCCAGAACAAGGATCTTACTTTAAGATTCCTATTGCCATATAATTCTTAAAAGGACTAACAAATACATTTCCACCAGTCACTTATCTGGCTCCATCTTCGGGTTTGAACCTGATACTAACTTTTTTAATGGAATAATGGAAGCTCCATTTGACCCTCTCCATTCTTTTCCTCTCAGGTTATTAACCTTGAAAACTATCTTTTTAGTAGCCATCTCTGCTGCTGAGTGAGTGAGCTATAAGCCTTGTCATGCCTGTAAGATAGCTCAGCAGGTTCAGCGCTCGCTGTTGAGATCTGTGTGTGATCTGCAGGTCGCAAGTTGGAGTCCCGGCAAGGCCAACTCACCCTTTGTTCCGTCCGAGGTCGATAAATGACTACCAACCGCAGTTGGGTGATATTTTATGTAAATATGTTCACTGTAAAGCGCTTTCGCAAAAGCGCTAAATAAATAGCACATCATTATTATCATTATCGTGCAAACCAACTTTTTACCATATTTTCCATGGAGAAAGGTAGCTGTGAGGGTGCGTCCCTCCTTCCTTCCCAAGGTGGTGTCGGAAATTTCATCTGACACAGAAGATAACACTGCTATCTTTTTATCCACTGACTCACCCTTCTAAGGTTAAAGAGATGTTCCACAGACTTTACCTGAAAGGGCTCTTCGCGTCTACATTTCTACGATGGCAAATGTCAGACAGGATGAGCAACTTTTTATTGGTTACACTGGCCACAAGTTAAGCCAAGCTGGCCGTGACCAATCCAATTCTATCACGTTAGATCATCCAAAGCATTTCAGAGTTCTACTCCATTGCAGGAAAAAGCTTCCCTGAAGATCTAAGAGCCCATTCCACCAGAGGAGTGGAAACCACTTTGGCTCTCGAAAGAGTTGTACTAGTGCAGGACATCTGCAATGCCGCAACTTGGTCCTCACTCCAAACTGTTTCAAAGCATTATTGTGTAGACATACTGGGCCTCATTACGAATGTGGCGGAAAGGCAACAACGGCGCCGGTAGTGCTACTGTCGCTGTTGTTACCTCTCTGCCACATTAAGAGTTCTGCTTGCCGGTGCCGGACTGCACACGTGGTCTGATCAGGCGTGCAGACCGGCACCCGCGAGCAGAACTTGTGATTGCACCGGCACCTTTATTAACTTTGCCAGTGCAACCATGCTCCTGACCTCCATTCTGCCCTTTGGGGCAGAATGGGGATCAGGAGGCCGGCCATACCGGCACCCGCGAATGGGCAATTACGGGCCCATTCATCTCGTAATGGGCCGGTAATGGCCCATTCGCGGGTGCTGAAGCCGGTAGTGAGTTTGGTGGTAGCCTTGCCCTTGATAAGGGCACGGCTACCCGCCAAACTCGTAATGAGGCCCATTGGCGGGTCAGGACACTCGATTTGGAAGAGCGGTTCTGCACAATATTACATGCCAATAAAAATTGTACTAAAATCCACTTCTCCCACCTTCATCTACAAAACTGCCATGCAATATCACGTCTAAGATGAAGAATCCATGGGAGGACTCAGTCCATCAGAAAAATTAATTACTTACCCCTCGTAATGTTCTTTCTGATGGATATTCCTCCCACAGATTCCTCATTGCCCTGCAAGCCTACCCTCTGACTGTGGGTGCATTTTGTAATATTTCTCTCTTTCAATGCCCAACACCCATGCGGGTTCGCTATTCCTCAAGACGGCTGAGCAGACAGAGGGACAAACTAGGAACTGAGGCAGTGGGTGCAGTGCATGCAATTTATACTATCATCGACGTTGCATCGGGACACAGGAAATACTAACTGTCGAGGGACATTGACGAAGATGCCACACAGCGCCCCCTGCAGTCAAATTTCTTTTCCAAGACTGCAAAACTGGATACAAATATATCTAAAATGAGGAATCCATGGGAGGAACATCCATCAGAAAGAGAAATACAAGGGGTATGTAATTTGTTCTTCTATGGTTGAGGTACTATAGTTGAGGATTCCCATGTTTTAATTGGTGCCCACGCCAATGCATGGTGAGCACCTTCCACTGGAAAGCCTCATGCCAATTTCTTAGAACAGCAGCGTTTCAAGTAACTCTGTTCTGTCATTCTCTTCCTCCCTCTTCGGCCAACCCACCACCCAGATGTTGTTGCTTCTAGACATGTCTCTGCATCCTTCACCTTGCTTTCCCGTTATTTAGTCGGTCCGCCAGCAACCCCCGATGTATATATATATTTTTTAAATAGTATTTTATTGATTTTGTTACCAGCATTGATTCAACAAATAACATGTAAATACAGCCAGGTAAAGTATCATATACACTGCATAGTTTTACAAAGCAAGAAGAATGTCTCTTTAAATTAAACTGTCCTAAGAGTCGAACATTTACAGGATGAGTCCCGAGTGGCTGTTAAACTTTTTTGTAACCAAAAAGAAAAAAGCTTCCCACTTCCTCTCTGCCCCCTCCCACCACCCCAACAGCCTGCCCCACAAATCTGGGAAAAAATTAAACTCTAATTCAAATGTTGTACATTTCACAACACCACATTTCTATCAGAACAAGTTAACAAATCCTTGTCACACCTTTTTGTTTGACCAAGGCTATTGTGCCTGAATGGGTAATGCGATTTTACATATAGTGTTGGGCCACCAACCCCTGTTACAACGCTGCCTGAGTGTGCGTGTTTCTGTGCGCAGCATAGTATTACAAGAAGGGGAGCCAAGTCATATCTATATGGGAATGTGTTTCCAACAATGCAGCTGTGATGCTCTCCATCTGGTATATCTTGTAACTTTGCTCAACCATTCCTTTTTTGTGGGTAGAGTGTTATGTTTCCATTGAATTGTCAGGCAGACTTTAGCTGCCAAGAGCAAGTTCCCGGGCATATGTGACAGCACTGTGTTTGTTACCTCAGTGGCTGTTTCTACCCCGAATAATATTAGTGACAGGGATATGCTTCTATGAACACCATCAATGGCCTGTATCCAGCCCAAAATGTGCTTCCAGTACGTCTGAACTTTCTGACCGCTGCACCACTGATGCCAGTAATCACAAACTCCGGGGCAACCTCTCCAACAATACGGTGTAACCCCTGGGTACATTTTCGCTAACCTTTGCGGGGTTAGGTGCCATTGCATTGGTAATCTCCCATTATGCATTTTGTACTGCATGGATATCGAAGTGGACCAAACCGCTCTATGTATCACTGCCCAGGTGTTTCAGCAATCTTGCAAACCCAACTCTGCCTCCGATTTAATCTGTGTGCGTGGTTTCGGTAGGTGTCCTCTATTGACTATGGAGGAGTATAATGTTGCAACCAGCCCTCTGGAGCCATGGCATTCACTCAGGGTGCTATCCAAGGAAGTGAGTGTCCTTCGTAGGGAGTCGCCCCAACGCGGGTCTAATAACACACTTCTTAGTTGCAAATAGTACAACAGCGGCATAATGACACCCTGCTAAGCTGATTCTAATTCTGGTTTTGTCATAAAGGCACCATTCTTCCACATCTGCCCCGCCCTTACCAGGTCACCCTTGTATTGGGGCTGAAAGCGGTTTGAGTCAACCAGCAGGTCTCTTTTGGGCGGGGGGGGGGGGTTCCATATGCACCTGAGCGGGGATGGCCAAGTTGTCACTCCCTGCATTTTCTGTGAAGGACGCCAAAAGGACCGCAACACTGCAACGACTGGGTGCTCTCAAATTCTACGAGGCATGGAACCATAAGGGACCCATGGCCACTTGCCCAGGTTTACTGGGGTTAATAACCTATTTTGAAGACCTACACACTGCTTTTCAGTATTTTACAAGAAGTGATCTAAAAGCACGCAAAGTCGAGAAGCTCTATAATAGTCAAAGAGATCTGGGTCGCCTTATCCTTGGGTGTTATCAAAGTTTTATATGATACCCGAGGCTTGTGGCCAGCCCACAGAAATGTACGTAGGGATCGCTTAACTTCTACGTGAAATGATTCTGGGATGATCACTGGGGGCGGATGAAAAATAAATAATAACCTTCGTGGAATGCTCATCTGGATAGATGTCAATTTAGCCATCCAGGAAAGCGCTATTTTAGACCACCTCTGCAAATCCGCTCTAATAGTTTCCTGCAAAGGCATGAAGTTTGTGCAAAACAGGTTTGTTAACTTTTTTGTGATCACTACTCCCAAGTACTTAAAACCTGGTGCTTGTGGTTGGAATCTCCAATCCGCTACCAAGTGACTCGGGAGGGCAGAAGTTTGCTTCAAAGTGAGAGCTACTTTAAAAAAATTATTTGCACGAAACCCTGACAAAACACCATATTCTGCCACACTCTGGTGAAGAGGGCTGGGAAAGACACTGTTGGTTGAGTTATGTATGCTAAGATGTCGTTGGCAAATAATGCGAGTTTGTATTCATGCCCAGACTTGACTAACCCTTGTGTCTGGACTTTTGCCTGGATTGCTTGCGCAAGCGGTTCTAAGACCAGGGCGAACCCAGGGGGCGGCAGGGTGCAGCCTTGACGCGTGCCTCGTGACAAAAGAAAAGACTCTGATGCAATACCATTAACCACCACTTTGGCTGTTGCGTCTCATAATATCGCCCGGGCACCGGTTCTCCACTGTCAGCCCAACCCTGTCCATAGCACGTCCATAGCACTGTACATTACTGCACGGAGAAAAGAAAGGCCTTTCCACCCTATCAAATGCCTTCTCTGCATCAATCAACAGCATTATTGGACAGTCGTCATAATCGTTGTTGGAAGCGATCATATACAGAGTCTTGCGGACCTTGTCCAAACAGCCTGCCCCTTACATATCCGGCGTGGTCTGTGTGTACTAATTGAGGTAGGACTTGGGAGAATTGGCCCGCCAGAACACTTGCATAGATCTTGGCATCTACATTTATTAGTGATATTGGACGGTATGACGCACATTCTGTGATGTCCTTGCCCTCCTTCAGTATAACTATGATTCTAGAATCTGTGACTGAAGCTGAGACATAGCTGGTTTCTAGAATTCTATTGAAGAGTTTCACCAAGAAAGAAGCTAAGGAGTTACTATAGGCTTTATAAAAGGCTGGCGTGAACCAGTCTTGCCCCGGTGCCAAACCCGATTTTAGTTTGGATATGGCATTCTGAACTTCCTCAATCGTTATTGGGACATTCAGCAATACTTGGCTCTCTTTGAGTATCGGAACGTGAGGACATTTCGATAGATATTGTGCTATTTCCTCCTCTGTGCCTGCATAGGGTAGCATAGGATCGAGCAAAGTTCTTAGTGATCTCATCTGGATGAATCAATTCTTTCCCTTTTTCATCTTTCACCTTGTGAACTGCCCTGCCCACTCTCTGTTTCTGCAGGTTTGTAGCTAGCATCTTGTGAGCTTTGTCACCCTTCTCACAACATTTTTGTTTCGAATACTGGTGCTGAGTCAATGCTTTATCATGCCATATGTCACTCAGTTCTTTCATGAGTGTTCTGATGTTCGCCAAGGTTTTCTCTCTAAGGGTGGTTTGCGTTTGGAGGAACAATTCCTTCTGTTTAATCTCTTCTTTCAATGCAGATTCCTCAGCAATCTGCAAAACAATGGGGATTCTGGGAGTCCCTCTACTAGCACAAACACAGCCCATTGACCTGTTCTTGGGTGGATGGCCCCTGAGAGAGACTCTACCAAGTCTTTAGCTCACTGTCCCTTTCACAGAGGAGACATTTCCCTGCATATCAGTCTTTGTCCTGCCCAGGGGCAGTCCAGCACCAAAATGCTAAGCAATTCTCCTCTGAACAAGAGTACCAACAGCAACCACAGGCACGTGTTTCGGCCTAGTCGGGCCTCATCAGTGAGGTGGAGCTATGCCTCTCTAAGAACTGTGAGCAAGGGGTCCACGTCTGGATTCCTCTGGTAACTTAAGGTGAGACCCAAAGTTACTTAGTATGTAAAAAAAGGGGGTTCTGAGAGTCCCTCTACCAGCATGAACACAGCCCATTGACCTGTTCTTGGGTGGATGGCCCCTATGTTAGGCAGAAACCTGTGCAGTTCCCTTAGGGACCACTGCAAAAGGCTTAGGACTACAGGTGTTGACAGAAAACCCAATTGGTAGCAGTCTGTACCACCCAGATTTACCTGGTAGCTGTACCAAAATACAGTAGCACATGCAAACACTGACCAGAGCTTTGGTATCAAAGTATATAATTATTTATTTAAAGACACACTTATAGAAACACTTCAGCACTATTATTGTAAGCAAGTTCAAAACACAGTCACTATTAATATATATACATCCCTTATTCCTTATTAGACAAGTCTTAGTTAACACCACTTATTTCCAGACAGAGGTGAGCGCTTAACTGAAGATGGTACTCCAATAAGTTATCAAAAAAGGGAGGGAAAAGGCAGAAATTAGAAAAGCACACAACACTAATACTTTAGAAGCACCCAGCAAGGCAGGAAAGTCAAAGTCTACTTGTGAGCAAAAAGTTCAGAGGCCAGGCTCCCTCTTAGAGAGAGCAGAGCACCAATGCGCCCAAGATCACACAGTTTAAGAGGCTTGAATAAAGTCTTGCAGAGAGTTCAAAAAGGAATTAGTTCATCTCAGAAAAGTTCAGTTAGCCAGCGTAGGGTCAGCCAGGTAGTAAGTCGAGGATTTAATAGACACCCCGTACAGACCGTTGCAAGGGAGGCTAGGCGGACACATTACCTTTAAAATGGAGAGGATTCTCCAGCGGGGGCAGTTGTTTCTGGTAGCGGGAGCAAGTCGCGGCGTCGTCCAGAGGAAGAGAAGATCTCGACGTGGAGGAAAGCTGAAGGTCGTTGCACTGCCAGGGAAGAAACCAGCCGCGGAGTTCTTCGGTTAAAAGGTACTACCCTTTTATTTGCGGTAGTGGTAAATCGTGGTATCCCGGTTGCCGGGGTGCTTGGCACAGGCAAGGCGGCCACGAGATGATCCGGGAAGGCGAAAAGGCGGGCAAACTGGTTATCCCCACCAGTCAAAGGAAGAAGGCTCTTTGGAATGAAGATCTTCTCTGTCGTCGGGAAAAGTGGTGAGACGGTTCCGTAGGGCTCCACCGGTGGTGTCGTTTTTGCAGGTCGGCTCAGCTTCTCCCTCCTCGGATTCTTTAGGTCCTATGGAGACTTCTGAAGTTCCAGTCCCCAAAGCCCTGCTTTTATGCAGAAAACCCCCATTCATCAGTCCTAGCTGTCACTCAAACATGCTAAGTGGTGAGCCGGGCGGCTCACCACTGGGCCAATCACACAAGAGTGCTACTTGAGTTGCCGAGGCAACTCAGTCCAGGGTGCCTAAACCCACCTCCCACACATCCTGTAGACCCAGAGTGGCACCACTTTTGGAGGCTTCTGTGGAGAAGCCCGCCAAAAAGTGGAACAAAGGGCTCGACTTGGGTTGGAGTTACAGAGGCGAACATAAACGCCATTTTAAAACCGAGTTCTGGCAAAAAGACCCAACCGGGGAATAAATATTAAATAAATAACCCGGCGGTATCTTTAACATTGCACCAAAAAGTGGTGCGTTTAAAATGAATGGGAAGATCCCATAGGAAATATTCCGGTGGAATATTTCGCGTGATAACCACTGCCACCAGCCAGAAACTCGACGAGGGGGGACTGCACAGTGCCCCCTCGAAAAACAGACCCTGGGGCAATCTAATTACACCTACCAGTACTTCCACAATATGATGGTTTGTACTGGTCTGTTCCCAATTTAAGACTAGTAAAGTCAATGGTGACTTTACATGCCCTGGGAGACAGTAGTCAGTCCCAGGGTATGGAGCCTATGTTTGGGGGTCACTATGACACCCCTGTGTTACTGCACTGAGGGTGCTGTGTAACACACTTACCAAAAATACATGAAACCCTATGGAGTAAAAGACCCCATAGCCCATTAAACACATTACAAAGTCAAAGGATATCTCAAATCATGTCTAGGAGTGGGAGAAAAAGAGTCTCACTCTTAGCAGGAGAAAAAATTAAACCCCAAAAATCCAGCAAAGCTGCTGGGGGACTCACTAGGTTTGGGAAATTAGCCTTAACAGAGAATTATCCCTAACACCCTGCGAGAGACTCTACCAAGTGTTTAGCTCACTGTCCCTTTCACAGATGAGAAATTTCCATGCATATCAGTCTTTGTCCTACCTTGGGCAGTCCAGTACCGAAATGCTAGGCAATTCTGCTCTGAACAAGAATACCAACAGCAACGCCAGACACGTGTTTCGGCCTAGTCGGGCCTCATCATTGAGGTGGGGCTGTGCCTCTCTAAGAACAGTGAGCAAGCGGTCCACGTCTGGATTCCCCTGGTAACTTAGGATGCGACCCAAAGTTACTTAATATGCAAAACAAGGGGGGTTCTGGGAGTCCCTCTACCAGCACGAACACAGCCCATTGACCTTTTCTTAAGTGGATGGCCCCTGGGAGAGACTCTACTAAGTCTTTAGCTCACTTTCACTTTCACAGACAAGAACATTCTCTTCATATCAGTCTTTGTCCTGCTCAGGGGCAGTCGAGCACTGAAATGCTAGGCAATTCTCCTCTGAACAAGAATACCAACAGCAACCCCAAACACGTGTTTCGGCCTAGTCGGACCTCATCAGTGAGGTGGAGTTGTGCCTCTTTAAGAACAGTGAGCAAGGGGTCCACGTCTGAATTCCCCATGTAACTTAGGGTTAGTCTAGTTCTATTTCTGAACGGCCCCTCTGCTATCAGGATGCCCGGAATGTGGTTTTGGCCGCTTGCCATATTGTGTTTGGTGTAAGTTCCCCAGTGTCATTATTGATAAAATAACTTTATCTCCTCAACAAGGGTGTCTCTAAACAACAGGTCCTTATAAAGAATATCATTGCAGATCCATCTGCGATCCGTCTGTGGAGGCGGGTGAAAATCTAGTGCTAGAATCTCAATGGCAGCTGTTAGTATCGTGTTTTCGTGTGCGGCTTCTACGAGGATGTAATCTATTTGTGAGTATGTCAAGTGTGGCGGGGAGTAAAAAGTAAATGCTTACTTCTGCGGGTGCACCTTTCTCCATGTGTCGATTAGGTAGTTATCCTTCAGAAGGTGGGGGAATCCATCACTGGCCAGGCAGGGAAGGGTGGGGGCATGCCTCCTGCCTCATGGAATACCAGTCCATAATGGGATCCCATATAACATTAAAATCCCCTCCACATATTAACAACCCGCTTTCCAGCCGATTAAGAAGGCAAAAAGATTTCTGCTGAAGGCTAGCTGATTATGATTGGGTGCATAGGTCGAGCAGAGAGTCACCACATGTGATCACACCATCCCCTTCACTACAATATATCTCCCCTCCACATTCCTATGAATCTGGGTTATTTGGAGATCTAGGGATTTTCTGTTTATGATGTCAACTCCTCCTCTCTTGCACTGGCCTAACACCCATATTGCCCCTCCTAGTTCCTTCCCTCCTACTTTGAATTCCTTTCCTTTTTTGAATTTTAGTTCTTGAACGAACAACACTTCTAATTTGGAGAGTTTGAATTCCTTCATTAGCATAGAACGCTTTTGCGGTGAAATCAAACCTTTAACATTAAGGGATCCAAACCTTATCCCCATCAGCGAACGCAATGATGGCATGTCCATTGTTTCCTTTTTGCCTTGGTCGGTCAATCTGTTCCCCCAATAATCTTGAAGGTGAGCCGTGTCTGAAGATTGTGTGTGTGTTATGCTGTTTCTGTCCCATCATGAGTGTGTTAGTGTAAACAGTTCTTCTAACCCGATGTGAATCCCCTCTGCAATGAACCCCACCCCCAGTGAAAAGTACCTCCATCGACACTCCTCTTCTTAAAGAGACGCCCTAAAGTAAGAAGGACCGCACTTCAGGGTCCTCTCACTGAGCTGTGTACAACATAAGTCTACCTGTATTAGAAATGGTAGGAACATATCGCTACTACGATCAAAAATGTCACAAACTAAACATGACGTTGTGAGAACCGACATACGGGGCATATTTTCATAAGGTTTCTATTGCTCTATGTGGACCGCACCTTATCGTTCAAACAGTTTTAACCCTTTCTGTAGGGTATTATACCCATCCCTCAGGCCGGACTGGTAAAAGGATAGAAGAAAACAAAAAAAAAAGAATCAGGAAATATCCATGTCTCCCAAACTTTCACTGAATGTTCAACCTTCATAGAGTATTGAAGCGCTTGTACTTCCTGGAGCCTTGTGCATGTCTCCTCCGGGCAAAGAGGCTGTTGCCTTGTCTATAAGGCCCGAGGCATTCGGGCATTGTCCTGGACTGTTCCTTGTGTGCCTGATCGCAAACCCTCCAAGACGCATTGAGCCTCCTCCTCTGACGTAACGCGATACTCCTCTCTGTCATATTGGAAATTCAATAAAAAGGGGAATCCCCATCTATATCGCACTTCTTGCTCTTGCAGCCAGGTTATAAGTAGGCCGCAGCCCTTTTGTTTAAACGGTGTTGTCGCTGATATGTCCTGGAATATTCTAATACTGGATCCTTCACATTTGATGGGTTCCTTCTCCCTCGCCCTCTGTAGGATGTCAATTTATTTTTGTTTAAAGTAGTGACATTTGGCAAGGAAAGACCTCGAGCCATTTTCCAGACCACCAGCTCTGTGTATTCTGTAGAACTCAAAGTCTGCAGATATTGGGGGGGGTCAAAAAGCGAAGCAATCGGGGCCTTCACACGTTTCTCTAAGCAAGATTAGGAGTCGCACGGCTTCTCGCTGAGGCCTATTATGCGGATATTTGATCGCTGTTCCCTTTTTTCCAGGTCGTCCAATTTAGGTGCCATGTCTCTTTCCTTTTGTTCCAGGTCCTGAAACCGGCTTCACTGTTCATTGCTGTGAGATCACCAGATAATTCATTCTTTTCAAGAGCCTCTAAACGATCCTCGACTTTGAACATTCTGGTTTGCAGATCAGTGACCTTCTTAGTTAAACTAGATTTGATTGATCGTCTTTTCCCTAGCAAGAATCGGATGTCTGCTTTGGTTGAGCTGTCGTGGTCTGCCCCTGGGATATCTGGCAGGCTCACCACCTGTTCTGATTCCATGTCTGCCGATTTGCGGCAGAAGCTGCGCAGCCTGAGCTCTGTGTGCGGGTCCAAGTTGGGGTCAGTCATGTTCGTTTGTACTCTCCCGCTGGAGCGTTGGTCTGCGCTGCGTCAGCAACGTTTGCTGTGTGCCCAGTCAACTTGCCGAAAGGCCCTCTCAACCATGCGTGTTTGTTTTCTGTTCTCCTGATCTTTTCACTCTTATGGGGCTACTCCGTGGCGCCGCACTCCCCAGGGCAGCTTTACTATTTGACCGACTGTGTTATGGGATGGTTGTTTAGATTCCGCAAGGGTGGCCGTTACCTCCCCACTCTTAAAAAGTGCTCTTTTCAACGTGTCGGGGCACCTTACTCCTCTCATGTGCTGCTGCGTCCCGGTGAACCGCGACCCAGTGACCATGAGTCATGGCTCAACTGAGCTTTCTGTAGTGGTGTCTTCAAGTTGCTGCTCTGACTGCTTATTTACTGCTTAGTACTGAGCAGGGGCCCCCACCACGTATTGCGCGCACCCACATCGCTGCGCGTTAAGGCAGGAGACTCCCCAGAGCTTGTATTGCCGGCCTTGTGTAATGGGGCTGACGCAGCTATCACCGCCGACCCGAAACATTGGTGTCAGCATCTCGCCACTTATATCTAATGTTTGTCCATGTTGAGCACCGCAGCCCTTCCTTACCGCCTGCAATTCGAGTTGGGTGAAACATGGAGGCTGTCCGGTGCATGGCAAAGCCTTCTTATCGCCCTCTGAGTGCCGGCAAGTCGGGTCCCTTCCTCTATGCTATTGCAGCATCCACCATACTTGCTTCGTGGTCACAGGCTACGTTTCAGTCCAGCCAGCGTTCGGAATAATCCGAGGGCACTGCTATGTCCCCGCATTGGTCCTCATATGCTCAGAGGGCTTGGATTTCAATCTCTGGTGTCAGCTTAAGCTGCCATAACGTCTGCATCCCCTGGTGGTCTCCACCCCTGATATTATTTAACTGTTCCATCCTCATTTTTGAGCGTCCTTGCCTGCCCAAGAATAAATTAATTCTCACATCCCTTTCCAGGATTGCAGGGGCATACGTATGAGCACTGTGGCCGTAAACACCTACTGCCCTTGTGTGGGTGCTTGCTTTGCCACTTGTTGGGGGACAGTTTGACATGGTTTAATCATTTCCCCATTATAGATTAACCTTGTGTGCCCTTGTCCATTTTAGATTGCTGCTGTTATTGGACCGTGCCACCTGCAATTTTCTGCACCACTTTTTAAAGACTCCATTGGATTAGGAGAGAGCCCACCCATAGATGTTTTCTTTTCACTCAGCTAAATTAGGAAGCATTTTTCCTCTCCTGATCCCAGGACTCTCTTGAGTGTATTGAGGTCACCAGTTAGAGATCATTGTGAAATGCTGTACCAGATTCTCTGAATGGGCAGTGGAATCACCACAATGTCTGTAGTCTTTTCACCAGAATTAGTATTCTATTACATGCTAACAGAAGTGGTCATGGGGCCTATTCTGCAAGTATGGGTGTCCCCAGCTCCAGCCCTTTGTGAGAATCTTCTGATGGGACACAAATAGGTCCCTCCATGTTCAGAGCCCTCCTCCTCATCCTTCTTCTTTAATGGTGATGATGTCTAGCAATGTCTTGGGGACATGTGGAGGTGCAAAAAACTCCATCACAGAGCAGCAATGAAGGGGGGCTTGAATGTTTTCATTGGCTGCGTTTGTCTGGGAGCCCTCTGTACCTCATGTAAACCACTACCTCCTAACCTCAAGGTAGAATTGCTGAGAACTTGTCCTTGGTAGTGACACCAGGCTTTTCACAGTGACATGCTGTGAGGGAGTCCACCCACTTCGCTGCCTAGTGCCTGCAGAGAGTTGTCACTCATCGGGTGCACACAGAACTCCCAGTGCACTATGTAGATGAGGATCAGGGCCCCACGTTCCTCAGCACCCCAACCTCCAGAGTCTCCAGGCTGCCTGATGCTTCGCTGTAATGGCCTTTAAGTTATTCATAAAGCTCAGGTGGCTGCATTTTCAAATGTGACACTTGTCCATTGTGGACTAGAGATCCCTGCAGAACCCCATGGGAGAAGCACCCCGGCTTGCTCCTGTCCTGGTGAGCTCAGAAGCACTTTCCCACTGCCATATGCCCCATTTGTTAAATAGGACACAAAGGTGTAAGAGTGCTCTCAAAAGTTGCACCTGAGCTGCTACCCTGCATGGACAACACCCTCTAAGCATGCGTGTTCAAACTGAATATTCTGTTCATGTCCTCTCTGAGCTCAAAACACCTCCGAACAAGCTCCGTGTAACCCAATAAAAGGATGACTGCTATGTCCGTGAAATGCAATCTTTGTGTTTTATATTTGATTTTAATCCCAAGTTCATGGTATTAATAAACAATGTGGCTCGGCTTTGAAACCTTTAACCTTTGCACAAACGCCACATGCTAACACATGTTCCATGCTATCTCTATTCTCTTCTGACCAGCAACACCACTTTCGTCTCCCTGGATGTCCAACTAGGAATCTCTCATGGGCCCAATGAAGAGTAACCTATTTCAGTTAAACCATGGGAATATATACTCTGTAGTCATTCTACATTAAATACATCAATCTGTATGTGTATTTTGAATATAAAGGGGAGCGGTTTTTTACCTCAGGCCATGGAGTTGATCAAGAGCTAGGCTTCAATTGGTGCTTTTACTGCCTTAACTGTCAGCATCTCCAACAATAGCTGAGACAAGGAGCTTGCAAGTGTCTTGTTCAAATGGCTAGCACGAAAATTCAAAAGGAATCATCAGGACTCAAAAGTTCTTTGTTCAGGGCCTCAGAGCCCACACCAATTCTATTCATTAGTTAAGAGACAATACATCTAAGGCAGCGGAAAAAATTGGCACTGCTTTCCTTGAACATGTTTTTTCAATGATAACAGGAGGGGAAATAGGATGTGGACATGTCCAAATTTGTATCTATGCCAAAGACTCTATCAGACTGACATTTCCAATGAACGGTTTAAGAAAATATAGGAGCACAATCTCTGCTTCTATTTTAATTTGGTATTTACGTTAACTAATAGAAGTGCATTAGGATAGTGCTACTTTGATGTTTACCTTGGAGAGCAACTGTGTGTCTGCAAAAATGAACATAGTTACATTCATTAATCACAGAAGGAAATCTTTTGGAGCCCTTTATTTATACTACGCAGGAATGGGATTTTATTTTCAAATTGAATTCAAGTGGCGTTTAAAACAAATCTTTCTCTAAATGTTTCAGAGCCAGAATCCAACCGATTTCCATTAGCTGTTGTCTACAGCTGTTTCAGCTGTAAAGCATTTTAAAATATTGTGCCAACTTCATTCAATAAATGTAATGGGAATGAAAACTAAAATGCCCTACTTCATCGAATTTCATCTTGAAAGCGTATTTTCTTGTAGGAGTTTGCTGTTATAGTATAATTTGTTTTTAAGAGGTGCAAATACTTATGGACATAATTGATAGTATAGTACAAAACTCCTTTTCAATCAATGGTATACAATAAGAGGACTGACTTGTGTACTTGATGCAGTATGTTTGCAGACCACTTTTCATGTGCAGTGTTGGGCCTGATATACACAGCCTGTTCCCCGTTCCTTGTGCCAAGTGTGCATGCAAATGGTAGAAAGAAGCATTAGCAAAGCCAAACGTTTTTGCTTTGCCAAAGGGAACTCTGCCGTCACTTAGGCTTCCTCTGGTCCATGGCAGAGAGACCACGGAGGTGGCCAGTGTGCCGATGATCAGCGATGCTTGACTAAGGTCGGCAAGGTTGCTGCTTGGACTGCACTTTCTGTTGACCCAGTTGCCCAGCTAACCAACCTAATGCTAAATCACCACTTCAGCAAGGTCTTAGATGCCTGGCTCAACAGTGCTGTGCCCCCAAAGACAAGAATAGGGTACTGAAAAAGGCCCTGCCCCAGAGTCCACTTTCTGGGAATGCAGTAACTTTTAAGCAGGGGGGCGGGGGGGGGGGGTGCTCGTGAGCCCAGCCACAATGGCCGCGAGCCTGTGAGCTCCCAGCTACCCTGAGAAATCTGGAACGAATTCGGAGCTCCCCTGATAGCGATTTGCCTCTGCATGTGGGGCAGGTCTTTATGACAGCCCCGTCCTTGGGCTAGTGGCGTTTGCAGAAGCGTGGCAGGCTGGTGGTTCTTCCTGTGGAGGTCTGGCCCTCTCCTGTGGGTGACACTCTGGCGAGAGTCCCGGACGCGAGGTGTGATCGGGCGTGCTGGAGCTTGGAAGGCGGCCCCTGGATTGCGGCCCCGATCAGGGGACCAGTGGAGGGTGAAGGAGGTGTAGAGAGCTCGGAGGCCCTCGGGGGACGCAAGATCTGCCTGGCGGCTGTCGGAAGGTGCAGTGGAAGTGCCCCAAGGCGCGCGTGAAGGGCGCGTTGGAAGCGGATCTCGAGAGGTTGGGATCAGAGGTGAGCGCACTTCTCCCTTGGGCTGTGCGTGTCTCCGCCTGCCGGTGTCCGCTTGCGGCGCAGTGGTGGAAGATCACCCGAGGTGACCTTGGAAGTGCAGTGGGCTTCTGTCCGGCTCCTCTGGTATGGGACGGCACTGGGCTCTGCGTACCGGCGGACGAGTGGAGGTGGGGTCTGAGCACGGCATTGGGAGGCCGTGCTTGCTGGAGAAGTTGGTGGCAGGCAGGCTCGGGTCTGCCAGGGGGCGAAGCCGCTGGGCCTGAGGGGGCTGAAGAGAGGTGGAAAATCCCATATACCAGGCCTGGAAAAATGGCATGCTGAGAGGGGGCTGGGCGCTTGTGGCCCAGGACATAACTACTTACCTAATAGCAGCCAGCACCGGTGGTGGTCCCTGAGGAGGAGGGGCCCGGAATCGTCACTGAGCATTATATTTGAACAAGGGGCCGGGTGGCGGAGCATCAGCTGGGTGAGACTGGGGGCAGCCCATATAGTATAATACCTCACACTTGGAATATCCTTTGTGGGCCTTGTTCATTGGAGAGCCCCGAGGCAGAAAGTAGGTGGGGGCTCTTCACAGCTGGTGGCACACCTGTAACTGCGTAGTACAACTACGGTGACTCGGGCACGGTTGGCATTCCTGTCTGGTGCCCTGGGAGGCGGACCAGTGGGGGCCGGCATAGGCTCCTCCCTCTCTGGGGGCCTTTCAGGATATCAAAATAATGTTCAATCAATTACAGTCCAGTATTCAAGCCTTGGGTGGGAAAATGGACACACTTACCTGCAAGGTAGATCATATGCAGGTCAGACTTGACAAGCATGGTGATCAGCTGGATGAAGTGGAGGGCAGGGTGTCAACAGTGGAGGATGAGTCCAGCTCCCTTGTTAGGGACATGACATCGGTGAAAAGGGCGTTAAAAGAGCTGACGGATAAACAAGATGTTTAGAGTCGCGCTCTCGGAGAAACAACCTGCAGATTGTTGGTGTGTCGGAATCGATGGATCAGAGGAATATGGAGCAACAGGTGGAAGCCATTCGTAAGGAGGCCCTAATCCGGAGGGCTTCTCTGACATGTACATCGTGGAAAGAGTGCATCGAGTGCCCTCAGGAAAGAAGCCGGTCCCTGGGGCGCCCCCGCGCTCGGTTATAGCAAGGATGCAAAATTATCGGGACCGTGATACCGCTCTCCGCAAGGCGCGGGAGAAGGGGTCAGTGTCTTATAAGGGAGACAGCATTAGACTCTTCCCTGACTTTTCGGACAAAGTCCAAGCATCCAGGAAATCGTTTTTGGAAGTGAAGAAGCAACTGAGGCATTGAGGGATTCGTTATGGTATGTTGTTCCTGGCAAAACTCAGAGTTGAACATGATGGCAAGGCGACGTTCTTTCATACTCCGGAAGAGGCCTCCAGCTTCTTGGAGCGGCTGCCGAGGTGGCCCCGGCAGAAAGGGAGTACTGAACAATGAGGTCTTCATGTCTCTATATCCTCCACAATGGCCACTGGTCAATGTAGACTTGGCTGACAGGGTGTTTTGTTCTTCGGAGGTGAGTAGGGTTGACTGGGCTCAGTGTGGTTTCTCCAGCGGAAGCTATAAGGAGGTCTGATGTTTAGGTCTCAGTTTGGGAATTGGGGTGTTCAAAATGGAGGGGGATGGGACATTTGTTCACTGACAAGTTGGGGTTGTTGGTGGGGGTGGGGATTGACACACTTGGTCTAGGTTTTTTTTTAACAATGTCCTGTTGCATTGCCCTGGAGTGGCGGGTCAGTCTGTGGGCTATATAGTTACCTGTTGGAAATATGGCATCAATTAAATTATGTTCATGGAATGTCAGAGGGTTGAGGTGTCCCATAAAATGCTGCAAGGTACTGCTGTATATGCAGAGACATAAGGTTGGAATAGCATTTCTCCAGGAGACACACTTGACGATGGATACTGAATCCGCCTTTGGCAAATCATGGGGTTGTCATAGGTATTTCTCATCATATTCTACATATGCTAGGGGGGCTGGCATATTGATTCATCATGGGGTTGGGTTCCATCTGGTCTCAGTGGTGAGGCACGAAAGGGGCAGAGGCCTTATACTATGGGCCTAAGGATGATACGGTAGAGACCCTTGATTGGATAGATAGGCGGCTTGGAGGTGTAGCGGCTGGGGTGGTGATAGGGGCCGGGGATTTCAATACCGTAATGCAGCCTGAATTGGATAGTTCCAGGGGAGCATAAAGTGGAGGGAACAAAAGGATGCACTGGCTGCGAGTGGTGTCGCTTCTATGGGACGTTGTAGATGTGTGGAGGGTGCGGCACCTAGGGTCATGGCAGTATACATGTTACTCTGATACTCATGGGTCGGCTTCGCGGCTTGACCTTTTTCTTGTTTTGCAATCGTTACTAGGCAAGGTCAGTGGGGTCGAGATCCTTGCTCGCACTCTCTTGGATCACGCACCTGTGCTTCTAGATTTGGGCATAGAAGGGCGGACCCAGGGGGAGTTTACGTGGTGATTCAGGAGCGAAAGTCTGTCCGATGCAGTATTTTGGGATGGCTTGCAGACAGCGATTGACACCTTCCTTGACCTGAATGTGGGTTTGGTGCAGTCTCCGGGGGTGCTTTGGGAGAGCTTGAAATGTGTGATACGGGGGGAATGCATATCCAGAGAGGTTGGCATTCTCAAATTAATTCGGAGGGAACTGGCGGTCTAGGAAGAGATCCTACGGAGGTTGCAGGTGACTAACCCAGCTCCTCCTGATCATGTTAGGGCAGAGATTCTTAAGCACTGACAAGAGTTCCAAACGTTAGCGCCTAGGGAAGACAAGTTTACGAAAAATGCGTCTGCTATACGGCAATATGGGGAAGGCAACAAACCCGGCCGTACCCTCGCAGGGGTGACACAAATTGATAGTTTTGCGGGTAGAGTACAGGTGATTACGGATGAGCAGGGGAATAATAAGTTTGATGATGCTGAAATAGTCCAGCAGTTCTTTCGGTTCTATAGTCGTTTGTACTCCTCGAATTCACTGGCTACACAGGGGGATATTGAGAAATATTTAGACAAGGTCGCTCTGCATTGCTGTACGGAAGCCCAGAGGGAACACCTGAATCGCCCTTTGTCGTTAGATGAGGTTGTGGATACGATTAAAGCTCTGCCAAATGGGAAATTTCCGGGACCCGTTTGGTTTACGACAGAGTTTTATAAACATTTTGCGGACTCTCTGGCACATCATTTGCTAGAGATGTACCGGTATAGCGTGGAATCAGGGACCCTGCCGGACTCGCTGCGAGAGGCGATGGTGGTGGTTCTGTTGAAGCCTGATAAGCCTGGTTGTGACTGGTCTTCGTATCGCCCAATCTCCTTAATTAACGTTGACAATAAGATTTTGGCGAAGATTCTTGCCTCGAGATTGGTGCCCTTTATGCCAGAAATGGTGATAGCAGACCAGGCAGGCTTTATCCCAGGCCGCTCTACCTCATATGGTTTTAGGAGAAGGTTCGGATTGATGTCGGCTGTGGCTACATGGGAATCGGTGGTGGCCACCCTTTTGGATGCCACCAAGGCATTTAATTCGATAGAATGGCCGTTTTTGTTTTCAGTTCTTCAGCGTATGGGTATGGGCACCCACTACGTGAGCATGGTGAAACTACTGTATACGCGGCCGACAGCGAGGGTGAGGGTGAATGGCCATTTATCACCGGCCATCCCTCTTGGGAGGGGGACCAGACAGGGATGTCCCCTGTCACCCCTAATTTTAGCTTTGGTGATTGAGGTGCTAGCGGAGAGGATTAGGGACGTGCATATGCACCGGGGGATTCAAATGTATAATCACAAGCTAATAATCTCACTGTATGCTGATGATATGGTGTTTATTAAAGACCCTGAGGTCAATCTTGACCCGGTGATGGAGGAGGTTCAGTGTTTCGGGTGGTGTCCGGGCTACAGGTGAATACATCCAAATCGGTGTTATTCCCTCTGACGGAGGCGACGTCCCAATTCCATGATACGTGGGTATTTGAATGGCACATGATTTACACAAATTACCTGGGTATCTCTATCGTGAGGGACCCCCAAGTGGTGTACCATAATAACTATCTTAAGGCCCTGCAGAAAGCTAAGTTGGCCCTGAGCAGGTGGAAGAGGCTCCCACGCAACTTATACGGGCGGATATCCGTTGTTAAAGTGACACTTCTCCCGAGATTTCTTTATATTTTTTTGAACGCCCCGGTAAGGGTCCCCTGGGAGTATTTTCGTAGTGTGAAAGCCGAGATAATGAGATTTATTGCACATATTGCAGCATGATAGGAGTCATATCGAGGTGGAGCGGGCAGTGGCTGCGCCCAGCCTGCTGTGGTCAGTCATCCTGTTGGCCCTGGGTCGTGTGCGGCACCCAAAGAACTTGGTGGAGGTAACGTGCAGGGAATGGATAAAACTAGATCAGAAGCAGGGGGGTGGAGTTCTCTATTTGCCCCGACTCTCGGTAATACATACGCTGGGGATACCCATTACTACAGAAAGATGTTTTGTAGATATGGTTAAAAAACTGGGTATTACATGCTTTGATGATTTGTTCCCTGAGGGTAGATTTGTGTCTCTGGGGGAGTTGAGGGAGAGGGGGACTCTTTCCGCCCTAGATGTTTTCTTATACTTTAGACTCAAGGTGAGCCTTCGATTGGTGTTTGATTCCTTCCCTGATCCGCCACCGATCTCCCCCATGTTAGATAAGACACTTCAGGGCCTGCTGGGTAGACGTACAACCACAGGATTATATTTGTTGGCCATGCGGTCCAGGAACATAGGAATATCTAGCCTGCGGGAAAAATGGGAGAAATCACTAGGTAGGGAGATCTCAGTGGATGTATGGAAATACTGCTGCGAGGGTATCCGAAAGGGGGCGATCAATGATGGGTATAAACTAATTCATTTTAAATACATTCACCAGTTCTATTATACTCCTGCCAAGCTCAGGGAACTCTTCCCGGGGGCGACAGGGAGATGTAATAGATGCCACTCGGAGATGGCTGACTTCCTCCATCTATCCTGGAGCTGTCCGTGCATACATTTGTTCTGGGAGAGAGTGTTTGAAATAATTGGGGGGATTATAGGCCAAACAGTGGAACCTGATCCTATGTTGGGTTTGTTGGGCTACACTAGGAAAGTTACTTGGGGAATGTGGAAATTGGTGACGCTGCTCCTCATTCTGGCTAAGCAGGGCTATGCTGTGGGCGGCGGGAAGTGCTCTGAAGATTTCACAATGGAAAAATTACTTTTTGTATTGTAATGATATGGAATGTGGGTTGGGCTCGCTGAATAGGCAACGGTGCTGCGATACTGTCATGTGGGATGCGTACACACATTATTTGCTCCAACGATCCATCTCTGACGCGGGTGGAACAGTGGTGGTCGGCGATGAAGGGGAGTTCTAGATGGACAATTTAGCTCTCAAGCATAGGATCACATACGTTGCAGTCTACAATGGAATTTCTTTGGTGGACTGAGCAGACTGATCAGCAGTGGCAACGATAATATTGGTCTGAGCGTGCTACACTGAAGTTCTGATGGTCGAAGGTGTCGTAGGGTGTGTCATAGATGGGGTGGGGGTTGTGATAAGGGGGTGCTTTGTTGGTTGTATGTTATGAAAATTCACAAATAAAAATAAAATAATAAAAAAAACTTATAAGCACCTTTTCATATCTTTTCTTAAAAAGACATATCCTTTAAAGTGACGTTTCTGCAATTGCTTGCCTGAGTACCCCTGCTCAAGTACACAGAGTGCATGTTCTGTGTTTAATTGTGTTTTGTTTTCTGGTTATTGTATTGCATTCTTGATTGTTTAATTAAAGTATATATATTTTTATTGAACCTCGATTGGACATTCTTTTATTTTGGAGTTTTTAAAATTGCTGTTTGGGTTTCTACTGTGATCACTTCACACCCTTCCTAAGAGTATATAGCCTCCCCTCATCCCAAGTTGACACAAAAGGTTAAATATGTATATCTTGGATGTGCCTGTTTGACTATTAGGATTGGATTCATTGCTGGTTTTATCACTATTCCTGTTACTTTTTCTCATGGAACTCATTACCAGTTTCACCAGGGATCACAGGTTCATTCTTTCTCTTCCTTCCTCTGCTCTTCTTCGACTCCCTTGACTTCACGGGCCGTTCTTGTTGGCACTCTGGGTGCAGGTTTTGTACCAGGCGGTCCATCTGTTAAAGGTTGCGCAACCATCACAGTTCCTCATACTTCCCCTTCAATTGCCTATGCAGCTCTGCAGTAGGCTAAATTTGGTGGTTCCGGCATAGTTCTTGGACTGCACAGTGCACCCACCACATGTCATGCAACCACCACACGGACTTTCAACGTCAGGGTTGTCGACTCCCATCTGACAGATGAGATGCTTTCCTCTGGTCCCTCGATTCCTTCTCATCTCTTTACACAGTTTCTTCGATACAGCCTTCGAACACCCTGTTTCCAAGTCACTTGCTTTTTAGTAGCCTCCGAGCCCACCAACTTCTCCTTCCGGATGTTGCTCTCTTCGTCCTTCTTTACTGTTTACCTTAAGTAGTTGGGACTGCCCCAGCTTAACATCAGTTTGATTGACAACATCTGATCAAACGCTCTTCATGCTTGATGGTAGCATTCTTTGGTTCTTCTTCATCTCAGTACCTATCATAGTAAGACTGTCTGGCACATTACAATAATGCATCGTCTCGTATTTCACCATAGGTAAGGAAGGATTCAGTGTTGTTTTTACCCTGTGGGGTTGGGAGATAAAGGGGCCATGAACCAGAAGCACATCCTCGTCCCCAGGAGGGAATTCCCTCTCCATGAGATCATCTGGCATGTTAGCACCCCTAGGGAGACTATGGGTTAGCGGCCTCAGCTCCCTAGCTTCATGGACAGAGGCTCCCCTCTGGGGAGA